>NC_091488.1:44946851-45585720 GCF_947461875.1 Haliaeetus albicilla
CATTAAGAACCTTCAAGAAAATATAAATGTAAGCAGTGTGTTTCAGTGCTCGACCGCATACCAAGAGCTGTAATGATAACATGGTTACTCAAAGCCATACTTGACAGTAGCATATGGTTGATAATATATGATTTACTGTTCCATTCACAAATAGGATGGACAGGTAAAACTTTTAATCTCTGGAAACAGTCCTTAAGAATCTCTTCAGTACTTCTGAAGCGTAACATTATGGTGATGTTCGTTATGTTAGTCCCTGCTTTTCCTTCTTTGATGTCATAGGAGATGCCAGATTCATATTCAGTAGACATTTTAGGCAAAATAAGTAACTCGGTTACTGGAACCAGGCACTGTCTCTATCTGCTGTGAAGAACATTAGGATTAAGCTAAACCACCGAAAACTATTATAGGCCTTAATTATTTTTAATATAGAGTAGACTTCAGCAAGCACAGCTTTAGATACAGTTTACATAGTTTTCCCATTTAAGATTAGTGCAGCTGGGGTAGGAAAAACCAGCAAGGATTACAGTGTGAAATCCGGGTCCTTTAGACCTCTGTGCACTAGTTTCACTTACAAACACAGTTCATCTGTTACTCTGAAGCTGGGCTAGTTCAGTTGTGTTGACTGACATGGGGGATAGCTTTCCTCTTTTTCTTCTTTTAGCCAGCGCTGACTGGTGTGTTACAAATGAGCTGACAGCGCTACAACAGTTTATCCACTGACTTGCACTCAGCATACATGAACACAGTGTACAAGTTCTGTTGGGTCTTTAAATCCATCTGCATGCACTGGACACCGATGCCATGACAATACCATAAGTGCCCATCCGCAGAGGAATTGCAGGGTGGCAAAATCCGTGTAACTGGCTTTGGGGCTCTGATCTGCAACAGTTCTTCAGTTGCTAAGGGTATGCCGACACAGAGGACGAGGAGCCTTTTAAGTGGTGACTTTTAGAGCAATTCTCAGTTAGCTGTAACGTACTGTTGATTAGAAACTTGACTCCTATATCTGAGATCTTGCAGTATTTGAACAAGATGATTGCGCGTATTACTGCAATGCTTGGCAGCAAAGAGGAAAAAATAGGTATTTTTGGATCTGGTGACTTCTTTTGTGTGTTGGTCTATATTCTTTCCTGCAGTAGCTGTATCCTTGCAGGATTTTGTGTCCTGTGTTAAGAGTTTACCTCATCAAAATGACAGCGAGAGGCTACTGAATGAATATGGGTGGCTGGCTGTGCAGTCTCAGCAGTACCTGTATCTGTCAGCTTGTGTGTTAGGGACTTGTGAGTTACTAAACTTAGATTATCTGTCTCATTGGTTGTTCAAGGAACTGAATTCCTATGATAGCTTGCCTGCTCATAAATGAGCCTCCTGGTTAATATTGTATTACTGCAAACTCTGTATTGTTTATGTACTTTCAAATTAGTCAGAAGTTTGTCATTAAGCAGGAGAGTAGTTAATAGCTTCAGTGCAGTTGCACAGCCATACTATACCACAAACCAGATTCTGATTATGTGGTGTGGTGCAGCATTTAGCTATTCCAGAGAACCACAGAATTCAAATATAAAGCAATATTTCGCCATACAATCCTGCCACAGTTTGTGTAAAGGATTTAAGGTTTCTCAGATTGACAGTGGAAAAAAACTGAGGCATGTAAAAGAAGCCATGCAGTTGATTGGCATTCACTTCCACATTTCAAAGACGTTTTTACAAAAGATTTCTTACAAGTGGTTTTGGTTGTTTGGGTTTTTTTTGTCTTATGATGTGTGTCTTGCCAAGTGTGAAGACAGCACAGACCTTAGATGTGTAAGATAAATATTAAGTATGAGTGGTGTGGTCTTGCATCAGCATTTGTTGCTTTTGAGAGAATGATGCTCAGGGATTTCAATAAACAATTAATGTTCTTTGTGTGCAGTTATTGAGCTCGGAAAGATTCCTGAGGCCCATAAAGAACACCCCCGGTCTATAAGGCTGTGCCTTAGTACTGCAGGGCAGGAAAGTGAACTTTGTCGATGTCACTTCAGAAAGACAGAAGACTGGATACAAAGTTTCTCCAGTGATACTGACCCAAATCATGTTCCTGTAGTTACCACATGCTTCTGCCTTATCTGTTAAACCCTTCTCCCCCCCCCCCCCCCCCCCCCCCAAAAACCCAAAACAAAAACAAACAAAAAAAAACCCCAAAAAAACCTACAACATTACATTTGTTTCTCAGGTCTTACATCATATTATGGAATATTTCATAGTACGCTTGACCTGTAGGATCAATGAAACCTAGTTGAAATGATGAATGGCTTGGTCATAAAAAGAAGTCTAGCACAAGCATTTTGGATTTTTTTTCTTCAACATGCCTTAGCTAAACATCGACAAAGAGCAAAAATACAAAACATAGATTGGCTTGTTGATACCAAGAATCAGCAGTTTTGATCTGATAGATTTATGAGATTATGGAATTCCACTAAAGCGGAATGAAGAGTCACATGATCCCCAGGATTTTCTTTTTAATAGGTCTTAAATATGTGGGCTTTCTAGTGGAGTGGAGCTGAAGGGACCTCCTCAGTCTAGTTCCCTGCAGTTGCAGACCAGACAACTCATATACCTCCTTTTACATAATGAGCACACTGATTATGTTCTGCATCAAGAGATGCTGGTCCCTTATGGTCCCAGTAAGAAAGGCACTCAGACTCTGTAAGTTATCATTCAAAATGCTGTTTATTAGAGCTAGCACTATAAAGAATGAGAGAATAAAACAGATAATCTTACATCCCTGTAGATGCTGGGAACGCCAAGTTGTGCATCATCAAACAGGCCTCCAATCAGCAGGCTGTGCAGACCCCATCCATAGGTGGGGTTATCCCATTTTGGTCATTCAAGTTATTATAGGATTTTCTTATACAAAAACAACTGTGTTCATTATTTCTACTATCAAACAGGATGGACGTTCACACTAAAACTTCCTGATGCACTGTTAGATGAAGGCAGAGCCACGCAGGTGGTGCAATCCCCAAGTAGGAGCTTCCCGCAGGCTCCAGTCTTACAATGAGGTGGCTGCGTTTATCCTGAGACCAAGGGGTACGTGCTGCACAACAGGGCCTGAAGGCCACATTGTACCTGCAGGCTTGTGCCCACTCAGGTTAACTGCTCTGTGGATGACTAACTCTTCCGCATGCAGTGGTCTCCCAGTCAGGAGCGTGACACTGTGATATAACTATTCAAGCTTAAGTTCACTACTCCTCCTATTGGGGAAAATTGCTCAATGCTAATTTCATCCTTCTAATGGCAAGAAACCTTCCAGCCTCAAGACTAAATGTATCTTTATGGTTCCTTTATTCCCATTTATTGTGATATTCAGGTATCCACAGTCATGCGTTTTAAATATTTTGTCTCTCTTTTGCAGTTAAACAGCTCATTCATATCTATTCACAACCTGCTTTATTCTTTTTTTCACTATGAAAATCAAGGTTCTGTGTTTTCCTTCATAAGTTTGTGTCTTCATTGCCTTTTCTTTGGCCTTTCTTCTCATATCAGTTCTCTCTGAGCTGATGATTAGACAAGGAAGCATTCTAGATAGGTTCCCATCTGCACTGTGGACATTGACATTACCATTTTCTTTTGTAATCTCTATGGGAATATGTTTACTGATGCATACCGTAATAAGATCTTCTTTTACGTGGCTTTGTCTTGCCAGTACTTGTGGTCTTGCTGTGATTGACTAATACACACATTACACTTCTTCACTGATGTGTATCTAGCTGGCATGGAATGTGCTGCTTTTCAGTACAAGCCCTTAAGAGTGGAAGCAAAGCGAGACAAGCAAAATCGAAATTATTTTTTTCCATCACTTCTGTATCATGAGTTCCAACCCTGAAGTGGAAGTTCTTATTCTTTGAAGTTTGGAGCCTTGCCCTTTGCATTTTAAATTTCATACCATTCCTTGTACTCTACTTCTGCAGATTGTCCTTCCTCTCTAATATTGTGGCCCTAAAAGGTTTCATTAGTATTAGTATCAAGGTCACTTACGAAATTACAAGATCAGCTGTAAAACTAATACTTGAGAATCCCTCAAATAGCTAGTAAAATATTTCCTTTTCTGGTAAAATCAAGTGGAAAATAGACCTTAAAACCAGAATTTCATAGCAATGGTTTTTATAAGTGCTGTATTTAATTTTGACGTATGCTAGATTTCCTAAAATTGGAATATTTTGGAATAGCTTACCTTTGGTAAACCAACCTTCCCTATTTTACTATAACTTTACAAAATTTGTCCTTTTCAAACTCAAAACCTTGGTAAGTGTGTATTTTTAAGTATATTTGAGCAAATAGTAATAATATTATGGTCACAACATCATAGATGGCAACGTGGTTTAACTTTTATTTCTGTGGGGTTTCATTTTTTTTATGCTTACCTTCTATGGTGGGATTTGTAATGCAATCTGAGTTGGTGCCACTGCAGAGAAAGTGCTGCAAGAACTTAAGCTGGCTAGTTTAAAACTAGTGTGGTTTCTCTATGCTTAAGTTACACCGGGGTAGATGTTACTGTAAAATAACATCACCTTTGATTTGATTAATTGACTGTTTACTAAAGAAATCTGTTGGTTGCCATTTCCAGGAATAACTGGACCATACAGTTATTAGCAAGACTTCTTTTCTTTTCTGTGCATGATGCAATAAACTCTCTTCTAATTACAGAAGTCCTGGTCGTATTTTTCATTTTAGAATATTAAAGAGATCTCTGTTTATATCCAGATCCAACCTTGAATTTAAGAATCTTTGTTCTTCTCTTAATGGTGACTTTCAGAGTCTTCCCCAAAGTAATTTTCAGTCCACCAGGATTCTGCCGATACTACTATTTTCAGTTTTGTTTCAATTAAAAATGTCCTTAAGTGCATTATGCCACAGTATCTGCTTTTATACCTGTTTGCTAAACAACTTCTCTGAAGGCAAATAGAGCTGTTTAAGATATTTAAGATCTATTTTTACACAGCTCTGTACATAAAGGTTCTATTTCCATAATGAGACTTTAAAATGTTCAATAATAACATTAGCATAGTATATGGTAATTTGATTTTTGGTAACTACTCAGAAGAGTCTCAAAACAGGAACCCTGTTACATTGGTTACATATATCTTTTCATTTTAAAAGCATGTATCCAGGACTTAAGAAAACACATGACAAAGTATGATGAATAATAAGGCAAATGTTTTTCTAATTCATGGTTATCAATCAGTTGCAAATCAATTCACATTTTCCTCACAGTGGTGCATTAAAAGCAGGTTAACAGAAAATGGCTGATACGCTATATATGAATTACTTTTAGAGATAACAGCTGTATTTAATAGCACAAGGACCAAAAAACCTGAAACATGACTTAGAACAAATTGCTTCTACTTTCCCCCTATTGCTAAAAACGTACCAGATAGCCTCTACTTCCCTCAGTCCACCCCGATCTGTTAGTTTGATTTATTACTTTATTTAAAGCTTTTTACAGACATTATGTTTGTAAATACATAAAAGAGTCTTGGGATTTGATCTGAGACTGTGGAAAAAATATCAAGCGAAGGTTTCTAAACAAGAATTTTCTCAACTGTGAAAACACCAAAATCACTGTTCGTAGCTGGTAGTTGGTCAAATGTTGTGGCTATAAATGCAGCATAGTTAAAATATTTGAAAGGTGAAATTTAGTTATAACAGCTAATGAAATAACTTTATAAATTTGCTGTATGTATATGCATGTGTCTGCACATATATAGGTGTGTGTACATGTGCATGCACACACATACGAAATCATCATGACTGCTAGAACTGCTAGGAGAAAAATGTATAGCTAGCACAATTATTTGAGGACTGAACAACAGTACAGGGACTAGAGTGCCCTCTGGCCTGACAAAACCTCTTTTCCAGTTCCTTCTCTTATTTCTATGAGAAAACAGGTATGTCTTCAGAATTCTATTTTGCAAAGCATCTTTGTGATGTTTCGTTTTTACTTGAATAGGGAAGAAAAACATGTTCTGTATTATTTAATTTTTATGTCATCAGGCCATCCCTGATTATCTGCCTGAGTAACTTATGTGTTGGTTTCTTTCCTCAGAAAAAAATCCTTTAGCTCTTAGCAGTAGACGTGTTGTTATATGCTGCAAAACTTTAGATCATGCGCTTAGCAGTGTGCTGCTTCTTTCTAATGCTTTGTAGAAAATAAAGCATGTTTCTCAGTAAGATTTCTGCTTTTTTGAGAAAACACAAGGTAACACGTTATGATGTTTTCACATAGCAGCTGTGTTGCCAAATTGCTCTAAGGCCAGGTTTGGATAGCAAAATTTAAAATACATACACGTAGCCATACACTGAACAACCGTGTTTCATAGCCTTAGTCATCACAAATGAGAAGTCCAATACTGCAATACAGAAATGCATCATGTATTTCATATCATACATAGTCATATTAGACGAGCAAAAAAAGATGTCTTTCAAAATTTAAACAAGTTTAAACAGCATAAACAGTCTACATTATCAGTTGGAATATTCAGCTTGCCACACTTATAGTATAGTTACAGGCATTCTGTGGGTTTGTTTTTTTGAAGTTTTCAGATTAGAGTTTTGAGACATCTTTCATAGTCCTGTTCAGATATATCCTTTGACCTTTGTTACATTAGATTTCCAGTCATACGTTAAAGCAGTGAAGAAGATACACCCGTTCTGTTGCAGTAAGTCATTTGGTTCCTGGAAACCACTCCACCCCTTTCCTGCCCAGGCACATGTCAGCTTCAAGCAGGATCCAATGCAGTAATTTAGGATACTTTTCCTTCTGTCACAATAAACTCTGGGCGCTATTCCAGTAAATCAGAAATAGAGCTAGTAATGTCAGTGTTGAGATTATCTCATTAAACAGTACATGAGCAGGAAGAGAAGAGAGACTACAGATTGCAGAAAAACAAGGACCGTTAATCACAGAGTCCCCGTCTACTGAAGCATAACAAATGAGAACAGCTGGTCTCCAATAAGTCTACAAGATTTTAATTGATGGAAGCTATTAAGAAAAAAAAGTGTGTATACATTGAAAAAGTATACACATGTAAAAATGCAATTTTTTTTACTTTGAAGTAACTTTCAGTATTTCAATCTTACCCTGATTGTAGAGAGTCATTCAAAATAACTTGATCGATATTGATATAAAATAGGTTTTAAACTCATTATAGTAAGAATGTAGGATAAACACAGATTTGTGTATGTTGCGGCAAGCAGGGGATGAAATACTAGCATATCTTCAGTGTACTTTTCTAACAGCTATGTAAAGTCAAGCTGTTTAGCAAAAGACAAGTTTCAACCTTTGATCTTTGAGCTGAGTCCCAGTTTACTTTTTTGAAACTATGAGGTTGGGAAGCAAAAAGTGTATTTTTATTTGTAGCTTCAGTGTTGGGTGAAAGGATGAGAGAAACTCTACCCTTAGGTATTTTGGTATTTTTAATGCAGCTGCTACAAAATCAATGAAAGAAATAAATCAAAAACTTTTTAAGAACATCATCTCCCTCTTCCATCCTTTGTGTTTTGGCTTTCTTTTATTGCTAAGAAACTCAGTGGCTCTTATTGTGGTCTGTATTGCCTATCACTGTCACTATGCTTGGTATTACAACTCCATTTTTACTTAACCTTCAAAGAAAGTAATGGAGAACAAGTAAAGTACTGCAAATAAGAAATAGTGATTTCACAAGCCAGTAGACAAGAGAAAAATCATGTACCTTGTCTTTCCCCTAAAGATGAAAGCAAGAGTCTGTTTGCCAACGCTGTTTCATTAATTTGCTCACTCTATTGATTTTGTGGAGCTTTAGTTCTCATTTTTGTTGTCTAATGACCTTGAGTTGGCACCAGAAGCAAACTGGAAGCCAATGAAAAGTATGCTGGTTTCTTCCAGCATCTCTTCCTTTTTAAAGAAGCGATTTTCCGTATAATTTCCTTGTTTTTTTCTTGGGTCCAAGCCTACACGTTACACCTGTTCAATCTACTGCATTACTGTATGTAATACTAAAGATCTAGCCAGGGAGGGTATGCCACTGTCATTGTCAGTGATCCTGTTCCCACATGCAAGACATCCCAATGAATTTACCATCAAAACAGTAAAAGGGAGTTGACAAAAGAGGGTGTCTTTTTGCTGTGCATTTGTCTAGCAGGAAGGAAATAAATTTTCTGTCATCCTGAAGATTAAACAAATTGTTAGTAACACAGGCTACAAAAATTGCCATCCCCTTGCACACTGGGATTTCAAGAGTGACTTCTAAGTTGTTCTGGAGCTCCAGTAGTGCCAGTTAACGTGATGCAGTGCTGCTGCTAAGGCAGATAGCCATTGGGTTACGAGGGTGTGAATTGAAATGCCTGTATCTTGTATTATAGGAAGTTATCACGTAGCTGGCTTTTCATATGTGTTATGGCATGTTGAACAGGCCAGGATGTTTTACAGATTTGTAAGAAGGTTAGTTATAAGAAATGAAACTGGTAAAAACCAAAAGACCAGTTGCATGCTGTATACTTCGACTGACCTTGTAAAGTGCTCACGGTAACCTCATAAGCTTTTATCTAAATACATAAATTCAGTCTTTATCTAAGGAAGATCTCCAGGTTTACTTATCTGATAAAAGGTAATGCATCTGATATTCTTGAACATGCCTTTTCTGATTTATTCTAGGTTCTTTTAAGTTTGAGTTAACTGCTTGTAAATAATTTGTGTTAACACCCATTATAAATGCTCATATAGTTGCTACACTAACATTTTGTGTAGTTAACATAAGTATTTGTGACTTAGAACAAGCATTTATGGAATGCTGTAAACTATTAATTACAGTTGTGATTGCACATTCATTTGAAATAGGAAGCTCACAATTTAAGAATGGGCCTAACTTTAGGCTTGTTAGGGTTATTTCACCTGTCCAGAAGCTTTGCATAGGAACTTCTAGCTTTTGAAGAACCAGAGGAACAGCCTGCTTTTACTCTTGATTGCTTTAATAGGAAAAGAAACCAAATATACTATTGGTAGTGCTTTGCTTTGTACTTTATATTTCAGTTTTTAAAACTTTAAAGGATTAATAATTAGTCCCAATTTCTAAAAATCAGGATGCTTCAGGATGTGCCAATAGATCCAAAGGAAAAAGAAACCCAGCTAGGGACAAAAGCAAAATATCTTGAGAAATAGTTTTTCAACTGCATTTCATAAAATTTTACAGATTTTTTTTTTTTTTCCTGCTTCTTGTATTTCTTTTTCTTATTCTTGTAGCTTGTTTAAGTATAATATTCCGGGTAAAGGACATAATGAAAAATGCATGTATCTTCAATACTTTGAAAGCAGCAGTGGACCACCAGCCAGTTGACACATCTAAATAATTTGCTTTTTTGCTTTGTCAAAACAAATAACTATGTAAGGTGTCTATCATTTAATTCTGTTTGCCTAAAATGAAACTATAAAGTCAAAATGTTTTCTCAACATTTTTTCCAAGTAGAATTTATAGAAATGGGGAGGGGGGTGACTGCTAATTATATACAGCGCATTCACAAATAGCTAGAAGAATACTTTGCTTAGGATATGTTTATATTACAATTGTAGTTTAGAGATAGAATCCTGATTTGTTGTACCTCAGCATTTGTAGGGAATTTGCCATCACTGAAATTCTTTAAATTAAGAGGTATCTTTTAGTAAATTGTTTTAGCTTAAGCAGTAATTAATTTGAAGGAATCCTATGGCCTGTGTTAAGCAGAAGAGAGGAGCCCTAAATGTTTATTTCTTATATTGCAATCCACAGATTAAATTACCACTGTTGTGCAAATAATGACCATAATGAATACTTGCAGCTAAAGCAGTATAAGATAAAGACAAATAAAACTGTTCTGTGAACTGATTGGGTAAGCTGAGTAATCTGAGACACTGAACTTGTAAGGGATGTTGCCAAACAGATGCATAGCACTAGAAAGGAACTGTTACCACTGCTTTGACTCCATATTCCATTCATGTTCCTTTGTAAGGAACATGTATTGAATTGCCTCATGTGAAGCAATTAATTTTACTGTCTCTTTCTTTAAAACATTGATCTCTATAGACTACTTGAAGAGGACTAAGCTTAAGTAATGACTCCAAGTGGTCCTACTGTTTACAAGTATTGATAGTTCAGTCAGGAAATAGGCACAGTAGCATATGAGCTAAATGATAATTTGTTTCAGTGTTTAATTGTAAATAGTTTGTGACTTCCATTAGTAACCTAGAATTTATTGCTAGAGATGATTCACTGAGTAGTTATAAACAGAATAGTCACATTCAGCTCCTGACTAATTTGATGGAAAAATGGAACTAAGTTCTAATTATAAAACCCTTCAGTAGATATTCTTCACCTACCCAGTCCTGTCATAAACTTTAATTATAGTGTATGCATTAGAGTCTTAAAACAACAAAGAATATTTGATCAGTCTGTGTAAAACTCAACTGGAAAAAATCCAGCGATGGAAATGCTCATGCAGTATTTTGAGAATATAATTTACCTTGATAGTCCTCTTGTGTTCAGATATCCCTAAATAACAATGGGGTTTAATACTCCAATGCCTTTGTTATGCTGTCACCAGGATCCAGTGCAATTTATGTACGATGTGTTTTCAGCTCCACTTCACTTTCCTCTATGTAAGTAATTAAAACATAAAATAAGGACCAATTGATTTTAGTTCACAGTAAATGTTGACTGATGATGATAGAAAATACATGTGAAACAGAAGATTCTTCTTCATTTAAATTAAAACTAAATCACACTTATAAAAAACAGGTGGACCACAAGAATCAGTCTCAAAGGCATGTTTGGTTCATTCACTGTCTGCTAGGATCTGCATGTGTGGGGCTACTATAAATTTTTGAAGTGATCTTACATGGTATGTGGAGAATCTAGTTTGAATAGGAGAAAGTTTCATGTTGTGATAGAGTACCACCAAGACCCTGAAAGGAAAAACTGTCCAGATGTATTGAACTGCTATATTTTTCATTTGACTCTCTGTCATGCCAGTTAGTAATTTAAAGTGTTTCTTGTACTCTTATATCAGCACTAGAGACTGCATACACTTTGAAGTAAATTAAACTAAAAGTTTAAGTTAAACATTGGAAATCCTAATAATGGAGTTAATCTTGGATTTCTGCCTTCCTAGGACTTCCTGGTATATAAGCACTTAACCAGTCCATGTTGCAGGGGTAGCACTGTTATCATTACTGTGCACAGACCCAGCTCACATCTATCTGGGGAACTGCACAACCACCAACCACTTGCTGCAAGCACATCGCATGATATGGATGGCAGACTGCATGGATTGCTGCTATTGTACATGTCTTTTACATGTCTTACAGAGCTGATGAGCCCTAAATTTATATATAGACCAGGGAGAAGAGTAAATGCCTCCAGAGGCCAAATAGCTCATAATTTATGTCTTTTGCTTGATCTGCTGGAGACAGCTCCTTTTCTTCGTTGTCTCTAGCTTTAGCCTGTGCTTCTGTTTAGGCAATTCAGGTCAGCTGCAAATTTAATTTGCTTGAATATCTGTCTAAATCTTCTTGTGTGCATTTCATGACTTAAAGCAATAATCTCAGCTGTAAGATTCCCATGTGAACTGACAGAAAAGCAACCCTATGCTTTCTGAAAATACTGACTAGCCAGAAGCTCCCTCAAAAAGGCCAGTCTGCTTTTGACCACTGGAAAAGGAGGGGCAGTAGATGAGTCTGGTCATCCTTGTATGTCAGTGAGGACTTTTCATATTACTTCTGTTCAAAAATACGAAAAGATTAAGGGAGTAGCGAAGGGAAAAAAAGGGTTGGGTGGAAATAATTTGTGCTTGCTGATGGAGAGAGAAGGGGACTGTATACAAAGTCACGAGGCACCTTTGGCAGCTGTGGTTTTCATTGCTGGGGAGAAGAAGTCCTGCAGAAGGCAAGAAGGAAGGGAAGGACTTATCTAGTGGTTTTCCTCAGTTGTGAATATTCATTGAGGGCTACACAGGCTACAGATGCCTCTCTAAAAAGAGCTGCTTTGAAAGAGGACCTGACAGAACATCAGCCAGTCACTGGCTAGTACCAGGAAGGATGGCCAGTCTATCAGGTGGCAGTGCCAAGAGAACAGCTTGTGGTGATGACCAGCTGAGGTAAGTAACATAAATTAGTGGAGAGTACTGAAAGCACCAGAGGATGCTGGAGAAGATTCCTTGAGTTGGGAGGAGAGCCTTAATCGCCCTAAAGAAAAGGTAGACTTCTGACATGTGTAACCTTCTTAAGAAGGTGATCAGCTTTCTCAGCAGCTGAACTCATCCATGGTGGGAAAATGCACTGTAAATTGGGTGTAAGACAGTGGCTGTAACTTAATAGTAACAGAGCACTGAGAGAAGAAGGTGGGCCAGGACCACACAGCTACTGGGCTTGCTTGCTGTCAGCTACTCGTGTTCCCGAGTTAATGCTCCTTCATGTTTCGTCGTCTTCTTCTGTAAGTCGGTGAGATTTCTATCTTTGCTGAGAGCCTGGCCAGTGTAGTTTGTTTTGGTAGGATTCTAAGAAGGAGTTCAAGCTGATGCTTGTTTTTTGTAGGAACTTGGAGAAACTGAACCCTTCTGCCAGTCAGTGCTGGGCGTAAGGGCTGCACGTGTTCTATGCTTGTCCATGTTTTAAGATTGTCTGTATAAGGGGTAAAGGCATAGTATAAATTTAGTTGCACTTTTGATGTCAAGGAGTGAGCAATTAAATAATTAAATTGGAAAAACTGTTCATCATTTTGACAAAAATGCAATTTATTCTTCCCCCTTCTGCAGTTCGCCTCACTCTCCACCAGGAAGAGAGTTCCAGGAAAATTTTTCATACTAAAAATAGAAAAACAAAGATAACAAAGCGGAGGCAGAAAGAAGTGTTTTCAAAATGATCTTTAGTTTTTCTTACAGCAATGTTTAGTGTAATAAAAATGATTTTAAGCTGTCTGAGAGTTTTTACTAGTATTTCAGAGAACGTAGCAGTCTATTTTAACATTGTAGTATTCTACTAATATGCAGTGAGGTTTTTTTGGGTCAGAGTTGTTAGACTGTAGAGTACCGTGATTTTCTGAAAAATATACCTTTTCAAGATCTGCTAGTCAAGACTATATTCCTTTCTTAAATGAGGTTCAATTTTTTGACAATGCCTCTTTAAGTTATTCCATTATCTCTCTTATATTGCTTACCTAATTTTAGAAATGTTTTTAGGAGTTTTGCTAAAGAGGTTTTGCTTATTAAGTTCTGATTTAGGTGTTCTATTTGGCACCTATTGATTTTTTTTTTTTTTAAATTACATTTTATATCCTGTTTTGCAGTTTGAATGCTTTGGAAAACTGATACAATGTTCCAGACCATTTTGACAGCATAGGAACACCTTATTTGGTATCAGTCCATGTTTTTTCCTATTTCTTGTAATGATCAATGAGATTTATGTTGTGGTTTGCTGCTCAGACTGTAGAATATCCACATTTCTGGCTGACTTTCTGTTATGTGGTCAACATTGAGCAAATTCTCAGGTCTCTGTTAATTGGGTTCCATGTTATCTCAGTCAGATTGACAATCTGATTAAATTTTGGCAGAAGCACTTCATACGGGCATAAATCACTACAATCCCTACTGTCGTAAGAAGAAAAATAGCCTTTCTTTCTTTCTGGCTAATCAACTGGTTTTTGTAAAGGCATCAAAGGACATCTTAATTTGTTTGTGGGATATATGACTAATAGAGGGATACCTTTCATCCACAATGAAAACTACAGTATGAGACTTCATTGTTTTCTCTTGAAAAAATCATCATGGAATTTTGGTACTTACTGAAATGGAAGATGTTCATTAAAAATCTTGAGTCTTGCTTCAAAGCTTTCAAGCCTCAAAGTCAAGTTAATGTTTTCTGTAAAAGTGAAAAGTCAATAATACATAAAGCAGTTTGTATTTAATTTACAGAATGTAAAAGAAAACTACTTCAGAGCAGTGCATATTTTTCTGAGAATATGAAAATCATATGGCTTTGTTTGGTGAAGCCTAACAATGTATCATGTTAAAATGCCTAGTAATCCTTATGCCCTAATAGGTTTGTTACATATCTGGATTGTCTCTAAGGGCATAGTATTTTCTTATAAGCTCACATATAGTAAGAGGTGGTATTTGATAATGTGTAATAATAGTTTGGGTAAACAATGAAGACTCATAGGATAGTTTTCATTGTGGAAGAATATGCAGAATACTTTCTTATCTGGCTGTCCCATAAATCTATCAGAACAAAATGAAATTATTTAAGAGGAAATAGCTGAGCTTAAAAAGCAGGAAAATTTGTGGTTATTTTCTTCATTCTTTAGCAACACCTATGTCTCTTCAGGTCCTTCATACTATATATCCAGACTTAGTAATTACTGGTGCCTGGGATTTCAGATAGGCCAGCAGGAAAGTAAGTTTAGTAACTGATGGCCAGTAATTAGTACTTCAGTCTGATTTTTCTCTTTACTGTAGGTCCTTGCTCTTGAAACATTATGTTCTTGAAATTTTAAACCTAAGGCAGGCAAATAGAGGACATGTAGTAGCTGGGAAATTAGACACCCATTTGGTCTGATGGTTGTTGTAGCAGTACATGCTAGAGATTATAACCTAGAAGCAAATTTCAGAAAGGGAAAAAGGCAGATCAGAGCAGCTTCATATGGTGTCTGAGGTGATATTGAGACTTTATTCATAATCAGGGTATTGGATTCAGTCTTGCACTTTGGAGACCAAGTTTTCCACAGTACACCGTACTGGCTTGTGAATGGATTTATCAGAGGACTGAAAATTAATATGGTCCTAGGTGGACTTGAACCTGCTTAGTCTGATGGCACAACTGCAATAATTTGGGGTAGCAGCATTCAAGTCAACTAGGGTTCCCTTTTTAACTCGTGAGTTATTTGTCAGTCACTAGAAAGATACGTTTTCAACACTTTCAAAGTCACAAATATTTTCTCTTCCTGTAATTTAACAGTTTACTACAAACAAGTGCTGAATGAACATCAGTGTGAAGTGGTTAAGAGGATTTATCAACCAGGGACCAAGGAGGTTTTTGCGTGAGCTGGGACCTAACAAAGCATGCATATGCTTTGGAGTGCAAGAAGGAAAAGTACAGCTATTACAGAAATGCAAGAAATAAAAAATAAATAAATAAAAAGGACTAAATATGAATTTAACTAGAAGCGTAGTAAATGGTGTGTCTGAAGAGAAAGCAAAAGAAATAGAGTTGTCTAGTTTAAGGAGAAGTATCAGGAAAGATGTGAAAACCAGCTTCACATTTGTAAAAGTACAAAGTTAAAAGGGCAGATTGTTCTTTGCATCCGTTATGAACGTAACAATAAAGCTAACAGCTTTGACTCCAGCAAGGAATACGTAGGTGGCATATACCTTCTGCAACTTTTTCTGTCAGATATTTGTCGATCTGATTACACCCACAATATAAGTATTAAGTTGCTGCTTGAAGGCGGTTTCATTTATGCATACTAAACTGTAATTCCCATTCTTAAAGCAGTTCTCTTGAAAAACTTGTTTCTCTTTCCAGTAAAGGCACTGGAATTACTGCCAAAATTAGACAACTAATGGTAAAATTAAGCCTGGTGCAGGTGGATAGAACAAAGCCTATATCATATTTAAGTCTCACTTGAATCAACAGACAAAGATTTCTGTGAAGGGTAAGCCTTATTGTGGATTCGTGCTTCAGTAATAATTTCCCCCATAAATTAGGATGTGAAGACTGCGTATTCCAACTGTGTTCAATCCAGTGTGATACATAACGCCAAAAAAAAAATTTTGCTCACTTGAATGAATTCAGTATTAAATATTCTGACACATGATTAGATACTTGGAAAACTGCAGAACTATCCAAATACTGTGTAGAATCTGTTTGGAATCTTTTTCTTTGTTGAAAGCACCTTACAGGGAACAATTACAGAAAGTATGTCAAATAAGTATAAATATTGAACAACTCCTTTAATTCAAAGGGTGGCAAATGTTCTACTTGGAGGACTTTACATGACCGAGGGCCAAATTGCTGGAAGACAGCCAGCACCCCTCTCACTTCTTTATAATTAAGACAGATTGCTGTACCATAAGAACAAAAAAATGAAATGTGTATATTATTAAATACTGTTTATACATTTGTGGGGGAAGAAGGTGTTAAGGATAAAAATTATTGCATAGCTGTTAAGTTTGTATATAAAAGCTAGCAATAACCTGTTTATGGAACTGAGTGATAAATATAATAACATATGGCATAGCAAGCCAAATACCTGCTTTTTCTCAAAATTAATGAGTCTGTACCATAAGATCAGATTAAGTTTCAGTCTCTGTAGGTAGCATGCATTCAGTTATATTTCAGTAGCAAATTTTTATCTCATATAGATTTAGTTTTGCTTGAATGTATGTAATACCTATATAATAATATCAAAGAAACCCGAATCTACTCACTCATCATCTGTGAATTATCGTGACAAACTGTCATGACATCTTCCCAAGGTAATGAAGCACTGGTTTATCACTCTGTAAGAATAATATGAGTGTAGGATTCAGTGTGTCTATGATACAATGCTTAAGTGCACTTGGTAATGCTCTTATCTAGTGTCCTACTCTCCCAGATAGCCAAAAAAGGGGATGTTTTCTTGTGTGAATGATGGTGTTACACTTCTGTTGTACAAAACATTAATCCTGCTGATGCCTGTTAACTTCTGTGTGTTGAACTGGAAAAACTGCTTAATCTAAGAAAGGAAATAAGCAAGCCTAACTTGAGAGTCTTGGATACTATCATAGTACAATTTACATACTCATGGAGATAACATAACTTAGTTCAGTGTTCAAGTGATACAGCTTTTTTTTCCTGCCCTTAATATAGGCAGGCAGGATGGCCCCATTTTGTTTCATGTTCTCTTTTATGATTGTTCTGGAGATGACCCCCAAAACCTGCACGTTCTTCAGAATGCTGCGCCTGCTGGGCAGGCTTTTTTTCTCAAGTTATAAAATGGAAAGAATGATTATTTCATTTGCAGAAGTGTTAAAAAATATTGTTGATATGATATTCAGTCACTTTTTTTGTTTTTCCTTTCCAGGATTACTTACTGCCATCTACCTTTCCAGAGTAAATGGCTTTATGTTGGAACAGAGAGGGGAAATACACACATTGTAAATATTGAGTCCTTCATTCTTTCTGGATATGTTATCATGTGGAACAAGGCAATAGAACTGTAAGTGCAAACTTCTTTATGTTTGTGTCTGTGGTCATTTTTGTAGCTGTCTTAAGATTAATTTTTAAGAATAATTTGTTTTTACAAATATAAACAAATCTTTTGAAAACCTTTTATTTTAACGAATGCATGTGCAGTATTAGGTGTTTTGTTACAGGACATTAGGAATTCAGATTTATGATAGAGAAGACTGAAGTTATTTAGCAGTCTGTTTAACTATGAAGTTCCACGAAATACAGGTAATCGTTAATCTCACAAATTCAGATTCTGCTATTTTTATGAGGGTAGCTTGATCACCTTCTCCTCCAAACATGCTGTGAACAGAATAATGGAGTATATTGGCCCTAAAACTCGAAGGAGAACTTTTCTTCATTGAACTGTAGAATCATTTAGATGAGAAGAGATTGGAGGTCTCTAGACTAAGCCACATGCTCAACACAGGGCTAATTTCAGAGTTAAATCAGGCTCATCAAAACCTGATGACATGACAGGAAAGGTAACGAGTATCTGTTAAATGACAGTTCTCTGACAGGCTAACATCGGTGCCTGTGTCACAGGTATGAAATCAAGAGAGACTTCTATAAAAATCTGACTGGGATAAATCTATGCTTCCTGCAAGTAAAAGGCTCAACAGAAACAAACAAAAAAATCTTTCTCTGATGTTTCCTCTGTGAAGTTCCAGTAAGAGGAACTGCTGCAGGAAAACTCAGTATTTCATGCAGTTTCTGAGACATCTGCTTCCTGTTGTGAGAAACCTGTAACCTCTGGTAGTAAACTGAAATTCACCAAGCTCAGTGAAACAAGAGGTCAGTATCTATGAATAGGGCTACAGGCCTACAGTGGTGGATCTAATTCTCTATCCCAAGAAGACATCCCATTGATAGCAACCGTTTTCCTCCAAAATTCTCCCCTTTCCCTTTTTTTCCCCACTATTATTACTGACTTTCACTAATTGCTGTGTCCCCCAGTAAAACTGATGCCTTGTTGTCTTTCCTCCCTTCTGCCCCCACCAAATTTCATAGGCACAGTCATAAAAATCTAATTTTATCTTCAAAGGAGATAAAAACAAGGATTCAAATGGTAATCAGGATTCAGACGGTCTGCTGGTAAATCTTTTGTCTGGTTCTCAGTTTTGGAATGTTTGTTTGTCCTGCCTTTGTAAGACTTCGCTCAGCTCTGCTCAGTAGTTTTGGCTGAAAAATTACTGCTGGAATATGTGACTTAATCAAACTCAGAATTCATGTGTTCATTTTGATGAGTTCTTCAGGTGGGAAGTATCTTAATTATTTTTTTCTTTCTCACTTTTTTTTGGTTATGTTGACATATTAGAGAGTTTTTTGATTCCTATATTTTAAAATGTATGTGTATAGTATATTGAGTAGATAACACCTTTGAGGTTTTGAGAACAACACATTTCTGTTTTGTGTGCATTTTGGAATTTTCTTCCCTCTGGACATTAGTATGTTTCTATTCTGTATGAAAATAAATCTGAAAGTTTTTTATGAAATGGAAGCCTTCCACCAAGTTTCACTTCCTAATTCTTTCAAATTTTTTTTCGATTTTTTTTTTTTTTTTTTTTTTTTGGAAATGGCCACAACAGACCTTTTTCATGAGAACAGAGTAGAATGATGCCTCTCTTCAATGAAAAGTATGTGGGAAATAAGGGCTGCTTACTTAACAAGCTTCAGTACTGAGCTGTTGAGATAGGCTGGATGCTGTGCAAGAATCTAACTCGCTAGAACCTTTTAGTAAACAAGCAGCCTCGCCTAACTATTTTCTTTGTATTACCTATGCAGGAATATATCTAGATTTTGCAAAATTTTTCTTCCATAAGTTATGAAAGATAATGACAACATAATACAGATAGGCCTTGTCACCTCAAGTACTTGGAGATGCTGTGCGGTTACCATAATAGTTTCTTCTTCTAAAAAGCTAGTTTGCTGTGTACTGGTTTAGTAACAGTTGAGCACAGGTATTCATCCACTACTGCTTCTCGTTCTATCAGTCTTACAAGCATAACTTGATCCCTGTAGGCAGTGTGCTAGTCTAAGAAGGCTGTGTCCGCTCCACTCGATCTCACTGTGCACTTCTTGATATGGAATGGAGGAAGTTGTCCTTGCCTGTATTACACAGGTAGACAGGGGTCCTGTGTGTCTCCAGATTAATTTCTCTGTATCAGAGTAAGAGGCTGTTTGGGATAATGGTGATGTTTGCCACAGGAGCTGCCTTTAACAGATGCTGTAGCACTGCTGAAGTTGAAACTAGGTGACTTTCTTCAGTAATTTGAACTCTCTCTGGTAAGAAACTACGATGTCTCTTCCAGTACTATTGCTTTCTTGCAGGAAAAATGTAATTTAGATTAGCTTTTAAAGGGAATGTTATTAACTCTAAGTGTACTTCATGAGGGTAGGCTTATGATAGTAGACTTCCCTTTAGAATTGTACTGAGATGTATTTTTGAGAGAACAATTTTATTTTGGTCCATGGATGTGTTCTTATTTGATTATATTGTTTAAATCTTCACGTTATTTTTGTGCAATCTTCACATGATTTTCACATTTTAATATTATAGAATCATACAATAATTCATGTTGGAAGGCCCTGCTGGAATTTTCTAGACCAACTTCTGGCTTGCAGTAAGATCAGCTATGAGACCAGGTTGTTCAGGGCTTCATAAGTTCATAGGGCCTGTTGATGTTAAGTACTTTCAAAGATGAAAGAAAACAGGAAAACATATGTATGTAAAACTTCAGGAACAGCTTCAGCCTTACCACAAACTATGTAAGAGGCAATAGTGCTTATAACATTGTTTTTCATTCTGAGATAGGTTTTATCATTTCAGAGTGTGGGATTAGTGTGAAGATGTTACTATTCTCTATAAAGCTTGGAAGGAGAGGGTTTACCTTCTGTGCAAGCATATTTGTATCAAACTTACTGGCAAGGAAAGACCAGTAAAAGTGATTGCTCTGCTGCTATATTCAAGTTGTCAGTTTAGACAGAGGGTTTATATATAGAATTTTGAGTGTGTCAGATTTGTGTGTCATCTGCACAAACAAGCCTGAAGGAGAGTTCTTCCCTCTTCGTGCAATTCTCATCCAGTTTCTAAAATTGCAGACTAAGTCTACCAACATAACTTGTCTTTCTTTCAAAATCCCTCCTTACTTTTTTCACTGACTTGTACCTACTTCTGATTAAATCTCCATGAATTTTCATAATGCAGTTTTAACTCAGTTGTCATTAAGATTTCAAGGCTTTACAGTGAAAACTGATAGGAGATTGAAATGGTTAATTTTTTAAAAACCTGAAATGCTTCGACTTTGGAATGTTAAACTATATATTACTATACCTAAGTCACTGTAAAACCAGACTATATCTTATTTTGTGAGAGTACAAAAAAAACCCCAAAAAGCTGAAATTCCAGTTCTCTTAGTTTTTCAGAACATGTTTGAAGAGGGCCTCCTTATACAGTGCTAGCACTGTGGCCAAGGTAACCTGAAAAGGTCAGAATACCTGTGTTGTCATTTCCCCCTTTGGAAAACACCTAAAAGTTGCATTCTAGACTTTCATCATGGACTGAGTTTGTCCCTCTAAGGTTGTGATGACATTGCTCAGTAAATAATATAATAAAGGGTATTGTATAGGTGAAAAAAATATGGAGCATAGAAAAGATACTCCAACAATTCATTTTAGTCTGTTCATGGGCTTACTAAGGTTTCAATCCCACAAAGTTTGTCACACTTCTTGAGATCTTGAGATTAATTAATTCCAGAGAACATAATTGTCATCCTCAGAAGAAAAACCATTGTCAGTCAGTGAGGCCTATCAAATTACTGCGAGAATTTTTTTTTTCTAACAGCGATTCTGTTGCAGTGGAAAACTGAGGTGAAGAGGCTTAGTAGTTTAAGGAATTGAAGGAGAAACAGGTTTGGATGTAAAATTTTTAGACTTTGCGTATGATGCAAAAAATTCTGTCACCTTGACCTGCATGGCTACTTTGACTTACAAAGTTGGCTTTTGGTTTGGTTTTTTGGAGGTTTTTTTTGTCAGCATTTGTGATTTTGTTGCCTACTTTTGTATCAAAATACACTGAAAGATATGTAGAGTACTGTATTTTGGAGTGATAGTGGTTTTCTCATTATGATCTGTTCAGAAGCATCTAGTAGAGATACATATCAAAAAGATGGTTGCAATACCTATTTTATCATAGGGACTATTGCCTTCTCATACAGGAGAGATCATCTGGCTTGCTTAAACAGTATGTAAAATTAGTGAGAAATTAAGGCCTGAATAGACTAATAATGCAAAGGAAACACAGAATTTTTTGTTTGAGATTATTTTCAGTACTGAGGCATAACTGATTCTAGAAGTTACAGGAAAAATTCCTTTATAAATTGTGTACTGTCAAAGTTGCAGCGGACCTGGCCTTGTCTAGAGCTGAGAAAGAACATTAGAATATGGAGAGTTTTAGAAACATTTTCTCTAGCAATTGTCTCAGCCATTTCTGTCATCTCATGCATTGTCACTACCTCAGACCAGACTGAAGTATCTTTTCAGCTAAGAATGAAGAGTAACTCAAAACTTTTTCACTTGTCATTTCTCTGTCATGTAGCTGAGCTAGTCCTTTGCTGGAGATGTTTGGGGCTCATAATACTGTTTGGTTTTCTACTCTCTAATAAGCAGTTTCTCTCTTTTCCTTCAAAATGTTTGGAAACAGGTCTGGAAGAGAGAAGTAGTCAATGAGCCCAGCATGTCTCCATTTACTCTAACTACAGTGAGATTAATTTTCTTAGCCTGCAGGATCATACATTTTGGAAGGTCATCTGGCATTGGGAAGGAAAGGAAGATCTTGATATGAGTCCACTAAACTCCAAAAATGAGAAATCTGCATTGTAAGCCTCCTTCCCGAGCATGCAGATTCCAGTGTTTGAACACCCCACTAACTAATGAATGAATAACTGAAACTTGTCAAAATTAATGGGATTTGGAGTATCAAAGAATTGGGCAAATTGGAACTCAGTTATGACAGCGCCATAACTAGGTCTTTCCTTTCTTAGCCCTTTCCTTGCCCATCCCTATTTCCTAGATGTATCTCAGAGCCAGCAGTTCCACCACGGTGAAGGAAAGCAGCATGCAGGAGAAGTAGCAGTCTAGGAGCAACTGCTTCACCCTCTGTGCACGGACCCAAATGGGAATATTCCTATTATAAAAAAGAAAGTGCAAGTTGCAAGGCATCCTTCTTCTAGACATTTTAGAAATTGTGTCCAAGACTCAGAGTTGCATCTTGAGGTTGAACTGATTCTTACTTACTCCAATTCCCAGCTTTGATCCACAGTATGTGAATGATGTATCTAACTCTGCTCATTCTTTTTAATTTCTCTGTGACTCTACCAGTGAAAAGAAAGTCTTAAAATCTCTGGTGTGCTGCACTTTTGTGGAAAGCAGAACTGTAGATGATGTCTGACTACTGGCACTACAGCAGTATCTTCTTATGCATGTGCTTTTCTCAGCACTGTCACATTCAGTCAACTCCAACTCTGTAACAATGACTAATATAGATGTTTTCCTTTTTTTTTTTTCTCTCCTAACTCCTTCTACCACTTTCTACCACCAGATTTTCATTCTTCTCAGAAATCATTACAGTGCTTCTGTAATTGTGCAGGGTATTTTTTTCAAAAGGAAACTTGTTTTCTCTTTATTTTATTCTGTTTTGTCATACATTACTTTTACCTGCTTTAGAGATTGTCTTGGTATTTGAAGATCTTACAACAGTATGTAAGTCACTCTGTTTCTTGGAGTGCGTAAAACTTCCCAGAATGATGGAGGAATACATCATCTACGTGTTTTTCACGTTTTCCTGGGTCCAAATTATAACATTACTGAAGACTTCTTTCTGAGCTTTCGAATTTTAGAATAAAATAGTTAAATAAATGCTTCCATCCTTAAACGTTTTTTTGAAGACTCCTGTTTAACAGTGAATGGATTCTTCATTTCAGTCCTGTTGTTCTGAGTAAGAGTCAAGTCTTGGGGCACATCAGCTCTCTCATCTCTCAGAATGAACACGCACCAAATAAATTAATACCTGCTGCTGTCAGGAATAACTTCTGATTAAGTGCAAACCAGCTCAAAGTATGACTAGTTTCTTAACAAACTTCTAGCTCTGTACAGCTGTCATGGGAACCTTTTGTTCCAATTTTCAGTTCTTCTGCAGTCTGTTTTTGTGGGCTTACAGGTCAACAAAGGCTATGAAATGTTGCAGTCTTGTATCATTAGCTCATGCTTTTTTCTTGCTCAGTTGAAGGTAGCTTTTGCTGTAGGAACTTTTTACCGCAAATCATTGCTCATATTTTTTGGACTTGACCTTCATGGTTTTTTTCTTTCTGCTGTGTATGGACTTGGCTTTGTGTTTTATCCTTTTCATGTCTTTTCAGAGCTTTTATTTTCTCAGTCATTCTCAGCTGTACCCCAGCTAGTATTTGGGAATGAAGAATTCTCTGCTCAACTATTTCACTTATGTCTTATTTTTGCCTACTGATTCTTCCTTATTTTCCCCTCTCTCAAGGGTAGGATCTAGTTATTTTTACAGTCTCCTAAAGCCAGCTTGAAGGAATGCCTATACAGGAGTATCTGGCATCAACAGTAGTGTGTTTTATTGACGATAGCTTCAAGTATGGTTGGTTTCCTAGAACCTCTTCATCCTTTCCAGGAGCTGTTGGATCTCTGCTTTTGCTTTTAATGTAATTCAACAGTGTTTTTCTTTCTTTGTTGACTGTTCCACAATGACAGCATACAACTCTCCAGTCTCCTTGACAACTCTACTGTAATAGCAATGAAGGGAAACAAAACATTTTATGTATACTCAAGCTACATGAGGCAAAATGTTTTTGTGTGTAGACATTTCCACATGCAGTATAATTTACTGTATGAAAGTAGTAATTACTGTATGTGTAGCTCTGATAGCTAACTATATTATATCAATAATATTAGTTTACAGAACTCATGAAACACTAATTGCTCTATTTAATCCTACTTGTAGTGCAGTCATGATGTCTACCCTTAGGAGAAATTGACTGTAGAGCCTAATGCCTAGCTCTCCTCTTACAAGCAACACTTCTAAAACTAAAACACCTTCCCCCCAGCCCCGTTTTTCCTAGGCTCAACTTCACTCCTTCATTCCCAGCTCCTCTACCTCCTCCCTCTCCTCCCCCTGAGCAGTACAGGGGGATGGGGAATGCGGATTGTGCTGGGTCCATTACAGCTCCTGTTTGCTGCTCCCTCCTCCTCACACTCATCCCCTGTTCCAGCATGGGTCCTTCAGGATAAACCTGCTGCAGCGTGGGCTCTCCACAGGCTGCAGTTCCTTCAGGAAATATCCACCTGCTCCAGTGTGGAGTCTTCCACAGGCTTCAGGGGAAATATCTGCTCTGGTGTGGTCCTCTCCACAGGCAGCAGGGGAATCTCTGCTCTGGTGCTTGGAGCACCTCCTCCCTTCCTCCTTCGCTGACCTTGCTGCTCATAGGGCTGTTTCTCACACTTCTTTCCTCACTGCCTGTACAGCAGGGTTTTTTGCCCTTTCTTAATTTGTTTTCCCTCAGGTGCCACCATCCTGGCTGTGGGGCTCAGCTGTGCCCTGCGATGGGTCTGTTGGAGCTGATGGGAGCCAGCTGTGTCCAGAACAGGGCAGCCCTGGCTGCTCCTCACAGAGACCCCCCTGCAACTCCCCACTGCCAACACCTTGACACCTGCATCCAATATTTGACACAAAAGAGCTGACAAGAATGGAACCAAAGGCTGGTGTTGTACGTGTGAAAGCAAAACAATGGTTCATTGAGTCTTTTGATAAAGTGACATACCTGACAGACTAAAATAATAAATTGGAAGAAAGTGGAAGAAGCCTGACCAAGTCAGTTATAATACAAAACAACTAAACTATTAAAATACCAAGGAGTAAGATAATATTAAGATAATACTTAATATCAAATATAGAGGAAAGAGAATGAGGAAAAATAAAATCTCATACATTTAGTGCAAAGACTGCTGTGTTTGGTGTCAACCTTGCTGGTAATGTATATGAAGTTCTCAATAAAACTAAAGAAATAGCTAGGAACCTAATAATAAAAGGATAATACTCCTAAAAGAAACAAAAAAATGCCTAATATCCTGAAAAGCAAAAATAAATTTTATTACAGTGTAATAAATCCCAGGATTCTCCAACTGTCATTTACAATAGATACAAGAGGGAAATGGAGGAGGTAGAAAACTGTATTGTATTAGTGAAGGTTACCCGTTTTTGCTGAGCTCTTAGCATGGAAATCTGAGGCTATGCCCCTGCAAGAATAAAAGATAAAAATAAGACTGGTAGTAAATGACAGTTTTATATCATTTACAGAGGAACAACTAGTTTGTGTGACAATGAAAGTAAAATTATAGACTAAAGTTAGATGTAAGCTAGAGTGACTACAGCTCATGTAAGAGTTTGCTTCTACCCAAAGATAAATGGATACATTCTCTGGTAAGCAATGATTTATGTATCTTAAAAAGAAAATGGTGGTTGCGCAGATTTATCTAAATTGTTCTTGACTTTTAAAATTGGTAGGTACAAAGAGCAGCCTAGATGGGATTAACCTTTAGCTTAGGAAGACAGTATGCTCTTTCCCCTTCTCCCTCCATTTTCCCCAATTTTGCCAATATTCCTGGTCAAGTACCGATACTGGTACGGCTAAGCAACCCAGCCTGCATACTGGTTGGTTCAATGGGCTGGGACAACTGCCCAGACCAGTATGCCTTGTCAGCCTGCACGTGTTCCTTCCACCATTTTGTCTGTTGCCAGCTTAGTCCTGCCTGATGTTTGCTTGGCTCTGCTCCCTCTTCTGTCATCTGTGAGTTGTTCTTACCTGGCTAAAAACTAAAATTTCTTATGCCGCCTCTTCTCTTCACGGTTTTTCCTCTTATTCTTCCTCCTTTGCCTGTCATGGCATAGGCAGCATGTACCCCAAACAGATCTAGTTCTTTCCATCAACATACTCTGACCAGTTCACATAGGTGAACTTACATCAGAAACAAAGTTCAAAGAAGCCTAGAGTGCCCCAAGATGTCACATTCACTTGCTGAGGACAGATGTACAAGATGTGTGTGGGTCTAAGCGCTGCCTGCAAATATCCTCAGCTCACCCCTCAGTTCCCCATCACTGCCTACCTACCCTGCCTGCTCCAAGGTCTGGTGTGGTGGAAATGATTTATTTTTTTTTTTATTCCAGTACAGGTTACTCAGGAACAGAAGCTTAGCCAGAGGGGTCCCCTTTGGGGATTTGGCTTGGATAGGAATGACAGCCAGATTTCCCGCTAACTGCATCTCTGCAAAAATTGTTGTGTGCTATGTCTCAAGCCAAATGGGTACTTGCTGCTGGCACCATTGAAGGCAGTCTGTATAGAATATTACTGTATAGACTGGCTGTCCACTGCTTTCCTGCTGATCTCACTTCTGTGCTGGGATATGTTGCAAAATGCTCTTGTAGAAGCCTTCTTCACCAAGACCTCATGTAGCAAAGTAACATGCTGCAGGTATCTGCGGAAACATGATCTGCCAAAGCTGAAGGTGCTGGCATGGGATCATCTCATGGAGAAGGTTCACCAAAGAAGGGGCTTGCCACATTGCTACTAGCTTTGTGTATGCAGCTAGCAGTAATGTTAAAATATATGTGAAGGCATGGGGTATAGTCTTGGAAGGTTGTCTAGCCTTCAGGTGACTTGAAGTTTTCTCTCTCTCTGGCCTGGAATAAACTTAGTTTGGAAGGTCTAATGATGTCTGGAGTAATTTTTCATTGTCTTTAGCTCAGAGGTAAATATCAGACAAGGTCTTTGCTATGCTGTTTTGGCCCAGCTTTGGTGCATCACCAAATAGCTGAAATACTTAAGACATTCTACCGGCAAAAAATAGAGGAAAGTGTGCATGCTTTCAAAAGTGTTGGAGTGTACTGTTTTGGGAAAGAGTCGTCTCTGAGGATATAGATTACTCCACAGTATTTTAACGTTTGAGTTGCCTGGGAATTTTTGCATACCACTCAGTCTTGATTTGGAGTCTGACTTGGTAGAACAGAGGCCAGTTTTGCTGTAGTGCAGTATTTGGGCCAAAGGAAGAGGAACACTGATGTTAGGAAAATCCTTTGAGCGGTTTGGCTGGAACCTAGTTTTGGTTTGTTTAATTCTCTTGCAGATTGTTTTAAAACTTGGAGCCTAAGTAGTGTTAGGTATGGTTTCCAGATAAATTCTTAGCTTTATGGGCCCTTCCAGCCTCTGCCGTATTTTTTTTCTGGTGACCTTTGTTAAACCAAGACCAGCCATGCAAGTCTAGATTCTAAGCTGAACTCCAAGGGACGTGTGCTCTGACCCAGAACCTAGATGAAAGAAAGATCCTGTTCTGTGCAGGCCTGAAGCTTTGTGGGCTGGTGCTTGTCTTCTTGCTCTGTATGACTGCCAGGGCCTAAAGATCTGGTCAGAAAAGGTGACAGTTGAAAAATCTTCATCTGTCTATTCAGTTTCCTATGATTTACATTTGCTGTCAGATGCTGGACATCAATGACTTAAGCAGCAGTCCCTGTACTAAGTTCCATACTACTTTGTTGGTACATGTTACAAAAAGAGAGGGGGCAGCAAGAACAATAAGTAATCTTTACAGAGGCTTACAAAGACTCATGGGGTGGGTCTTACAGCTGAGGAGCCTCACTGTACATGCATTATGGGTGCAACTGTATTAGTTGGTCTGAGGATGTCATAAGGCTTTACAGAACAGACAATGGCAAGATGCTCCATTTCTGAAACCCCACTGCAGTAATGCTAAGAAGCTACCTGATAGAGTAGTGTAGGTAAGGCCACTGAAGCCCTGTCATTAATGAGATTGGAACTGGATGAGTCTTCTTACCAGTATTGAAATGAATCCAGTGAAGACTTTGCAAATCCTTGGCAGATTAGCCTTGAAATTAAGCAATTGAGGGAGGGAGGGCAGAAAGAGGGGGAGTCGAAAATAGAAAAGGCAAAAAAGCCTTAGAAATCAGAGGGGAAAAAAATTAATGTAATAAGAGGAATAGCGAGGTTTTTTTAAAAATAGAAGAAAGGATTCATCAACAAAGGAGAATCTTTGCCTATAACAGCAAAAAGGAAATAAGAGGAGAACATGAAGAGCTATGGATAACTTTCAGGCAGTTATCTTCCCCTATTGGGCTTTTTAGAATGACTTTTAAACCATTGGAGGTACACGTTAACACACGTAGAAATTAAGGTAAGCAGCTAGCCATACAAAAAACATTCATAGCTTTGATTTGATTTTTGTCTTGCAGATCCACAAAGACTCACCCTGGGCCAGTTGTACATTTAAGTGACAGCCCAAGAGATGAGGGAAAAGTGAGTACAACTAATGGTATAAAACATTACAGCATTTCATACCCTTTATCTGCCTTGATAGCACTTTCTTTTTGCTTATACACTAATTTTGTTATATGCTTGCTTTCTATATTTGTAGTGTCACTTTCACAGTTTTTAAGAAAAAAATTCTCTTGTTACAATTTTAATGAGTAAAAATCTGTGATGCAGACAACATACTGTACTTTGAAACCTATAGCCAATCAAAATTGTTCCTGATTAAATAAACTTGACTTTGCTTAAGTAATAATTGACTAAAAACTGTATCATGACTTCAGTACTTGGATAAACATGCTATTATGAAGGTATTATAGTAGGTTTTCATAAGATAAGAAACCTTTTCTTATACAAGAATAACAATGATAGTAACCCACATTTAGAACTTGATGCTGTTTGTGAACAGAGTTGAGAATAGTAGAGACCTGTCAACAAGTGGAAGCAAAACATAGAGTGTAAGGGTTGTGATTGGTACTGTCAGAAAGCAAAATCGGAGTTGGTTTTATTTGTATGGTAGCTTTTCCAGAATGAAATTTGGTTGCCACAAAACCAGTTTTATTAGAGCTTTTTTATTTATGTGTTGCTACTGAATTTTTGAGCATTTTGCCTGTGTGGAAGGGGCATTTAACTATCTCATCATTTTTGATCACTTCCACTAACTGCATTTTAGTGTGTATTTATAAAGGACTGCATCTTACAAATGGTGTATCTGTTTGACAGTGTGCCTCACATAACAGCTGATGGTTATTGGAAACTAGCAGCAGTTTGAATTTCTGATACTGATACGGGGGACATTATGCTGAAATGAATATGGGTACCTAGAAACACACTGATGGCTACATCTGAATTTCATTTGCATTAGCTGTCCTTGAATTTACCATATTGTAAGGTGAACTATGTGAAAATGATGCACTTGCCAGCTAGCCCTCCAACAAGTTAGATTGGATCTCTAAGCCTTTTTGGAAGAAGGTAGCAGTAGATCAAGTAATTTAGAATACAGCAAATAGAGTAATTAAACACTATGAAGCGTAGTGTTTTAGCCTCAGACCAGAAGCCATCAAGAAATGCTATTTGACTGTCTATGGCAAAATACCTAATAAAAATAAAGGTTTATTGATGAGGCATAACTCTTGTTCGCTGGCCACAACAGAAGTTGCTGATGACCTAATAAATCACACAGTGTAGGGAAAAAGGATATGATACTAAAAGAGAAAGTGGTCTTGTGAGTGAACATCTCTGACAGGAATGTCACACACCATGTCCAAAGAGAAACCTAAAATATTTTGACTTCAGCAGAAAGGGAGAAGATAAAAAGGTCCCAGGAAAGGGAGTTAGAGGAGAACTTATTAGGAAATACTATTGCTTGTTGCTCAGAGGGCACATTGGAGACATCTGGCCACTGATGAAGTACTAGCATACTAACAACAACAGCAACAACAAAATCAGACGGATCCCTATGAAAAACAAACATTGGAAATTCATGGGGAGAAAGAGTAGAAAATGTAAGCTATACAGAAACCATCCCAGTGCAGCCATTTATGTCATTGATAGATTGATAGTCATGTAAAGAACAAATTGGTGCTAACAAAATACTTGCAGATTTGCAGAATGTGGAATTGATAGTGTTTGATATTCACAGAAAGATGTCAGTAAAAGGTACGCACAGATGTAAGAGAAGATCCAAGGACTAAATCAAAAGACGTAGCTCTAGATCAAAAAAACAACAGTAGAGAAAAAAATTAAATTTTTCAATTAAGTCTCATTAAACTTTGGTTGAAAGAATGAAGGATAAAACAATCTTTCTTCAGAATGGGGAAAAAATGAGAAAAAACAACTTCTGGGACTTCCACTGTTCAGCATTGTCATAAACAACCTAGAAGAGAAAGTAAGCAGTGATGTGATCAGGTTTGTTGGACTTCAGGAGGCTGAGAAACTCAGCTGTAAAATGACAGGTTAAATACTGTCTTTTGTCAGTATTCAGTGTAGAGATGGGAAGTGACATGTGTGGGGGAAAATGTTTCTGACTTTGCATACAAAACAGTGGGTCTGAGCTGATTGTTACTGTTTGGTATCAAGAGCTTCGAGTGGTGATTGATATTCAGTGAAATGTCAGCTCAATGCTCAGTAGTGACCAATAAAGAAAATCAAAATTGGGCATTATCTGGAGAAGAAGAGAGAACAAAACAGGGCTATTGCATAAATGCGTGATTGATTGCCTGCTGAATACCGAGCATAATATTTGTCCTTCTATGTCAAAAAGAACATAATTGTGCTAAAAGAAATTTAGAGAAGGGGCAAGGTTTTCTATGTGAGACACAACTAAGCGCAACAGGACAATTCATTGTGGAAAAGAGCTGATTGTGATTCTGAGTTTGAAAATCACAATTATTATGAAGAGGGTAGAAACAGTTCATAGTCTCTTTCAATACAAAAACTATCAAACGAAGCTGACAAATGTCAGATTCCAAACAAGCCAATTAAGTACTTCTTCAAATGTTCAATGCGAAGAAGTGATAAAACTCTATCAAAATCATGTTGAAAATGTATATTGGTCGCAAGGGAGACTAGAAAAGTTAACACAAGAAAAACCAGTTTGAAGGTTACTGAAGAAGTTTGCTGAATTTTCCTGAAAGGTTATTAAAGATGAGGTTAAACCAAGTCACGTCTAGCTGAAGAGTTGGCTGTCTTTGAATGAGAAAGTAACTTGTGCTGAGAGAATATGTGAGAGTACGGTAAATACTTGCCCTCCTCCCATATTGTTCTTTGGTATTCGCTCTTGGCCATTTGAGTACAAGATACTGTGATAGGTGGACCTTTTGTGTAATTTAGCGGAGTTGTTCTTAGGTAATAGAGCTGTTTCAAGATAGTTCTACATACTCTGCTTAGCAAGATGATCAAAGACCAACAAGAGGTGTTGGGGGGAAGAAATCAGACTCCCCACATCACTTCATGGGGAGCAGCAGATAAAAGTGTTCTTTACATATGCTTCAGGAATTAAATAGTGGCTACAAATCAGTCATAATTGCTGCTCAAAATACAGATATTCTTGTACTCTACAAGTACAAGGGTATTGTACTCTGGAAGGGTCCAGTGGTATATCCTTGTCTGGGGTATCACAAAATTGTTCACAGATCTGGGCATGTTTTGCTGAAGTAAATAAGCAGCATTGTCCTATGGGCACTGAGTGGTTGAGAGTCCTAAAACACAGACAAACCTTTCCAAATCCAGGACAATCATAAGATCTCTTTTTTGAAAGCCAGGGGAATTTGTGTGCTGACTGTATATTCATCTTTAAAAATTCTTTAAATTCCTAAAAGTTCCATTTTATATCAGTAACCGATGACAAGTTTTAATGTACCAAAAGAGTGAATGTAATTCTAGAAGACTTCTGCCATTCAAAATTTTTCCAGAGTGCCCTCCAGGCAAACTATCAAGGCAGACTTTGGAGACAGTCTCTTTTATTAATGTAGCCAGCTGCAGCTGGAAGACAGACAACAAAGAGAATTTGGGCATTTAATGTGTCACTGAAGAACAATTTGAGGACCTAGTGATTAAGTTCATGAAATATAACTGTGTCTGCCAAATCAATGAATAAGTGTACATTAGGAACAGACTGAAGTGCACAGACATTTGTAAGTGGCAGATCTGTAGCAAACATGACTTTTCTTGCTGACACAGGAGAAGACATTAACTGCAATGATTTGCAGTTTCCCAGCAAATGGAGAAAGCTTAGTAGGAAAAGGTTTTGTGTTATTAACTATTAGCTGGTGGCCTAAACTTCCTATCTCTTGAGTCTGTGTTCTGAGGTCTAGTAACACCTAAATACAGTGTGCATTTGGCAGGCTTGTTTTTTTTTCTCCCAGCTGTTTTGTGCTACTGGGACAAGGAAGGGGCTGGCTGGCACATACCAGGATGCAATTAGTTGATTGTAAAGGAGAAATTTCCCTAAAACACCATCAAAAGCATTTCATGAAGAAGGATTTAAGTCAAAATGTGGAGCAATTCCACTAGACAAGGAAGATCTTGCCAGGACTCCTCCCTCGTTCAAATTCTGTCCAGCCTTCTGCATGTTTCTTAACCTAATTAAGCATGAGTAATTAAACAAGGTGCCAGGAAACACAAGCTGAAGAGTAATCTGGTTTTTTTCTTCCTGGACTCTTTTTACACATATTTACACATATTTTTCTTCATCTATGTTTCCCCTCCAACTGCATTTATGGATGTTTTATTTTTTATCTCTATTACAGACATAGAATTTGTCTTATAGATCTCTCAAGTGCTCACCATGGCCAAGAGGAGTGCGAATGTTTGAGTTTCCTATGGTTCAGTCAGGTCAGAGCTCAGAGCATCATATAAATACACTGGCAATGAGACTAATCACATCCACCCAGTTGGAATTCAGATTTTAGTGTGATACCACAGTACTAGCAGTTAAACAGCACGGCTACCATCTGAGCAAAGAGAGAGAGATTCCCGGCTATGCAGCAAATCTGTTTATCTTTCAGCTTCCCTGAAATCACAGCACTTTGTATCTTGCAATTCTGTAGTGCTGTTGTGCATTAACCATTTCAGCAATGGATCAGGTGAAACGCTGTCTCTGATAGGAGGTATTTAACTTTTTGGTAATAACCTGGAGCCATGGTATCTTTGCAAAAGAGAGCGATAAAAATCAAAAGACAAGCCTGCTTCACCAGGGAGAAAGGCTTATTAAGAAACAGGGTCACATACTAAATGGTTTTCTGTTCCTTCAGTTTCCTGAATATATTTGTAAGAAAGGTGAGGTGAAAAGAATACTGGGAGATACAAACTGGACTCAACTGGTTTGTTAGCCAGCTGTAATGCACTGGTGCAAGTGCTTGTTATGATGACAGTAAGGAAGGCACTCAAACTCCATAACATATTGATTAAAATACCTTTTATTGGAATTAATATGAAAAGGATGGTGAGAACCCCAAGCCATGTAGCATTGGATGAACCTCCAATAAGGGCAGAGCACACTGTGTTGGTTCCCTCTGTGAAGAGCTTTGCCAGCATTTTGATCTTTAGAGGTCTCAAGATTTTTAAAAAAAAAACAACCAACCTATCCACTTCTACTGCCAAGCAATAGGATGTTCACATGAGACATACTACCTTACATTAAGATAAAGACAAAGACATAAAGGTGCTGTAATTGCCTTTACCAAGTGGGAGCTGCCTACAGGCATCTTTAGAATTAGCCAGCTAAGTTTATCTTGTGGCCAAGGAATACGTGCAGCACAACACAGGCCTGGAAGCCAAGTGCTATGTGCAGCAAAACATAGCACAGCATAGGTCTGCACCTACTCAGGTTAACTGCTCTGTGGATCACGAACTCCTGGATATACAATTGTCTTCCATTTAGGATCACTACACTAACAGTGAAAGCAGTCACAGTAAGATGCTTCTTTGTTCACTCTCTCAATGGCAGTCTGTTATCCAAGAATACCCTATGCCATCCTGACACAAGTGCTATCCAGTTAACTGCATGCTTTCTGAACAGGATGTCTTTTCACATTTACTCTGCCACAGAATCCCGTATTGACCTGACCAGAGCAAAAATGATAAATATTCTGGAATTTCTTCAGGACAGTTTGAATTTTTTTCAGGAGCAGAATTCTTAAGTAATCGGGTATTTTTCATAATCAGGTAGTAACTATATTAATTATAAATCATTCCCAGTTCAGGTAATACATCTCCACATAATGAATATTCTCCTGGCAATATAAAGAATCATATCTAGTAGTACTGAGACTATTCCCAGACTCTTTTATAGCAGTATTGATGTATCAATTATATTTAACTTGGAAATAAAGTGATGTTTTGTTTAGCAGTCCAGCCAAGTTTCATTTTTATGACTTATGCAAGCTAAAGTGAGTGATAGCAAAGATGCTGGTAAGGTTTCACAGTCTTAAGAGATATTCTTATCATTCTGTTCAATTTCTTAATATAGAAACTGTAAATTCTTGCCTGCATTCTGTGATCCATGTGTTTATGGACAAAGAACAACTGCAGTTATCACTACCAGTTGTATAAAATATTCTATAGCAGAAATGTGTGAGTCTGCCAGTTTGGTCGTTCCCAGTCTTCATGTCCAGGATGGATTCTTAGGAAGACATGCCCCATGGGAAGCCATTTCCTAAGTAGGCTAGACTTCACATCTTCCATGAGATCTGAAATTAATTGTGTTCAAATGAAAAGTACTCAATACTGTGCCAGATCAATAATTTGGTTGTTTTCAATAGCGACAAGGAGAAAGGATTCAGTTCATTCTTATTTTTCTCTTAGGCATCGTTTTTCTTCTCTTTCATCTTTTCACAAATCTTCCTTGCTGGTATTTCTCAGGTGTGTGTGATGATATGACATACCAGTTCTAGAAGAAGTAAAAATTGGCATACCAGTTAATTTATTTTCAATTCCTAGGAAAGCAAGCAATTTATTCTCTGCAGGGGGAGCTCTTCAAAATGTTTTAAAGCAATAGAAAGCAGAAATTAAAGGAATGTAAGTAGTTGAATGGGAGTTTAATCTGGTGACTTTTGGTTTGAAGTTATTTAAGTGATCTCATAGGTGTCAGTTTTCCCTCCAACTAGGGGCAAGGAAGGTAAGAGCTGACAGGAACATGCTATGGTCTTTTTTTCTCAGCAAATACACAATTGTGGAGACTGTCCAGGCACATAATCTTGCAGAAGAAACAAGCAAAGAGAAAAAGATGTATAAAGCACATTTTTTCTTCCATAACAGATCTTAAATTGTCAGTAATGAGAAGTAATTCATGGTGAAAGATAATTTGAAAGCAGGGTATTATGTGTAGTGCAAACTACAATCTTGCACATCAGTTCAGCATTTCATTTTATAGTGCTTATTTATTTTTTAAAAATCTCTTAAAATCATGAAGTTCTTCAATATTTGTATATACCCTTTTAATCCAGAACTGTAATTGTGTTTGTTTTCCTCCTCCAGCTATTGATAGGCTATGAAAATGGGACTGTCGTATTCTGGGACTTACGATCTAAAAGAGCTGATCTGAGAGCTTATTATGATGAGGTAAGCAATTTACATTAATTCAGAGAAACTATTGTTCAGCAGTTTGTCATATGTCTTGTCAAGCAGGTGGATACTTTTCTTAAGGCATTGCTTGTTCTGGAAGTACTGTTTGTGCTATGCTTTTGAACAAGTTACTGACAAAATTAATCAAAACCTGAAATCTCTAGTTCTAATGCATCAGGCTTTTGTGAGTGTACTACGACATGGAGTCTCTTCCCCTTGATTCTGACAAGTTCATCAGCTTCTGTGTGGGGATCCTTAGTTGGACAGAGTGTAGTAGTGAGCTGACCTGAGATATAGCTATATTGGGAATTATATAATTATCTTTACTGTGTATTACTAGAACATTAATTAGAATGAAAGACAGATTAGTTTGTAGGGCTATTGGTCTATTGTAGGGCTATTACCTAGTACTCAAGATCTGATTAAAAGGTTTTCAAAATTGTATTCTCATAGTTTTATCAGACAATTGTCTCTTGCCATTTGTAAGCCGATTGTATCAACCACAGACGCAGTTCTTGTATCAATAAACAGGCTGTTTCAAAATCAGATATATTCCTAGTTATTAGGATTTTAGTACTAGCCCTAGGGAAAAATCTGCTTTGTTCTGCCAGCCCTTCTGTAAAGTTCACCATGGGTGAATGTGAATGCAGCTACAGCTGAAGGTAGGAAAGGACATTTTCTTTAAAGTGGGCCAGGCAGTAATTGGTTTCCTCTAGTTCTCTTTCCTTCTTCATCTTGCCACCTTACTATATGTAAGGAGTAGACAAATTTATACACACTCTAAAAAGTAATTCTGAATATATCTGAATCCTGCACTCTTTCAGGCCTGTTTTCACAGACACATTAACACTACACTGAGCTTCAAGGTTAAGATTCTGAGCATCCACATAGCTGCTGTTCTAAAGGACAGGGTAATTTGGAGTTTAAACAGGCTGGTACTTAAGCCTCAAGACATGCCCACTAAATTGTCTCTAAGTGACAGTCCACCTGTGCATACACTTGTGAAATTGCACCTGTTCTATTACTTAAGGCTGGACAACTTTTTCCTTTTACAGGTCTCCTGGGGGGGTGTCTGTTCACTCACTGTCTCCCTTGTGCTCAGAATGAGACTACATAAAACAGGATCTTCATAATACTGTTTCCTTTTTTTTTCTTTTTTTTTTTTCCCCCCCTTCTTGTTGAGACAGTGGTAGGGTGTTGAAAATTTCTTATACAATTTAGTTGTTCCACATTTTTCACTACTGTCCTCAGGAATGTTTTTTGGCCTTTTTATTAGTCATGTGGTTTCCTCCTCAGTGGTTACTTGCTGTGTCATTACTGCACTTCGTGCAACTTGTGATGGCTTGCTATCGTCTACTGAAATAGTTGCAAAATTCTTACTTTGTCTCTAAAAGGGTTGTGTGACTAGCCATTGTACTTTATTCCAGACTTTCAGGCTCCAGATTGTTAATGTTCCAGAACTGCTAGGATTCCCCTAGGGAGCTCCTAAAAAGGGTTCCTTTTTAAATTCTGTGTTATATAGCTACTGTGAGTCACTAATTATTCGTTTGGCATGTGCCACTTGGTATTTGGCACCAACCCAAGTTTTCAAACCCAGGCCTCCTCTTACAGATTGATCACCTAAGATCACAGTCCAGAAAACATTGTTCCTGCTCCCCTTCACCATTCTATCTGGACTCATGCAAGGCCTCTGTGCACCATGACGCCTGACCAGTCTTTCATTATCGTTGTTCTGGCACTGAGCCAGCCAGTTGAAATTGCAGGGTATCTCTTAGGTCTCAAGATAAATTACTGTAGTGTTCTGTATCTTCATTGAATACCGAAGTGCCTCTTTGAGGTCTGAATGAAATTAATCCAGCCTCATTTTTCTTGCTATCATTATGCTTTCTTTAGCACCGGTTTTGAAACTAACTTAGTCACCCTATTTGATGGTGAAAGAACTGGAAATCTCATCTAACTCACCACTTCCTGTTCTGGCATCTTTAAGGATCGTCAGATGGAATGATCTTTTCTGGCTTTTCAGTGGAGCAGATACTTCTGGTTTGGAACAAAAATTCCCCTGGCACCAGGCTTCTCCATTAGCGCTTGGTGTGTACTGTGAGAAACAGCTTATATTCTTGTCTTTGATGGACTGTGAGTGTTCTCACCAAGGCAAGTTCTTTCTTCTCTGTAATCTTCTTCAGATAGCTGTCCAGCTTGGTAATGTCATTCAAAATAAATGTCAGCACCCTCAAGACTCCATCGAATACTCACTCTTTCACAGGATAGAGCCTCAACTGAACTTCTCCTGTGTTATTCTTGCTAGCATTGGATTTCAGTCTCCCCAGACCAGCTGTTGAGAAGGAAGCTCTCTGTTGTTATCCACATCTGTAGAACTTATCACTGTGTAGCACAGGAGTGAGAAGTTAACAGCATGTATTTTTTGATACAGAAGAGGAAGGGAGGCTGGTAACTGATTGCCTAACTACAAGTTTAAATATTCTTCCTTTTTAAGTTCAAGATGGGGACTATATCTGCTGACATTCAATTGTTATAGAGAGGAATAGTTTCATATCTCATGTATTTAAAGATATTTCTTTTCATACAGACTCAGGAAATGCTTTCATTTCATTGTCAGCGAGAACTATTATTAAAAGGCATCTTCCATTCAATTTTTTTTACTATGTTGAGTGCTGTTTTTTTAATTGAGGTCTTAGAAGTAGTGGACACTTAGGTCAGATGGAATAGGTCCTCTTTATTTGCACACTTGAACAGCTGGCTAACAAAAGGATCATCAAGAGATAACAGTTCTCAGTCCACTAGAACATCGCTACTGTGAAATCTTGCCTGTCCTTTCTAGGCTGCATGGCATTGTCATACCAGTGTGATGCTTCTCATCACATGAGACTTGCAGACATGGATACGAGACATATGTTGCAGACATCTCTTCAGAATACGGGTAATCTTCTGACAGGGAGATGAGTTCTTTCATACAATATTAGCAGGATCTGTCCAATACTACCAGAAGTATGCCCTTTCATTTTCCTTGCTGTCCAGATTAATGACATGGAAACATTTCTCCTAGAACAAACATCTCGCTGAGACAATCTAATAGCTTGTAAGTGGTGGAGCTGAAGACTCTGCCCCCTGTTCCCAGACCTGCAATTGCAGCTTTTACAGCTGCATTCCTTACTCCATCTTCATCATGCTGTACTTCATGTCTTGAAGGCTGGGAACCTTTCATAGATAAAACATGTATGCACATTTCAAATGAGAGAGCTTCTCACCAAGGATAGAAAAGGCTGTACAAGTTGCATGATGTGGAACTTCCCTGTTCGGTGGCCTTGTAAGCTTATATCTTCCCTTTAAAGCTTCTCCCTGATATTATGGTTTACTCACTGGAGCTAAAAGTAATCCTGTCTCTTTTAGTCCCACTGATGACCAGTTAGAGGCTGCCTCAGTTCACCAACTCCTGATACAAGGAGTTTCTGTTTTCTTCTCTACTGTGTCAAAGCTTCTCAAGAGACTAAAATGTTCTTGCTTTTGAAGCGCCTGGTCCCAGAGTGGAGCTTGAACCTGCTGCTAAAGAATCTTGTGTCTGATCTTCAAGATGACAGCTGCAAATCTATTTCTTTGTGTGGATGATGATTGTCATCTTCTCAGTGGTGATGCATATGAGATATTCAGGCCCTTTCAATCAATACTCATATCTGATGCCCTTTATAAAAGGCTTTCCTTGCAAGCGCTTTTATAAATTCCCTCAAAAGTTTATTTCCATCAACTGGTATAAAAAGAGAGCATATAAACAAGACAGATCCTTCAAAGGATTCTCAAGTTATTATGGATAGTTGGCAGACCCAGAAAAACAGCCATCTTCATACACAGGCTGTCTAAAAGTTCGATGGGTTGTGTCAACGCACATTCAGAGCTTCCTGAAGCATAGTCATCATTTTTCATTAGAACACATCTCCAAAATGAAGCTGCAGAGTTCACAGAAACATTTGCCAAATGATATCTCCCTACCTTTATCAAGCACTATGCCATTATGGAAGTATCAAATAGGATGTGGCCCTTGCTGTAATGGTCCTGCAGTACTACTAACACAGATGTTTCTTAAGATTCAAGCAATAGGATGAGATGAGTATGGTGCTTGTTGAAAATATGGTTAAAAGTGGTCCTGCAGTCCCCATGAGTTCTTCTCAGTGGAGGAGTTTTGTGGTTGGGAAGGAACTGAAATGGTGTTGGGCATGCTTAATTTTAGTACATGCTGAGTATGAGAGAAGATAGAATATATATGCAACCACTGTGGGTATTGCAGAAGGAGAAACATACCCAATCTGGAGTGATATGCTTTATGTGCATACACTGTGTGAACATTCACATGAGTCACCCACTGTGATGAACTCCTGTTCTAAGTAAATAACTGCTCCTTTTTTGTGTGGATGCTAAAGAAGCGGATGAGAATGGTAGACATATTCTAGCAGAGGGAAAATTAGGAACTTGTTCAGTACCACTTTTCAGTATTAGTCGTGACTCCCAGCTGAGACCTTAAAAAATGATTCTAAGTATTTCTTGCCCATTTCGGGGCACAGTCTAACAGGTCAGTTTGAGCTGCTGGCATGCCAACTGTCTGTGATGGGAGCATTCCACCTCAGCTCCACTCAACAGGAGGTTTATGCTGGCAGGTGGCACCTGGTAGCTGAGCGGCAGTTTAACAAGCAGCTTGGTACAATTTTCAGCTGCTCCTGCTCAGACACAGTTAGCGACTGTAACCATGTGAAATGTGTGATAACACATCAAAAGCAGATTCAAATTTGGCATGATAGCAAGCATGAATGAGCTCATGTCAGAACTGGTTTGCACGAGGATAGACAAGTGAAGCAGCGCTCCCCGCAGATCTAAGGTTCTTACTACCCGAGGGCAGTGTCATTGGACTCTGCATGAACCATCTTTCTGTGTTGTCTTCTGTTGCTTCAGTTATAGTTTCGTATCTTCTGGGTCTTTAAGAGGAATGGTGTGCCAACCCCCTTCTGGTAGGTAGAAGTTTGAGTGACACCCATTATGTCACTCGAAGATAAATATCTAGAGTTCACTTTGTTCAGCTCAGTTAAGTATTTATTGGCATGACGAGCTTGCTAGTGTGTTGGCAAAGCATTCATATACAAGGCATGTCAGATCACTGTTAAAACGTCTGGCTCATCTTAATGCAAAGGCTCGTTTATGGCTATGCTGTCCAGCCTCATGAGCTGCGTAAAGTTTTGGTAAAGGGTCACAGCCTTTTCGTTGGTTTCTTATGATATTCCCTCCAGACCATGAGCTGTTATCAACCGTAACAGTCAATATACTTATTAAAAGAGGAAGACCAACAGGGAGTTTTGAGTAGTGACCAGTAGCGCTTAGGTTTATTTCTTGTCAGCTTAAGCAAAATTGATATGAACAACTCCAATGCTGACTTATGAATACCCAGGCATGATTGTAAAGTGATTTGAATAAATGAGGTAAATAGCCATATGTGATTGTAAGTGCATGCAAGGCCTTAGCATTTTCTGGGTTGCAAAAATGGAAATTTATTAAACTGCATTCAAAAATAGGTCTCTTTTATTTACATTTACATAAAAACATATTGTGTGTTTTGCTATTTGGCAGCTAACATTTCTGGAAGGGAAATGGATTCAAGGGAAAATTCTGTGAGTTTGTGCTTCTGAGGGGAGTGTGTGAGAAACTGTGGTATACAATGAATCAATACTTTGTTTCGTCAGAAAATGGCTTTTGTTGGTTTCCAGCACATACCAGTGAAAATGAAGGACTTGCACCATTATCCTTTCAGCTAGTTTGATGTAATTATGGATATTTTCAGGCAGTTCCACTAATTGTGCAGGAAATACTAAGAATGGACTATAATTTTTGAAGTGTTGCTTTCTGGCATGCGTAATATTCATCATGTGGTACTTGCATTATGTACATAGGAGTGTGATATTCCTCTGAAGCACTATCTGTTCCAAAAGTATCTTACATCATTGTTTTGGTAATTTCCTATGTCAATGAAACAATCCTGCTCTCTTTAGTGGTTTTGGTTTTATATTAAACATCCCAGATTTCTGTGTACTTGCTCTGAAGCTTAAGTATGGGGGGGGGGGGGTGGAAATTACTCAAGAACTGAGTGCTATTTCTACTTTGCCTAAATAGTCCTCTGGGGAAGACTGCATATGTTGTATGTTACCTGTAAAACTTGTTACATAGAATTCCCTGTATGTTTGTCAGATTAAATACTTCTAAGGAGAGCTGTCAGACATACTACAATTGCACTGTATGTCCCTTGTTCTTATACTTTTACCTTAATACCCTGTTCCTTCAACTTTGGTCTGATTCAGTACAGGCTTTCTTAGATTCTTGTGTTATGTTAGCATTTGTAATGAATTCTTTTGCTTGACTAGCAGATTACAGCCATTGGTTACTAAAAAAAAGTGCTGGTAATGGATTTTAGACAAACAAGAACCATCGAACTGTTGATATACCGTTAGATTAATATAATCCAAAGTCATGCATTGAAATATCATTAGTGTAAACACTGTATTCCATTTCAGTCTCAAGTTCTTCTTTCATTTCTGTAGGCTATTCATTCTGTTGCTTGGCATCATGAAGGAAAACAGTTCATGTGCAGTCACTCTGATGGCAGCTTGACCCTATGGAATCTGAAGAGTCCTAACAGACCATTCCAGACCACAATTCCACATGGTAATTTTGATAGTTAAAATGTATAACTAAGAAGCAACACAATATTCTCCATGTTGTTTGCTAGTATCTATGTTTATTTCATTTTTTATTGTAGCCCAGATCCAGAGTTGCTTCTTGCATAAATATTTTAATCTGCAAAGTAGCTGCAAAGTATTATAAAAATCAGAGAGCAATTTTGATCAAACTTTTTTTTCATTGGTATCATAAATATGTCTTACTGTTTAATATTGCTTTAATGTCTTCTTTTATCCAGTTCATCTTAATAGTTACTGCTGGTGTTTGACACCCTCAGGCTATGGGATTTTAACATTTCTTCCTTTTATATTTTGTACTTATGTGCTTGTACATGCAATTTTCACAAGAAATAATACATTTTGTACAAGGCACTGTGTTGCTTGTTATAGAGATGGTACGAGGCTTCCCAAGTCACTGCAGTGAAGAATTTAAAAGAGTCATATTAAGAAATGGCTGTATCTTTTATGGCTGGGACTTTATATGCTATTTCTTCCTATAAATGAGGTAAAAAGGTATTGACTACTGCAGATCAATACATTGCAAAGAGGCCTGACTGGGTGGAGAGGGAGGGAGAAGGGGAAGGCAAGGTCTATGTAGCCCAGAAAAGTTTTAGCATTTTTTTAAATTTCCTAATTTATTTTATCATTTTTGGTCATAGAATTGTACTTTACGTCAGAAGGGACCTCTCAGAGGTCATCTAGTCTAATCCCCAGCTCAAAACAGGCCTGATTAGATCAGTTAGGTCAGGGCAGCATCCAGTTGACACTGGACACCTGAACTCTTCCAACAAAAAATTGCACAACTTCTCTGGACAACGTCTTTCAGTATTTAATGACCCTCATGGTACAGATTTTTTTGCTAATATCTAACCAGAATTCCCTATGTCACGACTTGAGTCCTTTGCCTCCAATCATGTCACTGTGCACTTCTGAGAACATCACTGGAACCTCTGGCTCCATCTACACTGTATCCTCCAATCAGGTTGTCATTGAAAGCAAGCATAGGCTTTCCAAAGTAACAAAAGCAAAATTATTTTTTTTGGTTTACAAGTGAGTTTTCTCTGACTGGAAGAAAGCACTGAGCCATAATTAACCAAGAACCCATGAATTTCAGTTGTACACTTCATTTAATTTTATCACTCAACTAGTTATACCCCAGAGCGTGTAACATTTTGTCAACAAAAGGAATTGAGTCAATCTAAGAATGACTTAGGGAAAAATTAAGTTGTTTATGGTCATAATGTGTTCAGAAAAAAAGGTATACATTTGGTCAAGTTTATTAATTATTAGTTAAGTTTCATCCTTCTCAGTAATCTACATGGGTTTTAGATGTCTTTGAAGTGTGCTCCTTGGTCCTTTAGATGCCTGTGGCAGTAAAAACATAAAGCCGTAATAAGTGTAATTAATTCAGACAAATGCATATTTTACAAAAATAGGAGCTAATGCTCATCATGTTCTGTAGCTTTAAAGTTCCATTCTCTTACTGCTTATACAGTTGCTTCAATGTGTATGTTTATTTTGATAGTTCTATTATCATGTTTTAATACAGTTTTCATCTTCTTTCTTTCCTTAGGAAAAATTCAGAGAGATGGAAAAAAACCTGAATCTTGTAAACCAATTCTTAAAGTAGAGTACAAGACCTGTAAAAACAGGTATGTTTTTAATTCTGTAATTAACTCAATGTTACCTTCCTGAATTAAAGTCCTTTTAAAATCTTTCCAGCTTTCTTCTTGCAAAGCTATTTTTTAAAGGTACTAAACCTGTAATGTAAACTTGTATGTACTATGTAAACTTATGATTATTATGTTGGGTTTTTTAATACAGTGAACCATTTGTGATATTTTCTGGTGGATTGTCATATGATAAGGCTTGTCGAAGACCAAGTTTAACCATCATGCATGGGAAAGCAATTACAGTTCTTGAAATGGATCACCCTATAGTTGATTTTTTAACTCTTTGTGAAACCCCATATCCAAATGGTGAGTTTATTAAGTAAAATGCAGTTACAGAAAATATAAAGGAAGTGATCTTCTCTCATACTTTAATTCCATTCCAGGGACTTCCATTCCACAGTTGTCTCCATCTCAAGAAAACCGCATCACTGAAAGTAACTGGACCTTGTTTGCGTTCTCAATGTAGGAAGCAAGCAATGAGTGTACAATAAAGCATGCATAAATGTCCAGATTGAAACACATGGGCTAGTGTGAGGAAATATTGCTATTAATCAAACATACATGCTTATATTTCTGACGTTTTTCATGAGGCTGGAAATGTACAGATTGCGAAATTATTGAAGATTAAACTATCACTTATCTGCAAAAAACTTCTTCTACTTCAGCCTGAATTAAACTGTTAGAAGTGTTTTGCTGCATATTGTGGGGCTGCCAAATTCTGAAGTACATTCACAGAAAATTCCAGAAAGTAAATTAAGAAAAGTTTTAATTCAAAAAGAAATTGAGTTTAGCACTTTAAGCCCTCAAGCAGAAAAATAAAATAAATCCTATATACATAGCTAAATCAAATACATATTAAAAACATTTAGTAAAGATAAAGTGTATATTTGTTTCAATGTCATGCAAAACTTTAATTTTCAGTTATCAAAGTTAGTTTGGGCCTTCATTTAACTGTGTCAAATACAGTGACACTTCCCAGTACTAAGATTTTGTAGCCCCTTCCCCAGCTCGCACACTAATAATCAAAAATTTTGGTTTAACCTGTGTTATTCATAGCCTTGTATGAAAACAGGCCACAGATAACATGTATTTGTAGCTGGCCTGACAGGAAGGTAAATCACTCACTGTCAACTTACTCAGCCTTTTTGGCATCAGCCAGCTGAAGAGTGTACTCTGAGCTTGCACACGCTGGAATGTTTTGCTGCTGTTGAAAAGAGAGTCATAGTTTCACATTTATATTTTTAAAGTAACTTTTATCCTATGTAAACTAATGCACCTTGTGCATCAAGGGAAGCATTTATTTGTCATTTTAATTTTTTATTTTTGATAAATGAAAAAAGCATTGAATAAAAACCCAAACAATATAATCTCCTAAAGAGTGTATGGGAGGAAGGAGCGTGTCAGTATCTGAACTGAACACAGCAGAGTTACAGGATTCCTTTGGAATATTCCTTTGGAATCACTTTGGAAAGGAGGGCATTGTGTATCATCAAGTGGACGGGACCAGCTGTTCACAATCTGTTTTTGAAGAACAGTTATATACAGTAGAAGTACTGGACAGCAAAAATACATTTTCTGTATAATAATTGGATTCAGCAATGCAGTGATACACACAACTTATTCATATGTTTTTCTTTACTTCCAATATGCCATCATGCTGGCATGCCGCAATATGCCAATTCTATTTCTGCTATGTACGTCGATCCGCAGTAGTGCTGCAAAGTAATTTCTCAGTTCCTCTCTGGCCCTACTTTGCAGATACGTCTAGTGTGTGGATATGTCTAGGATTTGTACCTTAAAACTTTTGTTTAATATACTGTGAAAGTTCAGAGAACATAAATATGACTTGCTTGTTTAAAATGACTAATAGGAGAATTCCATGTCTTTTATACTTGATTCCTCACTTACAGAATTTCAAGAACCCTATGCTGTAGTTGTGCTTTTGGAAAAAGATCTCATTGTTGTTGACCTGACACAAAGCAAGTAAGTATGAAGTCTTATACGAAGCTATTTGTGTATCTTAACTGTCCGGCAAACGATGATAAAAATGTTATCATGCAATGTCATTTTACTATCCAAAATCATTCACTCTTGGTAATAATTCACTCTATATGTTTACCTCCACCTTAAGAGCTAAGATCAGCTATTCAACAGGAACTTGGGATAATATTTGTTTTTAAGTTTGGAAATACATCTAAATCTGCAGTCCCTTCAACATAGCCCTCAAACATTCACTCAGCATCGAAGTTAAGTAGTACTTGGTCACATGCTGAATTATGACCTGAATGTATGTTTTGGAAACTGGATTCAGCTACTACTTATATGCATGCCTAACTTCACTAGACTCCACAGGGACTGCCACTTAAGTATTTACTTAAGTATCTTAATAAATGATGGCATTGATTTGTAGTGTATCTGTGGGATTATTTAATGATTCAGTTGCTGCTTTGAATGACAAATAGTTCTTTCACATCAGAATCGATGTTCATATCAAAGAGGAACTATACATCATGTAATGCATAATCCAGTTCTTATTTAGTTCTGCCTCCAACACTACCAGTAATATACATCCACATTCACACTGGCGTAACGAGGAACAGATTTTTGCCTTTAATGTCTTGAAGCACTTTTAAGTGAATCATGTTCTGATCTCGCTTACTTTCAAGAATAATTCAAATCATCTCAGCACTAGAAAATGGATGTAACTGAAATCAGAACCAATTTTCCTATATTTTGAATTGTGAATAACATTGTGTAATATGCCAGAAGGCCTTCCTTCTTACCAGAACATCCAAACTGATGGAATTGGAAGTAAAATGAGATCTGTTTAATATGTTATTGCAATTGTTCACTGTAGAATCAGTAGTCCACCAGCCCAATAAGCTAAGCTGCTCAATATAAAATCCACAATTATGTAAGTAGTTCTTAGGTCATAGTATATATCATATCCATGTACCTGAAGCTTCTAGAAAATCTGTCACTTCTGTATAAATAAGATTTTGAGATGTTGGGAAAATAGTTCCTAATCCTCATTCACACAAGTAGTCCTATTAGCCTTAGGAACTCTTCACATGAATGGATATTTATGTTACAAGAGGATTCTTGTCACAACAGTGGAATTTTTATATCTTTGAGTAACTAGACATCATTATTATTATTATTGACATTAAAAACAATACATATTTTTGAATAAATAAGGGAAGATGTACTTTATTAGTAATGATTTTACTTAGATTGTTATACACTTTGATATAACAATATATTTTCTTCTATGGCTCAGTGTGTCACAGTGCTTCTAATAAATTGTCTTCCTTAACTAGTTTTCCAATCTTTGAAAATCCATATCCTATTGACATTCATGAGTCACCTGTTACCTGCACAGAATATTTTGCGGACTGTCCTCCAGATTTGATTCCTGTACTCTATTCTGTGGGAGCAAAACATAAAAAGCAAGGATACAGCAATAAGGTAAACAAATATTTTTTTTTTTTTTTTTAAACAAAGAAGGTAGATGTACAACCTGTGTTTTTGTAACATCTTACCAAATTGTATTCATTTTACTTCATTAATAATCACTTTCAAGTTGGTCCAATCAGCAGCTTAGCAGCATGCTTATGTCCTGATATTTGTCCTCAGAAACACCATCGCTTAAGCACAACCATTAGTGACCATTACATAGGACTTAATCATTAGGCTGCTGGAGTTATGCCAGGTCAGATTGAGTTAAAGGAGAGCCAGCAGTGTACAGTTCAAATTTGTCTGGGTAAGTTATCTCTATCAAAGAAAAAAGTGAAAACATTGTAACTGAAAGAAGTTAGCAGAAGAGCTTCAGTGAAAGTTGAGGGTTGACAGCATGTTTGTGAGATTTTTATTAAATAGGGACATTAATAATTATTTTACTGAGCTACCAAAATCTTACCATAATGCTTTTAGAAATAGGACAAGCTGCAGAAATAAAAAGAGGAAATGCAATTATTTTATAATTTTCAAGCATTAATCTGGTTTATGTTTTGACTAGAACTAATCCATCATAATAAACTAATTAGAAAAAATATTGGGTAAACAAATCAGACATCATCAGTTTTCTATTCATATTAACAGTATTCTCCTTGGAGCTGCCTTGTTTTCCATGAACTGAGAAACTGGGCCCTATCTACTTTTGGATTTTGATTCAGCAACCTGCTTCAGAAAATACTTTTTTTCTCTTATTTGAATTTGTCTGCTTATCTGTCCTTACCTCATATACATAGTTCCCAAACTTTTCACCACCTACCTGTATTCCTTGTACACTCTCTTGATACCTTGCTTTATTTGCGTACATACAAATATACATTCTGAATGTAGATAGCCAGTCATTTGCCACCCACCCAATTCTGTACCCACAAGCATCCACTCCAAGTATCCAGATAAGCAATTTGTGCTCCCAGGTTTTTTCCACCCACTTGTACTCCGCACACATCCTCACTGACTCTGCACACGCGTCATTCTTCACATCCTGTGTCCATACATGTCAGGCTTTAGGCACAGACCAGCATTTCGTTGTACCAGCCTAGACCAAGGAGAATGGGAATCTTGCCACTAGTAAGCAAAAGGCAGAGAAAGAGATGATGATTTCATACGTTCTGTAAAAGTTGCATTCCCTTATCTCATATGTCATGGCATCATGCTCAGATACTTGTTTCTGGGCCAGCTTCTTCAGTAGTCTTCATCTTCAAAATAGATTCTCAGTCTATTCAGTGCTCTATAGAAAATCCAAGAGTCAAGCAATCTGAAAAAAGTAGCAGAAATGTTTGTTACTCCTTCCTCTAGTTCTTATTTTTGATTGTTGAGTGTTAGCTATGCAGAACTATTTTAAAAACATAGAACTTTAATTGGTAACATAAAAATGTTATTAAGTTTTAAAAGCCTTAATTGATAATATAAAAATGTTAATAAGCTTTAAAAGCCTCGAATGCTACACATTTTTCTTTCTTTTGAGTTGTATTGCTTTTTGGAGGAAGATGTTGTCTACTCCTGAGTTTAAAAATTAACCAAGCAAGATTCATCAGAATTAGTTCTGATCTCTGTACTCTTGTTGTTTGTTTAGGAGTGGCCTATCAGTGGTGGAGCATGGAACCTTGGAGCTCAGACTTATCCTGAAATCATTATTACAGGGTGAGAATGAAATTGAGGATTGGTACTTTTAAAATGTTAACGTCTACAGCTTTTGATTGCAGGTTAGCTATGGGTAAGAGTTGACCCTTCAGAATGTGCATATCCTGGCCTCCTCATTTGAGGTATGTGGGTTTTCCCCTTGTGCAAAGTCACCAGAGAAATTCCCATTTGCTGTAGAAAACAGAATTTTGTACTCGGGGATGAGCTACCATTAAGAATTACCATTTGAGGCCCCAGTGTTAGACAGCAAGTCTATAGACTTGTGAAGATGGGGTCTTTGGAAAGGAAAATCCATTGCAACAGAATATTTTGGTCTTGAAGGGCATAGAGAATAGCTTTAAAAAGGGGAGCAGCTGTTCTGCTATAGCTGTTGTCCTTTGGCCTTCTGGAGACTTGGTATCTAGGGACAGTTTGGGAATTCATTTTAATACCCAAGCATTAGCGAGGGTGTGGTGCGCTGGGATGAATTTCACCTTGTGAGTGAGAGCCAGCCCCTTCGCAGAAAGGTATAGAAGGGCTCAGATTGCAGTAGAAGCCCCGTGAGCAATGCCTGATGGATTTTCAAGGGGCCATGCTGTAAAACAGAAGCTGTTCAGCTATGATGCACTCTTGTTTCCCTCTGGTCTCATCCATGCTGATGATAGCAATATACTTGATAAATTGTTATTATCAATGATACTTCACACCTGTTTTTAAAAATAAGATGATTATGTGTACAATAGTACCAATAAGGTGATGAAGGGATTATTCTCATTTTAAACAGAAATGTCTGCTTTCTCCAGCTTTACTTCAGGGATGATTTTATGTTAATAAAATAAACACAGCTGTAAGGTATTGAGCAAAACAAAGTTATTCTCTGTCCTTTCCAAGTTCATTATACATGCCGCTTTTGAGTGCATAGGTTTGACGCTGGCCCACTGCACAGCCAAAAGTGCTGTAATTTTAACTTGTCATTAGCATGAGAATTAATTTCTTGCTGTTGCGATCTTAAAATTCATTGGGGGCTTGGTTGTCTGGAGGAAATGCATGAAGAAGTGTTTTATTAATCTAATCAAACTAACAACAAAATATTTTATTATAGTGAGTATATATATCATTATATATTGTCAGTAAGGTATGGAGAGTTACCACGTGAGCAAAATACAGTTGTTCTGCTTATATTTATCACTCACTGAAAGTAGAAGATGCTTTAGAATTGCATCTTGTTTTAACACATTTAATTTTTATATTTTTTTTTAAGCCATGCAGATGGATCAGTAAAGTTTTGGGATGCTTCTGCCAGTAAGTTTCTAAAGTTCACTTTTATATAATGCTGAAAAATCATACAGGCATATATATGTAACATGATATTTAACAGTATGAGTAGTAATACCTGGGATGATATAATTAGGAATAATGAGGTAAAATTAAGCAATGGACAAGGAGAAAATGAGTATTTCCAAACCCTCATTTCACAAAGGAATTTTACATAGGCATGTAAACTGAACATGACTAAGAGTTGGGTTTTTATTATGTAATTTGTCTATTTGGAAATGAAGGAAAAACAGATACATGCTGCTTAGAGTTTACATCTTCCAGTATTTTCAAGTTATGGTGAACACCAAAAAGAGAAAAATTCACGAGGTCAACAGGAGTTTATCTGCAAAGACAGAAGTTTGAGAGAGCTTTAATATGAACAAAAATAGGATAATTACTTTTATTTAGAGAAGCAGTGTGAGGCATTAGACCTTCTCTTGTGCATATTTCATTACATATGCTCTTGACAAGAATATGCAAATACAGGCATTAAAGTTAGGGTGAAACAATATAACCTGTTGCAAGACCCCAAAGCATTTAGTGTATACACTGCACAGAACCGGTGTCCTAGTCATTTCTTCTTTAATTCTGGCAGGAATGGGGAAAGGAAAAAACTTTTCATAGGAAACATAAACATAACCCACTAATCAGTATGTACATGCTGCAGTAGGAATTTTTCTTAATGATAAAAGCCTAGATGATCATGAATATTCACAATCCCTTCAACAGTAATGGGACTTTCAGTGCATCTCTGATGTCCTGGTCTTAGTCCTGCTTTTCAGGGCATGTACTGCATTACCAGTACCGTACTTGGTAGTTTTTATTTACAAGGTTTTAATTATTACAGAGTTCTATTATTTACAAGGTCTTAACTTTTTAATAGAGTTCAGATTTCATTTGAGATTTCATAGCAAACACAATATCCTGCTGGTATCTCAAGGCACAAAATACTTCACTTTTAGACATACTTTAATTGTGTAATTTTGTGTCTGAAACCACAGATTTGTGGGAGACAGAATTACTAAGCCACTGAAGCAGTTTTCCAAATGTATCTTTGCTCAAAAGCCATTGCTGTTTCTTATTTGCCCTTGTGCAGATGGTACCCAGTAATTCACAGGAGCATAGAAAGCCTCACCTTGTACTCAGGCGCTATGATTCTGTAATTCTTGCAATCCTAGTACGCATGGACCCATGATGTCTGATTTGAAGTGCCACTCTAGATTTGCCACTGGGACTAAGGGCATCCTGAGGCCTCTTCCACCGCCACAGAAGGCAGGAAGAATTGCGTATTCATTACGGAAGCACTTGCTGTAGTTTGTGAAAATTCGGTAGTGTTTTATACACTAAAACTTCCAAAAATACAAAAAAAGGATATGCTGAAACTCCTGAACCATATCTGCACTACAAAATGAAAATGTAATTTTGCTGTGTTTGTCATCTGGTTACGTAACTAAAACACCGTTCTTTCATCTTTTTGTTGCTTTTGTTACACAAGCTAGCTAGACTGATCTACCACAATTACACTAACATATGTAACAGCTTTGCCTTTATGTATATACACACCTTTATAGGTGCTGGGCTTGACTGACTTTTTCTGACGTTATGCAGTTATTAATTAATGACACTGATAAATTAATGTCAAAGTAGTAAAAAAGAGGGAGGAATGTCAATAAAACAAAATGGGGTTAATTGGAATCCCTCCTTTACCTCCAGAATTCACTGCAGTGGAGTTCTAGCCTTGACAAAGGCTTCTGGATATTAAAGTTTTATATACAGGTATAAATACAGATATACTTACTAGTCAAGAAATTCAAAACATTTTAGAACTCCTGTTTGTTCAGAAAGTCTTTGTGTTGCCTAGGCCACCAGCATACTTTCCTAATGTTTTCTCTTGAAGTGCCATACAGTCTTTACATTCTAGCAAGACAGTAACGTCATACAAATGAAATCTTAGTTTCACGTTTCATTAGGAAAATAGCAGCATTATCAGAGCCTCTCTATGACATTGAGTATAAGCCTAATTACGGACATAATGGTTAACACACACCTTTGACATCCTATTCCAGAAAGTACTAAGAAGTGTTTCACTGACAAATATCCATTTTGGAAGTATTAAATACATATGCTACCAGTACTGTGTACCAGAATAATATTTGTATTGTATAATACCCATCTTCTTTTCCTTTTGGGCCTTCATAAGATTCTTTGTTATGCCACAATGGGAAAGAAAATGGGAACTGAGGAATTTTATAACTGATTTGCTTCATGTTAGTCAGTATTTTTTGTATGTTTTAATATATTCCAGTTACTCTACAAATGTTGTACAAATTAAAAACATCAAAGGTCTTTGAAAAACAGAAACTAGGAGAAGGAAAAGGAACAGCTGAGATTGTGGAAGAAGATCCTTTTGCTGTTCAGATGATGTACTGGTGTCCTGAAAGCCGAATTTTCTGTGTGGCGGGAGTTTCTGCATATGTGGTGGTTTACAGGTTCAGCAAACATGAAGTAAATACTGAAATTGCAGTAAGTCCTTCAGAATTTTACTTTCTTACAAAAGAACATAATTTCTAAATCAAGTTGCCTTGCTGTGTCTGTACTCATGTACTTGAATAAAATACAAAATAACAAGCTGTATAAATACAGGTTTCGGGACATTCCATTTTAAACTTTTTGAGAGAAATCTTGATCCTACTTAAGTTAGTGACAAAAATCTAACTGAGTTTTTGGGAGCCAACTTCACTTTTTTGATTTAATAGTAACATACAGTACTGATTTTATAGTTTGCTTTTAAGACTTTATGATACAGTAAATCTCTGTTATACTTACCTGCTCTAAAAATACTGGCTGCTGTATGGATTTATCAGGTAATATACATGGTGTACATACATAATAGTGCTCTTTTTAACTCAAGTATTTCATCTCTTTAATTTATGTTCATAGTGTTTGTACTACAAGGGCACTGAAAATTATCGCTACCTTTAACAAAATAAAAAGATATTTTTTTTCTGGCTTATGCTGGCTTTGTTTCCCTAAAAATAGACACTATATGAAATGTCAGATTATTTATGGCCAAGTACTTGATATTTTTCTAAGCTTTCTGTTGCTTTATCCTGTTGAAATACTCCTTTTTCTGTCTTCATGTCTTAAGCAGTCACCTTATTTCAGGTAGAATCATACAGTTCATGTTCTTTTCACTGCACTGCAGTCACCTTGTACTTATCATTGTTGTACAGCAAGTCTGACTTTGGTTTAAACCTTGCATTTTTGCACAGGAGCCACAACCACTGCTAACAATGTGGATGAACAGCATTTATAATGTAAAACATTCTTAAGTCTAAGAAGTGTAACGGGAGACTACTCTTAAGACAAAGCCAAGCTAAACGTGGCTGCCTCTCCTTCAGGCTTGCCATTCTCTGGTGCTGGAGAATAGTTTGCAACTCTGGACATTCTTTCCAGAAAGTATTTCTTTGTGTCTGTCAGCTCTCAAGAAACCCCAGGGACTGAGCCAAAATTTCCCTTTCATTTTCCACCTTCCTCGATTACAGTTCTTTTCCTTTTCACACTATTTTAATGTACTTCAGAAAGTCTGTAGTTGTAGCCTGGTAAAAAACATGTGTCGTTTCTGGCCTGTAGCCATGTGCCAGCTGGTAAGGAAATTGATTACCTATAGCTGTTCTATTGTTTTCCTCTCGTTTTTTTCCCCCAGAAGCAATTATTAAGCTAGCTGAACGTATCCTTTCAGGAAAGTTTTAAAACTAATGAACAGTAATTTCATGTTACTGACCAGCTCATGTATAATGCTGCTAAAGTTACTACATTTCCGTATTCTTACATTGTTCCATAGCAAATGTGCCTTATCTTTTATTACCTATCATTTAATTTCTTTTTTTTCCTGTCTTCTGTGGCTGAATTGCATCAGAACTAATATTTTCTAAAGTGTTACAATATGTGCAATTTAACAGTTTCTCATGTTTCATCTGTAATTAAGAAGCATTTATATGAGAAATTGTTCTCTGAAGAGTTGCTTTAATATTATCTAATCTTGACAGTACAGTCACTGAGTTCCCCTGGGTTTTGTGCATCCCTGAGATGGGCCTCATCTCTTGCCTTCTGCATTTTTGATGCGGGCATTCAAGACTTCACTCTTAAATGGTGGGGGTTTTCTTAATAGAAAGTATGGGGAGTCTTTGTTAGAATATGTACCTGACTTTAGGCTGTCTGGCTTTGTCTATACTGAGACTGAGCTGGTCAGTCTCAGGATTTCTTTGCTGCCTGGGGTGAGCCCAAGCTCTAGCACTTAGCATCCTCCCTTCTCTAGCAGCCAGCCTGAACTCACCTTGAGTTCAGTCTACAAATCCCAGCATTTTAAGGACCCCATGTTGGTTTGACTGCCTGACGTCAGTCTTGCAATGTTATTGCTGTGGTAAATGGGAAGCATGGAGGCTACTCAAAGGTTTCTCCGTGTAGAAGGGAAGTCTGCTGCTGAATATGCCTTAGAGGCATAGGCTGTGCCTGAGATTTCCTCAATGGAAGTATTATTTGCATCATTCCATATCAGATTCTGGAGGCAAGTAGTATGCATGAGACAAATTCTGCTTCGTATCCAACCTTGGAGTCACTGCCATAGAGTTATGTAAAAAGCATTTGCTGTTGTTGTTCTCTCATCTGAAGCTACTCCATCCTGTCTCAAAAGGATATCTAGGTATCTATTAAACATGATCACTTTCTCAGTGATCAGTTTTTCCTCAGTGAAGCTCCTCTTCAAAGGTCTTGAGAAGACCTATAGGAAAAAAGTTTACTCTGGTTTGAACGTAGAAAGCAGAATCAACGAGCCTCATGATGGGATCCGCCAAAAAGATCTTTACCATGTGTCAAAATAAATTGGTACAATAGGTCTGTACCCCCAAAGGTCCCGTTAAAGCAGGGGCCAAAACTTAAAAAAAAATTCAGTCATGTTATTAGCCTAAGTTTTTCCTTCTCTCTACAAATGGACAATAGCTAGAACTTAACAAAATGAATTTTAGTAGAAAAAGGAAGACACAAAGAAAAACATCCAAAGAAGAATGATGCATTTCTAACATGGCAAGCAGAAGAACATACTCTTCAACAGTTACTTCAGTCCTGACTGAAGATTAAACAGCATTATAAATTGTTTGGGTGAGCAGCAATTACTTCCAGGAGATTAGATTTTCCTGAACTCAATATTTCACTCATTAGCCTTTGAAGGCAAATGTTGTCCATAGGTTTTTTTTAGCCGATTCAGGCAAAAAATATCCATGCATTTTGCAAGGAGAAAAAAAAATGTGAAATTTTGAGAAAGGACCCTTTCTCTTCTGGTTGAGCAGAATCAATTCTTTCTGAAATCTTACGTGTTTTAGCACAATGGTTGACAAATGGGAGAGCCTTCGATACTGGTCATTATCTCCCAATTCTCATAAAACCTAGGTATTTTCTTAATCTCCGTTCTGGTACAGATATCTCAGTGAGAGATCACTAAGATGGAGTTTGCAGTGTCTACATCTGTAATTGCTTCTGATCACTTCAAGGTACCAGCACTGAAATTACTATTCAGCTAGTAATCCCAAAACCTTATCTCTGAGGACTGTACCTTGGTTTTTATTCTTTTCAAAATGGGGATCTCCTTGGACAATTTGTGAGGTAGAAAGAATTGCCCAATATTTACTGTGATTCTTTGAGATGATTACTTATTGAGCTCCCTGTCCAGTTTCCTGTGTGTTTTGGAGTCCTTCAGTTAAGGTTTCCTGAATTAGTGGAAAGAATCAAAGGGTGGTTGGGCATGGTTGGTCTCCTTTTCCCTATCTAGAGAGCCTAGAAGGAAGGCAAAGGCTAACTGGTTTGAACTTTGCTTTTCAGAATCTGCCAAATTCATGTTCAGCCTAAGGAATACGGAACTCTCTGTGCTGTTATCTCTGATTTCCTGACCCCCACCTATGGATAAATGGAGTTTGTTCATCAGTACTGCCCACACTGTCAGGCTTCTGCATACTGGCTAAAACCTGTCTTGTAGAGACTGTTGTACTAGTAATAAGGAGGCAGAGCTGATGATCATTCTTTTAATGAATTTGCTTAGGAAAAAGATAACAGGAAATAGGCAGAAAATTTTCATGACACTTATCCTCAATGGTGACTTCTTATGTCGAAATATTATGTATTTGGGGGTGAATGATTAACTTCTCTTTTCATAATAACTTCTGGAAAGTTGTATTCTTGCCTTTCATTTACAATAAAAGGCTTGAATCAAAGTCAGCACTGGAAAAATATACCTGTGTATTTCTCCATCAGTGTAGAATAGATGAGTAGTTCCTATCTAACGTTGCTGTTAGACTGTATAAATAACAAATGGCAGTATTCTTTGCCTGCAAATTATAATGATAAATGTGGAGGTTTAGTTTTTTTTAAAAGGCTTACTGATATTTCAGCAGCTTGCTTCATTAAATTATAACTTAGCTTTTTATTTATTCAAGTCATTAGAGGTGCGACTTCAGTATGAAGTAGAAGATATCATTACTCCTGAACCGGAAATAATTCCTCCATTTCCAGATGCCTCCTCCCAGCTTCCTTCTTTAAAGAGCCTTTCAGGCAGTACCAACACTGTAGCATGTGAAGGAACAATGAAGGATAGTATCCCATGTCTTAGGTAAGCCTATGCCATTGTTCAAAGATTTATCTTTCTAAAAAGCATTCCTATCTGTTGTATTAACAATCCGTCAACTATGAAGAAAAAGAGGTTAATCGTATGCATGCAACACAAAATGAGAAGAAACCAGAATATCGGACAAACAAAAGAATTAAGGCAAAATAATTAACAAGGGATTTAAAAGGCTAGAAGTAATTATGGGAAGATAAACTATTACAGTAAAGGCCTGACTGTAACTTTCCAATATGATCTAGGATTATGTCTTCATCTCATACCCACATTTTTGAATGGAGTACAAGCACTACAGAATAAATCAAGGAATTTCTGAGGAACTTTTTTTTGAGTTCACAAAGAGACTTCCATAAAGCAGACATGTGCAAAGCTTTCCTTCCTTGATTAACTAGTATAACACTAAAACCTTTCTTTGTGAAAGAAGTACATGCATTTTGTGGTGTGTAGGGGATGGAAACTATGTTCATACTCATGAAACAATCTTTAAAATACCCAAGTATGAAACAGTTGCACTGTGTGGAAGTGTATATATGTTTAATCTTTGGAAAGAAGCAATTTTTTGTCTGCTAGAGTACACATTGCCACTGTTTGGAGTAGATTAATATGTTCTTACTAATAAGGCAGATAAATTATGGGTTTGAATGGTTTCAAAACAGAATTCTGTACAAAACTACACAAACTGTAATTTTCCAGCAATTATAGTGCACTGCTGATAACAATTGCTCTCATTTTAGTAAATTAATTATTATTTCAGTCTAATTATTATTAAATATTTTAAATGCCTCAATTATTTCAAAGGCAATTTAAATGAACGTTGCCTGACTTTGCAGATACTTTGGGCTGTTGAGCTCCTGAAAATAACATTAGCATTTAAAAGCAATATCGTGACATTGTTCTTGTAAAATTAACAGTATTTTTTGGCATCCTGTTCATTTGTCCACCTCATTCAGTCAGGCAGTTGAACCTCAGACATCAGTTTAATCATTAATGTAAACCATAAAAATCAATAGAAGAGGCAGAAAGAAGTTATTAAAAAAAATCCCAATGCGAAATCTATTTATGACATTGAAATCAGCAAGAATGGAATCGATTTATTTCAGTGGCTAAGATTTTCCCTTAAGGGATTCTTATTTGGTTTGGTCTGGTGAGGAGAGGAATTGCTGATCTTGGAGGCAGAAAAGCTGTAATGAACCAGTAAAGGTTGTGCTGGTTAGTTTTTAGAAGCTTGTTTAACTCCATATAATCTCATATTAAGCTGGCCAACTGATTCCTGTCCCATTTCTTATGCATTATATAGCATAAGAAGATATTCTGAAAAAGGAAAATCAAAGCAAAATGATTAAGCAACAATTATTTTTATCCCCCCCCCCCAGCTTCTCCAGAGTTTCTCATCTGAGGAATGTTGAAGTTTTCAGATTTGTTTCTCCAACAGAAATGAAAGTCAAAACCTGGAATTCCTGCAAAATATCCCTGTTCTGATTGGAGTGCCTAGTCTCAATGTACGGGTATATGCACAGTATGCTGCAAGTGCTGGTACTGGTCTGGACTTACTAAGGGATTGTGCTTCACTAGTATTTTCTCAAGAGAAGCAGTTGTTATTCATGGCCTGGTCTGTTTGTTTGTTTGTTATTTTGTACCTCTTCTTCTTAGCGTTAAGACTCGGCCCCTGCGAATGCCTCCTGGATACCAAGCAGATCTTGTTATTCAGTTGGTGTGGGTGGATGGTGAGCCTCCACAACAGATTACCAGTCTTGCTGTAAACTCTGCTTATGGACTGTAAGTAACTCAAAATTAAGGTTGCATTGATTTCTTGTCTATTGCACTAAATCATGTATTTTCCAACTGTACTTTGAAGTTTCCCGCAGACAATTAAAGTCAGAGTAAAAGTAATCAAAAGGTGCTATAACGCAGATTCTTGGGGAAAAATTATTTGAACTCACATAAAGATTGTAATATGAGATGTTAAACTACCATTCTTGCCCATATTTTTTAGTGTTCCTATTTAAAAGACTGAATCTTTTCACGTTATTCTGTCCATCCTTTCAAATAAAATCTAATTACCTCTCAAATCTATAATTTTTAAAGTTATTTTGAAAGGATCACCAAGGTGAAATACATTTCATAGAAAATGGTGATGTGATTAAGTGTTAAATGTCATTTATCATGACATCATATCTTAGTTGGAAATTGTCTTCCGAGGACAGCATTTTTATGTCTGTGCTAATCTCTGTTTGCAAGAGAACCAGTAACCTGAAATTGAAAATTGAATAAGGAACATTCAAATGCTAACTTCTGTATGGAAATGCATGTGAGCCTATCTGTGTGTATTTTTTTCCTCTGGTTCAATTTATTTGCCAATTTTTAATGTTTCCTCTTACTGAGAAGTCACCCAGATACGTTAAAATGGTTTACCCTCTAGAAGGTGTTACTCCAATAAAAACTATAGGCTGTAATGGGTGTTAGGTGTCTGACTCCTACTGATTTTCAGTAAGTCACTTGACTCTCTGAAGAGACTTTGGAAATTCTATGCAGAGCCTTTACATCTGCAAAAATATTGTCATTTGGGGGCTATTTTGTCAAGTTTTTGGCCTGAGTTTCCAGACAGTTTCCTATTTGTGAACTTCAGAAGTTTCTTTTGGTTTACCATACCTACAGGGATTTGGCACTTGTGCTTATTGTTGGGTTTTGCCTAATTTGCTCCCTTCCAGGTCTCAGGCCTCAAGGCAGCATCTGACTTCAGGAAATAATCGCACCATTCTCTCACTTGTAAACTACTCTGACAGCTTGCAGTTCTCTTAGTACTCACAGGGGTTTCCTAAACATCCCTGATTCAATGAAAGGCTTTAAATTGTTTCCTTTGCTAGGAGCAGTAATAGCTTACAGGACAGCCTCCTTTAAAACACCATATACTAAGTACACGTGTGTTTCAGAGATAAATGCATGTATCAGTAAAATAGCCCAATAATCTAAATTTAACTTCCCTACAAAAGCTACCCAAGAAAGGCCTGTTTCTTTAAATTTCTACTGCAGAGTCGTCTTCTGCAGAGTTTTTTTTTCTCTCCCTCTCTCTTTTCTCTCTCAACTTTTTCTTTGGGCCTATGACAAGGTACAGTCCTATCCTGCATCAGAATTTTTGTTTAATGCTTTAGTTTTCTCCTGTTATCTATCCTCACAATGTGGAAAAACTATGCCACTTCAGCATGAAGCTTGAGGATATGTCATTTTTTCCATGCTAGTTGTAGGGTTATTTGGGTCATCTTTTCCCTAAATTTTTTTTCCTATAAGTTTAACTAGGAGGAAGGCATAGGATAGTGTGTTCTGGAGTGTTTACTTACTGAAAATGTTTGTGCAAAATTCATAATAATAATAACTGTTTGCACCACTTAATAACATATTACTAATACATTTAAGGAACATTTCTTTTCTCAGAGTGGCATTTGGAAATTGCAATGGTTTGGCCGTTGTGGATTTTATGCAGAAGACCGTACTGCTGAGCATGGGAACCCTTGACCTATACGGATCAAGTGATCCATACCAACGTCAACCCCGTTCACCTCGCAAAAGCAGGCAGTTTGCTGCAGGTAGGAAATCAATTATTGTGGTTATGAGCCTGATATGTTCTTTGGTTTTTTTGCCTGTGGCTTTTTATAGTGCTTTTGAAATGCATGACTATTTGCCGGCCAGTGGGGTTTCTATAACTTGACAAAAGAAACCTGACATGCTTTAGGTACTGACACCTCTCTCAGAAACAAAATGTTTTATGAAGTTTATTCTTTTGGGATGGAGGTCAGCAAGTAATTTCCTTAGCTGAGTCTGTAAAAAATCATAATGAACAGAGCAGTAAATTGTTTCTCTGGCCATCACTTGAAGTGTAGTCTGTATACTATTTTCTTTCTGGCTTCAGTAAGTTCATACCAATAGGTGAGACTTCAATTTAACTTAATTGCATCTTGTGCCAAGTGCTGTTCATTGGTATTTGAATAGGCAGTTGTGTCTGGAGAAGCGTAACACCTGAGAGACACGTTATGCAGGTAGGATAAGTAGCTCAAATTAGCCACTTTGTTAGTGAATTGAAGCTCTTACTATAAACTTAGTAAATCCAGCTGTACCCCATTTGAAAATTTCATGCCAGGAGAATCACATTTGTAAGTCATAGCTATTATTATGCATTGTGTATTAGTAATAGTAGTCCATCAACACAGCTAAATTTTACCATACATTTTTGGTTATCTAAAAAATTTACTTGTATGAGAAAAAAGTCAGAAGATCTTCTATGTTACAAGTCTATTTACTTTATATATTCCATAGTAACATACTGGAGTCACACACACAATTATTAAATGTTTTATATAGCTGTGAAGTTTTAGAATTAGATTTAAAAATCTGTTTGAAAACGTTGAATTTTAAATCTAACCATAAAATTATCGAGGCAGCAGATTATAGTGGGTTTATGACATCAGCATTTTCATCAGCAGACCCTGCACTAAATCATCAAATCCTATTTCTCTATAGAGTCAATGGAAACTTTTTTGAATTGGGAATATGCTTGTACTCCAAACAGAAAGTAAAGTTTAGAGACTAAAACGTAAGTCTTCAGGCCTACTTCTGTTCCTGAAAGGCCATCTATCTCCCTTTCTAGGCATTTAATCATGGCAAGCTTAGTTCTCAGCTGTGCCAAGTGTTAAAGATGTAAATTTGGCACAGCTGAGGAGAGAAGGGAGAAGCAGCTTTAAGCTACCTTCAGCTTCTCTGTCTGGTTCAGCCAGCCTCCCAGCAGCTCCCGAAGTAATTTGAGCAGCTAGCCACAAGCAATATGCTGCAGAGCTCTGTACAAAAGGTGGAGGGTGGCTGATGTAGAAATAGCTGTTATCAGCACTGTACCACATAGGATTTCTCTGTGTCAGTGACAGTCTCGGCCAGTCCTTTAAGGCAACGTTCCAGCTATGCAGCGCTGCTAGAATGAAGCCCACTGGGGATAAGTGACCGCTAAGAAGGAATACGCACTCCTAGATTGCTCATAGAAACTATGCATCTAAAAAAAGCCTCAGCTGCTTTCTCACCATCCATCCCACATCCTTTACTTTTCTGATTATTTTTCTTGTTATATCTCCCAACTGGAAGGTAAGCATCTGCTGAAATTTCTTCACCTTGGCTGTTCTAGATGCTGGTTATGATATCACTTCCTTTCACTTTAGACTGTTTTTTCTCTCTTTCCTCTGCCTGCTGCTGATGCTGGTGTACTGGCATGTTCCAAAGACAACTTTTGCATGCGTGGCCTGTCTAACTTTTATCCAGATTTAACGAAACGGATCCGTACTTCCTATCAGAGTAAGTTCTATAAAGGTTAGGCAAATAGCTTTATCATGATTGGACTATGCCTGACTTAAACCCATGTGTTTGTGCTTTGTAATGTGTTTTTTTAAACACATTCAGCATGCATGCAAACTTACTACATTTTGTGATGTCAACCATGCTTAATTTTGACAATTATCTTTATTATACAGATATTTCAGATCTGTTTTCCTCTTCCAAAAGAGTCAATGAGAAAACCTCAGTGACTTCTGTGAGGCAGATTGGGCCTTAGAAATTATTTTTTCAACAATGTTACATTCTTGATGACAGTATCGTTCTTTGGTTTTATATTCATTTCAGTGTACCTCTACTTATATGAAGCATTTCTTGTTTTGGAATGGCACTGCCTGGTTGTAGTTATTAATTAATTCTTCCCTATTTTCAGAAGAGCAATGTGGATTAAAAGAGTACTGATTGGATTGGGTGCTGTGAAATTTAAAATTTTAATCTCTGTTTGGTACTTGAATATTTGACTTTGGGGAACCATCCCACGCCTCTGATCTTTAATGGGGAATGTAAAGTGGGTATAAAAATACATACATCAAAGAGAGCCATGAAAATTAATGTTTTTAATATCTTTAAATTTTGAATTATAGTGATAACGTAATTTAAATATTAGTATTCATCACTGCAGAATGCGATGAACAAAGCAATAATTAATTTTGCAAAAATGACTGTTCAACAGTTGAGCTGTATGTATCTTAATTAACTGCAGTGCCTATATGTAATTAGGTCTCCAGGATGCCTCTTATTCGTCTCTTTTTAAAGTAGTTTTCACAGAACAGCTGGATAGGCAGTTTTACATTAAATACTCAGTATAGGCAAGATAAAGGGGTGGCAGTTGTTTTATCATCTCACATAAATAGAAATGTGTAGCTATTGAAATAGATTTGTACAGTCGCACAAGAAATTCTATTCTGTCTCTCTAGACTGATGACTCAACAACTGATTTCTATGATTTTATTTTGTAATACTTCATAAAAGGTGACCTCTTTAGTTAAGACTAGTCCAGTTACAAATCCAGCAGTCCATAAAAAGGTTTAGTGTATAATGTCTTAAAGTTTTTGTCTGGTCTTGCTAATTTCAAGTCTGTAACAGAGAACCTGAGGGATGGACAGCAGTCAAAGGTTCAGGGGGTTTCCCTCTGCTAAAAAATTAATAAAGTCTAAGACCAAAAATGGCCAACATTTTCATTCAAAATGACAAACACAGACCATAGAGTTTTTCATAGCTGAAAATGTGTTATATTGTTTCCATCCTCAACCTCAAAATTGGAAAAGTCCACAAAATCTTTCTGTATACATTGTAACTGAAGAGTATGAGTCTGACTCATGTGTGAGATCATTAACTGCTTCATTTCTTGCCTCAGAAGTTATTTGGTTGTTGCTTTTGCCATTTGATACTTATACAGGAGTATGTACTGTGTGATCAGAAAGATGCACCAGGCAATAAGATAAAGAACAGGGCGAGAATGTGTCATAGACTGTAAAATATCTTGCTAAGTCATTCTCAATTTATGCTTTGCTATATGTCTGATCTGAGATAGGAGTTTTAAGAGGGGTATTGAGAATGGATTTAAGATTTTGCTTACAAGTTTATCTCTTCTCGTAAGGGATGATGATGGGAAAAGAAAAATAAATTATTTTTGGAAATTGTGTAGTTGAAGCTGATATTAAGGCAAAAGCAGGAGCAGCCATGTGATAACATAAGCATTAGGTCTAAAGTTTTGAGGGTGATATAAATGAAAGTGGAAGTTAATGGGAAGACATATCAGGAGTTGATTCAATTAAGTAATGAACCAGGAAGATAATTGCATTAGGATCAGTTTGAGAGAGTAAGACTCGCAGGCATTGAAGCCAAAGAAGAGATTATCAAGGACCAAGATACTTAGACTTTTGTTGGTAATTTTGGAGGTGATTTGCAGGAAGAAACAGTCTAGTTTAGTATCCAGCCTGAACCTGAGAGCTAAAGTGTGAAGTTCCAAGGGTGAAACCAATATTATGGATTGGAGTATCAGGGAAGGCAGTGGTGCTCTTAGCTGTGTTGAAGTAGCAAAGAGAAGACTTCAGCACAAAAAAATAGAGTTCATCTTGGCAACATTAAGTTCATGTCTGGACACTTGTGAGTAAATTTTAGAAAGACAGGATTACTACTCTAACTTGGATGGATGGAATCCAAGTTAAGAGATGTGTATTTATGAATCATTAGGGTAAAAAAAGATATTTATTGCCCTGTTTATACGAGAGAACCTCTCCAAATACTGGGACAGAGGAATAAAGGAAGTGTTGAAGTTTCAGTCTGGGGTACGTTGCAACTGAAGAGGGAAAGGAAAAAAAAAAAAGCCACCATCAAACAGGGAAGAGCAGCAATATGTTGGAGAAGAGAGGTCTTTCCAAAGGAAGGACATAACCAAAATGTCACAGACATCTGATATGCAAAGCACAGTGGTGGAATAATTCTTTTGAATTTTAGGCAATAAATCTGTAGAGAGCTTGGTAAAAGTTACGTATACATGTGTAAGCTAGACTCAGAACCGTCTGGAGCAGACTTGGAGCATTAAGACAGCACATTCTCTGGTTTGGGAGGTGAGAGCGTGAAGGGAGAAGCAAGAAGGGAAGAAATTAGAAGGAGAAATGTCATCGGTTCTAGGCATACATAGTGGGAGAGACTGAGACGTAATTGTCCTATCGGGGAAGTAATTTGAGGAAACTAAGAGGCTAAGATGAGGGTAAGTGCAGAGCTGGGGGTAGCTGTCGGGTGTTGATGACCCGTTCCATTTGCTGTAACATCTGCTGGCAGCCACCTTCCTTTGTAGCAAGAATGTGTGTCGAGCCAAATAAACTCTCTCTGCAGTAGTGCAGAACTGTGTTGTTGTTTGGTTGGTTATCTTTTGTTTTTCTTCAACTGATAACGAAGTTGTACGTTGTTGTATGTTACCTATTGGTAGATAACATATATTCAAGTATTAAAACAAGTACGTTTACTGCATATAGACAGACAGTGTTTGCAGCAGAATATAAAAATACCACCTTGCAAAACCAACTTGCATCTCCTACTAGAAATTCATACCATCTGTTGGTAAAACAAGAAAATAAGTAGTCTTTATGAAGCATCCAAAAAGTCAGCAAGTTCAAAGGATGTTGATCCATTGGAAAAGAATTTTCAGAATGAAGACTTTTCAGTGAGAACTCCTTGTTCCTCCTTCAGGCCAGTCCCCTGAGAGGATGTAGGCAAAAGTAACCTTGGTCTGACAGGAGGACACAGAAAACTGTGTGTTATGAGTCATTACGTATCAGTAATTGACACTTCAAATCACACCTCACAACACAGTAGAAGATAATATAGGTTGAGTTTTAAGTCAACAGCTATATTCTGAACTAGCTGTCATTTCCAAAGATTGCATCATATTTAAACATAAAGAAAACATAGTATGGTAATTTAGTGTGAAAATGATGGATTAAGATAACACTGGGCTTACTTATTGGCTTGTGAATATTTATGATAATTTATTTATAATTCATTTATAAATAAGCAAGATGTGATGGCTTTGGGTGCTTTTAAGTAAATGATTGGTCTGAATCATTTAATCACAGAGGTAGAAATTTAAAATTAAAAAATTAATTATAAATTAAATTATGAGTTTATAGAAGTTGTTACTCCATACTTGGCAATACATTTTTTTGATGCTTCAGTATAGAGGAAATGGGAATCACAGTAAACTTTGAAAAGTATCTATGGGATGTGTCTTTAAAAATGCTTTAATGCCTTATGTGACGTATTTATATCTTGCACTTTTTCACACAATTATAATTTGTTTGAATCAAAGCCAATTTCTTTATAATGTCAATGGTATATGTTCTCACAGGTGGTTGTTTCCATTGCCAATCTCAGTTATTTGCCTTTAGTTTTGCTGCTATGTTCTTCTTGCTCTACCTGGACTCAAAATTTGCTGGCTTGTGGGTTTTTGTCTAAAAATAGCTAAAATATCTCAGAACACAGATTGGGCCTACAGAGCTTCAAAATGGAAAGTGAAAATATTTTTGTAATCTAACTTCAGTAGCTGTTGTAGTCTCTCAAACATTCAAGGGAAGCTGAGTTGCATGGAAATAACTTATGATAAATTATTGAAAATATTTAGCTTGGTTTCGTTAAAAAGGGAATGACAGTAGAAAATAAGCAGTAGTACAAAGAAAAGCTTGAGACCTCTCTTTGTTACCTCAAAGTGAAACAAAAACAATATTTAATGGAATCAAAGGTAACACAAAAACTGATAAATGTGTGTTTATTCCTTTCAGTGAATGACGATTGTGCAATTCATTGCCATATAACATCTTTGGGATTTAGAATTTAGTGTGATTAAAAAGAGACTTTGGATACATGGATCGATAATGAGAAGAACTCACTGTAGTGTTTCTAACCAAGAAAGATGTATGGCAGGAGAAAATCTGCAAGTGGCAGTGCTTAAGCAAATCTAAGCATCTGAGATTAAGACAATGCCCTTGTGCAGGACACGTAGTACCACTTACGCTTAACATGGGGACTTACTGCACTTCTTTTTTAAAAGTATCTGTTGGTGGTGGTTGTTAGAGGTGACAGTGGCTTGACAGCAAGTCTAGATTTGTAGAGAAGTTCACATGTTCACCGTTTTTTAAATACGGTAACATGACATGTATCTTTACTGTTGCAGGTTGTAAAACTGTTGCCAAACATAAAAAGCTTGTGGTATTCTCAGGGTGGTTGCTCTTGGGTTTTCAGAACAGTGGTGTGATTTGGTGCATTTCCTACTTAAGTCAGTGGCACCATAATCTATATTGAGCTGTGATACTGTTTCTGTGAACTCGCAAAAGAAGAAACTATTTAGAAGAAAAATCTGACCTGACATTTGACATTGTACCTGTCACCAATAGTAACTATACAAGGTTTAGAAAAATTTCATTAATCACATCATAACCATGCTGTTAAAATTTTAATATCTGCAATACTGCATTTGCAAAAGAAACAGTTTAATATTTCATTTTATTTATCCAAGGCCTCTGATGCTATGCGAATGTGCCAAACTTGCTCCCGCTGTAGCTTGCAGACAGTTCTGCAGCAAAAATCAATTATGTCCCAAATATCTCTGTATATATAGCAACCCCAGAGTCAGGTAGAAGTAAGATTAGCTGTAAGAAGGCTGTACATGGAGAGGCTGCCTAAATGGTTGCAGTTCCTGAAATCTGTTGTAATGTCAAAAGTAACTGGACTCACAATTGATTGGAATATAAAATTCTCTCACAGATTCTAAGTTTAAACAAAGATTCAAGTACGTTTCTCAAAATAAAAAAAATCTTTGGTTTTCAACATCAGCATCTAGACTGTGATCTTTTGTTGTTTAAAAGTCAGGAGCAGTTATGTCATTACTGCTGACTTAACAGGCCAAATCAATACTGCTGTTTTTCCAAAGCACGCTCAAAGTTGTTCTAGCACTCATGCAGCTTCATTAGTGGTAGGAGCTTTTTATTCTGCTTGTTGGGGCTCTGGATTCTCCCCATTTCTCAGAGCAGTTCAAAATTACATTATAATAAAAATAACGGTACCTAGATTAAGATCCCACTGGTTTTAATACAAAGAGAACAGCACTGATGACCAAATGGTAGCAGATTTCTTTTTAAAATGAGAGTCTAAGGGTCCAGAAGCCATAAAAATTAAAACATGTCACATTGCAGGAGGCTCGGTGCCAGATTAAAGCATATTGAAAGGTTGTGATAGGATGTTTGACTTCCAAGATAGAACATATGCAGAGTGTGTGTAAACACAGTATCAGTACGACAGTAATGCACATCTGAATGTGGGCTAATGTTCACTAGGCTCTGTGACCCGAGCGCTGCGAGTCTGCATTGCTAGCAGATGGATGTCTGGTGCCGGGCTGTCTGCCAGTCCCAAGTAGCCTATGGCACAAAGTGTCAGAGCTCCATATAACAAGTGTGAACCACTCGATGTAGGCCATAGGGCACCACGGGATACATACGAAGGGTACATTGGAATAGGTGTGGCCATGCCCAGTTCACACGCTCAACAGTTAGCCCATGGTAAAGGACAGCATGAGCTCAGACTTTCTCTTCTTAGCGTGCCAAAAGGCATGTTCGAACTTGTATGTGCAACCTGTGCCAAAGATGGATCTTAGTTTGATCACAGAAACAAGCCCAAGCTTAAGCAGTGTGAACTAAGGTTACTTGTTGCTGTCTTCCATGGTAGATTGCTACAAATGAGTTCCTCACAAGTATTTATGAACAATATATAAAGTATCTTGTCAAAAAATTCAGTGTTATATTCAGACAGCATTATCATTGCCTCTGTGTCCTTTAAAATGAGCTATCTTGTGTGAATTCATATAAAAATTCCTAATATTGCATAGTAGTGGTGATATTTTTGTAGTCACTTTTCTTCTTTCACCAGCACTGTCTTTTTTGCTTTTTTCCTCCCTCTTCTCCCCCAGTTTTAAGGTTTCCTCCCTGCATTCTGCAGCAGTTGAAAGCATAGAGTTGTTTCCACATCAGTTTGACAGGGATAAATGAGTTTGATTCATATCACAGACATTAAAATTTTAAACTATATTTACTTGTTTTCTCTCGTTAGGTACAGTCACTCTTTGTCTACCCTGAGGCACTCAGAAAACTAATCTGAGTTAACAAGAGGTGTGATTCTTAAACTAGACCTAAATTTCTGGAGTGACAGCCTGATAACTGCAGTTATCTGAAATAGCTATTTCCCTTGCATTTCACACCATTCCTTTCTCCAAATTGACTTTAAAGTGCAGAATATCATCAACCAAGAAAGTTGAAGCATGCCCTGTTAGATTGTAACTTAACTTTTTAACTCCATTTTTTCAGGCCTGACTGAACTCAGTGACAGTCCAGTTTCCCTGGAGCTAGAGCGTTGCAAGTCTCCCACTTCAGGTAAAGGTGATTGGCTTCTCTTCCTGCAGTCTGTATAAGCCATTCATGTCATGCATCACTGTGTTTCATTAATCCCTAAGACGTGAAGTGCATAGTTACAGTTCCAAACAGAAGAAATTACTGGAGAAGTGCTTATTACATAGCACAATAAAATCCTGAGTCTGTTTACTTAAAGAAAAATTAAATGTACATAGTGCATCTTGAAGAGTATGAAAACATTTGAATTAACAACATTGTGCAGGTATATTCCTATATCCTCCTGTTAGAGGCTTGTTTCTCTGTTTCCTTAAAAGGCTTTCTGACATTTTTTTTCAGTAGGGAGTCCTTACAATTTTTTATATCTATTATGCATATGCATATATGCATGTAGAGAAATTATTTGAAAAACAGCAATATGGAGATGGTACATTTTAACCATTAGAACCCACCAGTGCTTAAGTTATATAATCTACAACGGAAGCATAATCTCAAATAAAAATAGTCACTTATCAACCACTTTGACCCAGCAGTGAAATCTTGGCCATTTAAAAAGTTGTAAATGTTTCCCATTTTACTCATAGTCCTTCAGAAGGTGGAGTTCATCTCATTCCTAGAGACTTTTCTGCAAGTGCCTAGTCTGCATTGATCTCTTTAATGTGAGTTCACTGTCTTAAAGATTGTTGCTCAGAGCTATTTTCTAGTAGCTGACTTTGAAATGTGATGGAAAATAAGGAGGTGTAGCTGTGATACATTCATTTTGCTTGTGGAATGCATATCACACTTCTTTTCCTTGTAGTTTGGTAAGTATTGATAGATAATTTTTTTTTCCTCAGTTATGGTAATAAATTCCCACAAATATGCTATTCAAATCCTCTGTTATTATTTCACATATTTTACCTTATTATAACAAGACACATTAATCTTGAATGGAGGCCACTAATTAGTAATCTACAAAAAGCTGAAACTAATAAGAGTGTTTCCCTGACGCATCAGGAACTACAACAAAATAGCTGTTTTGAAATATGTATTTCCTTGTACGATTTGCAACCCAAATGCTGTAGACATTGGAATATCAAAGTGAAATAGGCTATAATAATATTGGTATAACACTAGGAGCTCAGACTCTTGAGCTGGGCCTCAGAAATGCATAATATGGGCTTTAAAATAAAACATTTGATAACTCAGTATAATTAGACTACTTATTGTGTGGCTCACTGGGATTCATCTTTTCAATCTTGTCTCCAGAAACGAGCTACGAACTCTCTTTTTCTTTTTACTGAAAACTGAGAGATCACTGACTTGGTAAACATATGTGCCTATGCGTAGTTTTATAATGATGAGTGACTCCTATAGCAACTTACTTTTTCTGCAGTTAACTTTGATTTTTTTTTTTCATTCTGCTATTGATCAAAAATACCTATTTTAGATAAATTTAAGATTGTTTGCTCCAAAATTTATTCTGCTTTTCTGTTTTGGCGATCATTCAGCAAGGAAAACATGACATATTTATGAATGTTTCCTATTTTAGCCCTTCCATGTTGTTTTCCAAGCTATATTTGAATCTTTTAAAATGTGAAATCAGGTGCACTTTTGTAGGCAGTAACTATGATTAGAATTAACTGCTTTTTAAAACAGAAGTTACTTTTACTGTGACTAATATATTTTTTTTTAACTAATGCAAAATTATAATAATTTTGTTTTGGCATACCTGCTCTAAAACTGGACAAAATCCAGTCTAATCATCTGGAGTAAGTGACCTCAAAATTGCAATCTTCAAGATCCTGGGAGTGGAACTACCTCGTGCTTATCAGCACAGCCTCACAGCTACATCAGCCTTTGCACTGGCTAACATTTCTTTCTTGTAGAACACAACTTATTGATCTGCACAGTTACAGATTCATCAGGCAGGATCCTTCTACTTCCAGTCTTGCCTTTGATCTGTTTAAAGCTCATGGCACACAAGCTCTGTAATGGCAGTGTGGTGTACTCTACTACATAGAGTCCCGTGATATCTGTGTTTGTGAAATCAGTGGCCACGTTCCTCTGCTGAAGAGAGACCAAGACTTTATCTTTCAGAAATTTAGTAGAAACAGAAAAAAAACTTGGCTGCTGAGTCAAGTGATTCAAGCTGCTGCCCAATGAAGGTCCTACTAGGTGTGACTACATCACCAATTGATGAGGTTGCAAAGACAGAAATAAGAGTTTGATTTGCTGCAATTCATTATGGTTGCCAGACCACATCAAAATCAGTTGTTCACCTGGCAGTGAAGTTCCTGCCAGTTACTGGCCCTGCGCATACACAATGCATACACAAAGCGCAAACTGCTGGAGGACACCAGTGTGCATGACAAACACTACGCACAATGCATGCTGGTGAGCAACTTCATCCTCACTTCCATCAGAAGGGGAATGGTTTGAGGGACAACACTGATGTGCTCACATGCATACTTTGAGACTCCAAGACAATGCCTAGGAAGAATCCCTCCAGCACACTAATTGCCAATGTAGACGCAAACAGTTTTATGCTTAAGAGAGCCCTTAGTAACTTAACTTAGATTTCAGTTCCAACCAAGCCCACAAGAACAGTGTTGACAAAGGCTTCTTTGAGAACTTGAAAATCTCCTGCCTCTTCATCTCTTGGTCTGATCCTGAACATTGCTTAGCCTGCCTGAACCTTCTCAGTTTCCCTGAAAAAAGTATTTTGCCTGTAACTTCCTACTGCTTGTCAGTGTTGTAACCTCTGACTAAGCTGCTGTGGAGCCAGCCTAGGTCAACTCAGTAATTCAGCTTTGTTGTTTCTCTTCTCCCCTGCCCCAAATCAGAATTAGGCATTTGTGTTCTATCACTGATAGGAGTGTTGGAGCACTGAGCAAGAGACTCAGTGCTGAAGAATACTCCTTATTTTACAAGCAGGGCTGGTTTCTAATTCAGTACAAATCCATCTTCTTCCATTAAGCAATATTTAAACTTGTTTCACAAGACTATCTTTTCAGGTCTTCCTCCTGTACTATTCACTAAAGCATGGCTTTGCAGACAGTGTAATTGAAAAATCAGGTTCCCATTCTGAATGCCTTTCAGACTAGAACATGAAATGAAACCATTTGATGAAAATTTTTCTGAAAGTCACAGTGGCACACGGGGTAGCAGCAAGTGAAGAAATACCAACCTTGCATTTTAAGAATGGTAGGTAGAGGAGAGGAATAATCTTCCTTAACCACTGGTATCTTATTTTAATTAAATTAGTATTTAAATACTATAGTGATGCATTTTCAATACCGTACAGGAAGATAAAAAGTTAATAAAGTCATTTAAAAGATTCTGCTTATTTGTGAACAACTGACTGGTGGCAGTTTCCACTGTAAATAAAATGTGTTCCAGATATAGCAATATATATGGAATAACATTGGTAAAAATTGTGGAACAAAAAACTTTAAAAAGAAAAAACCAAAACACTTATCTATATAGAGCATATTTCATGAGAGCAGTGATGCAGCCTGGCATGCCATATAATGCTATTTGGCTTGAAAAAAACCTCAGACAATATAAAGGAACAGTGGAGATCAGGATTCTTCAATACCATCAGAAAATCTTAGTCTTACTCATGCATGCCATGTTCTTTCAATGGAGAAAGTCAAACTGCATTTTGATTGTTGTTTGTGATTTGGAGGTCAAAAGTTAGGGCCTCGTACTACATTCACTCTATAATGGCATGTGAGAGCTCAGTAGCTCTAAAACAAAAAACTCTGAGGCCTTTAAGCATTCATAATGTCAATGGTGCTACATCCAATGCTGGAGCTAATTATTATATAATGTACTACAGAGCAGTACCCATTCCAGTAAAGTTTACCTTTATTTTTATCACCTCATTAGGAAAATTTATTCAGGGGCTCTTAGGAATGTAATATATATATAGTATACATAATTATATAATATATAGTCCCTTACTGCTTCAGCCATTTATATGCAGCTTTGTACGGAAGCATGCAGTTGAGAATACACTGTGAGCACAAAAAAAATGCATCTTTGAGAGGTTATTTAACTTTGTTGTGTAAGATGCAATGGACAGTTTAGACTTCTTTCAAAGACCAGAAGGGAAGAATTTCATCGGTCCGTGTATAGGAGAGTGACTTCTCAAATGTGTGTTCTAAAATGAAAGTGCATTTGTGTTTTTTCTTAAGAAACCACCTTCATATTGGGGGCTTGCATCCAAAATGCTTTTAAGACTATAGAGCTTAGAGAAGGCTATGTAAAGACTTCCACAGTTGATTCCCATGAGCTTTGGAACAGGTCCCTCATGGCAAGATTACGAGTTTCCATATGTACTGTGACTTCCAAGTGCTGCTATCTTGATTGATTCCACTGTTTAAATCTGCTGGGATTAGGCCCATGCAATGCCAAGCTCCTACTTAACTACATGATATGTTTTTAAATAGCTTTGTTTCAAGAAGAATATTATTAAGTTTCTAGTAGTCGCTGGTTTTTAACTTGTGGGTAACTGCAAAGTAGCTGAAGAGATTTGACTCAGTTTGAAAATTATATTCTCATGGAAAGCAAGCAAGAAAGTAAATGTTTCAAAACATTCTGTGTGTGTGGAAAACAATGTAATTTATTTTGAAACTTGATAACGCTGACAGCATAACTATTTCTACTTATTTATATGAAATAGAATGTCTACTAGTCGGAAGGCACATTAATTGTTAGAGAGGTTAGCTCCTGCACTGGGAATACAAGGTGCATCTTACCACTTTTTCCAATATGTGAGGGCATTTCTGATCAGGTGAATTCATGCTTGCTGAAGATCTTGAGCAGGGATGTGTATGTAGGGATTAGCAAGGAACAGGGAGCAGCCTGAGCTGGCAGAGGGGATGAGATGGGGACCTGGGTTTGGGCCATGCTGTTTGGCTCCGGGGGGAGCAGCAGGGGTAGCCCCTGTGCAGCCCATGGTGCATGGCTCAGGGTTCAAGGGGACCTGACCTCACCAGTAGCTCCTACAGACTGGGGAGACAGGAGCTAAGCGAGGGAGCAGGGCAGCTCTGGGGAGGGTGACTAGGGCCGAGCACAGCCTGGTGATCGCCGGGGGGGGTCCGGGGGACAGGGAGGGATGTTGGTCCGTGAGTCTGGATCAGCAGGGCTGCGGCCAGGCACAGGAGTGGCAGCAATGCGGCCGGAGCTGTAGCTCAGGGCAGAGTGAGAGTTAGGTTCAGCTTGGAAGTAGCTCCCATGGGAAAGTGCTGCCGGGGACGCTGTGCCTGAGGCCACCAAAGGAAAAGGGCGCTCTCTGCACTGGCTCTGAGCCCCAGCAGCCAAACCTCCAGGACCTTGTTGTATACCTTGTCCAAATGGGTAGCTAAATTTTAGGCTCTTAAATCCACGTTTTAGCAGTGGGGAACTGGGACTGTTATGCAGGTAGAAGCTCCCTAATAGAAAAAGAGCTGTATGAAGTCACTTGCATTTTGAGTTATATTAAATTCTCTGACTACGGTCCTGCTGTAGTAGCCAAGGGAAAGACACCACCGAGTGTCGTAGCTGCGAGCACACATTTGTTTGTTGGTTGTGCTTTGGCGTTTTTATTGAAAGACTGATAGGAACCATATGGCTATGAGATAGGACATTGCCGGATCAGGAGACCTGGGCGCTCAGCTTAGCTGTCTGCCATTCTGTACCTATTAATTCTGTCTGTGCCTCTTTCTCATCCCACAGTTGGATAACTTGACTGTTTACACATTAAGCCTTTTTGGGCAGGGGCTGTCTTGCCTTGCGCTGTGGCATCGCAATTTCTGCTGGCTGCCTCCAATATGAATGCAAACAAATAACGGTAACAAACAGCGCTGCTAGCCTCTTGAACCTTTATACTTTACTTTGTTCTTAAATTAAGCTGGTTTTCAAAAGCTCTTTCTCAGCAACATAGGTTTATATGCATGATCCTCCTTTATAATAAATGTGGGGATAGTAAAATAGACATGATTTAGGTACTAAAAATAGGTTACATAATAATGTCCACATTCTGATCAGTTTAATAGTAAACAGTTAGTTTCACCCCCCCAAAAAGTAATATGCACAGCTTTAATCACAGTAAAGCATGAAAGTAACCGGCTCCTTCTTTTGTTTTTACCCTCAAAGATGTGGTCTATTGACAGCGGTCCACGCTGTGTCCTAGCACAATCATGTCCTACACCAAAAATTTCCAAATTAATGGTGGAGATGGTGGTAGGAGTAACTCCTGGCTTTCTCAGCTGCAGTTCCTTCATTTACTCATGCTGTGTGTCTCCTTTGTCCTTTAGCCCCCTGCTCACCACGTCCTCTACTCTATCCCTGTACCCACAAACCAACTAATCAACTGTATACGCCTCTTCTTTCTAATCCTCAGTCCCTTCAGCATCCCAAGGCTCTGTTAGATTGTAGCCTTCAGTATGGTATGACTATTTTGTCTGTGCGCAGCTGTGGCAGCTCCCAAATCAAGCCTGTTTAGAGTCCTTCAGAGGAATCGGAAAGTGCGTACTTTGCACGTGCTGTATGAGCCTGCACACAAAGAGTTGGGAGCTGTTTCTGCAGTCTTGCAGTTCAGACATACATACTATAAATTGTAGTAGCTGGGAACAGCTGTGGCATATAACACAAGACATGTAATTCCTGTTATACAGAAACACCTGTAACATAGAAATAGACGAGGTTAAACCACCAATCTGCAAAGCTGAAAGCCTCCATGGTGACAGCACTAATGAAGCTCCTTGGTGTTAAATGCAGCTAGGTTTTGTAGCTCTGAAATATCCTAATCTAGATCCTAGTCTGTTATTGAAGTGTCCTACAGTGTTCCTTAGGAATTGGTTAATCCTTTTTCAGAGGGCTGGCTGGGCCAGATGTTGTCTTTTCCTTTAAGGGAGATTATGTCACAAGTGGTGATGCTTCTTCTTTCTCTATAGCAAAGCACTGATTTTCTGGAGCAGTATCCTCCATTCACAGTCTGAAAGAGTGTATGACAGCTGCTCAGATAAATGGAATGTTTTTAAAAGGCTGTTCTGAAAATCAAGCTGCCCTTTGTGTGAGTGCCTAAAATGGATGTGGGAGCCTAACACTTGGTATCCAAATTAGAGAATTCTCATATAGTAGTGTTAGTGATGTGTATTTTGATGTTGGGTTGATCTGAAGAGATCTCTTCTCCTTGTCCCAAAGCATCCAGTTAAAGTGACAGCTAGGAATGGGTTACTGCGAGGGCTGTGTTGGTTCTACTGATACCAAAATGTTGCTCAAGAGCCTGAAGGGGTCCCCTAATCTTCCCTGAAGAAAGAAAGAAAAGCATCTAACATAGGTGCCAGCTGATACATTCTGCTACCACATTGCAGGCTTTGTAGTTTATGACACTGCAAAAGAATGCAACAGAATTTTATTTTATTTTTAAGGGGCTATGTGACTTGAAATGGTAAGTGGCTGTTCTGGGCATCCTTCTGACCTAAAAGCTTACTAAATAGAAATTACAAAGGACTTGTTCCTTATATTCATATGTCCCAGTGTTCCTGTCACTGTGATACTTACCATGTGGGGCTTTCTTTAGAAGTATAATAGTTAGCTGACAAATACTGCATTGTTCACTTCTAGTAACAGACAGTATGGGTAAGGGGTGAAAGCCAGAAAACAATGTGAAAAAATGCAAAATGAAAGAACCATATTGGAAATTAAGTCTTCTGAATAATTAATAAAAGATTTCTTAAGGCATTCTTTTAATAAATTTAATGCCATTTTGACTGTTACAAGACATGCTTCATTTCAGTTCTCTGGTGTTCATTGTTTAAAAATGTGCTCATGTGTAAGGAAATGAAAACATTTTTGAACAGAAGAAAATCATAGTTTTGTTGTGTAATTGGAACACAAAAGATAATTAAATCTTCAGTAAATTGAGTGCGATATTTTGATGTCTAGATAACACTACATTATATCGTGAAGCTGCTGTGTTTTGTTTCTGTGTAATCTGTCTTCCTTTCCATAATATTACAATAGTATGTTCTGTCTTCATTACCTGTACAATATGCCCTCTCTTTTTCAAAGGGTATCTTGAGGTATGATGTCATCAGAACTCATAATTTCATTGCACCCTTTTATTAAATTGCTTTCCAGATGTTTAAATATTTGTGATATGCTGCATAACCAGCGTTTGCAATATTTGCCTTAATCTCATTTGTTTGGTTTTTTTTTATCATTCCTGTCATCACAAGGTAAGATATTGCAGCACACAGCCAAAGCTGTGTGAAGCACCATTCACTTCTTGAGAGCTGGAGTAATGTTTTTTCCAGTGCTGCTTTGTTCAGTTATGTTTATTTTGCTGAATGGTGTACATGAAAATATTTAAACCATAATTCTGCCTTTATATGCTGATTAAAAAAAAGTGCTACAAATTTGCAACATGGTATTAACCAGAAGATGGCATGTTGTTTTCCCTCGCTCCTTTTTCTTTCTTACTTATTAACAACTGCCTTTCTCCTTTTTCTGTTGTTTCAGTTAAAGGATCAAGAAAGTTAAGTCTGCCAACAGATCTTAAGACTGATCTTGGTACGGTAGGCGAAAGCCAACAGCTTTGAACTTCCTTACATTCATTGGCAAAACATTTTACCGATTCATGAGATAACACAATAACCTTGGAAGCTTTGTCTGAAAAGGCTTTCTAAAAACCACCTATTAACCCATACAGTTCTGTTGGCAGCTCTCAGCATTTTGCTTGTTTAATATTCATTTACTTCATGTAGACATATTTTGCCAGTCATTACACACTGTGTGTGTAATATTTTATTAAGAAAAGGCTCCAGAAATTTTTACATACTTGAGCCATTATAACTGGTTGTCAGTGATGTTTATCTCTGCCTATAACACCCAATGCATGCACAAGTCTATTTTCTTTATTTGATGTACAGACTCCGTGCCACAACAGTGATAAGTATATCAGTTGAACATGTATATTTTATGGTGTCTTTGAACTTCTGAGAAGTCAGAACAGAAATCAGCCATTTGTGTCTCAGTCCTCACCTTGAGACTGACTTCAGCTAACTGTTAAGCATATACTTTGCTGTAACCTTTTTCTCAATTATTCTTTAATATTTCAGTGGAAATGAATAGTGAGAGCAGAAATTTCACCTCAAAAAACCTAAAATGAAAATTCAACATCTTGTGTAACCTAAAAATGTTTGGGGCAGATCATGCCCTCTTAAATATCCACGTAAAGTGGATTGCTCCTGGCATTTTGTTGGAATGTGTGATTCACAGCAAGTTTGATTTGTGGGGTTTTTTTAAGTAATTGTCTTTAAATATTCTCAGTCTCAAGGAGTCCTTTCTAATTTTGCTCTCATGGGAAGTTTCTCACATAAGATGACTGGAAAAGCCATGTAGCTATGCCTCATTACTTGTGAGTGTCTTTTTAGAGATAGAAATTAAAGTTGGATCACATCCTTGCATAATGCAGCTGAACTTAATTTCTGTCACTAGGAATCATGTGCATGTATTAACCAATGTAACACTGTTCCCCAGGACAAAAGTCAGGGGAATAAATATGTCTTCCACATTACAAATGACTGATGAACTTGGAAAACTGCTCATAGCTCCTGATAAAGATTAAGTAAATAAATGTTGAAAAATCATTGGGAAATTCAATCCAGATTGTGCGGATTTCAGTGTACAGAGTGATTTGGTTGAAATAACTTACTCCACCATTAACAGTGATGTTTGAGAAACTAAGAATGTAGGAATACACAAAAAAAAAAAAAAATTGGAGAGGAAAATAGTAATACTCATAATACTCCAGAAAGGTAAAAAGAGCGATGTAGGCAGCTATAGGCCTGAAAAATTAATATTTTTTGCTAAATAAATGGGCAGCTATTAAGAGGCAAGGTGAATACTTAAGAGTATCAAAATAGCCATAGGATAGGACCTAAGGCGTATTCTACAGATCAGACTTCTTTTTATTAGTATTATTAAAAATATATAATCTTGAAGGACACATAGTATGACATAGATTTAGATCCTGAATCATAACACAAGAAAAAGATAAATTTGATGTGTAAAAGACTGGATTTACAGCTTTTAGAAAAGCAAGAAACAAATCAATGCAACTAGGAAGTGGTGAGGGCATTATTGTATAATACAAAAAAGTTGCATGTCAGGGAAAAAAGCTGCCTTACCATCAGCTTTCCTGTAATCATGCTGGGAGCTGGACAATATTGTAAGCATTGCCTAGAATATATTGACAAATTGAAGGTGGATTTATGTTTAAAAAAACCCCTAAACAACAGAATCACCAAAAAAACCAACCAAACAGAAAAAAAACACAAAAAAGAAAACCACAAAACCCCAAGGACTGGGGAGCAGGACAACTATGTACAAAAGGAAAGCTGTAAAAGTTAAACAAATTCAACCCAAGAGCGTAGGAGGCATGATGGTCCATCTTAAATGTATGACCTATGTAGGGAAGTTTGAAGACTAATGGAATGCATAATCCTGTCTGTGATTTTTGATTTCAGAACAGTCATGTTTCTACCATTCCTCTGTTTCCCTGTGCTCATTGTTTTTTAATAATGTAGAGCAAGTTACATATAAGCTAAAAATAAGTCTAAGAAGGTCTATTTCAACATCTTGCAGAAATGAGTGGAACTCCATTAATTTCAAAAGCTCCATATACCAAAAGGTAATATCAAATTGTCACTTAGGCATTTTGCTTGTTACTGCCACAGCTATTGGGTACTCAGTACTTGTATTACCAAGAAGCCTGGTGGATTGCTAAGGATAAAGCATGTGGAAGCAGCATTCAATGTATAAGCTGGCAGATACTCATGGCTAATCAACTGCAGAGGAAGGTTGAAAAAAAAAACCAAAAACAAACCACTGAAACAAAAATACTTGTTTCACTTCTCCTTCATGACTGTCTTAGAAGGGCAGAAGATTCTTGTTAATTATTCTAGCCATTAAAACTGTGCTGAATTATAGATTGCTTAGTTTATAACAGGCTGGAAAAAGCCTCTCTTTCTCAATGTAAGGAGCTAAATTTAAAGGAGAGTTCCTGGAAAAGGTGATGAGTAATGTCTGCATTTCATTTACTTCTGCTCCAAAATGTCCTGGCTACACTGGCAGAGCTCTTAGGGATTGTTTATCCACTGTCTGGCTGTTGCTTGAGATTGAATCCATGGTCTGAATATTCGGGGGATAACAGTACTCTCTGGCCCACACTTGTAAAAATATTCAGGTCACCACTTTGAAATGATAAGATATTGCACATCCATCCCATTGGCTCTGGCTCATAGCTTTTTACAGAGTGCTGATACATCGCCTACTCTCAGCACCAACTGCAGCTAATTGGGAAATACATTAGCATTTGGCAGCTTACAGTTCTGCTCCCTTCTTAGGATCTGGCTCATGTAGTGTCCTTGCTTTCACTTTGCTTTGAATTGTAATAGTAGAGGTTAAGTGGAAGTTAAATCTATCTCACGTGGAGGTGCTGCCAGTACTGAGAATTGCTTGGGGAGTAGTTTGCTAGCATTTAAGGGAATAATGCGTGATCTGATGACTCAGGGTGTTCTAGTTAAACCTTGTCAGGATTTTCATGACTGAAAGGTACTTTGGGACTCCATTCTGACCATTGTATGACTGATAAAGTTGACCTCAGCATCTTTCTATTTTGCTGTAGTGATTATTATCTATTCTTGCCGAAGAACTTGTCACCTGTGGATGCCGTATCTCCACACAGAAATGTGAGAATATGCCATATGTGGGGATACATTGAAACTTCTTGATGGTTTTAGCTACTGCAGATCATAGTAACCCAATGTTTGAGTTAGCCAGAAGGAAGATGTGGTATTGCTGTTGCATATACTGTACAGTTTCCCTATTATCCTTCAGAGGCAGCTTGAAATGATAGTATCTTTATTTTTGAGCCTAATACTGTTTCCCAAAAAGATCATCTACATCTCCATGCACTTGCAGTGAAATAAATTATGGGGATAATCCTAATCTAATTTAATCAAGTGGAGAATCTGGGATGTATCTAGACATATGCAACTGCTTTATATGAGAGTTTTCTAACTTTGCTTCACCAGCCACTTCAAGCATCTCTTTGTGTTTTTCTTTTAGGAAGTATTTCTGCTTATTTCATTAAAAGCTTTCAAAGTTTCCAGGTGATCACAGGGAGCTAGACAGAAGTCCTAACTAAAGGTGGAGATACTCGGTAACTGCTGATTTTTTTTTTTTTTATTTCATTCCTATGAACAGATGGTTTCACTGTAAGAATTTATGCTATCATCTAGACTTTATTAGCCAAAGAACAAAAGAAAACACATATAGAGACAGACACCTTTTGTTTCTTCTTGTTAAGCTGTGGTCTTCAAAACATTAATATAACTTCCTATGCTTTATGCAGATATTTATAAGCGGTGAATTAATTCTTTACCAGGTCAGAGTTAATGTCTCCCATTTTATACAGCAGTGAAAAACTGCCTTTGTATTTCATTGCAAGGGAAGTGTCGCTTCCTGGATGCTCCCAAGCCTATGAAACAGTACCCGGATATCATAAAGAAGACCTCGTATTTATTTTAAGCATGAGCAGTGGGGTTACAGCAACATTCTTGCCTTACACTTTCATAGTATTTTACAGCAGACATTAGGCACTGGCAGAAGTTTGAAGCTTTTAATCTGTTTTGCTTACTGCTGCATTGGGCAAACCAGTAGATTTTAACTGGAGCGTTCTGTACTAGTTTTTCTGGATCTGTAACTCTGTTTACAGTGCTAAAGAACATTTCAGAAATTTTGAAATTATGTGAGTTGCTTTCCTCCTTGGTGTGACATTTTTAGAAAAGGTAATACAGACATCCAGTTGCAACAATGCTTTTCTTTAATTACTTTGCAATATACATTGAAAATGATACATATTTTTACATGCAGAGGATTTTATGGTCTGTCCAGTATGTGTCTCCTTCCAGAAGGGTAGAGTAACTTCTGATCACTTTTCAGTCTGAAAATACAAGCTGAATTGAGGCATCATCTGAACTCTGCTTGTAGTTAAATTGATAGCAAAATTAAGATTGGAAGGGACCTCTAGAGGTTGTTTAGGCCATCACTCTGCTCAAAGCAGGTCTAGCTAGACCAGGTAGGTCAGGGCAGTGTCCAGTTGAGTCTCGAATGCCTCCAAGGGCAGGGGTCCACAACCTCTCTGGGTGACCTCTTCCAGTACTGGGATCAGGTAGTTGCAGACAGCAATAAGGTCTCCCCTCAGTCTTCTCTTCTTAGGGCTGAACCTCCCCCCCCCCAGTTCTCGGGCTCTCCTCTTACATTGTGTGTGCCGAGTCCCTTACCAGCTTGGTGGACCCCTGCTGAACTCATGCCTGTATGCCGATATCTTACTTGTAATGTGGAGCCCAAAACTGGGCACAGGACTTGTGGTGCAGTCTACCAAGTGCCAAGCAGAGGGGAAGGATTACATCCCTCACGCTGCTGGCTGTGCTCTCGCTGATTCAGTAGAGGATGCAGTTTGCCTTTTTTGCTGCAAGTTTGATCCCTATTAAGATGAAAAACATTCTGGGTTGGACTGAAGTCTTTCACTTTTACAGAAATGGTTTTAAACATTTAGCCTCTCTTCAATTTCACATTTTCAGGTCTGGATTTTGATATTCTGTAGCTAGGACCCTATTAGATAAAAGTCTCTTTCATCTGCTGAAGGTCAGGTGTATGACAGCATCAAGTTTCTTCCTTAATTAAATATGAGGTGGTTTATGGTCAAACAATTTTAAAAGAGAACCTATATTAACAGATACATTAGCGCTCTGCCAGTCCAAATAACCGGAATAAAAAAAAGCAACAAGAGCCAACCACCAGGTTAACTCTGTCAACTATTACAGCAGAACGGGTATGTGCTGTGTGGTTATATTTCAAATGCAGAAAGGGGCTATGTTCTGACTTTCAATGCTTCCAGATTTAAAAAAAAAAAAACACCACACCAAAAACAAACAAAAACACCTGATCTATATGGGCAATTTAACAACCAAGTAGTTTAAAGGAAAGGTAAGTGCTGAAAATTACCAAAGTGATACCCTAACTAAAAATTTGTGGCTGATACAGTTAAATGTAGTCACGAAGGAAAGGCAGTAAAATTTGTTAGCTGAAACAACAGTAAGGATCATCATACATTTAAGAGTTGATAACAACAAAATGATAGGCAACTGTTAGGCTCACAATGTAATAGATATTCACTGTTCCTAAGTTCTTTGTTTTTACTTAAAGAAGAGTTCCTTACTGAGGACTCTCAAAGGTAAGTGATTTTTCACTCCTTTCAAGCAATGCAAACACATATGTAGTATTCTTCTGTTCTGTGTTCTCTGTACATTTCTTGGGTTGTAATACTCTCCAGCAGTCAAAATTGGGGGCTACACATAGATTTACCAGACCTGCCTGGATCCGGAGGTTTTCCTGTATAGTAAGTAACTTGGATTGGGATTGAGCTCTCGCACAGAATGTCATCTGTAGGCAGAGACTCGGGCATGAGACAGATGGTCCTATCACCTTGTTTGGACTTAAAGCAACATCCAAAGTCTTAGTAACTGACCTGTCTGTACAAGCAGAATAATATTTAGAAAGTAATAATTTTCCATGTATAATTATTTTGACAACAAAGTGATTAAAAAAAGAAGGATAAATAAGAACTCTAAATTGGAAGTTATCAACTATAAAATCTGGTTTTGCAACATTAAAATAAAAGAGTAACAATTTTTCATTCTTATTTATTACGACGGCATGAAATATGTCAAAAATCTACAATGCATAATGTTAACAAGTTTAGAAAAACTTGGATTTTTTTTAGAATTCTTTGATTGCTGCATAAAAATTATGTGTAAACTTAATTATATTTGGAATGCCTTATTTGCCCATGTCTGTGCCTTTTTCTGTTGAGTGTTGGCAAGCAAATTACTTACATGTTAGCATCTATGGAGCGGTGCTAGCTCAATTATTTCAGATGTTCTTACCTGCAGGTAAAAACAACAATTTTTTTGAAAAATCGGGAAGAATTTCTGGAAGAATCTGGTTAGAATAGTCTACAAACACTTTTATTGTAAATATCTTAGATTTTGTTTATTCATTTCAGATAGAAGGGTGGAATTTTGTTTAGAAAGTCTCCGGCTCATGTGTCATGCTTTATTTTTGTCACGTTCAAGTTGAAAAAATGTTTCCAGTCCAATCTCTTTGAAGAATTTTTCATTTTCAAAAACGGAGAATTAAATCCAGATTTGTCCATCTTGAAAATGCAGATGCAGTGCTACAAGTAAGGGGTGCTCAGGACTGGTTGGTGATATCCAAGGTGGTCTTGTGATTCATGCACTCTACTTGCATGTTTCAGTGTTGTCCTCTGTGCAGCTCAGGATACGTTTCATGCTTATGTTTCAGAAGTAAATCAAGTTTTCTGTCTGTTTTCCTGTTTATTGCACAAAGCGTAGCAACAATTTATGTTACGTTATGCTGGTGAGGCACACTGACTGCTGTGTACTTTTTGAGACAGTCAATCCAGTAGTGTGGTGTTACAACCAAGTAGTCCAAAATTTTCCCACTGTTCTCTGGGAACAAAGCTGGATTTATTTTTAGATTTGCACTGCCAGGGTTGGTTTTTCAGATATGATCATGTAGAGGTGATGTTATGACATACAGTAATATATTCTTAGTGTTCTTCATTTGGATAGTGTTTATTTTGTATTTTGGTTTCATTGTTCATAATTGCAGGCAAAAATACTAGTTTTAAAAGGGACTCTGTCAGTGACAACGCACTTAACGTTTTCAACCACTTCACAGTATTTTATTTGTCTGAAAAGTAAATCTGTTCACCCTGCTTTCAAAAAAATGATGAAATCTAGGATCAAGCACATGATAGGAGTTCATTACCATAATAAGAATACCATTATATAACACAGGCAGTATATTACAATGACAGCATGTTGTACTCTTAGTGTGGACCTAAATATACTAACAGTATGTCAACAGGGCAATTCATCCTTCCTCTTCAAACTGCTGAAGACATGATGGTAAATACACGCTTTTGCTGGCAGCACGTCTGTACTAACCTCTTCTGCTAGGGCTCGCACCTCCTCTCCTGCCTGGTTGACAGAACTGCACCAAGAGAAAATTGTGATCCTGACTTTGTAAGGGATTTTCTTTTAAGAATAATTTGTTAAAAATTTCAGGTGTCAGTCTATGTTCTCGCTAATGAATAATCACACTCCTTTTACATAAGTTTTGGTTATTTTACATGCAAACCTGAGACACTTCTTCTGGCCATTTGTACAGCTATGAGATCTCTTTTCCCCTGATTTAAATGTGTATCTCTCTGCTTTGTAACAAAAAGTGGTTAGTCACACCCATAATTATTACACGGAATCTAATTTATTGGTAATACACAAAAACTCCCCAGTGGAAACAGAGGGACTTTTCCTTCCTTTAACAGCAGAGGTTGTATTCCTCAACATTTGTTGAGGAGATTCTCTGGGCCTCATTTTTCAGGTTCTTTCTGCTCCATATTAAAGCATCTCTCTCGGGTCCTCTTGCCTGCTCTTTTATTGATTACTTACTTACAACTTATGATGATATTATAATGCTTGTAATTAGTCATATTTAAATTCCTTTGTTCTCATCCTCTCTCGGATCATTAGTAAGAACTGGTTTTCAGCTAGTTTCTTTCTGTGTTAGTTTATCCCTTTGTAAGAACTGGAAAAAATGGTTGGTCTTATTTTTTTTATTTGTTATGTCTAGTGTAACACAGCTTGCTAGGCAGCAACCGCAAATGCATGTTTCTCCTTTCTCACTGACCTTTTTAACATTTGGTTTTAACAAGAGTTCAACTTCTCACTGGTACATCATTGGTTCCTTTTGCTTTTTGCAGAGGTCACCAAGTAGTTTCAAACCATTGTATGACAAGGGAGGTTGTGTAACACATACATGTCACTGTGTGTAAACTAAAATGAGCATGTGTATGTATAATACACTCCCTGTCTGTGTAATACTCGTCAAAAAAATTAGATTAATTCGAGGCTCTCCAGCAGGCTTGCTGCTGTCCTGTTGCACATTGCATCTCTCAGTAGTTTCAAGTTCACAGTAACTGATGTTACTTCTTCAGTTCCTCTTAATCTCATCATCTCACTGGTATTTTGTGTGACACACTGGCCTTCCATCCAGCACCGATCTGTTTCTTTTTTTACGCAGTTTTTGGGGTGCAGACTGCACTGAATAGTGCTACTGTTTCGTAATGGGGATAACTAAAGCGTAAATGTGTAAAATAATTACACATTTTCATTTATGTGGGTAACACCATGAGCCCAGACAAAGGCAAACAACCAGGACCTGCACTGTAGAAGCAGCACATGGAGAACATAAGAGAATTTTATGCCATGAACTTCTCTTTTATATATTTTAATACATCTTAGATACAATGTTAAATCAGTGGAGTTAAATCAGTATAAAATGGACTAGTGTATTGTAGCATGGAGTAATCTCCTGTGATGACTTCCAGTGGCCTGCGTGAGCCTTACATTTTTAAATTCATGAACAAAATAGCTACAAACTGAGCCCTGGCAATTTAGTTCACTACCTGCAAACAGGAGAAAAGGCTGCTGCCCTGGCAGGGTGGAGTGGCTGTTACACAGACTGGAGACTGCTTCAAGGTTAAGCTCTGCTGAGCCAGGATGCCCAACCATAGTGCATTAGTATCTCTGGTCCTTGCTGCTGGAACCTCGGAGCACTAGAGAGTATAATGCGAATTCCCTTGACCTCATGGGCTGCAGCACCTGTGGGAAGGGCTAGGAGGTGATGGCAAATGCAGTGGTGGAGAAGGGTAGAAATGCAGTGCTTTCTCCCCAGGCAACTATTCTCTGACTTCTCCAGAAGAAGAGAGAGTTAGGAGCTGTTGCACTATTGCATCAACAGCACGGAGCGATCTGTGCACTGCTTCTTAAGTACCAATGTTAATGTCTCCAATATTAACTGGTGCTCAGTATCAACTAATATTTCTGATATGAGAAAAGCCCCAGAGACCGTGGGACAAAAGCGGTAAGCCAGCAAGGAAAAAAGTTAAAATGTTGGTTTTCCTTGCAAATTGAACAAAGCTGGAAAAAAGCCAGGTTTTTATAAGCCTGCTCTATCTCTTCTTTGGGGTGATTGGAAGATATCTGTCATGGCAAAGGAGGATCAGGTGACTTGGGTCTCAGAAGGCTAGTAAATCGTTGCAGTCGTTTTGGCAAAGGGTGATAGCCTGACCTTTCTCACAGTCTCCCATAGAAAGTACACTATACAAAACTAGTCTTGGTTTTTTTCTTACCACTTTTCTTGCATGCTGCCTTTTTTTTTTTTTTTTTTCTTCCCAGACAAAGCAGTAAGGAACCCTTCCTCGAATAGTACATAACCTTTCTTAGGAAATGTTTTGTATCACTGACCTTATACCATAAACAATGTGAGAAATTAATTTTTAAATACACGCATAGGATTTTCTCAGAGATTTGGGTGGTCTTTATCTGCTTGATTCTTACCAGCTTTTCAGCAAAAAATGTCGCAGTCATACTCCCCATAATTACATTACTCCTTGTACGATGCCGCCTTGTTTTTATTAAGGTTTGAAGAGCTACATTGCTCCTTGTTATATACACTTAAAAAATAATTGTATCTAATCAGAAGTATGGAACAGTGTTAAAATATAGAAAAGTGTGTAGCTGATCATTAAAATCTCTCCCACTCATTGTAGCACTCACTAACATTTCATCAACTTCAGTACTTGAAGGGCTATCCCTGCAGCTTCTAGGGTGAGGCTTGATTTTATTTTTTTTTCTACACAGAAACCAGCTTTGGTTATTTGGAAAGGCATTGTCGAAACAACTCAGGGGATTTAGGTGCCCAGATCCTACTCATTGTTTTTGTGTAATTTGGGCCTCGGAAGGCAACTGGGACAAGCAAATGTGCTAAGAGAAACGTAGCAGCATTTCTCTTAAAATTTGGCATAGTGAATAGGGCTTTAGATGAATTGTGCCCATTCTGTACAATGTTCAAGGAAAGGGACTCACAAATGTTGTTAATGTTTCTATAGAACATGACTCTTTTTTACTCTGTTATGTTCCTCACCACTTCCTAGGATCCCCCTGGAGATAATTAGATACCATGCTGAAACTCCTTCAGACAAACTGAATTTTGAAGAAAGGAAGCAGCTGGATGAGGATGTGTCTGTTGCTGAGGTTGAACAGTCAGCCTGTGCCCTTGAACAAAGCCCCTGATCTCAAAGGACTTTCTACTGAACTATATGAATAGTTCCAGCAGATTTTGGAAAATTCCCTAACTATAAGTTGAATGAATCATCCACACCAGTTTTATATCTGCTGTTAGCTCCGTTAACAGCCATGTATTAAGAAACATGATAAGAATCATGAAAGTTGTGTCTCCTACAGAGCCGTCTCATTATGCAGTACAGATACTAAATTGCTTTCTAAAGTATAATTCTGAACAATTCTTTCCAATTTTGTTCATTAACACTGAACTGCTTCACATGGAAAGGACATGACTTACACATTGGAAGACTACATATAATAGCACACTATATGCTGTATTCAGTATAGAATCTGTTTTATCATCTGAATATAGAAATAGCTTTTCATCATGTGCAGTGGAGCTATCATGGCATGGTAACCAAGAAATAAATTTATCTTGGTATATTAACTTTGATCTTTTCCTTGGATACAATACAAATAAAAGAGGGTTAACAAAATATGATACTTGTATACAGAATCTTAAAGACTAATCTAATTCTCAGATATAAATAACCTGACATTTAAAATGAAGGCACAAACTCCAAGCTTGTCCTTACCTATATTATTGAGCTTCCATAGTTTTGAATAGAAATACTCGGTGTGCTTGCATAAGTCTGAATTTTTGTTATGCTTATTACCTGCTGTTTACTTAAATTAGTAAGTATGAATTACCAGCTGACCAAAAATAATTCAGTTATATCTGGGTGTGTAGCCTTTTACATGTCGAGGGGAAAATTGTGTTCACTAATTCTTCTCATGTTGCCTTTCCCAACCTGAGAGGAAGAAATGTATCTCCTGAATGTTTTATAGCCCAGTCCAACCCAACCCACTCTGAACCCTGATCTAAGTCTTGATCAGTGGATTGTTGTGGTTTAAAGACCTATTGCCAGGGGTGAAGAACAGACGAATAGGCAGAGTTTAAAGCAGCCATGTTCTGTTTCTCACCCCATCAGACAGCTGCATGTGCTGTGCCGATTGACCGTGGCCTCTAGCAGGGGTCCAAGGACTTTGCCTCATATCTTTAGATCTGTAGTAGACAAATCAGTTGGTCAGCAGTCAGTTTCCTTAGCAGTAAAATAAATCTATGTGGTATATAAAGAATTAAATACTTAGCAGTATTATAATTATCCCAAATAGTGGCAGTTAGATGCCTGTTTCATGGAGCTTTGAGTCAGGTAGGGAGGATGTCTGGCTCTAAATTCTACCCTGTAGTAAAGTGCGCTTGCGGTTCTTTATGAGAGCAAAAAGGAAAGATCGTGTTCAAATTTATTTGGTATCTGTTAGGAGACACAATGTCAGGGATGACAGTGTTACCAGCAGTATCTTGATAATTGCCTGTGAACATAGGTCAACAAAATGCTGTGGGATCTGCAGCTGTAAGAACATGGAGCAGTTCTATGTCCCTTGGTTTTTTCAAAGTATACCTTAAAGATACGGTGAGCTATTCTTATATATACACGTGTGGGCTGGTAAAACAAATAAGTAGTTATTTTCAGAAAATTTGATTTAACCCATTCTTAAATATCAGAACGTCCATCTCTCCTCCATTCTGAATTTTGGGAGCTGGCACTTTACCTAGCACTTGTTGCATTCACTTTCCAGATCACGTGAATGGTCACTGTACAAGTCCAACGTCCCAGAGCTGCAGTTCAGGAAAACGACTTTCCAGCGCAGACGTCTCAAAAGCAAACCGCCGAGGGCCTGGGAGGCCCCCCTTCAGAAAAGCACAGTCTGCAGCCTGCATGGAGATTTCTCTCCCGGTCACCACAGAAGGTGGGTGGCAATGAATATTTTGCTAGGTATTTGTGAATTTCTCACTGGGTGTGAAAGCAAATAAGTTTAGCATGATCCTTGTCCTAGTCATTGCCCTGAACTGCTGTCTTCATCTGACTGTTTAGAATTAGAACAACCCCTGTGTGTTAGTGTTGTTACTAACAAGCCTGCTCCTGAGCTCTGTGCTGCCTAGGGATGCGGTATGCTGAACCTCGCCGAACTCTCACAGCCGTCCCCTCGCCTGTATGGATCGGGTGCTTTGTACTGGAAGAGCAATTGTTCATAGCTGCTTATGTACGGTTATTGTGACAGCTAGTAGTACTAACGTTTTAAACTCTCGTTGTCTCTACTTATCAAGTCAGAAAATGAGTAAGATATTTTTACAATGTGAGTTCAGGCTTTGCACATATATATTTATTTATTTATTGGTACTGAAGACTTTCTAAAATTCTACAATCCCTGGCCACCATTTACAGTAAAATTATAGCCCGTAATCTAATCAATTTTTTGTATTTATAAGTTTCTTGCTTTAATGCTTGAAAAAACAGTCTTCAAATTGTAACCTACCTGAGTGCAGAGTCTCGATGAAGCTGAGATACAAAGTGGACCACTCACGGCAATGCATTGTGCTTAAAACTTAGAATAAGCCCATTTTAGTTCCAGCAGCGCCAGCTGTTTCACTGCAGATCGTTTAAGCGGAAGCATTCAGCTGACCTGTTTTTCTTCAATCTTGATAGTGTTCCCACCTTGCTGTTGGTGGCCTTGACCCTTGTCTCGCATGCTTCCAGCTCCCCCACATCCTTGCAATTGAGCAATGCATTGTCTGTGCAGAAAAGCTTTATTCTATCAAAAACTGAAAAAGCATAGCATCAAAATAAATGGTGTAGGGCTGTAGTGTTGGTTGTATTCTATTTTAGTAATAGGTAAAAACTTTATAATACTTCAACAACAGAAATGACAGAGTGTAATATTTTAATTCTAATCAAGTTGTAGACTAATTTCCTAAGTGCCTAAGAGATAATAATCTCCTATAGCTGTTGTCTGGGCTGTAGCATGGCCTGACCCTCCTCGTGATGCTATAAGTGATAGGCAGTCAACACCACTGTGACCTAGCCCTCTGTCTTGTAAGGAGCATTTGTATCCTAACCTGCCCACCTGCAAAAGTGTCTGTACCACAGAAGTTTTTTACAGCTGGAACCAGTACTCCCTAATTTTGCAGATTGTTAATGGAGGCAGAGCAAGGGGAATTATATCATTCAGAGTGTCTAATTTTGTATTTTTAAATGCAAATTATTGCAAATACCTTTGTTGCTAGTGGCAAATTGCTAGAATCTTTTGATATTTTTTTTTTATGATAACATAAAATAGCAAATTCTTTTGCAGCCCTTATTCTGACTACTGTGGGGATCACACAACAGAAAAATAGTGTCTATGTGTGTGAGACCCTATAAGAAAACATCCTAATTTTGGCACAGAGGATTCCAAGATTATGTTCTTGGCTGGAATGGAGCTGTTATCCCAAAGTCTGTTGCAGTGTCCTCTAGCAGCTCCTTCCATTTGATTTAAGAACAGCATTTACCTACATTCATTCATGGGACACAGAGTAAAGCATGGTCAGAGGCTTTCTGCAAAATGGCTGTGCTCACTGAAGGTGTCACCTTCTTCCAGCTATGTCATTAGGCCTCTGGTAGAAATCAGCTCCTGTTGCCAGAGGCTATCGCACCAGAACAGATACTGGTGGTAGAGAGATCCTTTGGGTGGTTCATTTCTGCTGAAGTACAGAAACATTTAGCTTAAACAGCTTTCTATATTGGGTTACATTATCCAACTCCCTTTGCACTAAAGCAAATGAGAAGTGCCCACGTGATCTATATTTCTGACTTCACTAGATGAGTATTAACCTTCTGCAGAAGAACAGGGTCAAAAACTTGGGGAGTAGTGACATTTCAACTGACACTGCTGTTCCTTCAGTGACCGTCCAACCCTCTCTCCTTTAGGAGAATGTTACAATATCATGGACTCTTCAAAGATTAAGTCATAGGCCAAAGAGCAGAAATGTTAAATTGCATTGTAGGCTTTGTATAACATATGACAAAGTGTAATCCTCAGCAATCGGTTATAAAGAAGTAATCCTGTTTAAATACTAAACCTACTATAAATTTTGGGTTTAACTTGGATTAATTTAATGGCTCCTGTGTGAACATTGTACTAAAGCAGATTTACAGAGCTCTGAGGTTTCTATAAATTCCTGTGCATAAGGGCAGTTTTCATCTACATAATCACCATTTTTAACTCTGTATTAATTATTGATGATGATCACAACATAACCCTTTCATCTGCCTCTCTTTACGCACCATACAAATATGGTAAGTACCATTGTCAGATAGTAGTTTGTGGTGGAAAATAAAGCACTGCCACAGTAGTTTCTATTGCTCTGTGTTTTTCTCCATCCTACGTAGTACCAAACTCTTCTGGAATTCTTGTACGCAGATACTGCTGCATTATCAGCACTACTTGTACATAACTGGGCCACGGTACTACCTAATTCTTTTATGCTGCTTCTTTTCTTTTTCCCTCCCATCCTCCCAGAGTAAGTAAGGTCACTGGCAGGCAGAACCTACAACCCCCTAAGGTCCCACTGACCCTTGTGTACAAAACATTTAGTAATACAGTTATACTTTTGATGGCATGATGATGCTTTCTGGATATCTGTATCATGAAAAATTCACTTTCTATTGTTCATCGCTAGTTATAATACCTATCAAGTTTAATATTAAAGTATATCTCTAGAAAGAGATAGTCCTCTAACTAACTTTCAGGGACGTGCAGTAAATTAAAGTAAGTGACATAAAAAATCCCTTTTTAAAAGTATCAGTGGTGTCATCTAAATGGTATTACAACTCTCAGTAAGGTCAGTGAAATGTCTGTTGCACAAAAGAGCCAGACAGTCTTGAGAGTAATTTGTATTAACATGTAATATGATGGAGCATGGTTTGGGTTTGTCCTTGAGTGTGTGGGTTTGTGTACAAGTCACCTTTCAGCAGGTTTATAGACTAAAATAATTTTCTGATCATTTATATTCTCTCATTAAAACAAAGCCACCTGTCCAACTTGTCTAAACTTTTTTTAGATGCCTGTGGTATTAGTCTTTCAACCTCTAGCTCTACTAACTGATCTGTCTGGAATGACTGACATTCCGCCATACTTCATGCATCTTGCATTTCTAGACATACAGTTTTGGCGAGTGGTTTGATTTACTTCTAAAGGTTTTTGTACTAAGCAATATGGTGGAAGATGGTATGATCCTTGAAAGATTCTTAGGCTGGGGGTAAGAAAGAGGGTGAGGGACAAGGAAGATGAGAAGTTAAAGGTTTGAGAGAGAATATACTGAGAATAAGCATTCTCTCCAAACTGTGGAACTGGCTTTGATCAAAACCTTCTGGTTGGGCTGTTCCAAAATAAAACAAAAAAATCCTCTCTGTGCTAAGAATTATTCACAAGAAATATTTTTTTTTTATATTCTCATGTGGTGAATCAAGAGGTATATTTTATGTCCTCGCTAGAGAGGTAGCATTTCAGGTTAGTATTTGGTAGGATTTTATTATTCTACCTGAGTAGAGTTTTGATTAGAGATTGCTATCTCAGTAGTCTTAAGCACTTTTTATACATTTTAAAAAAAGCCTTTGTGTGTGGGTGGGTGGTTCTTACCTTTTCTTAAGGCTGTCTCTGGGGCACTGATGGCACTTGATTTTTTTTCCTGCTCTTTACAACCTCTTCTAATTGAATTGATTAAAAAGACAATACATTTTGGTGACTAATCATAAGATATCTATTAGAATACTAAATCAGTGTTCTCTTCTCGCATTGGATTTCAAAATCTACTTACTTATACCTGATCTTTTTGTACAATAGGAACTGTATTTCCAGCATTTTCATCAAGTGTATTTTCAAGCAACTTTCCCACAATAAATTCTTCTGACTTCATTCCTGTTAGTTCATTGTCAAGATTTTGATGACTCTTACCTCTTTACATGCGCAGAAGGATTTCTGATAGAGAAAAGCATTTTTGAAGAATGTCTTTGCAATGATGAATCATAGGAAGAACGGGGGGGGGGGGGGGGGGGGGGGTTGTTTCCTCCTGGTCAGAATATTGCAAACTGTTCAGTTTCATAAAGTGCTAATATTTTTTCCACACTCATAGAAGAATAATTCAAAAGCCAAGTAACAGTAGCAGAGGAGTGGTGTCTATGCCTGCGTGGTTACTGTTACTGCTTAAACCTGTCTTTCCTAGTATCCTCATCTAACATGGAAAAACTTGGAACACTCTAAATCTTTTTAAACTCAGGTATATTCCAAGCTAAAGATTAATGTCATTTCAGTTCCAAAGCTGGGGGGGGGTGGGGGTGGGGTGTCCCCAAAAAACTTGATCTAGTATTTAGATCAAATAGCTTGTTATGGTTATATTTTTGTCATTAATTAGCCAGACATTTAATACAGCACTTCTCAAATACCATTTATGCTATTCAAAATGTTACATGTTGTCCTGTAGTATCTTCTGGTTTCATAAATGCAGTATTTTCACAGCTATACTAATGAGTTCTGTAGTTGCTCAATATTCTATATCTAATTTTAGCAAGGAATTAGAACTTTACAAGTTCTTAATAGCATATTATTGATTCTAAACAATCTTGTTTTCACATACTTTTAAGCTGCTTCTTACTTGCAACAATGTAAGAATTTATTTGCATTGTAAACAAAAACACAAATGTGGGAAATTCCATTGTTCAGCTTCTACATTCTAAACTTCTAGCCCTTTTTGACCAGAAGTTTTGAGATTTTAGGAGTTAGTGTTTGTATTTCTTTGATAAGACTTTATTGCACAGGGTATAAACTACATTTTTTATCATCAAGTTAACATTGTGCATTTAAATACCAAGAGCAATAAAAAATACACATGAATGAAAATTATTCTTAGTCAAGAAAATCCTTACAGAGATTCTGTCCCATGATAACATTCTGTAGAAAGGGAATGTGTTTTTTCTCCAAGCTTAGTGGATTTCTTTGCAGGCTGTAGCTATTTGCACTGATCATGTCTCGGTCTGTTCAGCTGTGGGCTCCAACTAGCACCCTATTTTGTCTGCAGGTGTCCTCACAGAAACACTGAAATAGAGATAGTAACCTTTTTATCTTCTCTGGGGAAAACGTGTACCCCTACCTGGCTTGCCTTCTGTCCTGCTGCACAGATCCAAACCAGTCCATCTCAGTCTAAAAACTAATACTGCATAGTTGCTAACCCCCTTAAAACTCCCCTTCCATCTAGAACAGCAGAGATCCCAGCCTGATCAAGAATTTCAGTGTAGATAAATAGGCCCAAAACATCTGCTCTTTTTCTGCATAGGAGAACAAAATCTGTATTTTGGTCGAATTTTTAATTGTAATTTTAGATTAAAGAAAACACTGAATTAAAGAAAAAAGTGATGTTAAAGAATAAAAATAAAATTGTTGTGGGTGGGAACTCAGTGTGGTTATACTTGCGTAGCTGGTGGGTATATGGATGTGTGCACAGATACGTATGCTGGCATGCCATCCTCTTCGCTTTAATGAGTTATAACTCCGAGAAGTCTTTCAGATTCGATACTTCTTGGTTATTGCTTTTTCAGACATTCTGCTTTTTTAAGCCAGTTTGCATTCTCCAAAAGGTTCTCTCTGCCATGACTTGCTAGTTGCCATCAAGAGTTTCTGCTGGCAGACTCTGCCTTTTTTTCCTCCTTGCCTGCACTCACCCAGAATCGGGGCATTCTGTATACATATGTCCATATGTGGTTATATCATACATCTTAGGAAGAAAGTAAAAACAGAGTGGAGTTTTTCCTTTCAAATGTTGTGTTTGGAAGTCTGTTTTCTTCCACCAGCAGTGATAGAAAACTGTCTGTCTTTTTTTTATTGTTCTTATTTCCTATTATGTAGTTTTTAACTAGTCTAGCTTAATCACCCTTGGCTAGAAAGGCCATTTAGGTCTTAGTGCTACAAAATTGTCTCTGAACAAGGAATCCTAACAAGGATTTACTGTGCATTGTAATTTTCTAGGAATGCTAAGAGCATAGTCTTTAAATTTGCTTTAGCTTTTCTTTAAAATAATTCAGTTTCAGCATTTACCTCAGCTTTTGGATTAACTCTTTTGATTATATGTAGTTAAAATTTGATATAGAGCACTTGAATTGAAATGTCACTGTAAGCTGGCAAAACGAACCACTCAAGAATATTTAGTCATTATCTTTAATACCTTATCAAAAATTCTATGGCAAGTACAATACAATTTCCATTTTAATAGATCCAGTATACTTTTATACTTGAAGTTCTTCTTTTGCATCTCTATATAGAATGACTAAAACTGTTCTGGGGTAAGTTGTTTTGTTTCTTGCATGATTTTGTCCAACTTGTTTTGGAAATGGGTAGTATTTGGTATATACTACATACTTTAAACTTCTTTTATTATTCAGAAGTATTTGTGAGGATCACCATAAGAAGCCTGGTAGGCAGCCTGGCAGAGGCTTCCAGATTTTTTTCCTGATGGATTTTGGTTTAGGTTTTGGTGCTGAGTTTTTTGAGGTTTTTGGTTTGGTTTTTAGATTCGGCAAATTTTACAATAATTTTCTGTGCATGTATGTCAGCCTGTTACTTTGGTCTATTGTTTCTATAACAAGGTTTCCAAAGTCTTAGGATTGATCTGTACCTTAATCAGCCTGTAAATATGTATGTGAAGCCATAGAGAAGGGCTGACATTTGCTCTTCTAAGTCCAGTATGCTGTAGTCAGGGTCTTGGAAATATGATACTGAGTGATTATCTTATAAAAAGTCTGCAGCCTGAGGAACCAGGCTGAGCTGATGTCGTGCTGTGTATTGCAGTATTTCCTGTGTAACTTCTGTACAATTTATATCAGTTTTTCTCTTGTCGGTTATGGCTGCGCTGCTATGCTGTCTGCAGCAGTGCTGTATGCCTAGCACATTGGATTATTTTTTTGGACTGGATGAGTGAATGTGACCATTAGGTTTCCTTCCCATGTAGCAAGGTGGGGGGAGAAGAGGGAGGTTTCTGGTTTTATCATCGGCTCCTTTTTTCCTGGGTCTGTTGGGTCTGAAGTCCACATGTGGGTGTGAACTAAGTGACGATGGCCTAGATGCTGATCACTGCGGTTTTCAAAGGTAGGGGTTCCTAGGCCTCCAAGGAAAGAGAAGAACAACCTGGTTGCTTGATCTACAAAAACATTGAAGAGCGAGCACAAAATGACTCAAATGGATGGCAGGGTACTGCAGCGAGGAAGGGAATAATCTGCTGTCTATGTCTGCTGAGAAAAGGACAGGATGTAATGGACATAAATTACTAAGGCAGAGGCACGACTTCAGGGAGACAGTAGGGGATTCATTTTGATCACAAGGGCAGTTAACCACAGAAATGGATTCTATGAGGAGGTTATTGCATCTCTGGCAGGTTTTCAGAGCAGCTTATATTCTCCACCACATTCCCTTTGCCATACCTCTCCATATTGCAGAGCAGATGATTTCTGGTAAAATTCCTTGCCCAAGCAGCCAGCCAAACAGATGCTTAACCTGATCCACTGGGCAAGTTACAGCAGTCATGGGACCACACTTCACGAGGCCCTTAAGTGCCATGGCTTTTCACAGCTAACCTTTCATAACAGATGGAAAAGCCCTTGGCTTGAAATTTTTTTATTTATTTCTCGGTGAGGGGATTATGGTGTTGGTTCTGCTTCTAAATCATTTCCATTTTGTTAGCATTTGAATTTACTTTACATCACTGTAACTAGTATCAGTAAGAATAGTGTAATAAGAAGTGACTTAGAGACACTATGGTAAACCACAGTCTCTACTAACTGCTCAGTTTGTCACCACATTTCTTGTCTGTGCAGAGAAGCAGATAAAAATGTTGCATAGAGGACCTGTTCCATATCTAGAAAGTTTGTTCCTTTCTGCAGAAAGCTTTATTCAAATAAAAAATAAGTTATTAGGAAGTTGAAATTATTTTTCCTGTATTTAGCAAAATCCCAGCACTTCTAGTCTAATGGGCACTGCAAACTCAAAAGATTTGTGAACAGCAAATTCTGCATGACTGTAATAAAAAATTTGGCACCTAAAGTCAAGTGTTCCAAGGAAGGATATTCCAGCATCTTCTGTAAGGTTTTCATATCTGTTTCAAAGTATTCAGTTTGAACACTGAACTATAAGATCCTTAGATTATTCTTGGGTGAATACAATTGTTTCCAGAAGTGGCTTGTCCATAGTGTTAAGTTCTTTTTCAGTCATGGTGGAGATGAGAGTATGTGTGCTTGTTTTCTACTGTAGGTAATATTAAAAACCTTCTCTTTTTCTGCTTACTCTTAGAAGGGCAATGTAGAGAGATTTTAAAGGTGAGCCAAGGGGGAAAGCCCAGTCTGCCTGTGATAAAGACACATAAAAAATAATGGCAACTGGTCCTGGGACTAAGAGGCCAATTCAGCCCACGTACTTCAATCCATCTGTTTAGGATGAGATAGAGTGCTTCTGAGAGTGGATGTCCTAACCAAATAGATGGGATAGATAGATAGCTTGCCCAGGAAATTTGCTAAAGGACATGCATAAAAAGTAAGTTGTTAGGGCAAGAGGGAGCCCAGTTTCTAGACCCTATCAACAGTGTTCAGGTTCCCCACAACAAGTTCATATTTTATATTAAGTCCACAGTAAATAAAAAATAGGACCAGAAGGGCCAGAAACCTTAGGTTCAGCCTCTCAGCTGAGCATCATAGCCATCAGGGGCTCAGCTTCCAGGGGAGACACAAAGAATGCTGTTCCTCTTCATACCTTGTGGCCACAGAAGGCATGGATGAAGTCGGTCCTCTTAGACCGATTTGTGCCTACAGCTTATGACCTTCAGTTTTCTGCTGAGTGCTACAGTCACTAGACTGCAAAAAGCCAGTGGAGCTGCCGTCATTTAGACTGAATCATAATCTTTATCTGATCTAACCACTGGTTTCCCTCAAAGGTTTAAGTGGAGTTTAGGTGTGTGTCTACCTAAATCTGGTCACAACAGAGCTTGCAATGCCCTCTGTCCCTGGAAAAAGCAGTGAGGGGAGGTTGTCTAAAGACTGAGGTGCCTTGTGAAAGAGCATGTCTAATGGCCAGGAAAGACCTGGGAAGAAATGGAGAAGAGCCTTGCATGGATGCATGTGAGCTGCTGGTGCCTGAAGTCCAGCTCTGTTGGGCTAGCTAGAGTTTATGTTTGGTTTTATCTTGGAGTACATTTTCTGTTGGGTTCTAAGAGGATGTTAGGATCCACTTGTTTTCTTACAGGAATCTGCAAATTTTCCTTGTTTTAAAAACAACCAACTAAATGAAAATTTTGTTCTTCTTACATTTACTGAATGTCTAGTCAGTTTTAATTTAAACGATGGTTTGACTCCAAGTTAAGCTAATTTCACACTGTACTCTAGGCATGTTGAATTTGGAGGGTGTGTTTTGCACTGCATGCTCAACTTCAGCACTTTCTTGCTTCCTAGCAATCGCTTCAGATCAATGTAAACTGGTTTTCTACATCTGAAATAATTTTTGAAACATTTTTGGAAGTGGAACACACCATTGGGTGGTTCCTGGTACTTCTGTGGCAGAATGGAATAGGCGGTGATCTGTTGTGTATAGAGAACTAGGGAAGAGTATAGGAATATTCTGAGATTGTTCAAGTTACGTGGTAATAGCTCTTCCAAAAGATTGTTGGTTTTTTTTAAAGCAAAGCTTTTCTAACTATACTTCAGTTACACAAGCAGAGGGTCTATCAGAGGGGAGAAAGAGTACTTTGAAGTGCTTTCACTTGCTTCATTAAAACATTAACTATTTTGACTTTGTTATTGAATGAACCCAAGTTTTTTCTTCTATAATGCCTTTTGTCTCCACCTTATTCTTGGGTACTTCCACATATGAAAGTTATACAACATACTGTTCTTTCCCAAACATCAATGTTACGAAAGATGCTTCAGCAGAATGGATATTTTAGGTTGGGATTTAAGTTCTAGAGAATTGTGATATCTTTGATTAAAAAACGTATGTCCAAACTTACAATCTATGTCTAAACTGAGCTCTTAGTGAACGGAATGTGAAGACAGTTTGCTTGTGTAAGTCAAGGGAAGTGATTCATACAATTGAATATGGAAGTTTGATAGATTACTTACTGTGAAGATCTCTCGCATTTTTATCTTTTTATAAAGATTTGCTTATTTTATTTATTATTTCTACTTCATTTTCAACATGAAGAATAGTTCTGCCCTAACAGTTCCCTTCTGTTTTTAAAACATGCTGAACTAAAACCTAAGCCTGAACTTTACCATATTCTGGAAATACCAAAATAAAGATCCAAGTCTAGTGACTTGAATCTGTTTTCTCTTTCAGGCCTTTACTTGCCATCATTTACATCAGGCTTGTATCAGTACAATTCCATGAAGCCATTCAGGTTACGCTGCTATAACTGTAGCAGCTTCAGGGCAATACATTTCGGAACTTTTTCCAGGGAGGGCCAGGCATCCCACAGCTTTGAGTTCCACGTAAGCGCAGCCATAGCCATCCTGGTTTGAATGCTCCACAAGCTGTGTATTCACAGGCTTTTCAACATAGTTTTAGGGAAACTTATTTGAGTTCATCTAGAGGAAATAATTCACAGTAAAATTCCAGGTTATTATTGCATTGTTTGTGCTTAAGACAACTTCTGCTGCTTTCTAGTGAATTGCTTTATGTGGAATGCAGCTTTAGAGTGGCGCTATTAAAATGTGTTTGAAGATGTTTTCAGCCAAGTAAACATGCAGTGTTCTTAAATGTGTGAAAACCCTGCAGCGTTCCTTCCTGCCCCTTTCTCCTCTGTGTTGCTGAAGCATTGCCGTCAGTAATATAGTTCAGTCTCTGTGTCTCTTTGATGTTACTTTGTGCAAATTCATGTTTGAAGTATAATTCCTTTACTGTATGTTTACACTGGCATTCAGAGCTTTGCATGCTTTCCTGACTACATAATTTTAAAAGTGAGAGATTTCTCTTAAAATTTTAAGATGATGATCTTTAAACTGGCAAATGTTTTAATAGTTTCATTAGCTTCTGTTAGGTCTGATATTTGGGATTAAAACTTGTAGAAATCTCCAAGTGAGGGGAATATAACCCATTTAACTTTGTTTCCAGAATATATCGGTTTCCATATCAAAAAAGGTCGATTTTTGTACATGTTTTATAAGCAGATCAATTACTCAGTATGTTAAAACCAGGAAAGGACCTATAAATAGCATCCAAGACACTAACAGTCAGTTGCAAAACTCTTCAGTAATGAAAGTAAACATCTGCAGCGAAAATGTTGATCTTTGTCACTGGTAGTTTTTTTCCATTCCTCATAACAGGCGATACTATTACTTTCATGATTCCTAACTTCAAGAAGAAAATTGCTTTATGCTTCTGTGTTAGTGCTAACTCCACTATTCTAGAATAATCACAGTGACAATTTCTTGGAAGGGATGATAGGTGAGGATGTGTTCCCCTTACAGAGCCTTTGCTGCAGCTGAGAATAGAGAAGTCAGAACATTTTCCTGAAGATGGCATACATATTTTCATTAATACTCTCCCTCCTTTTTTATTTTTTTTAATTCCATGAGAAAGTAAGGAAATTCCAGTTTTATTTCCACTAAACAAAAGGAACTTAAAAAAAAAAAAAACCTGCAATCTCTGCTCTGTAAAGGTGACAGTTGAAACACATGGAATCATTTACTCAAATTACCTTTTAAATTCTCAGAAAACCCCCAAACCCTAAATTAAATCTTCTCCTAGACACCAGTGCACTGCAGCAGGACAGCTCTGTCATGCAAGGAAAGAGCTAGGACAATAACTGCTCAGGGCTGCTTTCGTATAAATGTCATGATGACGGTTGGCTCAATTGTTCTTGTCCTTTTGCAATGCATGCGATTTTGTGGCAGTAGGTTACATTTCCAGACGGGCAATGCTTCAGCAATTACATGGAATCAGTACATTCTCACACGACGAGCGTCACTATACTGCTCACACATGGATGAACAAAGGTAAGATTCAAAAACACTGGCTTCATTTTTATCCTAGCATGTGAGTTCAAGTGTCCTGTGTGTTTCTGTCAGTGAGGTGGGTAGCAAGTTAGAGGTTTTGTAGTTGCTTTTACATCAGAAGTCTTCTGTTTGTATGCTGCTGCTGCTCGTAGCTGGAAATTAACCATCATTCCAGTGTTACGAAGTCGGTTCCTGAGTTTCCATCTGCATCTCACTAACCCAAACCATGCATAGGACAGGGCTGAATGAAAACTCTGAAGAAAGCAGGACTGCTGTTAGGGGAGTAGCAGTGTTTATAGTGTGTGGTCTTAACCTGTGGAATGCAGCTTTTTGAAATGCACTGACTGCAGATAATAATGCTTTTGCTCAGAGCTGCTCATAGTCTTAACAGCCTGAATAGCAGCATCTCCCAAACGATAGGCATTCGTTAGGTCTCAGGGGCCACTGGACCCCTCTGATGGTGCTCTCGGCTCCTCTGCTGCTAGCTGCAGGAACAGCCTGGAGAATTATTTGGAAAAAAAAGAAGAGCCAAGAAATCCAGGTCTGCAAGAGGAAGAGGAGGAAAAAAGGACATGGTTGTCTGAGGGAGATGACTGGGAGAGAGCAGAGGGATCCTGGGAGCTGGGTATGTGCCTCTCGGAGAAAGGGGAATAGTGGGCTCCCTCAAAGCAGGAGGCAGTTCAGAGGCAGGAGCCCATTTATGAGAAAGTGTCATATAATAGGATGTCCTGCAGAGGAGGAGAAGAGGGAAGGAGAACTGAGGAGCCAAAAAGCATCTGCCTTTTCACATACAAACGTCCTGTCCCCTTACTGAAGCAGGGAGTCCAAATAAACTTCGTTTGACCTAGGTTACAGGGAGTACCTGGAAGTGGTCCTGGTTCAGACTCATGCAGAAAAAGGTTGTAGCTGACATTCCTGCTATGCCCATCATGCTGTGCAAGAAAAGGAAAATGCAACAGAAAACCCAGAATATGGTGGTTGGGTTAAGGATTACAACAGATTGGCAGTGTTCAGGTCAACTTTTAGAAGATGGGACATAATTTTAAAACATGGCAATTATGCTAGGAAAGGATATGGCAAGTTTTTAAAATTTCCCAAAGAAAGTGTTTTTATGTTTCTCTGGGCTACAGTGGAGTGGTTTCTAAATAAGAATTTGGGGTATAATCTCTTTGAGAAGGGAGTCCAGGGGAATAGGCCTAAACTAAATTTTATCCCAAAATCTAGGAAGAGGAGAGATTTTTACCTTGCTTTAGAGCTAGCCAATAAAGTCACATAGTGATTGCAGCCTTTCATAGGTTTTGGATTGCTGTTCAGATATGTTTAATGACATCAAATTTTGACATGTGTCGTGCTGGTCTTTAGAATTTCAGTTTGAGTAGTGTATTTAATAGAAAATGGCACAGTATGTTCCCAAAAGTGTCCCAAAGATTATATCTGTTCGTGTCAGTTCTGCGAAGACGTATTAGTTAACTGTACTGCACAGGAGTGAGGAACATTTCTTGTAAATTTAGGGAGGGAGAAATCTTGATGACACATGCAAATGGCACATCATATATTTTAAGTTCCGTGTATGTCGCCTACACTAACTGCATTTGTCCTTTCAACATCTTTCTCAGTTTGAGCACCACCATATTTGAATTTTATGTGACTGTGATATTAATACACCTGTAAAGAGAAAATGAATTACATAATAACATTTTTTAAAAATTAGGTACCCTTTGGGGAAAAAACAAATATATATATATGTGTGTGGAGCCCTGATGATCTCTGCCTTGAAATTACTGTCTTCCCCTTCTTTACCTGGCAGCTGTCACTGTGCTTAGGAAGGAGCTGGGCCAACCAGTCTGCTGCAGAAGTACAAAGTGCTTGGGGTTATGGGAGACACTAATTCTCAAGGTATTAGAAACTGTGTTTGCACATGAATAAACAATCCCAGTTTTATGCAGATACAGTTAGTGGTACCGAGCCAGAACTAGAGAGCTACAACAGTGCCTACATGAAGGTGAAACGGGGTGAGGGCAGTGCTTGGAAGTTCATGTAGACCTAAATTTCTGTTCCATGAGAGTGTGACTGAAGTGCCAGAGACAGCTACCCTGTGAAGCTCCTGTTTGACAAGTCATGGATGCCCTCAAAGAACAGAAGCTGGCCCAAGTGTCAAAGAGTAGCAGGAGAATCTGCCCCCATCCCTCTGTGCCAACTTTTAAGGTAGCATATGTAGTAACGCTTGGTGTGGTTCCAGTAGTGCTTTGCTGTGGTTCTCTCCAATCTTTCCCAGGTAGTTGCTGCAAAGAAGATAATTTCAGCAGTTCACACAGAGTTGTCTGGGTAGGGGAATACAGTGCTGCAAGACATTGTCTGAGGAAGTGAGTCAGCAGCAAAACTGCTGCTTCTGGTGGAGAGCAGGAACCATATATACAGTATGAAGCTTAGCCCAGTTTTAAGTTGGGAGTATGTAAGAAAGTCCTTTTCTAATTTTATTCTTCAACCATGGCAGAAAGTATTCCTCTTTTTTGACATTTCTGCTGGCTCTGAAGAGACAGCTTTCTCTTCTGAGCTGTAAGAAGCATAATTTCATACCAGACACAGATCTACTTCATAATGATAGGTTCAGAAGCAAGCCTTTTATCTCAGGTCCAATAACTTCAGCTCTTTCTCCATCTCCAGAACTTCCTGGTCCTCTAGTTGTTACTGTTGCAGAAGAGCATGTGAGGTTTCCAATGATCTAGCCCTATTTTTGACTACAGGTCAGTAGGCAGCAGCAGTGGCACAAATTGTTTTGCAAAGACCATGCTAGCAGCCAGCCCTGCTCTCTTCTTCTTTCTGGCTCCTTTACTCCAGTAACCTGCAGAGCAGGTTTCTCACTTCACCCCCTGGGAAGCCAGAGTCGATTTGCACCCCAAGACATTTTGGATGCTGGGATCAGTTTAGCAATGGGTGTCTTTTCCCCAGAGAGCAGTTATTAATAGCTTGATGATAAACGATGGCTGTGAATGCAGTGCTAGAATGTCCTAGTGATGGAAACAAGAGCAGAGCAAAGGACACATGCTCTGAAGTTGGTAATGGCATCTCCCTTCATGTCCTGCAGCAACGAGATACATGGATTAATTTTAAATGCATTGGTAACATATGGGTCTAAAATTATTTCATGCTATTTAGAACAAGTCCTTTGAGCTAAGGCTGTTGTAAATTCTAATTAGTCTATGCTAATCTCCATAATAAGCAGCTATTTCTAATGCAGATCTAACTGATGAGGTCTGACAGCATTTTCCACACTTATTTATACACTGGCAGCAAACTGGTATCGTGCTAGTATCAGAATGTTTGCTCAGGTTACGAAAACTCTGTATTTTCTGTACTCTACAGGGAGTTTGTATTTGCTGCAGGCTTGTGCCTGTTCTAGGATTGCCAATTTATGCCTGTTTGCTTGTATTTATTTATGCAGAAAATAGGGAAAACTCCTTCAGCCGTTCCCGAAGCTCCAGCGTGTCCAGTATCGACAGGGACTCAAAGGAAGCAATTACTGCTTTGTACTTCATGGAGTCCTTTGCCCGAAAGAATGACTCTGCTGTCTCCCCCTGTCTCTGGGTTGGAACGGGCCTCGGTATGGTCTTAATCCTCTCCCTTAATCTGCCTGCTAGTGACGATTTACGGCAGTCAGAGCCAGTCATGGTGTCGCCAAGTGGTAAGAGTGCAGCTCTTTTCCTGTTTATTATCTGTCTTGGTACAAAAGGGGGAATAACTGGATGATTTTATATGGCCTTTTGGGCAGAAATTTCTCGATACATGTATCAAGCAATGGTCTCTCACTGCATAGAAGGCACACAGGTAAAGATAGATGCTCGTGAGCGACACACAGCTTCGTGAACAGAGACACTGTGGTTGTGTTAGTTCCAAAGATTACCTTATGTCGTGGGCAAAATTACATGTTTCTTGGGAGGATAGGGAAATTAGCAGAGTTCCCTCATATTGTGAAATTACAGTCCTGTGTACAGCTCTGATGCAATCCTATCTGGGATGCTGTGAACAGTTTGGCTGTCTTACTATCAGAAAGCTGGAGAGAAGCAGAAGGGAGTTCAGGAAACAAAAACATTGGCAGGTTGATGTGCCAGGAGAGATCCTTGGCTGAGTGAGTGACAGATGGTGTAGCAGAGAGAACAGAGGGCTGAGAGAGGTCAGGTCTGAGGAGAGGCAGCATGTGCTTAGTATGTTTAAAGCAAAATAATGACAAAAATCGGAGAATGCATAGGAATAGAGGTTTCCCACCCCTGGTTTGTTTAGAAAAACGATGCTGGAAGGTCACCAGACTAAGAGGAGCAATTTTACTACTGGGGCATAAATAACCTACTAGTATAATGTAGAAATAAACAACAGCCTATCTTTATGGTATTCAATAGCTTGTATTATATACATTATTTGATACTGGCTGCCCAAGACTTTTTCAGTACTGGCAGCCTGTTTGTTCACCTTCTTGTGTGGTCAGGAAGAACTGAGCAAGCAAGACTTGTCACCTTAGCTAGATGAATGTGTTTGCTCTGTTTACAAAAGCTGAACGTCAGCTGTGCTGCACGCATTCACAGTACTGACAACCAGTTTAATTGTGGTGCCAGTGTCAGTGACAGGAATTACATTTTGCAGGCACAGTTCTGACACTGAAAGGAGCCGTGCTGACCTTCGCGTGCTTGGACTGCATGGGGACGTTGACACATCCACCGTATGAAGTATGGAGGGACCCACACAGTGCTGACGATGGTGAAAAAACAAGGAAAAGGAAACTTGTCATGCATTCCCCTTCCTCCTCCCAGGATATGGGTGATCATCAATTTGCAGTCATTTGTTCAGAAAAACAAGCCAAAGTCTTCTTATTGCCTTCCCAAACATGTCTTTATGTCCACAACATCACCGAAACGTCCTTTTTATTGCGAGCAGATGTGGTCACCCTCTGTAACAGCGTCTGTCTGGCGTGCTTTTGTGCCAATGGGCACATCATGACACTGAGGTACTTATCTAACTAATCTTGTGGCAAAATTAAGCAAGGAGGTGGCACAGTGCAGTCACGTTCCGCTTGTGTTTACTCCAGAGTCTCTGATGCTTTGCGTTCGCTCCCTGGTGCATGCGTTTAATCCCCTGCCTTGCCCGCTGCCATACCTCTTCCTTGGCAGCTGCACAGCAAAGCAAACTCCTTTATTTCATAGTAATCCCCCACCCATGACAATTTGATGGCTGATGACTTTTAACTGTCATCAAAGAAAACCCTGATAATTTTGCTCAGTTATGGTAAGTCAGGTATAGAGAAGTATAGAGAAACTCGGGTATAGAAAGGGTACTGTTTATCTAGTGTGAAGTAGCAAGTCCCCTGCTTGCTGTTACAGAAGATTTTGTGCTCAGAGCACCTGGTTTCCCTTCCTTGTCATCTCCACCAGTGAGCTGGCTGTGCAGTACCCCTGTAGAAGTGCCCTCGGCTTGCCGCACCCCCTTCCCCCAGCCAGGCCATTTAAATCTGGGGAAGTGCCATCCAAAATGGCAAACCAGGAGAAGCTGGAGGGACAGCAAAGGCAGTGCTGGAGCCTTTGTCCGCAGGGTGCAAGCAGGGCCCTGCCGTCGCATTTCCCGCAGCTGCCCATGCGATAGCTGGGGCCAGGCCTTACCCTGCAAACTGCCCAGACAATGTGGCACAAGCTGTACTGTCATATGCGCGTCCCAAATCCAGACAGTAACAGAATCCTAAGGGTCATTGAGGCAAGGCAGCTGAAACTTCTCTGTGCAAGAAAACAAAGTACGACAGGAAGGCAGCCTGATTATGGTGGGATTTTTCAGCTTAGAGCTGCACTTTAACTATTCCAGTTATGAAGAGCATAAACTTAAATGTTGGTTTAAAATGCGGCCGCAGAGCAGGTGTACCGCGTGTGGCAACTAACCTGGGTATCTGCTTCTCTTCAGCTTGCCCAGCCTTCGCCCACTGCTGGACATCAACTATTTGCCTGTAACAGACATGAGGATAGCACGGACCTTTTGTTTCACTAACGAAGGGCAAGCTTTGTATCTCAGCTCTCCCACAGAGATCCAGCGCCTGACATACAGCCAGGAGATGTGTGACAATCTGCAGGTAAGGCTCAAACCCTTACTTTGGTGCTTGTGTGGGAGGGCCAGTGGCCTGACTCATCAGATGTAAATTGCCGCGGGTTCACTGCTGGGTTTTAGTATTTGAAGTGAAGGCTGTGCTGCGGGAGCAGGAGAGACGTGTTCCTTTCCACTTGCCCTGGCTGAATGGTGCCACAGCAGCAGAGAGAGGTCAGCAGCTCTGTCACCATTTGTACTTTTTCATGACACTGTCACTTTGGTCCTGTGCCCTAAGGGCTGGCCTGAGCCTAGAGCCTGCCCGCGCGTAACTGCAGCCTCTGTACAGAGGCAGGTTTGTGCCCAAATGGGACTCTTCGCAGCCTGCTTCTCTCAAAGTCCTACCGTACGAAAGACCAACTGTTAAAAATGACTGAAGGGAAAGCAGGGGAAGCTACAAATGGACAGCAGCTACAGCGGTTGGTACCGGCATGTGTCCAACCACACAGCAACTGCCTCAGTGAAAATATAAATTCCTTCCCATGTTTTTATCATTTTTTATCGTAACTCTAAAAATACCTTAATACCTGCAGCTTTCCATAGATAGGTGGGAGCATGAGACAAACCAGTGTGCTTAATATCAAAAAAAAAGCTCTGTTTTAATATATTTTTTAATTATTTACCATTGTTTTTACTCCAATAATTGGTACTCCCCTTCTTCCACATGAGGAAAGCATCTACCGTTGTACATTAAAACACAGTAGCTATAGAAATGGTCCAATTAAAATAATTTATTTTGAGCAAAAGGTCTTTACAATGTTAGATTTGGGTTGGTTGGGGTTTTTTAACAATGAAAATGCAAATTAAAAAGTCATTTACTGAAGAGGAGGAATTGTGAGAGGTTACAGGGAGAAACATGAGTAATAAAAGGGAAAAAAAGAGGGGGAATAAGTTCTAGGTTATATAATTAGCACTGAACTAGGATAGAAATATAAAAGAACTGGTCCTGCCAGCACTCATTATGCCCTAGGGAATAACATGTGCTGAGCTGCTCAACTCCCATCACAGCACTGTCTGTCTCAAGTCTGAAAAGGCACTGCGAGGGTGAGCATTGCCACAAGCTTCTGCGCATCCGGGAAGAGATTATTTTGCAGGGAACCGATTTTTAAGTGATCGAAAGGTTTGATCAATGTATCTTAGAATATGGACCTATAGTGAGAGGCTGTTACAAGCTAGATTTTTTTTTTTAATTAACCTTAATAGCATCATACAACAACCAACCCAAGGGAAACACAGTCCTTGCTTCTCTGTACAGTCAGACTGTGGCTGCTTGTATCTTGGCTTTTATGCAGAGAGGACAGTAAAAGACTTGCACAGTCATTATGTGTGTACAAAAAGCAGATGACCCCATATCACCTGCTACCTAGGAAAATAAAGCCAGGCTGCATGAGAGCCTCCACTTAGGCTTGAAGGGCTGCAGTAATTTTTCTCCCCAGAGCAGGTGACAGTGCAGAGGAACAGTAAGTGTGAGTCACAGCGCCGTCCTAGCACTCAGCCTCCCAGGAGCCGAGCGCTTTGTGCAGCACAACAGCTGTATCTGCCTGTTGAGGCTTCGATGAGCAAACACAGAGCTGAGCAACAGGGCAGCAACTGTTCTCAGTGCGCACAGCCTCACTGGTTTCAAACGCTAATGGGGCTGCACGCTTTCTTTATCAGTTTTATTCTGGAGAGCCCACTTTTCCTAGTACTGCTGCAGGTAAATCTGAGCCTGAGATTTGTTTGGGTCGACTGCTCCAAGATCCATGGCACCATGGCAGTGCCTTCAGCAGACGTGCTCATTTAGCATTGCTGATGGCACTGCCAACGTGCACAGCAACAGCAGCGGGGAGAGGTTGTATGGAAGGTGATGGGATTTTGTCAAAAAAAAAACCAACAAAACCCCACCAAACTCTCTGAACTGCTAGCAAGCAGTGAACTCGGGTACGCTATAAAGAGAAAACAGAGTGACTGCTCTGCTTGCCTGGATAATCACTAAAGCAAAACACATAATTCACAACAAATTGTTTATTCAATTATAGTGTTGCCTCTGCTGTTTCCAAGCGAAATGTGATCTTATCACTGATATTTTCACTCTGCATTGCTTGTAAATTTTTTTCTCTGTGGTAATGAATGTAAGACTGGGCCATGATAAACCAAGTCCCTTTGAAAGCTTGAGTGAATCTAGTTAGCCCAAGTATTTGCCTGTCATGAAACACAAATGTTAAGTACTCAGTACTGTTCACATAACAGACTCTTTGAAAACTGGTTTAGATCCAATGCATGTGGCTTGTTAATGCAAATAAAGAAATCACTTAGAACTGCTTTCATCTCACTAATTTTTCACATGGATTTTTGTCTGACTTTACTAGGACATGCTTGGGGATTTGTTTACTCCTGTGGAAACACCAGAAGCCCAAAACAGAGGCTTTCTCAAAGGACTTTTTGGAGGAAGTGGACAAGCTTTTGACAGAGAGGAGCTCTGTAAGTAATTTATTGGGGTTGGGTGGGTTTTTTTGCAGAAATCAATTCACAGGATCCTCTGCCCTTGTGATTTAGGAATGGAGCGGTACCCAAGATTTAGATCATTGATGAAAAAATAAAGACAACCTCATGAAGAAAGGGGAGAATCCTCAGTTGCCTTTCCATGATTCTTTCACCTTGGCAGCTTCTTTTGAACGAGTAAGGGCGGGGGGGCCCAGGACTGCACTGTAGATGTGCCGGTGCACAGAGCAGAGTCTTCCACATGTGCCATCTGCACTTCAGATGGCATCACCACTGCAAGGCTGCAGCCCTAGGGTGAGCAGCACTGACAAAGCCATGGCCAGGAACTCATTCCTGTCCATTTGTCTGTTTCTCCTTTGCAGTTGGCGAGGCCACGGCAGGAAAAGCCTCTCGCAGTCTTGCCCAGCACATCCCTGGATCAGGCGGAATTGAAGGTGTGAGAGGAGCCGCAGGAGGAGTCATTGGGGACTTGACTCGTGCACGCATTGCCCTTGATGAGAGAGGACAGAAACTGGGAGAGCTGGATGAAAGGACTGCGAGCATGATGGCCAGCGCAGAGGCATTTTCCAAACATGCGCACGAGGTAGGGGCCCCGGCACCACACACCCCAAACCAGGAACTGCCCATCCTGCAACTGAGCCTTTGCTTCCCTTTGGGAAAGTAAAGTACGGTTCTCCCCACTCACCCAGTCGTGGTGTTTTAGGTGTTCTAGGCCATTTTTCCTGCTCCCAAACAATGAGAATGCCAAAAAGACACTTCCAGTGTACACCCCTTCATTTCACATTTTCATAAATGAGCATCCATTGTTAGCCTCTGAATTTAGAACATGGCACTTCTCATCTCTTGCCTTTCTCACTAATTCATTATGATTTTTTTTTAAGCCACTTAGTGCAGCACATCTATGCAGGTAGGTGGATGTGTATGTAGGAACCTTTACAGATCTTATTGGGAAGAAGAGGAGAACATTTCTAGTACAACACTGTGGTACAGTTATATAGAATAGGGCTTGCCTGGAATAGACAGCTTCTATGCTTAGAGCTGGAAATGGAAAGCTCTTCTATCCCACGCTGTTAAGGCTGGGAATCAACTGAAGTGATTTTTCCTTGATGATAAAACAACATTAAAGAATACTTGCCCAGATTTTTCATTTAACATGCAGCACACCTCCGGACAAGACCTTTACCTTTTTATTGGCTTTTGTGAGGCAAAAATATGCAGAAAGAGCGTGCCCTGAAATGCAAAAAGTTTATCTATTCAGGGCATATCTATTATGCTCCATAGATAAGCTTATCTCCATAGCAGTAAAACGCAAGTTCCTGGTTATACCCATACCTCTGTACTTTTTGCAGAAGAAAAGTAGTTAAAGATCCTCAGGAAAAATCTTAACAATTATGGAATTAAATACAAGGTCTCAGTGGACTCAAGACCTGGTGACTGTTAGTAAAGTACTGCATTGCTCTTCCTTTTTTACTTATGAAGTTTGTGACAGTTAATGGGCCTAGGTCATGTGCAATACCTTGTATGCAGAGCAGTGTTTTATATCTCTTTGTTTGTTTCCCATTGCTGTAGGTGATGCTGAAATACAAGGACAAAAAGTGGTACCAGTTTTAGATTTTCAAAGCAGCTGCTTGTGGCTTTAAGAAAACTGTTCAGGGAAGCAACATTCATTCCTAAATCTACCAGTCACTGGCCAGAGACAGTTTTTTCTCCTAGAAGATGTTTTCCTGTTACTATTATTGGATTCATCACAGTAGGAGTCAAGGAGAAATTTTACAGACCGTGACACGGAACCTAAGAATCATGTGGGTCTTACTCCAACAGCTGGCTCATGCGATAGCCAATTTTTTTCCAAAAGGAACTCAACCATCACTGTGGCATGTAGTTTTGCAGAAGCTGTAGGTATGAACTGTGGGGAGTGCATCTGGTTAAAAACTATTCTGTACAAACTCGAATGTTAATGCACTTATAAAACTTTGCATGACTAATTGACATCTTAAAAAAAGAAATTGAAAGCATGTTGTGACCGAAGAAAAATGGGATTTATTTCTATTCTGAGAAAAAAAAAAAAAAAAAACCTTAAATGGCAAAAATCTTTATTTTTTAAAAGTGACATTACAAAAAAGCCAGTACATTTCAAGCATGTTTGCTACTGTTCTCAACATAAAAATGAGTTGAGCTGCATTTTCTTATGTTATTTATTTCCCTTGAAAAACCTTGCTTGAAATCAGTGCTGTTTAACTCCTATCAAAAGAATAAGTAACTTCAAAATCCTATGCCCAAAATTTACAGATTTTTTCAAGCAGCTAGACAGGCACTATCTGAAATGAAAACACGAGCATAGATGGTTTATTTGCAATTCAGAGCACATGAAATGTCATCCTTATCTGTACTTTTTAAAATGTGCTCAAGAGTGATCTCGGTTGTCCTTGAAGGGGGCTGTGGTGTTTTTCATCCCTGTGGTGTCTGTATCACTTGGTTGCCTTATTTCTCAGCAGCAGGAATAGAAAACCAGCTTAGGAAAGGCAAGATGGGAAACCGCAGGATTACAAGTTGGAGAGTCTGTCAAGTTCTGCTCACAGAAGCTACTTAGGAGCTTGCAGAGCAGTGATTTTTTTGTGGGTTTTTTAAGTGGTCAGTTGAGATTATGCTAAGGAAACTGCACAGTAACCCCCTGCAAAGCTGGAGGGGGGTGGGGGGAGCAGATCACAGCAGCACAACTAAACAATGGGCATGGGGAGGAGCATGAAAAACGACTGTCAACATACAGCCCTGAATTGGCACATATATAAAGTGACACCCCAGGTGCATGGCCATTGGCTTCCTGCTCACACTGCTAAAAGTTATTTCCTTCTGCTTCAAAGCAGCTTGTTTGGTTTCTACAGTGAACTCTGCAGAAAACTCTCCAACCTGCAGCTACAGAAGAGAACAGTAAGTAGAACCTGTTACCTGTCTACACACAGAGATTCCCAGTCCATGAGTGTGCTGCGGTAGCCTACAAGAGCCTGACTGCCACACAGGTCAACTGTTAAGTTAGAAATTTTTCCAAGATTGGCTTGGAAACAAGGCACTGAAGGCTTGTCTTCATGTGCCTGGACATCGTTTCAAATTAGAAAAGGGAAGTGAGGAAAAGGTGGAAAAGCAGCATTTAAAATTTTTCTATACGAGAAGAGTGACATCCTCTGTCCCTTCAAGGAGTCCTGACAGACAGTGATGCAGACAGGCACCATCCCTCTCCTAACTGGGCCTTATCTTCACTGGTGTTTAAGTCATCCCAGTGTTCAGATGATCTCTCTCAAAGATGCCTTTCCCATACCCTTCCTTTTCTTACAATAAAATGGAGCCCAGGAAATTGTACAGTCCAGAAGTCCAGCTTCACTATCAGCCCAGCTGCACAAGTTAAAGGGTTGGAACAGGTTTGAGGTGTTAAGTTTTAAATTCACATTGTAGCACAACAGGAATTTCATGCTTTACACGATTTCTACACTCGTCTGTGGGCAACATCAAAGTGATGGCCCTGACAGGTCTAGCGAGACTCTCTGTCACAGGAGAAACTGCTCTATAATCGTGAGAACTGTAGGAACTTGTTGGGAAGAAAGTCAAAGCCCAAGCAATGCCTAGGTTTCTGCTGAGAGTTAAGGAACCGGAGTTGTCCGGATGTCTCTGTGCGTGTGTGTGTTTGAGGAAACTGCAAACTCACCACTCTCTCTGATGCCAGTAGGAACTGGGTTGGGGAACTCCTTCCAGTGGCCCAGTCACAGAACTAGCTGCTTGCATGTGTGAGGAAGCATCACTGTAACCAGGCATCTAGGGTGAGAAATAAATGAGAACATTATAGCAATTCTATCTTCTGTTTAAATGTACATTCACTCTACATGTGCTCTGGCCTGTACTCCAAAACCACTAGTCTCTGGGCAACAAAATCATTTCAGGCAGCAGAGCACTCACTCAAACTCTCCAACCAACTTTCTAGCCCTTATTCTTCCTGCCTTCTCTGCTTTTTCAGAGAAGCTGAGCAGTTAATACGTTGTTAATACCAAGCCAAGGCTGCCCCACCAGCCTTTGTCCTGTACCTAGCTCTGCGCTTGCTTCTGCGCCGAGGCGGTGCAGCTGGAAAGGCCGTTACCAGTTCCATCATGGCACTTGGGCCCCATAGCCTGTGGGTGTAACGTTTCCACTACGAACTGGTGTAACGCAGTCAGCCTTTACGAACACAGCCCTGGCGCTCGGGCAGCGGTTGGTTCGCTTCGATGACAAGGCAGCTACCTGTTCTGCCTAAGTTTTCGGCTGTACCCCACGTGGGTGGCTAACATTGCAGAGAGCCCTGTTACCTTGATTTCAGTGGAAATGTCTTCAGGCTGGAGCTAGAGCCTGCTCACTCGTTTGAGAATCACATCTGAAATTTAAGAGCAACTTTTAATTGCTAATCACTCCAGCATGCCCAGAGAGAAAAGTGTCTTCAACAAGTCTTTTACACAATGCCTGACTGACTTTGGCTGCCAACAGTCTCTAGCTTAACACCAGGGGGAAAAAAAAAAAAAAACACCAAAAAAAAACAAAAAAAACCCCACCAACACCTGCCAGTAGATTTCCATTTGCATTTTTATGCAACAGAGAAATGAAAATTTAGCATCCCTCAAACTTTCAATTTTTAATACTAAACTTTTAAGCAACTTTTCTCTAGTACTCCCCATCAGGTCACAGCTGTATCTTGCTTTCCACTATTACTTATTTTAGATATTTCCAGACAGTTACAAATTACTACTTCTGTTCAGTTCACCACCTGTGACTATAATTATCAATTTTCTTGTAGTCTGTAGAGATCTAAAAAGTTGTATATGTTTGTATATAGAACATTCTATATATATAAATATATATATGTAATGTATATGTTGTATAAGTTTGTTAGTGCACACTGTTAAATGCTTTCTATCAAGATTTACCATGTATGTGGGAAAAAAAACTTCACTTAAAAACTTCAGTGAGGGAGGAAGAACTCTTGCCTGGTTGATTTATTGTGAAATGAGGGGGAGTGTGGGATTCTTGAAAGGCCTGACCTGAACACGCTACTAAAGGCTGTTAGTGAAAGGCATAAAGACACAGAATTCCAAGCAACGAGCACAGCATCTGACCTGACTTGCTGTAAGAAAATTGAGGACACGAGCTGCCCTTGGATGTTGAAATCATGTGCTTTCACCTTTCCCACTAAGACAGCGCCACCTCAAGCTAAATCCTAAACTTAGACATATCTTTAACATCGCAATCCTCCATTACAATAGACCAGATTGGCTGGAAATATTACCTCAATTTAAAATGCTTTTTGTTCTTTTGGATACCTTGTTCCCTTACATTCTTCTTTACAGGAGCTCTCTGTCACAGCCACATCCAAAACCGGACACAGAAAACTTCCGACAGTGCACACACGCCTCTGGGTTTGACCAGGTGTGTTTAATCTTATGCCTAGAGCTGTAGATAGAGTATGCAGAGAAGATACATTAAATTACATTATCTATATATGTTTTCAGAGTTTGCAAGTCTTCAATGAAGTACAAGCTATTTTATAAAAAAAAAAATCCATTCCTAGAGTTTTAACTTAAGCTTCAAATGTTGAATTAAAAGACATGATAAAGGAAACTTTGAGAATCAGTTTTTGGTTTGTATAATTACCTGTTTTCTAAATTTTTGAGTTCAATTACTTACATCAATTAGATATTCCCTATATTACCAGAATATAGCTTGTTACACAAATATTTAAACAGAAATACTCCATTTACTACACATAGTGTATAAAATTATCACATACAGAAATTCTCTGAAAGAGTTTACACATTCCTTTTACAGAAGCCCATTACAGCACACACGTTGTGGCGTCAAAGAAGGTATGCATACAAAAATACTTTTTTCAGTCTACAATTTAAGAAGTGAGGAAAATGTTGCAGCTTAAATGAGAGCTGTGTTCAACCTCAGGACTCCTCCATTTACAAACTGCCCATAGTGTAACACGGGCAAAAAGCTGGATTTCAGTTAATTGCACCCCTTAGATACCCTGCCCTACATCTGTTTCCATAACCTAAAGGTGAATTCAAGCACAGTGTATTTTGGTCTTGAATGTTTTTTTGCCTTGGTTTGGTCTTAGTAAGAACACACTCTCTCTCATTAAGGAACTACGTGTGGCCATCTGTAGTCAACTCGTCATCTTAGGTGTATAAGCAATAGTCACGTAAATGAGTGTTTCCATTCATGTGTTTTGTTTTGTGATTAAATCAACAAATCAGACATTGTACTTTTTTAAATAGCAACCAATATTCAGATTCAATGTCAAGGAAATGTGGACAGAATATGTGTGGGGTTTGTTAATGAGTCATTACCTGTATCTCAGAACGAAGGCTAATCTGGGGTGAACCACACACGCCTGCGCTAACCATGTCCTGTTTCCACAGGTATCCTAAATCGGCGTCACAAAAGGAAAACTAAGGCATCTTTAACTGAGGCTGTTTTGAATCCCCAGTAACAACCAAAAAAAAAGAGGGAAAGAAAATAAAGAATTGGTATTAGTTGGTGTTGATCTCTTTTTTTTTTTTTTTTCAACCTCTACTCCTAGATTCTTTTAGTATTTCAAAGGTGCATGGTTTACGTAAAGACTTTGGGTGAAGTTAACGCTACCCCCAGGGATACGGAAAATGCAGCCATGGTTGTCGCTGGGTGGGGACGGCCACCTCCCTTCCTCCAGCAGCTCACACAGGGACAAAACCCAGACCCCAGCTACTGTTCCTGTGCTTCACTGCAGGGAGCTCACATGGTGTCACGCTCATAACCCTGATCCCAGCCCCAGGAACATTAGCTGCGTTAGCCGGGCTTCTCAGCCAGCTGAGGGCAGCCTGCACATCACTCACTTACTTCCATGTCAGGCTAAAAGCAGTCACCTACAAGCTGAACTCTCAAAAGGGCAGAAGCGAGCTCATTGAAAGGCACTTATCAACAACACGATGGAGTTGTTCTGCCAGGAGAAGCGCAAAAACGTCAGCCAAAGCTGCTGAGCATCCAGCTCCCTCTTTTCAGCTAGGGATTTAGAGGAAAAAACACCACAACTCTCTTTTTAGTGAAATACAGGTAGCACAGGAGAAAGGCAATATGACCAAACCAGATCAGATTATGTGTGTGTCATGTTTTGTCACCTGCCTCCCTCCCACCACTGCCCAGCTGCAAGAACACCCAAGGAGCACTTGCAGTAGGCAGGGACCAAAAGGAAACCTGCAGCAGAAAGACCAAGGCAAAACAAGCTTGCGGTCTGCGTGCAAGGCAAAGGACTGAGTAGCTGTATCAAACATCAGTGGCAGGAGTTCCTGCTACCACGTCCACAGAAGTTCTGCCCTATACCAGTAGTAAATAGGCCAAATCAAAATTTGAGTCGTTTCGACAAGTGGATATGAACCGAACAGAACAAGGCTGCTCGACAGCCCAAGGGGCCGGGCTCTCCCTGCGAGGCGCCAGGTCACGCAGGTTCACGTGAGGTGAAGACAAGGCATTCCTGGTGACCGCAGGTCACGACTGGGTCCCAACCCAATGTCTTTTGGCAGACAGACACCCACCTGCTGGTGCAGCAGCCAGGCAAGGGCAGCGCAGGGCGCAAGGCAGGACTAGGCTGCAGTAGCAACTCCGTACACACGGAGGGACAAGGCTGCTGTAAAAGAAACAGAACTCCTACCCCTTCCGTAGCCTTCATCCGTCATGTTCTCGGGCTTGCCAGTCCCCATGTGTTACTGCACACGCTGGGCAGCGCCAGCTAACAGGAGGCAGGAGCGGACTGCAAAGAGAGGCACAAACCAGCTGAGGAACAGGGAGCGAACGCGATCAGATGCATCCCGTCCTGTCTACAAGAAGAGAGTAAGCTGCACTCCAGTTATCAGATCCTGAACTAGAAAAAAGCCCGGTTTCCAACTAAACACAGGCCTCAGCCCATTGGGGGGGGGGGGGGGGGCGGGGAGAGGGGCCCACAGGAAAAAATGAGTAACACAAGCAGCCAACCTCCTTCTACCAACCTGATAAAATAACAGGTATCCTCTCCTGCACTGTTGTAAGCTTACCTGACCTAAGCCCTCTTCTGCTTCCCCTGCTTAGTCTCACTAATGGTTCAAGTCTCATCAGAATTAAGGAACATAAATAGCAGCAATCAGGCAACAGCTCAGAGCCACTTCTACTATCATGACTCAAACACCACAGCCACCTTGCTTACAGAGCAGCAGCCACCTTTTGTCATCTCATCAGCTCTAAATTACTGCTTAATTAAAATGAACTCACTGAGTTTGTTTAGCAAAATAAGTTTAGTTCTGTGTCAATCCCCTTATTGATTAGCATCACCCGTCTAGAGAGCTTGTTGGGAACTACGCGTGAGATCCGTCCTTCCAAAATTCTAAAGACAGTAAGTGGGGGGGGAAATATTGTAATGTGCTGAAGAACAAGCAACTCAAATTAGCACAGCTCCAGTGAGGCCTGAAATACAGCACAGGTGTGTCACCGCAGGACACCCCGGGACAGGAAATCATTAGGCCCTGTGCATTGGTAATGAGCTCAACCCAGCACCTTCACAGGCAGAGCACACAAATGGTCAGACACCAGGGTGCTGAGGCTCAGATCTGTTAATAATAAAAGCTTTAATAAGCTAAGAAAAGAAACAACTGTCTTACCAACCGAATGCTGTGGATAAAGAGCTCAGCCATCAGGTGACAGATGTGGTAGAAAACCACAGCATAGAGCAGGCAGGAAGGAAACAAAAAAATCTCAGTGTAAAGTGAAATACAAAACAGGAAAGCAGGCCCCGTCAGTGCTGAGAAGGGCAGTCAAGGCATCCTCACCCGGGGCTTTGACTCAATACCACGTGTCCGTTTTGCTGCCCAACAGGCAGGTGGCGGATCAGGGTCCAGGATGCGGCCTTTTGTACGCAGGCCCCATTAACATCTTTTAAAACTCACCATGTTCTTGAAACCTCGGTGCCGGGTACTTCTGATGTCAGGATAATGGCCACGCCAAAAGCGCGGCATCTGAAGTTAACAAGCTCAAGCACGCTATTGGGCTGTTGAAAGCCAAGTATGCATCCTCTCAGATCAGGCTATAAAGGCAACTTCAAAAGTACACTTCTTCAAAGGGATCTGGCAGAAGTTCAGAAATGAAAGAATAATTAGGGGCTTGAAAATTTCTCACAGGAGGCAAGAATGGAAAGATGGAGATTGCTTACATAAGGGAGGAACTGCAGAAGAAAGACCTGATAAAATAGAGGCATAAAGGTGGTGACAGGAGGCACCTGTCATCCCTTTCTTGTACCACACAAGGGCTACACGATGAAAATAACAATTCAAGGTCAGGCATTGTATGAAGTTAACAAAACCAGCTGAACTTGTACAACCATTGCAACCGTCTGGAAGGGAAACAAAACCACATGAGGTGAGGTTTAGCCAGACCAGAAGGTATTAGTGAGGAGAGTAACGCCAAACAGTGGCAGGTTAATTCCCTGCGAGCTCCTTCCTTGCTTCCCCTTTTGAAACATCTGATCCCAGCAGCTGACCCGAGTCAGCCTTGGGACCAGCTCAGCTTGACAAGCCCAAACTCCCAGAAAAACTTTCTGCCTGATTGCAGGGATGGAGTCCGACACTGAGGCAAAACGTGAGGGAAATCTGAGCAGTTTTTAGCGAGGCTACCAACAGGCAGGGTATGAGGCTTCCCTAGGAGACAGGTCTCTGAACGAAGAACCACAGATCACCCACCAGCGTTCAGCAACACCTCTCTAACACACCAGAGAGCTCAAACACCAGCAAGGCTGTCACTTCAGCTGGCTGACTGACATACTTTCTTTTCCTTCACAAAGATACAAATTGCCATTAAGTTTTTAACCAAGTGAGTTTCAGTCTTTAAAAAAGGATGTTTTTGCTGGTGATTGTTAACTGTAAGAGAGTCCAAACAATATCCCTCTCAAGGCCAGTTTGCAAGCTAGCAGTAGGATGAATTACAGCAGTCAGTCACCAAAATGCTTTCCTAAAAATCAGAGGCCAACCAAGCACCGGTTCCACTCACTGTGAACACTGCACAGCTGCTCAGTGAGAAATCCAGCCAGCTGTAAAGCCATTTCCTGGCTTTCCATGAAAGGCACCTGAATATCAGCAGCAGAATTCAGTACAAAACAATCCTAGCAGAGGCCTGTAAAATTCAACATTAAGTGCAAACACAATGACTTTTTTTTGTCCTAGACACAATTACACACAAGAACTGCAACATTACCTTTGTGCCTTGTTTTAATACAATATTCCAGCTTATTTCGTATGTAATAAATTCATTAGGCTTCAGGGTTTTGTTTTAAATTACAAGATGAAGCATATTTTAACAGAATTCATTTAAATACTGTGCTTTTAGCAATCAATAATTTCACAGTTCTGTAAACATGCTTCACTGTGCCATCTGACCTTCGAAGGGTTTGGCTTGGTGAATTCATACCAGCTTCCACCACTCATTTCAGAAGGCAGTAGAAACACGATACAGGAGGATCGCACCGCGCGCAGGTCTGTCACAGGCCCGTGCCCTGCCCAGTCCGTGGTGCCTTCCGCCTCGCCACACACACGGGAAAGCTGCATTTCATGTCAGAGCTCCAGGTCCTGCAGGTCTCCCCAGCTAGGTCCAATTTTCACTTTAACATTCAGTTTTACCGACAGTTTCATGGCATTTTCCATCTCGTGCTTGACAATCTGAGCGACCTAGAAGGAAATGCTAAACATCAGATGTACACCTAACTTCAGTGCTCTGTTTTTCTGTCAATAGCTGGGGTGGCCGGACAGCCGGATTCCTCTCCTGTGTTTATTTGCACTGACTTACCACTGACAGAAATGCAACCAGTTTAATCCTAATTAGGGTTTATGAATGGAGAAACTGTATAAAGCCAGTAACACTTTATGCAGCAGAGAGTTGTGACTGGTTCCACACTGTTTAAGACTACTTAAAAAAGAGGCAAGATTAAGTTTCCATTAAACACTTGAGAGTCCTGCCGAGTCTCCCCTTTCACCCAGCAACATAATCGTGTTTCATGGAGTCTGTTCTGAAAATGTCAATGTACTGAAAGCAAGACACAAAACAAATACACCTGAGGCAAAGAATGGTGTTCCTCCTCATTGTCTTGGCACAAGAGGCACTCTGTGAAACACAAACGACAAACCTCTGGGAAAGCAGATCACATTCAACACAGGTGCTAGAAATACCGCTCAGGTTCCCCCTCACTATTTTGTTGAGGCAACTCCCAACACTTGCTGCCCTCCAAAAGTACTGCTAGGAAAACACTCATTTCAGTATGCAGTTAGGGCACCAGAAGATACTTTTGCCTGCAACTTTTTGCATTGTGAGAGACTGGATTTTTTTTTCCTGACTGTAAATACCTGCCCTGCATAAAAGGACTCTCCTTCCTACCCCAAGACCCACACAGAGTCCAGCCTGTCCTGCGTTGCTTGTTTGAATGAATCTTGCAGTCCACACTCATCCCACAAACCTTTCCACAGCAGAGTGAAAACAGGCTTTGAAATTATTGTGATTCCTCATCTCAGCTAGTGGCCACTGTGTGAGCACAGGAACTATTCAAGCTTTCTGACCCTTCCATGAGTTCTCATAATTTCTTCACAGGTACCCACAATAGAAATTCCCCCAGTTTTTACTGGGGAATGAAGGAGGGGATTTGAGGAGATCAGAGCACAAGAGTTTACCACAGCATTAAGAACTAGGGGAAGATTTGTATTCCAAACCCCTACGCCCTTACATACCACATTTCAAAATGATCTTGATAACCTAGAAAAATGCTTTGAAATGGGATGTAATTCACCACAGACAAATACAGAGTAGAAAGAAGCAGGGTAGAGAACTAGGATAGAGATAATCTACTGTTCAAAAATAGGATGAAAAATAACTGCCTGGGAAGGAAAAAAATGGGGTTATCAGAGATTAAAAACCAAACAGGGCTTTAAGCAAGGCATACTGTTGTGAGAAAGAAAGCAAATGTAATTCTGGAACACAGAAAATGTTGCTTATGTGACACACAGATCAATCTTCCACTCTATTCAAACCACTCCAGCCTTGATCAAGTTTGGGGCCCAGTATTTCAAAAGAAACACGAACCATACAGAGGGAGATTCTCTGAGAATGGTCACAGGTCCAGCACACACCACCAGCAAGGAACACAAGATTAGGGCTGCTGCACCTAGAACAAGGGATGGTGGCTGCAGGAGAGACACGAAAACCTGCATGAGGTTCCTGGGGAAGCTGATGGAATGAGACAGGACATGCACCAATGCCCTGACCTTGGTGGCTTTGGGGTCTGAATTTCCTGTACATTAAGCAAACAGCATGGCTTCCAGAGTTCTCAATGGTCAGCTAAAGCACACTTGGAGGAATTCTGGCAATCTTGAAAACATAAATGCAATGATGCTAGGAACAAGCAAGCAGTTTAAAAGCATCTAGCCTTTGATTCTGAATCTAGTCCATACCTTTATGTTCCTACCTGATTCCTCTTTGCCAGGGTCAGCTCAACAGATAGAAGGTCAAGCCTCCTTCTACCATCCTTGGCAATATTATCATAGTCTTGCTATTGTGATAAGCTCTGAAAGCTCGCTACCTTCACTTTGACATTCTGCACAGACTAGGAAAGCCCTGATGCCCCAGGCATTTCACACCTTCAGCACAAGAAAAAACAGGTATTACCCCAATGTGGTCTTTTAAAAAGAAGCAAGCTAGCTCACTGATAGACTGCAAATGAAAACAGAATGATCACTAGAGTTGTTTCTCTTACAAACCATTTGTCAGGATACTCTGACTGGAACACAAATTCCTAGATATATGGAAAGATATTTTTAGTTTTCTTTTATGCACTTTGGCAGCCGAAAATAAGCTAGAGCCAGCATCGAGCCTGTGACCAAACTAACTTCTCCGCATAAAAATTGCTGTTGCAGCTGAGAAATACATGATTTACAGTATAATAAAGCTTTAGTGCCAGCAAGATGAAAAAACCTCACAAATACAGAAACCAAGAAATGCTCACTTCTTTTTTACTAAGAGGTATATTGTAGTTCAAAAGGACCAATTAATTCGGGCCCTACTTTAAGTGGGGGCTTAAGAGGGAGATACTTCAATAGATCCTTTCCAACTTAGCTCTTTCCACTATAGGATAATTCTAATGGTGCATCTAAAGCACAGCAAACAATATTATCAAAAAAAGATTCTTTCTGGCCCTAAAAACAATGAATCAAAGGGGTAAGAAGTACTCTGTTGTCTCAGCTCGACAGAAATCCTTGAAAAACAAGCAAATCTGGCACACACACAAGGAAAGTCTGAGTCTAGGAAATATGCCTTGTGTACATATGCTGTTTTAAGGGACTGCCCAGAAAATCTGTGGACAGAAATATATCTGAAGGAAGTTGGAAAAGCTAGTAATAATTACCCTTGAAGTTGAGGTGGTTAATGAAAAAATATAATACAAAAAATAACAAGGAAATCCACTCACTTGGCCCCAGTTCTTCTGGGGACACTGTGATAACTTGGAGCCAGTACCTAAAGACGTAAATGCCTATACTCAGGGGATTTCAGTTTTCTACAGAAAGAAAATTAGGAGCCTTTTCATCTCTAAAACAGCCTGCCTGGATTGAAGCAGCAGATGTCTGAACAGAGCTAGCAAAAGGAACAGAAGCGTGAGCTGAGATTCAAGAAAAAAATATTAAACCTTTTGTTCTTAATGAAATTAAAAAAAAAAAAAAACATGCTCAGGCCAGTCAGTACTACTGAAAGGTCTCTCAGACAAGGAGTTACTGCTTGCCATAATGAAATGGCCTTTTGTCATTAAAGACATGTATGCACAGAACAGAAGTGGGAGAAAGACATCCCCAAGCTCTGGAAGCCCACCCTGGGACCCTTCCTGCATTTGTGCTCAGGACTTGGGAGAACACTGAGCTGCCAACATACAGCTAAAACGCTACTGAAAGCTGTCACACAGACACCACCCCGCCCAGGCACAGGAGCATCTACACGGTGGAAGAGCACACACAGAGACACACATGCACATGAAAGGCACCCGAAGTCCACACAGCACGTTTCTTGTATCTACCGTGCTGCTAATCAGCACCATAACACCCCTACCAGAAAGACAGGTAGGTAGGGAATGAGGAAACAAGTACCAAAAGCAAAGACTCCTCCTTTCCCTACACAGAGTACAAACCACAGCTGTAACAGTACATATTCCAAGTTAAGCACCAGAAGACACGAGTGTAAACAAGGAGACAAAAACACCTCCAAACGGCGAAAAACTTCCCCCTACACCTGTCAACAGTATTAAGTTACTTCACTCATCAAGTCTTGCAGAGAAGTTGTATGAACTACTGTTATATATGCTGCTAAAGCAGCAAAGTATATGTTGGAAAAATGAACTTGAGCATGAAAATAAAGGGATCAAGAATATAAACATCATTTTTCAGCCAACTTAACATCATCTTCACAGACCTTTTAGCGCACAGCAAGAGAGGATCCAGGGAACAGAACCTGAGCCCCTAGAAGGAAGGCTTGTTTGAAACATCGTAAATGCAGGAGGTAGCTGAAAAAGCAACTGCACGGCCGTACCTGGATGACATCATCCTCTGCAACTTCATAGAGGAGCTCATCGTGGAGTTGGAGGATGAAGAAACCTCCGCTGATTGATGGATGTAACATCCCTCCATTTCTCTTCCTCACCAGCCTTCCTACACAGGGGAAGAGCACAGTTCGTTAGATACCATTATGCAAAGGCATGTTTCTTGTATCAAAAAACCCTTGCACGTTCCTCATGCTGAGAAAAAGAACATGAGGAACTTTAAAATGAAAAAGCCCATGTCTACAGATAAAACCACAAAACATTACTATTCTATCAATATTTGTACAGCTACTGAGGGAAAAACATTAATGAAAAGCATTTTAGATATAAACATTTCAGCCTTACATTATAAAGATATGAATCAGAACAGAAACAAGAGACAGTTGCATCTCCTGAACCATCTGTTTTAAAAGTAAATTTTAAATAAAATCATGTCAAGTTTAATTCAGAAGTTGGTTTGCAACATTCTCTCTGGCAATGAATTAGAATTCTGCTTTTCTTCCAAAATTATTTTAATGGCTAGTCTAAAAAAGCAGTAAGCCTCCTCCCAAATGCAGTTATCTGAAACTGTAGCTACTACTCCTGATTAAAAACAGGAAAGAAAAAAAGAGCAGTTTTTGAATAAACAAGTAAGCAGCTGACAAAAACAGGATCCTGGTAGGCCTTGCCTGACAAAAATAAAACAGAACAAATAGTTCCATGGTAAAAGCTTTTTTAAAAAAAATAAACAAACACAACCTCACACACACAAACTCAAAAGTTATTTATTTCTCAGGTCAGCTAACAGGAGGACTCCAGTTCTCAACTACAGGAAGGGTTTCACAGCATCATCAGTTCCTCACACAAGTCTCACACTGAAGCAGCAGTATTAAAGAAGCTACACGATGCAGGATGCATCTCTGTGCTACGGGCATTTGTAACTTGCTGAAAGAGAATTCTTCCCAGTTCTTGAAACAGCTTATATCAGAGGAGGAAAAATTGTCACAAATGCATCTACTCGCCTTCCTACAGTTATGTTGGCCGAAGGTCAGTTGCTGCTGCTCCTGGAAGGGGTGGGAAGCTCTGCCAGGCACATGCCTTCCACTTATAGCAGACTTCTGAATCTTGTCTCTCTAAAATAAAACTCCCTGGCATATTTTTAGAGGTTTGGCAATTAATTATTTAGTTTTCCTTCTCAGTCCTACAAATCAACTCCTCATATTAAGACAGCTTCATGTTTCAGGCTGAAGCATATGAACTGCCAAAGAAAGATAGCACTCCATCCCTTAAGTTGTCTTTCTAAAAATATATGACTGAACAAAACAGTGTCTACATTATGCTAAAAAAGTCATCTTCATAGCACTCTTCTGGGAATGAGTACCCCAGCACAGCTTTGCTATCTGCAGCCAGAAGAAATTTATGCTGATAAGTGTTTCATATAATATTCTTGTGGAGTCTCTGTACATCAAATTCCAGTCAACAAATTCTAGACTTAATTCTAATTAAAAAAAAAAAAAAAAGTATTTTTGGAACTAGACGTTGTTCCACTCTATCTTTTCACTGCCTTTGAAGCCAGAGTATCTGCTCAGTTTCTCCTTCCTACTTTTGAACAATTCTGTGGTGGCATCACAGACAATATCATATATGAACACCCACTGTCAACCTTTGCAAGATCTGCTTTGAGGCAGTTGGGGTTTCTGATCTAATCACAGCATTTGCTTTAGTTTGTGTGTTGAGCAGACATTCTCCCTCCTTCCTCATGACTTTGCTGCCCATTAAACACAGACTTACTGCTGTCAGGAAACAAAATGTCTCCCACCCCTAGTCCAAAGGCCCTAACTCTTTTTTGCAGGCCTTTTTTTTTTCTTTTACATTAGTAACACTGAAAATTTTGCTCTAGTGTGCAAGGAAGAGGTGAGCATACCGGTCTTATTTCTCTGGAAGCAGCTCTCCAGATGTCCATGGGACTTGATCACAGAGGAGAAAGTTTCCAGGCGCCTCTGAATGTTCACAGTGGCTGTTTTGACAATGTCTGCAGCAGATCCCTGAACAGTTGTATTCACAGCCTGTCGCTCTGCCTAAACAGAGATAGTTGTTCTCAAAACTCACCCCCAAAAAATAAATCAAATCCAGCATGCCACATGTACTTCATTAAAAATGACAAATACATGGCCAAATACAAGCATAGTAAAACCTCCAGATAAAGAGTTTGTTATATCTGCCTGAAAGAGAGACATTAAAGACTAGCGTCAAACAGAAAATTTCTCCAGATGACTAAGAAAAGCAGGATTTCCACAAATTTAAAATTAATTAATATCAAGGGTAATAACCTCAAGAGTCACAAGCTACAAGAGGGAGAAGCATATACACCTGACAACAGTTTCATGAGGAGCAGAAAAATCTCACAGTTAATCCAAATACCTTCTGCCTATCTTCAAAACCATCAGGAATGGATAACCAAAGGCAAGAAGCTGGACTTCATGGACTAATAATCTGGTCTGCTACACCAAACCCTGACTGCAAAAACCCACAAGACCACACTGTGACACAATGACTTTTCCCACACACACACAAGCAACCTCTCTACTAATCCCCTCCTTGGACAAGAAAACTGTATTCAAAGGTTCTTCTCTCTTTGATTAGAGCTGAAATGTGTGCAAAAGTTATGAGGAAGCTGAAATGAAAGTGAAGATAATTCATTAACTGGTCTTTAATATGATTTTAAAAAATAAATCAAAGTTGATCAGAAGGTGCATCTACAAAGGTGCATCCTGAAGTATCCTTCAGATTAAACAGTCAAATCATCTCAAAAGTTTTTTGAGAGTCTCCTTGTTTCCCTTTCAACTACTTGATAGTACAAACTCTCCCACTTCCTCCTTCTTCCACTCTAGTCTTTAATTCCATACAACCCGATCCAGCTTCCTACTGAGAAGTATAATGCTTTCTCCCCACAGAAATGTACCAACATCTCCCCAGGGACTCAATTCACTCTTACTGAAGTAGAGTCTATGATAGATGTGTCCAAAACGACCTTGAAAAAAAATAATGCCAGTGCAAAGGCATATATTCACTAAATATTTATTCAACGAGTTAGAGCAATTTTCCTTTGAGGGGCAATAAGAAAAGGAACAAATACTCAAACATATAAGACCTAAATGCCCTTTCCTGTTCAAGTGCTGATAGCATATAACATACAAAGACTGCTGAGTGGGAGCGACTCATTCTGAAGAGTTAAAGCACATCACTGTGTGGAGGCTTTACAAATCATGTCCATTTCAATAAATTACTCACTCCGGTTCCAATGTGGGAGTTCTGAAGTGAGGTTAGCACAGTGATGACAGCTGTACACCCAGTCACAGAAGACTTACGTCAAGCAGACCATGACAAAAGCTCTGCTATTCACAGAACAACTGAGGGAAGAATGAACTAAGTGAGAAGCGGAAGGTCATGACCAAGATGGCTCATAGACCCTGTAAAACCGCAGATACGGATACGCGAAGAAATCTAGTACTTTAAAAACAACAACAACAAACAGAAAGAAAAAAGGAAAAAAGGTACTGCACTCAACATACATGAGCTTTACTGTAGGGATTTGGATCTTTGATAGCTGGCAGGTATCTCCGTCTCCCCAGGATGGTCTGCACAAACCCATCTCTTCTGCAGCTCCTCACCGTCTCCCTCAAGAATTTCTGAATCCCTGTGAAAGGTAAGAAAAAGTTTTCCCTAATACAGCTGATGTTCCATGTTCACTTCTCACTGGGGTCACTGAAAGCGGTCTGGGACACCCAAACAGCACAAAGGTAATTCTTGAAATTTCCTAGACCCTGTCAGTGGCCAAGGGCACACAATCGCTCATTCAGCCTATTCGCAGCTCTGCTGGGAAACCTATTAAGACTTTTGAGGTGGAAGAGAGAGCATAGTGTCAGGATATCTGGCTGTGCACAAGGAGGTAGGAATTCCATTCTGCACAGTGCCCAGGCACAGAGGATCATACATGTATTATTGATAATGGAGAGGTCAGGACCTGGACCAGCACTGGAAAGACAAGTAGTAGGAAAGGAGTAAGTTGAAAGCAGAAGTCAGAGCCCTTGATGCCTCAGGCTGCCTAACTTCAGACTGTGTCACTTCAGATTCTAGGATGAAACAAACTCACCCACCTGCACTTTGCAAGGGAAGCAGTGAATCCACCAAGAGAGTTAAAAAGAAACTTAGGTCAAAGAAAGGTGAGAGAGGGAAGAGTCCCTTTCACTGCAAGTTCAGGTAATAACTGGACTAAAGTGGAAAAAGTTAACTTCAGGCAGTCTCTTTCCAAGGTTTACAAAACATAAAAGGTAAAAGGAGCTATTCAAGATCAAGACTGACAGTATTAGTCAATTCATTAGGTATGTAATTTAGCATGTCAGCCTGGCAATACACACAAGTGAAAATTCATAAGAAGTGACGTTACAATATAAGGTACATTGCGGCGTTTGTATGTATGCACATGTACCGAGAGGGGGGAACCAGGAAGTCATTTCTAAGGGTCATGAAGGAGAGACTATCCAGAAATTACTGAAGACTAAACAGACTCTTAATAGGACACCATTTCTCAGCATCTGCCTCCTAAAGAAACAAACCCTGAATCTTCAGAACACAATTTTCCAGCTCATTTCCAAGTTTTACGATTAGAGCTAGCTGTCTCTCATGCCATTTGCCCTCCATTCATTTTCTGATTGCAGCTCTACTCCCTTTATAGCTTTCCTAAAAATTAACATGCTGCTTAGAAACGCAACAGTGTCTTTTTACAAAACATGGGAGAGCTGCTCTGAGCAGCTGGATAAAAATGTAAGGGTTATATGCAAAACAGTTTAAAATTCAATGAAAGCAGAAAACAAGAACAGAAGAGAGAAGTACTTATATTTAAAATGTATAAGAAGTGTGGTCTAAAGTTATATTGCATATCCTTTGAAGCTGTGTGTTTTATAAGGAAGAGAGTGTTTCTTTTTCAGAAAGCTAAGAGCTTTAACATTAATCCCCAGGGCTTATTAATTAATTAAAAAAACAACAAAATAATTAATATAATAAGCATACAACAAGATCCTAAAGATGAATAAAACCAGAGTGTACCGTAAAACATTATGGAGTATCAAACTGCTGTGTTCATGCACTGGACTTCTTCAAAATGAAAAGCTTTTTCAAAAGAGATAGGAGTAGTAGAGGGCTGAGACAAATTTAGGATTTGAAGAACATGGAGAGAAAGGATTAAAAACAACCACCACCCAGCTCCCAGCCATATCCGAACCTGTGTATCTTGATTTGAAGGATTCAATGTAATTGGCAGCTTCATTTTCATCAATCCCCATCTGCTCGCCTAAAGATTTTGCTCCTATTCCATAGATGATTCCATAGCAAATCTGCCAGAGGACAGTGTGAAGAACCGCAACCATATGGTGAACCATGCAGAGAAAGCAGAACCAAAACAAAGTGTGATTCACTGGAAGACAAGTGTATGGGAACAAGGGCGAGCATGCAAAAAGAGAGACTACCTCTGAGTCCGAGCCATTCATGCCGCTTTTCTCCACGCTCATCCCCCAAAACCCAGACAGCTCCAACTGAAACGTATTGAGAGTGGGAGGACATACAAAGCAACTACTGAACAGCCACGGCGGAACCCCAACAGAAAACCGTACTATTGACTCCCTGATTTTTGAACACTGAACCTTCCTGCCCAGAAAGCTGCTGCTGAATTTTTCTCCTAAAAATTACCTGTTTAGCTTGTTGCCTGGTCCCATCTCCAACGGCTTCAGGATCAATCATTTTCCATTCCGCTGCTATGTTCTTAAAGACATCAGTACCTCCATTCAAGGCTTGAATGAGTCGACAGTCGCAAGACAGATGAGCAAGGATCCTCAGTTCAAGCTGAGAGTAATCAGCAGCCAAGATTAAGCCACCTGAAGTCAAGAAGTTAGCAAACATCATTATTTCATAAATTACTCCAACAACATTCCAACCAACATTCCAGCAAGAAGGACTGAATCTGTCCTTGCATCTTCTGCTCTGAAAGTTTTCCACAGCCATTTCTATCAGAAAAATTCTTGCCTTTTTCCCCAATGCCCAGGCCTGCCTGCTTTCCATCTAGCCCCTACATCTGGAATCCATAAAAAACACACAAAGTATCTCTCCAGGTGTCTGTGTAAAAGTCTAGCACCTGATAGGAATGATCGTCACAGAGATCAGACCAGCAGACTTGTACTAAGCCAGGGCAGGCAATATGAGAACTGATATTTGGATAGAAAGAACACTAGATAGAGTGCAATTTGTGTATTAAGAGCTGCCTAAGCTACCTCTTTAAAAAACAGGTATTCTTAAAGAGGAAAGGAAAGTGTGAACATTTGAATTGTAACATTTGAATAATTTCCCCAACTGAAACTCTCTCCTTTACAGTCTTGTGAATAATTTTGAGGGCATGCTAACTACTGCATTAGTTTTCCAAGCAGGTTGCTCAGTCAGATATATACTGTCATCAATTCTTAACTCTTCATCAGATCTAGGATTTTTTGTTAACTATATTCTCAACAATTGCGGAGCAGGATCTGGGCATTACCTGGGAAGGGAACAAAAGCGTGCCTCATGCTGACAGAAAATGGTATTCCTCTTTCTTGGGATCTGTCTTCAGCCTCAGCCTGTAGGCCATTAGGCAAAATGCTGGAACGCTTTCTACACCTGTGGAGACAAAGAATAACTGTTCTTCACCAATTTCTAAAACACTTAAAGATGCATAATCATTTTTGCCACAAAGAATCAGTGAAAACAAGTGAGACCGTAGCCTCTATTCCACTCCTCTGGACAAGCCATACCTAAATTTGACCATGGGGGAATTGGACAGAGGCCATACGTACACCTGAAGGGATTTACTGACTCTGAACAGATTTAGGGATAAATCTTCCTAGTACATTGGATAATTCCACTCCAAAACAGGTAAGATGAAAGGCCCCAGATCTGTGATGGGTGCATTCCAGAAAGATAGCACAGGAGTCCTACAGGAATCCTAAAAATTCAACACCCCACCTTGAGTGCCAAGTCTTCTCTCAACATCATTCTCATATGCAGAATGCCTACACCAGCCCATACCTAGCAGAGACAGAAAAGATTTCCCCCACATCAGCCTCATGACTCTGCACACACATACGCACACACACAAGTAAGCCTGTAAAAGCAGAGCAGAAGTTGCAGAAGACGTGCTCGTAAAACACTGCACGTTTCCTCTCTAAAGACTGAGCAAAAAAGGCCCCAAAGCAACTTGATTTTCTTTTCCAGGTGGCCAGAAGTTTACAGTGACACCCAGGTGCTCTGCAACATCTCAGGGCTTGCTTAGCTCTCCTGTCCCACCAAGACACTTGTAGCTGCAGATGAAATTGTAGCCATCAGTGCCCCCACTGAACAGTGCGCAGCTGTGACACCATACATACCACCTACTCCCATCAGCACCAGTCTACCTGCCAGTCCGTTGGGTTCTTCACTAGAAGTCAAAAGGCCTTTATAAGTCCTTGATGTTTGAGTCAGGGATCTGAGCAATTTCTTTTTCAGAATGAAAAGGTATCTCTGAGATCAAGACTAGTTTCAGCAAAGCACAGAAAAGACATCATGCGCTCTTCCCTTATGCACTCCCTTTTCTTCTTACACCTTGTCATCTCAGGGATGGTAGGGATCAAGGAGATGAAAGATAGCACAAAAATCACAGAAATAAGTTTGCAAAAGAAATAAAGGTCAGGGACAACATATGGGAACTGTAGAGAATCATACTGTCCAGCACAGGTTCCCAGTTTAGTTGAATGAGTAAGGGCTTTATACAATGATCTAATTTAGCTACACTCCTCTGGTCAGAAGCTTCTTGCAACAAGAGGAAGGAGTAGTAACAGCAATTACTAAGTTAAAAGACAGTTTGGACCAAAGTTTGGAAGGCATGTCAGACTTAGGCTGCATGACATTCTTTTGTGCCAGCAGTCATTTCTGTGACTTTGGGATTGCTCATCTTCCTAACGCACTGGCTGCTTAACTAAGGAATGTAGTCCCAAAAGTCAGCCTGAGAAGCAGACCTCTCTCAAGTTCAGCAAGCACTCCGTTCCTTTGATGGGCTGCTTCGCTACAGGGAAGACTCTAAGAATGCAGCCCACTCTCCAACCATCCTGCAAAGCTGCTGCAAGCCTGAGCACTGCCAGAGCCATTCTCAGAACATTTCTGCCTCCATGGCTAGGCCTGGTTCTTCTGAAGAGACATGGACAAGATCCTGCTGCTCCTGGGCTCTCTTACCGTGCTACTCAGGGCACAAGGATGTTAGACACATGGTGGTAAAAGACGACAAACAGAAGAGCCAAAAACTTCCAAATTTCTCACATCTTGCTAGGGGAAAAAAAGATGATAAAAGTCACTCAGGTGACCCATGTGGGACAAGAACCTGAATGGAAAGAGAAACTGAAAGGATAGAAAACCACCACCGAGTATGAAGGCCCAAAGCTCACGAGCTATCTGCTAAAAGATCCACCTTGATATTTCACTAGACTTGCGCACAACTGTTTAGGCACTGGCATGTAATACTGTCAAAATAGGCTGTTTGGTTAACAGAAACCAGATTTAGAAATCTTTTTCTGTTACCTGGTAGATTTTGCAGGATCATTATCACAAGTGAAACTATTAACAAAGAATGAAAAATATATTCACCCATGTTCCCTTACACAGGGAGCTGCACAGCATAAACCAGTTGAACTTTCTTCTGCTTCTTCCATAATAACCTCGCCTCTTTCAGAGTAGCTCTTAGAACGTCAGACCAGATCCTAACTTCAATTTAGTTACTTTTAACACTCAGGCTTTCCATCCAACAGTTGGGAGCATAATGCTAATCTCACTGTAGGGTTTCATAAAGAATTTCAAAAAGCAAGTGGCTACATGGAGTCACATGCTGTTAGTATTATTAGGTCTTTCACGTGTCACTGATCTTTAGGTATTTATTCCCCTGAAACTGTAAGAGAAATACTGACTAACAAGTCACACTGACATGACAGCAGCCACAGGTGAAGTCAGAAAAAGAGAAATTTGACAACTCGACCACATTAAGATTAGAAGAGTAGGCAGAAGCTTTGCCAAGATCCTCCTACCTGCCCCCAGAAACAGCATGAGAATTAACATTTCCACGGGCTCTGGAGGGTGGGCTTTCTTCAACCACAGTTGGCATTTCAATCTCAAAATCTCTTGGCACGTTCTGGATATTTGGTTCTATGAAGGTTATTCGACCTGAGAAGGAAGACAAAGTAGAACAAAGTCAGGGTCCAAAAGGAGTCTCTCTAACTTCACACAGCTGAACACACATCTGCACCTCCAAAAAACAAGGGGCAGGAGGGCGGGACAACACACAACCATTGAGAAAATTGAAGAAAAAAAAAATATTTAGGTATAATGGGCTCAAGATGGTTCCCCTGCAGCATTTCTGTTTCACTGATAAGAAACTCCCAAATCCAGAACCTGTTCCGGGGTCAGAGATTTACATGCTAATATGTGCAAGAAATTAATAATACTACTTGGTAAACACAAAAGCTATTTTAAGACATCTAGACTTTTAGAGCAGATTCTTGTGAAATAAGTATTTCAGTATTTTCATTTGAAGTAGAGCACAGGCTTGATTTCCTTACTTTTCCCTATAGAAAAGCTGCGCGCCCCCCCCCCCCCCCCCCAAGAAAAAGAAAAAAAAAAAATCAGTAAGAAGTGAGGATTTTGCACGCATTTCTTTACCTGTAGCTGTGTGAGTCTGTGAGAGTGGATATATCCTTTCCATTCCCAGTGCAGAATTCAATCGCTTTTCCCTCTGTAGTGGAAACACCACTTTAGTAATGGCATTGTTGATCCTCCTCCATTCCAATATCAGCCCTGGCAATGGGTGAAGTGTCTTTAATTTCTCCAAAACATCCTTGTGGGGAGAAAAAGGCACAACTTTAATTATAAAGCTTTAAAGGCAGTTATTATAGTTTTTGCAGTTCTGCAGGAAAAAGCAACTCCTTCACCCACAGTGAGCTTCCAGTCTCACTGCCTTAAAATTAAATGGATATCACCTCCATTTACACTGCCTACACCTGGGCAATCAAAGCACCATGAGACACAACCGCAATTTTATTACACACAAGAAGGCACTCACTTCCCTTTGGACTTTTGCAACCTCATCACCACTCTTAGTCTGCACCAACCAATAAATCACCTGAAATGATCAAATAAAGCATCACTTGCCATAGGTCCCCTACGTTGTCTCCTCTGGCCCAGCGTTAATGCTCCTCCTCCGTCTTCTTGCATATTTTTCTCCCTGCTCTCTCCTATCCGTACACTAGGAACACATAAAATGAAGCCCTTGACCATGCTCCTTGAAAGACAAAGCTGATCACTAGCAATCAAATCCTTTCATTTAAATCAGAAATTAGAAGGGACTAACAAGAATTTCAAAAGACAGTGGCATGCAAACATTTCTCAAAATAACATTTTTTTATATGCAGCAGGCAGCTGCAGCCTCATCCCTCCACATCACAAAAGGAGGAAATCCTCACTTTGCTTCTTGCTCCCTGCTCTGCCAACCACAACCGCACTCACTTTTTCACTGCCACTTGAGTTTTGGAAATCAATACTTGTCTTCCAAGCACTGACTACACTGAACAAGGAGAAACTAAGAAAACAACACAGATTAATGAGTCCTGAAAGCAAGGAACATGTATATCTGCTAATATCACTTGTCTGGCAAGAGCACCCATTAGCCTGCAGCAGTTGGTATTAATGCAGCTCCACAATACTTATCAGCTGGCAAGCATGTCAATAGCCTTCACACATATAGAAGTTTTTGATATACTAAATTTGACAAGCCATCAGATCAGCTATTCTGAAGACAAATTCTCTGAAGCACAACACACAGATATGGTAGTATCAGGCAGGGAAGATATTGTATTTAATCATCATGGTATTTAAGTATCTTTCAAGCTGATATTGAAAAACTGTTCTACTATTGGCTTTACAAAATTATGGTGCTAATTTGGTCTTACAGGTGGTTTGGGAAATCAAATTCTGCCTGATTTATTCTTATTGAAGTCTGCTATTTATAGTCATGTCCTCACTACACTCAGGCTTCAGGAGAGTAGGAGGAGTTAATAACTCTGCTAACAGAGAAGGCAGAATCCCGTTTGAATTTCCAGTGGTAACTGGAGGAACAAAAAGGCAATTAAAATTTACTTTCATTTAAGGTAGCATACCTAACTCCAATGTAACCAAGCAGCAGATGTGTGAAGAGGGAGTTATTTTTACAGTCACTTTCAGATTAGAACCAGACTTTACTGTACCTTGGTTGTACTGAACTGCTTGCTCAGCCTAACCCCGTTTTGTTTAGCAGTTGCTCTTCTGGTGTAACCCAGAGTTTTCTTGCTCCCTTGAACTTTCACATCTCCATTTTGTGGCAACTTCAGCTCCAGGAACAAAACCTGAAAAAGACCAGCATTTCAAATCAGTTTCTGCATGCTACTCCCAAGAGAAAACAAAAAGGAACTCAGCACTTAAACAGCTTGTTCCAACTAAAGGATAGTACGAATGCTTCAGGTAATTAAAAAGCTGATTTAAAGATCTCTGCTCTCAAAGTCATTCCTCCGTATTTTAATTAACTACAAAATGCAATCTAAAAATCTCATTTTCTGAACACTAAGTTTGAATTCAAAGATATGTTTTTAGAAAAGGTAATTAAGTCCATCCAGTAAGTGAAGTTACTGCTGACAGTCAACTGTAATAAAACGTGGAATTAAGATGACTAAAGGTGGGAAGAACATTGGTGAAAAAAGAGAAGTGTTAGCAGGGAGCAGGCTTCAGAGAAACGTGAATGGCATAAGAGGAGGCGGCAGTCACAAATACCTTTTATAAAATAGCCAGAATATTAGTTTTTCTAAAAAATTGCCAAGAACTGGAAAATTAAATATATGCTTACTTGTTGAGAGACAGAACTCAGTTCTTCATTTTTCATTCTATGTTTCTATGTAGCATTATACACTATTTAGCAGCTATTGTGTTTCACTTCACAGCTGGCGGAAGGACATAGAAGTTTTTCTCTCGCATGTTTTTGTAGCACAAAAGTTTTACTGACACAAAACTAGAAGGGTAAAGCTTTACTAACCTATACAAGATACTTTACATGATTCCTAACAAAATTTCCACATGAGAAACAAGCTTCTGTAGTTCAGAGAACAGCATTTCAGAAAAAACTTTCCTTCCCCTTTTCCATGAAGCAGAGTGAAAATGGAGCCAAGCGTTATTTCAGGAGTTCTAACTCAGACTACTGTTATGGACCAAAGGTTCTGCATTTGCAACAAAGGAGGAATATTTCTGTGGAACTTCTTTTAGTGATGGCTGCTTGCAAATTTTGACTATTTCCACATAAAGTATAGCCCCTCAGCAAGAAATTAGTATATAGAAAGGAAATAAATGGGGGAAAAAAGCATGCACAGCAATTATAATCTATTCCTATGATTCCATGTAACATACATTAAAAAATACATAGCAAAGTTCTTCAGGAATAAAAGTATTGCTAATTTACATAGAAATCTGTTTCTTAGGCTTTAAAAAAAAGAATCAGTTCTATAGAACAGGTTCTTAAAAACAGACCATAGTTAATTCAAAATTTTTAAAGCAGTCTTTCCTCTTCTTTTATGCCTCTATAGGGACAAGGGTAACAATACAACTTGCTCAGTACAACTATTCTTAGACTCAGACTACATGGTATCACATCACATCTCATGTGTAGAATACTGGTATTGCAAAAAAAAGCTTCTCTAGTCCCACACCATTCATCCAAAATACTCCAGAAGCCATTTAATTGGCAGATCATCTTGTGTGCCAGGAGAAGCCATGGTCTATACAAACAACATGCTTATTTCCAGTTGGTTTTTATTTCTAGCACGCTTATTTCCACTTCTATCTTGCTTATTTCTACTAAAATTAGCAGAAAACAGAATGATCAATAACAAGCAGGAGACGCACAGCACCTTGCAGGCAGCAAGTTCATAATGAGTGTAAAGACAAATCAACTCTGAGGAGACATCAGTTTGTGTTTTGTCTTTTCTTCATATGCAGTCTACCCAAGAAGGTTTTTTCTTAAGTCTAAGCAAAAGCCTCTTGAGGGTATCGTCTGAGAAAGTTCTCCCCCTCCCACCCTAACCCTCACATACCTCTGCAATGTCATCAGGGCTCGTCAAGGAGAAGCTGTGGCCTGCCAGCTGATACGCCTTGGTCTCAATCTCACTTAGTTTAGCTTGCATGACTTGTTTCTGGGTTTCGTATGCTGTTGTGCTAAAGCCAATGCCGTTTAGCTCCAGCAGAGCCAAGCAATAATGGGTGGGCATCTCCACTTTAGAAAATACATCTGTAGTAAGTACAAACCCCAAGAAAAACTTTTATAACATCAAAAACAGATCAGCTGCAGATCAACAGATTGATTAAAAAAAAACCCTGGGGAATCCTCAGTTTTTAAAATCCTGAATGTCCTGACACACTGAAATCTTTTAATATAGATTTAGTTTAAATACTTTTGTTTCTGGAATATTTCATAGTAAATATTTCATAATAAGTAGTATTCCAGAACTTTTTATCACAAAAGTATTCAAAAGAATAACAACTTCTGTCAAAGTTTTTTTTTTTTTCTGAGAAATACACATCTCTTTGTATATCAACATTTTACGAACCACAGACATGCTTAATGTAAAGCTTTCTAACTTGATACACTTTCATTCCACCACCCACATCTTTTGAAAACGTGCTAAGGTTTGGTTATTACAAACATAAATGATGTGGTAAACTTGCAGTAAAAGACTTCAGTGAGACTGGACCCTAATCTTAAGCTTTGGATACAATTTAGAGGAAACGATCATGAAGCCCACCAACAGGTAGGTGCTTTTGAGGGTTTTTTTTTGTTCGCTTGTTTTTAAACAGAGGCAAGCATTCAGCAAATATTAGTGCAAACATACTGGATCATTCACTATGGGGTCACAAAAGTTTCATGGACACAACACATACATGTCAAACAATGCTATACGGGCAGGCCAAGGAGCAAGAAATCTCCTTCAGAAAACAGTTGAGGGTTTTAGGAATTGCTTCTGACAAGGAAATGCAAAAGCATTTGAAAATGTTCATGAGAAACCATAGGCAGACCCACAAGTCCCCTCAGAACAGCCAGGGGACTCACCTGGGAGGTAGAGATCTGCTTGATTCAGAGACTTAAATTAGAATCTGCTATTGCCTTAACCAGTGGAACTGGTGGATATTTGGGATATAAAAATTGTATTTTAATTTTAAATATAATTTTTTTGACAAAACAGATGTACTTCCAAGGGAATTTCCCTCTTTTCTTTTAACCAATAAACATTTTGCTACAGAATATACTTAGATAAGAACTTCCAAATCTCCTGTCTGCTCCAGTGATCATTCAGCCTGTGGTAGCACAACTACCTTTACCCTCCCTCTTTGCCCTCAAGTGGAGGAGCTCTCTTTACCTGTCAGATTTTCCCTCTGTAATTCATTACTGAGTTGGTTCATGACATTGAAGATAAGCACAGACTCTATTGCTGCTCTGTACCGCCCAGAACGATCTCCGCTGGCACTAAGCCCCAGGCTCTGCACCCCTTGGCCGGTGCCTACCCCTTCCAGTAGAGGTAGCTCGGTGGGGAGAAAGTTAGTCACCATGTTGTGAAGTGTACGTTCCTTAGAGCCAGAATCAAGCAGCCAACATGCAACCTTAAAAAGGGAGATCTCTGTGAGACCTTTCTTCCGTTTTAGTGGTAATACAACATGAATATTTAACTGGAGGTTAATGCAAGGTTATAGTGCAGATTATTTTTCTTGATTTGGTAGGCAGACTGGAATAATTTGTGGAAAAGTTACATGATTTCAGGTAAAACCTTCAAGAAGGCATAAGTCACTGAGAAGTTTCATTCTCACTCCAAGTTAATTCTGCATATTTGAAAACCTTACCCTTTGTCAACTAAACACATCTCAAAGCGCTGTCCTCAGGGTTTTTCATCTATTAAAACCTAACACAAAGGGGGTTAAATATGAAAATCAGGATCAAAATTTGTTTAATCTGAAAACTGACTTTGTAAAAATCAGAACTTGCTATTGATCTAGAATATTAGTCAAGCTGAGCTCTCCTATTTTTTGCACATCAGCACTAGTACCAAGAATTCTGCAAGGCAAATTTTATTCTCAGTAAGCCTCATACCTCCCACTGCCTTCAAAGCAATTTCACTTATAGCTATATTTCAATTTCTTGTGTCAAAATAGGATGAAACATAGGTTTCTGCATTGTCTCTGCCATGCAAGCAGAAGGTAAAAACCACATGTATATATATGGGGGGGTGGGGGGTGTCTGTATATATTCATTGCATGACTAAAATAAACAAAGATGAGTATGACTCCATTTAATACATGGAACAGTGCAGGGAAAGATGCTACTTTTATCGGGGTTTAATTTTATCCTAAAACTATGTATTGGTATGAAAAGCTAAATTTGTCCTTGTGTTGAACACCTTAGCTACTTACCTGCAGACTTTAATATTGCCATGATGCTATTCAGCCCATGTACGATGCAAGCTTTAAAAATCAACACCAGAAATTTCTATGCATTTAGAGCTTTTCCTAACAAGCACAAGAAGGTGTTTTTACCTCTTTCCAGTATTTCATGTGAGTTACAGATGGTACCAGAACCTCTTGAAATTACATGTAAACTTTGTTTTGAGAAAATAGTGGTAGCAAGGTGGTCCATACACATAGTGGGTAAATCTTTTGCTTACAAAGTTTTCTGCTCTCAGAATCAATAATCTGACTAGAAGCACTTCTGCCATTTTAGTCCCAAGCTTCTTATAGCAACAAAACAAGAGTTCAGCTGTGTCCACTGGGACAAGGGCAAGATTTAAACTCATTCTCCCCACCCAAGCAATCAGACATGAATGATGAATGTGTTAACCTATCACTGAACCTGTTCTGTTTCTCTTGCAGGCACCATCAACGCACATAGCAAAAGAAGTCTCCTCTAAATACTGTTCTAGATTTCCCACTGAAAGAAAATTTCACTAAATCCCTGCATATTCAAATCTAAATAACAGAATGAAAGTACCAGAAGGTACTCCTGTGTTTGCACCGGTGTGTTTAAATTAGTAGTTTTACCCAAGCTAAATTTTTTAATCCTGCAAACCTTTGGGTCCTCAAAACTTCCTTCCAAGGAGATGCCACAAGCCATCACCAGAGTCTTGTAGTGCTGAATGAAGTCATACATGACAAGTGAGCGCTCCTGCTTGGGCTTCTTCTGCAGGTACAGCTGCAGATGACACAATCTCTCTGTCACAGATAGGTTTTTGTCCAAAGGTGGCGGTGCCAAACTCATACTGATTTCTAAGGCAGGAAATACAAGCAAAAATATTGTTTTACCCACTGTGTGATAAGAAAGGCAAGAGAAAAATCTTGAATGCAATCACCTATCGTACAAAAACTACAGTTGGACTGTGAACAAATAACAATAAATCTATACCAATATTATATATTTTATCAAACCAGACAAGGTTCCCAAAAGGAATATGCTGTGTCTGTACTACTAAACAAAGGAGAGCCAGGAATCAAACCCTAGCCATTAGCCCATGTAGGACAGATTAGGTTACATTCAACATTCAAGTGACAGATTTGTTCTGTAGAGCAAAAATTGGAAGAAGCTAAAAGAGAAAAGCAAGTAAGCTAAAGAGAACATAGGAGTAAACTAACATTTTAGCCATACGCATGCTCAGTGCTTGAGCCAATTACCTGGCCTTATTATATAGCAGCATAGAAGTATCCACAGCAACATGTTCAAGGGTGTTCAGCACTTAAGACTGCAGAATAACATGGCTAAATCACTCCATCACCAGCTGAGCTGGGTTTGGAACACTCAAAACACTTCCAAGAACCTATCTGCTGAAGTGAAACACTTTCCTGAAATGCAGTGTCATGCAACACAGCACAGCGTGTCCACTCACTTACCAGTCTGATCTTGTATCTGCTGCAAAGAGATATAGTATGCATCTTTTCCACCCCAACATACTGCCAGTCCAACTACCAAGATGTCTTCACAGCCTCTGACAGGAAATCCATCATCTTTAACTTGCATCCACTGAGGAGAACTTCCTAAAGGAATAATTTTTAAGTTACAATTATAAAATGGCATCCATAAACACAGAAGAGTTTGGATCCTGAAAATGCAAATACATACAGTTGAGCCTAAACTTCTTAAAAGTGAATATATACCTTCATTTTTATCTATAGGTAAAAAACCCCAAAACCCACATGTTTATAATAGCAAAGCTTTCTCTTAACAGAAACAACCACCTATATAGCATCCCTGCAAAACTCTGGTCTTTCATAGCAATCTCTTCAAGACTTGAGACAGAAATGTATTCCCTCCTTCTACTCTGAAAAACATTTCACGTTTGTCTATCAAAAATATATTTCAATAGTTAAGAATTTTTGTTGCTGTTGTGATGGCAATACGACAGCAAAGAATCTAACTCTGCTTAATCTTGTTGTTTTAAAGGAAGAGTATGTTTATACAGCAGCATCAGCGAACTGCAGCATATGAATACTTCTGTGGAAAAAAAAAAATGAAGCAATATTGCAACAACCCAGAGACTGATCTGAATTTCACACATGCATATATCGAACCAAGTTTACTTTTTGCAAACTCAAAAATATTTAACCTTGGTTCAGAGGCAATCCCACAAGTAACACTGCTCAGTGGAGACCCTAAACAATCTGTACAGTTTACTGTTAAATATAGTATTCATTTTAAAATATACTAAAACTTGTTTTTGACATGGAAAGATACACACGATAAAGGGACTGCACAACACAGATCCATTTCAAAATTAGACACACAATGAAACATTAAGAATATTTAGATGCTCTCACATACAAACAAGCTGCTGACACTTCATTACTATCACCAAAGACCTACCAATGAAATGCTTGACAGCAATTCTCCATCTCCTACTAACACTCAGCTCCTTTGCTTTACTGAGTCTGACAATACTCAATTATTACCAGTCATTTTCCTCCTTTTTTGCAAACCCTTTCCTTCTCCACTCCTGCCTTAAGCTGAAGATGCCATCCTGCTGTTCACAAAATAATGCATTGGAACATAGAACTGACCTTTTTTGAATTTGCCGCCAATCGTTGATTTGGGAGACAAAAGACATTTTGTTCTTTCGCATGCCACTGAGATGGAGAATCTACTCTTCTCCTTCCATTCTGCAACAAAAGTCTGGAAAAGTTCTTTGTCACTTGCTACATCAATAATAGTGAAACTTTCAGCACTTAAAGGAACAAGTGGAAAAACATCCTGAGATAGCTGCAGTGAAAAGCCTTGGTCTATAGTGGAATCATCTTTTATCTCACCAGTCTCAACTGGGTCTACAGTCCCAAGACTGATCTGGAGTGTTTTTACCACCTGCTCTGCATCGCCCTCGCTGTTCTGCTGTGGGTGAATCAGCTGCCCTTCGTTCATGCAGGTGACTTGTCTCTTTCTTGCAGGTTTCATAGAGAGAGAAACAGAACTCTTTGAAAAAAGCTCTTTGGGGGGTGTTGGAGGAATAAACCCGTTATTACTATCTGGCAGAGGACAGGATGTTCTGTTGCTTCCCTTGAGTCGAAGTGTTATGCAGTCTGTTTTCTGAAGATCCGAGTTTTCCGTTTTGTTTTCTTTAACCTTGAAAGAGCTTTTTAAATCCTGGCATGTGGGCAAAGGCTCTGGCTGACAACAGTCAGATTCAAAAACTGGATCTGGCTCTTGATTAACAATAGGAGCAAGTAACTTTTCTTTCAAACAGGAGCTTACTGAAACTGGTTCAGTGCCTGAGGGACTAGGCCATTTGTCTAATACATCCTGCAATCCTGGGCTTAGTTCAAATGAGTGGTCAGTCCACACCACTGGATGAGTTTTCTTGTCTAAAGCTTGCTGGTTTCTCTGGAGCTTTTCACCGTGATCTCCTGCTAAAACCTTTGGTCTGGGGTCATTGTTAAAAATCACTGGGTTTCTTAATCCTGACTGACCATGAAATGTAGAAGGAAGATCCTCCAGAAAAGACGGGGAGTTTGCATGATCTAAAACTTCAGCTATTAGATCAGATGATGCTAGAGACACATTGTTACACTGCACAGGATCCTCATGCTCTTTCTGATTGCCTCTGACATCAAATTTATTCTGAACAGTCCTTAGGTTCTGCAAAAGACCATCTGGAGGAAGCAAAGCCTCTTGCTTCTCCACAGGGTCCTTTTTGTCAGCTTCCATGATGTGAACAGCTGAAAGGTCACTGACATTACTGAAGCTATCATCAAACAGCAAGATATCACTCATATTCAGGCTTGTTTCAGGGACAGGGTGGCATTCTACTTGTACAATGTGCTCACTACCAAAAGGGGAGTTTGCTTTATTAAGGTCTTTAGACACACTCTCCCCTTTCACTGAATTTTGGGTCTGGTAACCTTGTAGAAAACTGTGTAGCTGGGAGTCGGTCACTGACAAATTGCTTTCTTTAAGGCAAGGTGCAGATTCTATTTCCTTCGCTACAGGTTGTAAACTAAGGCCTCTAGACTCCAAAACATTATTACTGCAGTGCTGAGCTGTGCTTTTTGCAACGTTATTTGTTGTGATAAGACTTGATAAGCCCAGTTTCCTAACTGTTGCAGCCAGCCTTTCATCAGTAGCATTCTCAGTCCGTGAAGTGCTTAGTTTCTTGGAGATTTCCTGCCATGGTATTGCTGCCAGCTCTGACCCTTGTATTCTGTGCTGTCCTGTGATTCCAGCTGCTCCCTCCTGTTTTATTATCATCTCAGTTTGAGTATCCAATGGGAAGCTGTCTTCAAAGTCTCTAGAGTCAGAAAACAGATCAGAGGATGAACCATTCTGAACATCATGTGCATTGCAAACACCTCTGGATTCTACTAGAGAGTCTTTCAGAAAATCCTTAGGATGACTGTTGGCTTTCTGCAGTGCTCCAGCTTGTAACAATATTCCATTGGGCTTTTCACTCCCATTTTTGCCACAATTCTGAATATGGCAGGATTTATCCTCATCAGGACAAAAATGCACAGGCTTCCATATCCTGCTGCCATAATGGACATGTCCACTTCCAGAGCAGCTAGCAGTTACATTACCATGATTTGTGTCTAAAGCCATCTGCTGCTTACCAATCATTGCCTCAGCACAGCTCGCATCTGTTTGCATTTTATTGATTTTATTCTGCTTATCATCAGTATTTTCATTTCTCTGTATCCTAGCACTACCAGATATTACTAGACTTCCTACAATATTATATGTCTCCACATCGTTGTGTGGAGTACTCTGCAATGTAACAGGTGCCTGAAAACATGCTCTCCCCTTAGACATGCCTTCCTTAGTGATGGTAGGCTCTGTAAATAATCCTTCCATTTTATCTTTCCTCTCAAGATTAATTTCCCCCATCAGTACAGAATTTGAGACTTTATGAGTTACAGACCCCGTTTCCATAAATTCCTTATTATTTTGATCTGAAAAAAAATTATCTGTAGAGATGGTGGAATGGAAAGTAGGTGGCTTTTGTATGTCTATGCTAAGCATATTTGAATCTTCATGAAATGACCTGTGCGGTTTTGAAGCAGTACTTTTGTTCCTAGTCCGGTTTAAATGCATGTCCGTACTTTTTATCAATCTAGACACTGAAGACTTTGTTCTCAATGTTGGTGTTTTTCCTTGTTCAGTAGGGACTTCTGGAATTGCTCTCCTGGAATACATCTTGGTTTTGACCAGAGAAATTCCTTCTGGGTTTTCATTATCTCTGCACATTTCTGGCCGTTTTCTAGCACTGCACACAATAGCATCATTGGCTTCCTCTGCTCGAGCCTGTCTCCTGCATGGGACTTCACTCTCAAATCTGGAGTTTTCTGTACTGCTACTGCTTAGTCGCCTTTTATATCCCTTTTTAATATTTGATAAGTTTCCAGTCTGAGAACCAAGGCCATTACAGTCTTCAGCTCTGCACCCTTTGTTGTTTAACACCCTCAAAGATTCAGAAGACTGCTCTCCATTTGATCTATGTAGTCTGTCTTCCAGTGCTGACTCACTGATGATTGTAGAGGATGTATCAGTCTCAAGAAAAGACTCTGGGTTCCACTGCACTCCCATCAGTGCCAAATCCTGCTGGAGAAGTGCCCTGGCTTCCTCCACAATGAGGGAAGCTGCTTCTCTTTCAGTTAAGCCTTGCATTCCAGCCATCCAGATGCTGCGCACAGTCCGACGCTCCTCTGCTGATTCTTCATCTTCATCCACAGCCCTACGAACGCTATGGGAAAGGTAACAGACAAATGTAAACATTCATGCAGAAAATGACAAACAACACAAGAAGATGGCACTATTCTGCTTTGCTCCCATTTCAATTAGCTTCACAGCTTCCTTGCTTCACAGAAGCACTATATCCAAGATATAATACACTTAATAGAAAATAGCTATTTCAGTTGTCTATATGTGAATTGATGTTGATGAAAGCTATTACTGCCTGCATACCCCAGAAGCATTCCGAGGTTTCTGTGTCCAAACATGTACCCCAGATAAGTCACAACCCCCTACTAGGGCAAGTTCCAGGTCTGAATCAATCCTCCTCCATGCACTGGTATCCAAAGAAAGGAAACTTCAGGAGCATGAACCAGACAGGTGTCATAGCACAGTCCAACAGGTACTTGATCAAGGAAGCTTGTCATTGCACTAACACGAAAATCACAAGAGGATCTCCAATGATACACAGTAATAAATCATCAAGGTGGAGCTTCCTTTTAGAGGCAGCAAAAGGTCTCCAGAAAGCATTAACAATTCACCTAGGACTAAACAGTGCATTGAAAAGAGGAACGAGAAGAAAATTTAGGTCTCTCAAACTTATACTGCAAATAAAAAATGCTTCTATTAATTTCAAAATAATCACGGAATGACTGTGATCAGTCATAGAGACCTGCAAGTTATTTCTAACCAACGTTTGGCACCAAGTCCCAAAAGGTTGTCATACTTTATATTACAGGTTTCATCCTGTAATCCTTCACCTTACAAACTCCTTTACTTGACTTCTGGACTTACTGATTTCTCACCTTTTGAATGGTACTGAATTCTTCAGAGCAATTGCCACATCATCAGGACGAGCTTTAGCAAGATCAGCCACTGTGACAAAGCCAGCGTTGTAAAGCATCCTAGCACGCTGTGCATTCAGCAGAGACACTCGTACCAGGTCACAAAGCTCCCTATGAACCCCAAAAGTGAGGCGGCTCTGGAACTGAGAGAGCAACAGCTCCATGTTGTACCAGCCCAGTCGATTACAGAAAACTGTTACCATTCCTGGAACACAGAAGTTACATCAATGTCTTCACTCCGGCTCCAGTTCTACTAAGCTGGATCCGTTTTTCCCCCCCCATCTGAATAGGCATTCACTTTACATCTCTCACCTTCCCATTACTTACAGAAACTAACTCATGTTTATTACAAATATGACTAGGAGCTGGTCTCACAGAACTCAATCTAGAACTAACTAGTTTATCAATGAGGTAGAAATTCTGAATGACACTGTTTTTTCAAAGACGCTAATCTTGAAAGTGTGAAGCACATGCATATCCTGTAACAGGATTCCTGTGAACCAAACACACTGAAAAAAAGAAGACAGAAAAAGCAGTGATGAGTGGCAATAAGAGAAGCCACAAATCTTTTGAGGAAAGCCAGCACTGATGTCTGTAAGAGCAGAATTTGGCCAGCAGAACTTCAGTTACTGAGAGCATCATAGGAGGTAGCAAAGCCTGCGATAAAGGTTACAATTGCAGTCCCCAGAACATGGGAGGAGGAAAAGAGCAGGGAAAAGACAGTTTCTTACTCACAGATTGCATCTACAAATTATGAAAATAACTGAAAGACACAGCATCCCTCGCTATTTTACAGCGATTAGAGAATATGACTTTTATCATATCTCTTAACTATATGTCATGTCAACAGTTCATTTTACTTCCCAAATTACTTTTGTGAAAATTTTTAACACTGGAATAGAGAATTATGAAACTGCTACAACAAAAAGTTATTTATACTACCAGAATTAATTTAAACTACTCTGCATCAGTTGGCGTGACCTTTTCATTTTGGGGCTTTGACTCATGCTGCAACCCACACATAGGGTTTTGCAAGTTGAGCTAAAGCTATCTTAAAAATTGAAGACCTGCTTATGGAATAATGGAGGACAGGCAATGGAAAAAAGAAAAAAAACAAACCTCGGTCACATGGTGGGCTGTTACTTCTACTCCTACAAAATCCTCTTGAGGAAGTTAAGTTAAATGTGACAGCTATCCGACCTCTTGTTATCTGGTGATAAATGGCCTGGAAACTACTCAAACTGTTTTGAAAACTATAAACTTATACTTTCCAGCCAATTAACTTTGCAACCAGAAGGAAGTCATGCTAAGTTTTAGAGACCCCAAACTTCACCCATGCTGAAAGGTACTCTTTCCTGATAGAGCAAAACTTCAGAACAGACTTGTACTTAATTTCCATACTTAGTATTGAACAAAATACATTCCTGCACAGTACACGGGTGATTTCCACAAACCTCAGCATGCTACAGCACTGCTTGATTCCACTCATCTGGCCCCCTTCCCACAGCACACTCTGTGGTTCCATCTCAAAGCAGGGGCAACCACAGATTAAGCTATAAAGCTGGAAGTGGTTTTACAAGACTGATTGTTGTTAGTACCACACTGCGGCTATCTTATCCCCATATCTGGAAGGAAAGAAAACAGACTAGCCTAAGACTCCTTGGGTATTTTGCCCATACAACTCACCTGCATAGGTGGCAGCAGATTGCTGCAAGGATTGAAGCTGGCCACGACTACAGCCGTATTTCTTGGTCATATCCTTTAAGGGAACCTCACTGATTAAATCCAAAAGGGCAAGACTGGTGAAAAACCTGTAGAAGTAGTACACATGGAAATAAAATCATCACCCAGGGCACATTAGTGTACATGGCAAAATGCACTGTGATAGCATAGGACAGAATGGTACTACAGCATAGCACACAAAAAAAAGAAGATGGCTTTCAAAAACATCAGCACAAACATCTTGTGCCAACAGTATTCTCAGTTCAGAGCACACCAGATCCAGGTGCTCTGAGCTATCAGCTCACTCAGCCAGAGAGCCAGTTCCTGAAAACAGACACAGAGCCTGTCCACATGTTACAGCCTCTAGTCTTTGCCCATTCACACCCATTTGTGGCTACCTTTTGTGGATGGCCATTTGTCTATGCTGTTTCTCTGTTTTAGCTATGATTTTGCCCTTTACAGAACGAGCCAGAAAGCCTTCTTCAATCCCCACCAGCTCAGCCACACGTTTCATTGAGGCAGGCAGCTTCTCCCATAAGCAGAAAAACTGGTACCAATCAATTGTGGTCCACTCCTCATACACCGGGGTGACCTAAAGAAAATAAGGCAATACAAAAAACTATTTCAGAGAAACAAACAGAACAGAGCTCTGGGTAAATAAAAATACAGTCTAGGGAATGCAGTTAGAGCATCCTACGCACTACTGAGAGGCACTGAGTCATGACCACGTACCCTGAAGAAAGTAAAAGCTCTTCTAACTTAGTTTTTTTAATATTTGTACTGATGTGATCTGACTCATACGGGTACTCTTATGATTAAACAATTTGGAATCTTTGTCAGATTGCTCCCTAAATCTGAGCCACTAGAAGATTTATAAGCTGCATCTTTATTCTCCTTTAACAAAACAAAACTTTATTCTTTTTTTAAAAAAAACTGACAGATACCCATCAACCTCTTAAAACCACTAGCAACCACACTAACCACTGCCACATCATCTGATAAAGCAGGACAGAACATAGATTTTGGCAGAACTCACTGAAGCTTTTGTTTACCCAGAGTACAAGAAATCTCAGCTTTTAACAACACTAACGAAAAAGCCATCTGAAGCATTCACAGACTTTTAGACAGAATACCAATTCTGTTATCGTTCAATCAGCACAGTCAGTTTCAGTATGAGGAGACAAAATGTCTTCATAACTGTATCGATATACTGCAAGATTAATTATTTTGAAATAACTAACAGTTGTTAGTTATATATAGAGAGAGAGAGAATACCAGATGCCTACATAGCTGTAAAATCATCTATGCCTGTTCATCTGCTAGGAAGAACAAGAGTTATTAAGGTGGGAGATTGTCTTTTGTTGTTTGTTGGGTTTTTGTTGGGGTTTTTTTTTTTTTCTTTAAAGAAAACTCTTTTCCTAGCCTAGCAAATACTTATTTGTTTTAATCAATTTTCCTAAAATACAAGGTCTTGGAATTCAGTCTCATATTTGTACAAGTAAAAGATTCAAGCCTAAGAGAATTAAAAAGCATTATAGCAGATAATTTCCCTGTAGCCTACAAGGAACATGTGGAGAACAATTCTTAAAAACAAACAAACAAAACCAAACCAGCCACCAAAACTAAACAAACCTTCGGCCTTCAAAATGAACAGACTTGCAAGAAAGGCTAGCTTAATGAAGAGAATCTTGAGAACATTTTGTTCAACAGTGTCTTTGATTTAAAATAACATTAGACAAGCTGCCACAATTAAAAAGTACAGGGTAAAAAAAAATATATTGCCATCACTGTCTCTAACCCAGAACATGAACAAAATTCATCCTTTGTTTTTCTGTTTTGGATATGCAAACAGGGAAAAAATTCACTGGTGCATGACACAAAACAGTCCACTTTGCCTAGTAGAAATCAAACAAAATTTAATGTGGTCCTCTAAAGCAGAGATATGGGTACATATGGGACACTAGTAGACACCCCTCCCCCCGCTCCCCCAAAAATCCTATCAGTATGAGCCAATAACCAGGTTAATGAACACAGCAGGCAGAGACAGGCACCCTCAATCTCTTGCCTCTCCCTGTCCCCTAGCTCAACACCTCTGTAACCACAAGCATATTCTCCTTGGAGTCAACTTTTTTTTCAGGCAAGATACCCAAATTTTGCCTTTGATTTATCAGCCTGGTAAAGAGAATACACTTTATACTTAAGGAGGCTAAAGACAACTGTCAAAATTCAGATGATGATTGCACGATAGGCCTCTGGCAGCCATGAATCCTAAGATGTTCACTGCAACTCTATCTTGTTTCCTCACTAATCTTCACAGGTTCATGGCTTCCTCTCCAATGGTCTTAAATAGCATTGCTTAGCTTTTTAAATGTCCATGCACGTAAATCTTGACAAACTTGGAGACACTTTCCCCTCAAAAGATTTATCAAGCTCCTTCCTTTAGCCCTGGCAGTATCACCAGGCAAGTAAACTGAATCAGAGATGAATTTTGCTGTTACTGAACTGAAGGCCCATGCATAGGAAGAAAGCAGTGTAGTTCTCTGAGGCTTTTTGTAGGCAAAATTGATACTAAAACCCCAAAAGTTTTCTGAGCCTCCAAAAGCATTCTGAGATGCAACCTGCTGATCCCAAACACACAACAAAACTAATTTGTTTACCATCAAGTGTCTCAGAAAAATTACCGTTATCCTACAACCCAAACTTACAAAGTTCTTAAGTCTTTCAAAGTCAGGAGTGACAACAACGGGCTTAGACGGACATGCAGCACCTGCCAAAACAATAGATGCTATGGGAACAGACTAGTTCTGACAAACATTCAATTTATGAACTTGTCGTCATAAAGGATGAGCTAAGCAAAGCACAAAAAAAACCCCCTACGTACATAGAGCCCTCAAAAACTCTGCACTGTGCTTTCTCTCCTTTCCTTCGTTTTGGCAGTACTAAATACAAAACACAGAATGAGGAACCTACCAAATAGACAATATGCAGATCATTCTCCAGAACAAAGCTTTTCATAGCTCGCTGCAGGTCAGCAAAGATTTCCATGGCTTCAGTTGGTGAAAGAGAAGAGGAAAGAGTAGCTGAGCCAAGATGTGTTGGATGATATACCTTTGCTGTTAAAAACAAACAAACAAAACCAACCACACACACACAAAAAAACACACAGAGAAACAGTTAAGTGGAAGTTTTTATCTCATTTCCAGGTTGCAATGTATTTTATAGATATCAATTCTACTAACTATTCCCAACTGCTTTTTCAAGAAGAAATAGCATACTTCTCCATTCTGAAGACAGGAAAATGGAAACAATAAAAGGTTTAGGCTTGCCTAAGCCTAAACTAGCCTTTTTCAGAGGCCAGATCACAAGCTTGGATCCCTCTAACTATTCAGACTAACAGTTATGATAGCTATTTGAACAAAAAACACCGGAATCCCATCTGCCATCCTGCCTAGGAGCTATCATTTTGAGTATTTCTTTCTCAGGAACACCAAATATTTCCTATCATCTTTTCTTAAATGAGAGATACAAATTAACCTGTAATGGGGATTCTTACTATTACTGTAAGAGTCTCATCCTTAGCCATTTTGAGAAAATAGCCAAAATCAGGAAAAAATGCAACCATGTACACCAAGCAGTTCTAGAAGAGACTTGCAGTCACTTAGAATGTGCTGGTGGTTCTTCAGAAAGACAAAAATCATAGTCTACTGTTAACGTGCACAAATCCTGTAGTAAAAGGATGCCTTGTTTAAAAGTATTTTGGGAATTTATAGACTAGGATGCATCAGTCTTAGAGGTGATATGCAGAGAGAGGCCTTCCAAGAACACATGCATGCAAAAAAAAAAAATGTTAAAACAGGTATGAAGACACCCTCCAGAAAGCTAAAAAAATTCATGATACACATGATTCTTTAAAATAAAAACAAACATGCACAGAAGTCCTCATTAAAAAGTTACATTGAGCATGTACCCAGCTGCAGAAGATTTACTGATTCAAAACTGCTAACTGCAATCACTGGGAGGAACACCAACATTACCTTTCACATCATTGCCAGAGTCCAGAACCTGAATGAATTCATTTTCTAGCAACCATGCCACACAAGCCTCGATAGGTCCAGTCTGTGCTTTGCCTTGTGCTTTCTCATTTCCCCACTTGCTTTCTTTCAAGCTGGATGCAAGAAGAGTGCAAGAAGCATAGGTCTGCACATCATCTGGAGTGTCGGCCAGTCCCCCCACTATGATCTGTTGAAGAAAACTACTTGTTCATATTGCCAGAGAAGCAATAGGATGGAACATCAGATTGGAGAATCAAAGAGACTGATCCATCAGATATCTAAGTTTTAAAGAACCTGAACAAGAGAGGAACATGAAGCAAAGCAACTGCCAACCTTTAAGGATTTTTCTTGGCAAAAAGTTAGACACCTTAGGTAGAAGAAGACTAATCTATGGGAAAGAATGAATTATAAAATCTTATTTTGATACTGGACATACACATAGTAGCAATTTAGATTTGAGACTAACCCTAGGCGTTTTGCTTAGCCAACATTGTGAAATACTTTTAAAATATTAGAACACAAACTGCAATTTTCTGAAGACAAAAAGCAAAGCAGGAAGGAGGAGCTCTCCTAAGGCTCTTCAGCATAATGAAGTTTTCTCTTAATAAGTGTGAATGCTATACCCCATCTTTTTTTTTTTCCTGAGAGTGATTTTTTTTTTTACCCTTAGATTTTGTTCTCATTTTGTTTGTCACATAACTGCTTTTTCCTTTTGAGTCATTTCCATGCCTGTGTCTTCCTTGAGAAAGCAAGGTGTTTAGCTAAAAACTTTCTTTCATGGTTTCAATGGATTTTTTTCATGTTATAAAGCAACATCACCAGCGAGGAACCCCCATCTTTCAGATAGCCCTTATGTAGAAAAATGCATTTAGAAATTCCATTGGTCTGCTAAAAATTCAAAAATCTATGGAATCACAACCAAGTTAAGTACCACAGCAGCTTTCACAGGACAGTAAGAGTAGTACAGCAAAAAACTGTATTTAAAGAGTCTAAGCTCAGTTCAAGCCCAAAAGCAACTTTGGAAAAGGAGATAAGCTCACCTGTGTGGAGTAACACCCTTTTGGTCCTTTTTACTCCCGTAGGAACCCTACAAAGGAGGGCAGGCTAGAGGGAGTGAATTGGGTACAACACCCATTTGTTCACCAAAAATGTACTTTAAAAATTTCTATCATTTCTGTGCAAAAGAGGTAGATAAGTTGAGTAGGGAAGTAAGGGACCCTACAAGGTTCTACAAATGTCATTATGGCCCAATTCAGTCTACAAAGCCTCTGGGATCAGTAATTTACAAGTGTCTCCCAGTTAAGACTGTCAGGTCACACATGAAGTTTAAGAATTACACTTATTTCTGCCTGCAGTTTGAGTATATCAAAATGCAAAGGCAAAGCTTAGTAACCCTTGCTTGAGTGTGCTCACATCCTAATCTGCAGCAAGCAGAGACTGAAACATACCAAGCAAAATGCTGAATACTGAAGCAAGCTGGCAGACCCAAGTAATTGTCTTCTGAAGATGCTTGGGTTGACAAGGGAGGAAACAGTAGAAAAAGAAAGTGCACAGAAAATATTTGATGGTGTCACAAAAGAAACCATCCTATAATTACGAGAGTGCAAGCACCATTCTAATCCCTCTCCACGTACAGGTGTCCTGTACCTCAAGTATTGCTCTCTTCATGCTAGAAGCAACACCTTCCCCTTCTCTTCTAAGCAAACAACTGCAAACAGGCTTCAGAGATCCCTGAAGTAGAGCAGTTCCTTTTGATCTTTCTGAGGGCTTGCAAACTAAAATGCTCTCACCTATAGGAAAAGAAAACAAACAAAAAACATTACATACAGATCATCAAGGACATATTATTGGAATGGAAAACTGTAGATATTTTTGAAAAAGCTGAATTAAAAAAAAAAGAGAAAAACCTTTGCAACCTTGAACAGTGTATATCCATTGCTATGTAAGAGCCCTACAGATGCATAATAAGAACTAAAAGCAGAGCAAACTTCAAAGTTACATTAGCCTGGTCAGGGTCTTGCCAAATCAGCTAAGGAGCTTCCATAGCCTCACTTTGCATCTGCTTTGCTGCTGAACCACTCTCGCTTCTTCTTCTTCTGGAATTGACTGGAACTATAATATACAGTGGCATCAATTTTTCTTCTGCACTACATTATTGAACTGAAAAGATTCTCAAAAGCAAGAAGAAAACATAAAGGCTGCACAGCACTTTGACCATTTAAGTCAACCAGCTTCCACTCCCGAGATTAAATAACACAGATACCAACTTAATTCAGAAATCCAAAGTTATTAATCTAAGTAATTATGCATTCTCTGAAGTTTCCTATATGCATAGATATATATAGAGAGACACACATATATACACACATAAAATCTGAAGTATCCTGAATGGTACACTGAAAGTACATCTAAACATACCTTACCCTAAAATTCTCTATCAGACATTGTTAAGTTAATCCCTAACTACTGAAATTCTGTGGGTGACAAAAAAGTTCCCAGAGCTATGAAACAAAAATAAAAATAATGGGCCAATTCCTTTAATGAGACAATAGTACAGACCAGCCACGGAAAATGCAGTGGTCACATAAAGGAGATTTTTTCAACAAAGACATTACAGACAAACTAGGTCCCTGGGAGACCTAGCTAGTTAGAAGCTTTGCCAATTGGCACAGGATAAATGAATTATAGGTAGGACAAGCGTGCCTTTGACTAAGAAGAGACCATTAGATTTGGATTAGCCATAGAGTAAATATCATAATAGGTTTATGATAACTTGTTAAGATTTAAGTGCACATCATCTGGACACCAAGGTAATTTTGGTAGTGGGTATCTTAGTAAGATCCTAGGAATGTTAAGTTATGATAGAACTGTAGCCGTAGTAATGCTACGGTAATTAGCAAATCCAGAGGTAATGAAAACACAACTCCACTTAAATTTAATGAACAGAATAAATACCATAAATTCAGTGTACTTAAGTAACGAAATACAGATTAAACATGATTACATAAATGAATTACAGGATGAAAGACATGCTCAGAGGATGTGTCTCTGGGATTTTTTTTATCCTGCCAGGTGAAACTTTTGACATCTGTTGACTGTGTACTTTTGCCAGAGCTGAGAGTACAGAAGATAAACTGCCTGTAAGCATTGTTTTGTGAAATGAAAGCTTATTTTTATTTTAGCAATCAAGAACATTCACTCATTTCATATTTGGGTTCTGATGTGACCTACAATTCCCTCTGAAAACTTTGACTTTTCAGTGTGATAAATCTAACAGAAGATAGGTATCCATCCACTTGACTCTACACTGTCTGACAGTCATTCAAGACTTGGGGGAAACCCTTTCCCAAGATGCCAGTGAGAACCTAAAGCCAATAATTGCAACCTAGTAAACATTTAAAAAAAAAAAAAAGGGAACTAAGCTGTTCCAAGATCCCTTATTGAACATTTCAGATGAGACAGGAAGTCCAGGTTAGCATCAGACTAGACAAACACCAGAAGACTCCATTAAAAGCAAAAAAGGCCCTATTATATTTCTAGGTTTTGTTCAGCTATATTGAACAGCTTTACCTATTTCACCCTGGGAACATGACAGTTTTGATGAATGCAAAAATAATCCAATTTAATTTTCTAAAATGGTGGTTTTAAATTTCCATCAAATCAGGGAAAAAAAAATTAAAAAAAAAATCAAAACCTGAGACAATCAAACACTACAATGTTGGGAAGGAAGGAGGAAATCAACCCAACAGCATTTATCTTCTGTCTGTCAGCTGAATTTCATACCCACATAAGGCATTTTTTTCCAGCTGAAGTTGCTCTCCTCCTGTCTCCCTACTCTGTGAAAGAGTAGCAGCTGGTAATGTAGCTTTATGTTCTCATCCAAAAGACTCTGTGGAGTGGAAGAAAAATGGTACATTCATGAAGCTCATCAGCATAAAATCAACTGCTTACTGTGCAAAACACAGTCACATCAGAACTGTCAAAAAAAGGGTACTAATTATTGTAACTTGAAGGGAAAAAAAAAAAAGAAACTTCAAGGAATAATGTAATTTTACACCTGCCAGCTACACTCAAATGACAAAGTCTGGAAAATTTCAAAATACATCATGCAGCTGCCCTTTTCTTTAACACATAGGGATAGCTCACAGAGATATAGGTCGCAAAATGCTCTGTTGCTATGCTACTCCGGCAAAAATAGAAAGTTAAATGTAAGAACAGTCTGCTTACATCGGGTTCCAGCAAGCACCAATCAAACCATCAGTAGGGCAAATCCCACTTCCTACTTCTCTTGAACTTCTTATTTTCTACTGTGTTTATACTTGTATAATACAATTTTTCCAAATACCATCCATGAAGACAAATTTCCATTGCAAATTAAAATAACAGGCAGGATTATTTTGTTGAACATAAAATCAGTGCCACTGTATGCATGAAGACATCATATTATCTAAGAACTACTGTTCATATTTCCCATATATCTGTCACATTCCTATTTTCAAGATCCATAAAAGTTACATAAAGATACATAAAAGTTAAGTTTAGCGAAAGTTTAATAAATCCAAATCAGAACTTCAGACAACAGAAGAAGTTTGTCAAATTATGGTTGTAGACTTTAAATGCATTTCTTACATTTTAGGTCTGTCCAGTGAGAATTCTGTAAATTTTCTCACTGAAAGTGTAAACACTTTTGTAAACTGACCATGGATCACAGAATTAAGGCAAATGAACAACACAGCCTTAGAAGCTAACAATAACTGAAAGGAGTAAATAGCCCCTTCCTGAAGTAACTGACACACAAATACCAAAGTAAGTCTCATGCGGTGAAAAGAATCCCCTGGGAATTACAATTTTTACACCTTTAATACCAAACAAATTCATCTTGATTAACTTAATCATACTGAATACCAAAGGAATTCATCATGATTAGTCACTAATTGCAAAGCACTGCCCTGGATTTAATCAGGTTAACACTGTTCTTAGAGAATATTAATAAAGCCTCTGCTTACCCTCTGTGTCTACTCCTTTCCTGCCAGCCCTTCCAGCCATCTGCTTGTAAGCAAGAATGTCCAGCAGTCTGCCACCAAACATGGGAGTTCGTATAATTACCCGGCGTGCAGGCAAATTCACTCCAGATGAGAGCGTGGAGGTTGCTGCTAGGACTCTAATCAAGCCCTGGCGAAAGGCTCCTTCAATGACGTCCCGTTCTTCAAAAGTAAGACCTGAGGAGAGATGACTTTTAGCGAACCTAGTAGTGCTGAGACTGCATTTAAGAGCCAATAATGTTACTGTCAAGCAAGAGAAAGAACAAATTTAATGAACATTCGCCATTCAGTGTTAGGAACTAGACTCACAACCCTACCTCAGTTAAATTCTTTCAAATCGTAAGCGAAGCAAACTTTCATCATTAAGTTTTCATCATTCAATTGACAGTAATAGTTATAAACTACCTTTTCTAAGGTGCTTGTACACATTGTAGCAAGATGAACAACTATTTACTACATATCTACAAGTACTGCAAGTAAATAAGTAACGAAAGAAATAAAATAAAAAGAAGAAAACTGGATGTAACAAACACAGTAAGGAACTGGGATTTAGTAATTTAGTAAATAAGTAAAGAAAGAAATAAAATAAAAAGAAGAAAACTGGATGTAACAAACACAGTAAGGAACTGGGATTTAGTAATTTACAGTCCTGACCCTGGAAAACTTCTTCATTATTTCCATATATACATATCTTTCTATGTTTCCTTGAGGGCTTCTTGCCAATTTTATTCTTGAGAAAGCAATTCACACTCTATAATCATTTGGAATTATTTCCCCTACATATTCAATGCCATAGCTACTGTTCTCTCTTCCAGAGGCAATGCTTTCTCTCAGTGGATCAACAGGTGACATACATTATTACCTTCTTAAAGAAATAAAAGATCTAGCCAGAAGCGTTTGTGGCACATGCTCCTTTTATTTTTATTTTCATTGTTATACTTCTATTCTTCTATTTACTCATCTATTTCAGTATTAAGTTGAGGAAAATAGCTCTGAAATACTCTGGCAGCTTTAGAGACAACTTGAAAATGCTTGGGCTGCAAATCAGCTGATTTTTCAGCCATTTCACAAAAAAAAAAAAAAAATTTAAGTTGTACTTAAAAAGTTGCTGTTATCCAACAGAACAGAGAGAAGATTTATCATAACAATTTGTGAATTAAAATCTTCTGCCACAATAAAAGAATTTCAGGTTTACCTCTAACTGTGAGAATCTCAAAGCATTTTAATTCAGTCATAAGCTACAGAAGGCTTTGAAAAGCAACTGGTAAATTGCTGCCAGCTACAGCAAAAAGAACCCACATGACTTGACCATTACAGAATTCAAGACCAACGTATTCAGGAATACCTGCATGATGAAATGCCACTCCCCATGGCAAAGTACGTTGGAGCACAGAGTCCAGGCCTGAGATAGAACGCTTAAGCTGATCCAGAACCTCATCAATCCCTTCTCTGTCCACAACAACAGGGGCAAGGGCTGAGTTTTTTGCAGAACCTTGAGAGAGACAATATTTTTATAGTTTCTACTAAAATTAATTTTCGTTAAAGGTACTGTGCATACTACAGTCTTCTATTAACTACTTTTCTCTTACTCTCAGCCTGTTGCAAACTGTAGAATTCCCTGGCAATGATGTCTGCTAGCTTCTCACACCAGTTCTTGGATGGACAGAAAAGCAGGACTGAGTGGCCATCACAAACAGTCTCATAACACAGGCTCACAACATGGTCTTCATCTCCCTGAATTGAGACAAAATATTTTCAACGCACTCTCAACACTGAATGGAGTTTGCAAATGCTGTCATTCTTCTGTGTCACAGTAGGAATCTTCTACTTCAAGTCAGAAAGAGGAGCAAACAAAGATGCAGCACCGTTATCTTCATTTCTGTCTTGCTTTAGGAAGTCCAAACACTAGTATGACCACATTGTTGAGGACAGCCCTAGACCTAACCATGAATAAATCTAAGGCTTTACATCTTGTTTTCATAAATCTGTTTCTGAATGAAGGCCACACAGTGCACAAAAAAAAAAAAAAAAAATCACTGCAACCTCCATGTCATGGCTAACAGCAGTGGGGAAGAACTAGGAAGAGCCCCAAGGGAAAACATGCCTCTACAGTAACTAAGGAAGACTTATCAGCTGGGATGCCTGAACTAAAAGCATGAGATGTAGTAATCAGCATCCCCAATAACATGCACCCAGCAAGCACTGCTGACCAAAGACTGCAAGTGTTCAGAGCACAGTGGAAGGCTTTTATGGATGCTTATATAGGTGTGCACACAAAACCCTATTGTTTACAGCTTGCCTTTTTGGTTTTAAGATCCTAAGAGAGTTCATGCAACTGATCTGTTTTGCTTGGTTAAGCCAGATTCTCTTCCAGCAAGCAGGCCAAAAGAGGAAGAGAAAAAAGGTAGGCATACAAGTAAGAAATAAAAAGCACTAAAATGCAAATGAAAACAGGGGAGCAATGGCAGGAACTGTATATATACACATCAAAAGCTCGGTAAGGATTCAGCCAAATTCAGCAGAAGTGGTGAGGTCATCAAGTTCCCTTCCCTAGTGCTGTTTGAGGTACAGAACAGAAGTCTGAAAGTCCAGTGATAGATTTCAAGCCCAAAAGGATCACCTGGTCTTACAAAATAAACCAACTCCCGTAAACTGTTGAGTCATAAGCCTACTTTAGTTCTTTCTCTCACTTAATTACCTATGCAAAGCAACCACTTCAAAAAATACCCAGAAAAGGAGATGCAACATCAGCTTCTCAATATGACCACATAAAAGCAAGCTTCTAGATAGTCTTGTCACAGACGTTTCCTTTTGTTTCTCGAATCCTTTTTCTTTGCTGTGCCACCATGCTACTGATAACAGAATGTTTGCACACAAGGAGAACTGGCTGCAAAGCATTCCAAAACATTGCCAGCATTCAGCCCACATTGTCCAACTACTACACTAGTATTACACAGAGCAGTTGAAAGGACTGGACCCTTCAAAGACTCCACAAAAAAGGAACCTACAAGTAGGAAGTGCAAATTTCCCACTGCTACGCATTTGGTTCTTCCAAATCATTATAGTACGTTACCCTTAACTTTTCATACCCTTTTCAAGTGCACAAAAGTACTAAATACTGGTAACAGATTCAGAAGAATCAGGATGGACATCTGCCTTCTAATCAGTGACAAAATTAGATCATTTAGCAGTTTAACATAAGCAGGTTCAGTACCACATTTTAATGCAAATATATTCTCCCAATGATTAATGCAAATTCCTTGGCATAACTAGGAAATATTTACCTTCATTTATGAAAAGTCAACTAGATTCCAGGACACAAGATAGAGTAGTGGGTAAGGAGAGAATCAAGCTCTTTATACCTGTCAAGTGCTCAGAAACAAGACAGCTGCAAAGTCAACTTTGTCTTCAAGTCTGATTCAAGAAACTTTAAGAACTTCATGAGTGTGTTTTGGTTTGGTTTTTGTTTAAATCAGTAGAAGACAAAAAAAAATTTGTCCTTAGTGTAAGCATATAAACTATGAAGTAAATAATGAAGTTGGGAATGTCATCTATTAAAAACAAAAATTAAAGACATACCAGTAGCTGTCTTTTTAACTTTAGCTGTACGAAAGGGGTTAACCCAAAGCCATTGCTCAGAGTTTTGTTACCTTTAGTTGAAGCTTGGGCTGGAATTCTCGCACTAAATTCATGGATGAGTCATAAATGTTGCTGCCAATTTTCACCCATTCCTTGAGGGGCACAGGACGAAAATCCGTACAGTATAGCTCTGCATCTAACCATGAGGCTAGGAGTCCCAAGTTAGGGAGAGTAGCACTCATGCCTACTATCTGTATCCCACCAAAACCAGGACTGGTTACCTTCACCTGTCTGGAAGCGGTTAAAAGAAAATTAAGGTTAGTGACAGGCTACTGTTCTGGAAAACAGGATTCAGAAAAACTAACTCAGTCTACTTCCTTCTGGAGTCTAAAATGCAAAAGTATTTTTTTCAACTTCTTGACAAAGAAACAAGCCATACTCTACTTTTAGCAAACACAATGTCAGGTTATGCACTGATAACAAGATAATTCAACTTTTTATCATTTTGAACATAAACTTTAAGCTTTTTCAGGTAACAACAACCATAAACTGACTGCATATTTGGAGAAACTGAAAACAAATAAATAAATCAACTATTTCCTTGCCATTAACAAAAACATGGAAATAAAGAAATGGTCCAGTCTCCACTGCAGTCTTTCAAAGCTTAAATGCCTTAATCGAAACACTTCCATTTGTTTCAATTTCAGGACAAATAATACTAGACTAAGGGTCTTCCTAGAGCTGGGAACAAAAGCCCTTAGTTCAGCAAAGAAGAAAGCAGCTTTAGTTCTCAAAGTGCTGAACAGCAGCTTCCACTAAAGGCAGTGAGAAGTAATGGACTCTTAACAGACCTGAAAACATAAACCATTAATTTAGATACCCAAATGTATATTTTAATTCAGGCTTTTACATCCACACAATAGGGGAATTTTTATGCTTCTAAGCCTATGTTTAAAAACTACTCATTTGCATTACACTGAGCCACAAATTGAGACTTTAAAAAATAAAAAAGTCTGACAAATCAATGCGAGCTCAGAAACAGCCAGAAACTTCTTAGAAGATCCTGGTAATCCTGGCAAAGACAAGACAGAGGAAACAAGACTGCCCAGAAGCTAAAGTAAAAAAGGCCAGTCACTGACGAGACAGAAATAAGGAAGATGTGGAGAGGCAGACTTTCTCTTATCCAAGTTCTTCAAGCATTTGCTAGTACAGCTCCGCCATCTAGGTTGCAGATCTCTCCCCCTAAAGCAGCTTTTGACCTTCAAGGATTAAAAACGTTCCAGCTCCACAGCACACTCTTTGTCTGGGGAAGAGAAAAATCTGCTGCAGAATTTTGTCTGGGTCTGCAAAAGCCTCGCAGAGAAGCAAGGGCACCCATGCTGGCAACAGCCATCAGAGAACTTTCTCTTGGTGTGAAGACACAGCCTTATACTTCAGTGGGACATCTGGCTAACCGCTTAAAAAGCTCTTAAAAGCACTGGTCATTCTGATAATTGGTCCAACTGGACAGTGTTTAAAGAATTTGGATAAAGGGGGTCCCATTAAATAACAGAAAAAAAAAAAAGCACCACAGACTTGGGAGGACATTTGAGAGAAAATGTGGTCTTCGGGCATCTCAAGTGGATTCCAAAACAAAAATAGCAGCCACTTCCTTCATGTCAGAAAGTGGCACAGGGAGCCACTGCCAACCTGACCATGATGAAGAGATGGAGGATCTAGGCTCTAAGCCTTCACCATATAGGCGCTAAGTATTGCATCTTCCCAGGAACATTCCTTGATGCATCTGTCCCCTTTTCCCCCTGACAAATGTTTTCTCCTTCCTGCTTCTTCAACGCAAGGGAGTAAAGCAGAGAGTAGACCCGCACCTGTGCTGCAGCTACACGATAAGCCGCCAAGGTAAAAGAAGTGGCAAAGCCACTCACACTGCTCTGAAGTGTACTGGCTTCCAGGACTTATGGGGAGAATATGAGAAAAAGTCAGAGGTGATTAGACCCAGAACACTGCTGGATCCTGGAAATCAGGATGGGAAATACTGGCTAAAACATCTGGCAGAGAGCTTGTAGAAATGGCAGTTGTCCCAGAAATAAATAGGTAGTCTGTGCTTAGCCCAGCACTGGTACGACTCACAAGACAGCAGCAGAGAAAACTGGCAAAATCTGGCCTTTGGTGCTAAGGGAACAGCTGATTTTGACTCTTCTCTCAGCACCACCAATAAAGATTAGGAATATCAATACACAATCTCCTCCATTTGCCTTCGTCTGTGTTCAGGCACTATGGAGCTGCTGGACGGCTTGGTGCTGGAGATCTAGGTACTGAATTCTTAGAAGCCTCTAAAGCTTTTCTGAAACATCTCATCTGTTCCCCAGTGTCCAATCATTTGTGCTAAAGGCAAGAAACCATGCAACCACTAGGCTGTCACATGTTATAAGCAAAACCACAGATCACCCTGAGCAGCGCTAACTAAGCAGGCTACTGGCGCATCCTCTTATGTCTTCTGATCAATTCACCATTGACAAGTTAACAGCATGCCCACTCTTCCACAATACCTGAACATTTCAGTAGGATAAACAGCCTATTCCATGAAACACTGAAAAATTAAGCAAGGCCAGTCCACTAGCAAAAACGTTAAAAGAAATCCAAAGGTTTTTAAAAAATTTAAATAGGCTAAAAAAGTAAATGAAAGTTTCAGCCTTATTTCTTTTCCTGAGAGAATGAATCCCATGGTAGCTCACAAATTGAAAACCATGAGGAAAAGAGGTTTTGACTACAACAGCAGGCCTCTGAGAGGTGGTATGATGAGACCTTAATAACTAAAATAGTCTAAGTCATCAGTCTCATGAAAACCCTGGAGCTAACCCAAATTTCCAACCACCCAGAGAACAAAACATTTAGAGCCATCCATAATTAGCATTAAAAGATCAACATCCTGGTCTACCCACCGTTTTGGAGCCTTCTTTGTAAAGTATCTAACTTTGGTCAGAAGGAGTTCCAGCAGATATCCTCGATGAGAGTCTCCCAGCATGTGCAACTCATCCACAACCACCACTCCTGATAAAGAGAAGCACTCAGGTTATATCTGACAAAACTCCAAACTGAGAATAGATGGCCTTGATCCTTTCATATTCCACATGATGAACTGAAATTTATACTTGCAAATCCAGCTGCGCTTACCAACACCACTACGGCTTCCTTCTGTCACTGATGCTTCCGAGAGACACAAATCGTGACCAATGTCATGACATTTCAAACCCCCCACAACATCACACACACACAATCAGCTTTTAAAAAAATAAATAGATAGACTTGTTAGTCTGGCCACCACACAAAACAGCATTGCAGCATCTATACTGTAACCTCTCTGCAAGTAAAAAAACCCAGGCTTCAGAGTGTCTGCAAAGGAACATTCCAGCACCCAGATGAGCTAGACAAAAGCTCTGTTGACATCACTGTCTTAGTTAAAAACATCACTCCTTACTAATGCAGTAATGTCAGAAAAAACCCCTAGAGCAGATGCAATTTCACTGGCATACCCTGCTTCCTATTGTATCTTTTCTCACTAACCAAACCTGGAATGAGCACTACTATTTAGCTTTGGCTTCCTAATGAAAAAAGAAAAACCATCTTACATGACTGCTCTCTTGTCATCCTACCTCCTGCAAATGACTTTTTTATTCTATTAGCCACCTCCATCAAATTTGTAAGATGTGTAGAAATACTGAAAAGAATAATGTCTAAACAGCTTTCTGAATATCAGCAGCTGGAGACAACAGACCAGATGAGGGTCTCCGCTGAGGAAAAAACAGAGCCACTACAACTTGGCCACCCAGCGCACCTCCTGCACACATCCCAACTAGCAGCAGTATGCACCCTTTCTGGCCCGCTGACAGGGTCACAGGGACATGGAAGAAGCTGAAGGAAGGTTAAACAAAAAAAGCAGGGCACAGGGGACACAAGCTTTCATTAGTTCTGCTGCTGTGGAATTTTTTTTCCTCTTTGGTGCAGCTATGTAATATCTTCCTGGTACAGCTAAAATAGCAGGAGCTTAAGGGCAAATGTGACCTTATATTATCTGTTTCAATGCTATTTTTCCTTCTCTTTTTTTTTCTCTCCTTCCTACGTATGTTCCTTCTCTCTCCGTCTGTTTTCTCCCCCCTTCTCTTTCAAGCCACTTAAGTTTGAAGAGTGCTACACTGCTTCATAAGCCTCTTTTACAAACTCCCACCCATCCAGCTCCTCTGTCTTCCTGTACTTCCTCTATTCTGTGCTGGCTTGTAAAAAATGGTATCTCGTTGGTCACCAAATACATATTTATTCAGCTACCAGAAAAAGCTTCTTCCTGCTTTCCAATACAACAGTCTGTCTGAATTCTTCCAGCAGCTGAGACAGGACAGTGTAATCAGATATCTACCAAAGTAAAATTCATACAAGTTACCTTCCCAGTCTTTGTGCCAAGCAGCAGCACATTTTGCTTCCTGAAATGAAGAATAGAACACTAGTGGTACCTACAGGCCAAAGCACAGGGAATGCCACTGTATGTCGTACGGGCCACTTGTTCTATACCTTCTGCTGCTACTCAGCTATAATACATATTCAAACCCACGCTAAACCTGTGTACTGTATTGCCCTGGCAGTCTGCAAGCTAGTGAGACCTGTCACACATGCACAGTGCTCTCCTCTATTCAGGCAGTACTTAGAACACACCCACTGGGATAACACAGCAGGAGCAATCAGGGAACCAGTATCTTTCCCAATGCCATCCTCACCTTAAAATGGAATTGCAGCCAAGGAGGACTACGGGTATGCATGCAATGGTATTTTCTACTGAACAACAAGCTCAGCAGTGTAAGTGGGGCCAGAATTCTGTTATACTGCACTGCTACTGAAAATGAGGCTAGCCTTATTCTCCTATTTCTGTCTGGAAATTAGGTATGTCCATAGAAGACTGCTGAAAAAAAACTACTAAAAAGTACCTAAGAGCTGTCATACATGTTTACTGTGGAATAATTAGGCTGCTTTCAGTCCACATCCTGTTTAAAACTAAGAAGTTCTGAATGACAGGCAAGGAGGATTTGATTTTTTTTTTTAATACAATTAAACCAGTAATTTTTTAATTTCAACTTTAAATTAAGAAAAGAAACAAGTATCACTACAGCACATTACAAATCCATTCCCAGCTGACACATTGAAAAGGCGTCAGATTCTTCTCTAATCTGCTTTCCCAAAAATTTCTTTAGCATCAGTGACAAGGGGCTGAACAAGAGGAATATCATCTCCTGTGTACCTGGATGTTCAAAACTGACACACATTATATAATAATTAGCAACACAAAATTGCTTTTAACTGCTTCATACAGCAAAGAGAGCTCTGCCAGGCAGAGGATTTGAGTTTCTCTCAACAATTTCCAAAGGCAACGTGAGCTATCAGCAGGGGGTTGACATCAACAAAAGGAACAGCTCAAGCTTGAGATGGAATCCAGCCAGAACTGCAGTCATCTCCCAATAACTCATCTCAAAAGATAAAACACCCTCATTATGAACTGGTCTAAATTTAGAATTAATTAGAAGACGAGGTACAATCTTGCAGTTTCAGACAAGCTTGCTTTAGGTGACAGTTAAACTGGCATTTTCAGCTCATGCCCGTGTTTTGCAGCTTTTATGAAAATTTATCTCCAAATAGAAATTTTGTCAATTTCTTAATTTAAAGATGATTTTTAAACTCAAATTTAATTTAAAACTTAATTTCAAATAAGCATATAAAGAAAAAAATATATTTTTACCCTTCTTTCAGTTATATGGTCATATTGGGGCACAAGGGAAATGGAAGGTTTCAGCAGAGGTGTTTTCAAATGGCGAGAGAAAAACATGATGCTTTAAGGAGGTATTGGAGTTGAGGATACATATTCAAACTCAAATCTTGTAATCGCTTGCCTGGTTATACTTATATGACTCTTCTCAGGCACATTCATCTTAGATAGCACAACAAAACGTAACAATGGAATGGAGGTACCAACCAAAGGGATTTGGCGTATCTCTAGCTTCTGAAAGATGATATCATTAAACAATACTTTTTAGTATACCAAACATGCTTCTAAGGCACCCAAGCCAACATAAATATGGACATCATGACCCCACTCTCTGTCTTATGTTGGCAGTACAGCTTGTACAGTGTACTGACCTAGGATCAAACCACCCCTATTTAAAACAAACAAAAAAAACCCCTTAAGTAGCCATATATTGAAATAACTAACTGCACGATCACCAGTTTTCTTGCAAGGGAAGGGGTGAAGAAGTACATTCAAGAATCGGGCTGGTCTGCAGAAGCCTCAATATGAATGAGCTTAAAATGCTGCACAACCATGTTCATCCACTCATCTTCCAGCCCACTGGCAGTCTAAAGCGTTCATGGTGATCCAGCCCCTACAGACCCAGGTATGAATGTGTTATCCCATGATCTCACACTCTGAAAAAACCTGCAAGGCTTTATTTCCCTTATTCTCTCTTGTGTTTAAAAAACTCTTCTGGTCTACAATGCTGCAGAATATTATGACACCAGATGCACATGGAACAGCAGTTTCATAGGTGGAGGTCATGGAGCAGTTTGATACTCATCTCGTTTTCCAATTTTTATATTCTTAAAATAGCAACCACCTATGTTACAGGCCAGAGTGAATATAGGAAGGATTACTGTATAAAATATAATTGGTATAGCTTTACTGAGCAGGGAAACAAAGAGAACAAACTTCTGACTGGACTAGGAAAAAACATCTCTCTCCAAGTGCACACTGGAAACACAGGGCTTCTTCAGGTTTTATATCTCCTCCCCAACACTAACTGAATACTACCATTATCTAGTGGCCATCAGGGCCATGGTGACCCAGAAGTCTACATTACAAGGACAGAGGGCTTTTGAGTAAACTACAAGAGAGAAATGAATGTCACAGCCCTCCTAGTCACCATGCCTACCCAGAGGAGCTCTATGTATTCATTCCACTTATTTTGACCCAGATGAGCACCAAACACAATTCCTCCTCTTTCTTGAGCTAAATGAAGATAAACCATGGATGCCACAATCCCTGTCCAAAACAAATGAACATACATACATTCTTGAACTCAAACATATCCCAGACCTTTAATTCAACTTCATTAATTAGAAGACACTTTCTAGCTATGGGAATCACTGCTTCCTGCAGCTAATCACTGTCCATGGATTTTCATCCATGTGAGACAAACTAAAACCTGCAGCTTCTACCTACTGACCCCAGCCACTGAGCTACATAGAATAGTCCTGACTGCCTTCCTAAATCCAAATCAGAGGTGCTCTGGAGGAAGAAAAATTGCTCAGTTTTCCTAAATGGCATGTCTGTCACATACAGAACTGAGCAAATTCAAATTATCCCATGATTTCACATGTGCTCAGAGTATGTAATAAACCTCATCCCCACAATGGTCAAGCCTTAGTATTTTACCCAGTGAGTCCATTTTGTTTTCTTCTATTAGTCTATTGATTAGACCATTGGCTTTCTCGATGGTGCAGACAGCAACGTCCAGGGCAGAGAAACGTCCAGCAGGAGACATGCTTCCCATGTAGCCTTCAACTCTCACATCCACCTCCTGAAACAGGGCCTGTTTTCCAAGGATAGAGAATGTCATGCCAAGGTTACAACTCTGAATTTTGACCAATGCCTGCTGGAGTCACATAAAAGCCAGCATCCTAGAACCACAGTCTCTAGTACTTATAATGCCAACTAATCACATTAAATCCACAGCTCAGTCAGTTACTGCTACCTTTTTCCACTGACATTTGTTATTTCCAAAGCAGAAGCCACACAGTACACATTGCAAGATAAAGTGTACATAACTGAGTAAGAGGTGGGGACCACTGTTTTGTATAAAAACATTTACTATTAAAAAGGTTAGAGAACACACAGCGCAACAGTTTATAATACCAGTGGGTTATGTACAAAAAAGCCTTGCTCCTGAGAAATTCTGGACAAAAGCCAAACATGGGACCCCAAACACAAAGATGTCGCATCTCCCACTGAAAGTCAAGAAACAACAACTTATTTTCTTCCACAGCTTATTATTGCAGTGCCAAAGCTTTGGCACATTACATTAACATTACTTTACATTAACTGCATTAACAAATGGTACAAATGTTTGAACCAGATGGGTAGGATACCGTATGATTTCAAGTATGTACAGCTACAGCCAAACCAGGCCAGGAGAAGCAGAACACAACATCGATAAATCTCCAGCTTTAAAAGATTAAAGCAAAACATGTCTCCATTAGCAATCACTACAAGTAGCTCTTGCACTCAGTTTGTAGCATTTTGTAGCAATTTGCAAGGTTAAGATACTGTCTCAGTTTATTAACACCCAAAATGTCTCAAATGTCAGAAACTATAACAAAAATGCCTGCTTGTTTTGTATTTGGTTTTAGTAATTGTTGTTACTTTGACATATTAGCTAATGGAAACAATGTTTAAATAGCTGGGGTGAGGAAGCCAAAACATAACCACATTCTGCAGAACAAATTTTTAGCAGAGTCAAAGTGAAACCAAAGGCACAAAATTCTGGTTGAACACCCCAAGGAAAGCTAAAATATCCCTTTATCTTTTCAGATAACATTGACACCTTCCCTTTGTAGTTTTGCAGACACAATGTCTAATTAGAAAATTCCTTTAAAGTTTGTATATTATAAAATCTGTGAATAAATGCAAGTAATTATGCTCTAAAAGTCAAAGCTGAAATAAAAATGTTTTAATCAACTCCTTAAAATTTTTCCAAGTTTCCCTCTTTGGCTAAAACTTTTGGGTTTTTTATCTCCAACTTAGAATGACAGCAAATTTTAAATTATCTATAAATCCATTCTGAAACAACCTGCAAATTTTTTTCTCCTTAAATCCATACAAAAACTTCTAACTGTTTAAAAAATGTGAGCCAACAACTACAACCCATCAATTTACCCTCCTTGAATGCTACTTACCTGCAGATAACATTTTTTCTCCTTGGCCACAGAGACAAAGGGAAGGATGAGAAGAGCTTTCTTACGAGTCTCCAGGACTCTCTTCAAAATAAGCAATTCTGCAACAAGAGTCTTTCCAGCACTGGTAGGAGCTTAGGGGAAAAAAAAAAAAAAAAAAGTTGAGTTTTTTAATTAATATTAACCCCTCCTGCTTGGCAAGCATTGCTGTTTGCCATCTATCATCCACAGAAAACTGTGGAAGAGATGCCACATACTGGGGGACAGCCATTACCCGGCGACAGCCATTACCCGGCAATGAGGCCCAAAGTCTTCTAGAACCAAGTAAATAAAAGTCAAATCCAAGCCTAAAGAAAATCATCCACCCCTCTTCTAAGTTTTTCATCCTCCTAGTGCTGCTCTGGAACCTTCTTCCCATGGAGAGTAGACACCACCCAACTTGTCATTTCCCACAGAATTCTAGTCCAACCTCTGTGCCCATCTCCCCCCATACACTAGGTGAAGAGAAACGATAAAGGAACTGAAAAAAACAGATAGCAAATAACATTTTCAAAAGTATTTATATCTAACATTGCTGTTATCCTTCAGTTCCCAGCTAACATAGTCTGTAATAAAAAAAAAAAAAAAAAAAAAAGAAGAGAGAGTAATCATTAACTGACTCCTAATTATCAGTTTCTAAAGGAACATTAACAGAGAAAATGGGGAAAAAAGTCTCTCCTCGCATCCGGAAAGGAGTCCGTCAAGCAAGGTCTGAGGTACAGCAATGGGACAGGATCTTAATGGGGTCTCTCCAGAAAAAATTGGATCTTGACCTTTTTATCTGCCAGATCAGAACCCTTCAGCACCAATATGTTTTTGTAAATGGCACTGGGAAAGTTCAGGGGTGACTAGTTTTGTCAGATGTTTTCATACCTGAGTAAACTAGGTTCTTCCCTTCCAGAACTTGTCCGAGCATTAGGCATTCTGCTTGCCATTCAAACATCTGTACCACTCCCAGACTGTGGTATTTCTCCAGAACTGCTTTGGGAAGACCCCAGCTTGCAAGGAGCAACTTGTCTGCTTGGTCTTCAGGAACATTTACCCGCTGATATTGCCCTTTGGGAGGAGAAAATAAAAAAATTAAAAAGTCAAGTATCATCCTTGAATCTGAGGTCACTGAGGTTATATACTTAAAGGTCAAACTTCTCTACAAGCTCCTGTATTAAGAGAAGAGGTAACAAGAAACTATCTTCCCTATATTTTTCAATATTTCCTATGGACGTTTCACCATTCTTCTTATCTCCTGACATAATTTTTTTCAATTTTTCCTCCTATAAGATTTTCTACATTCAAATCATTTCTTCACCAAACTCTGGTATTTGCTTTTGAGGCAGAGCAGCTATTACCAAATACATACTCAAACAGAGAGTCTCAGCACTGATTAATATAACAGCATTACAATGTATTTGCCATCTCACCCTTACCCATACTGTTTCCTTTATAAATTACTGCTACAGAGACTTCAGTAATCCTCACAGATTACAGAACTATGTAGTCATTTTTCTTGCTTTACGGATGAATTAAAAAACAACATCAACCAAACAAGCAGCTCAAGCTACTCTCTACAATGTGTGTTACTTCAGTATATCAACACTGATTAGTATCTTCACCACATTCCCAGTTCCTCCAGCTTAATTAAGTTCCTTGCTGCTTACTTCTTGTCTTTATAACCCTAAATAATTTTGTGCTGGCTACAGATACTGCCTCCTTCCTCCTCCCTTTTTCCAAATCATTAAGAAAACTCAAACTTTTTGTTCCTTCCTTCATCTGAGACAGAAAACAGGTTTCTGATCCACAGTAGTGCCTTTCCTATCACCCATGACTGTATAGTTCCCATAACAGCATTTTATGAGACCTTATCAAATTGAGATCAAAACCAAGTAATTGTGTGTATTGACTCTACTGTACCAATTCTTCTACTTGCACATTCAAAAAATTCTCAAAGAAATATTCCACCATTGCTGACAGCATTAAGGGCAGGCTAGATCAGAAACACTAGGGTGCATAAGCAGCCAGTATTTTTGCTCACTACATACCAAAAATTTCAACTGCCTTCATGAGGTTTACCCCATCCTAGCTGTCACTAGTGCATGATCATTCTCCGCTACACAAATATATAAAAAAGCTGATATTGCTTAGCTCTGAAAGCTTTGTTTCACTTTGTGTAATCAAAGTACCATACAAATACTACATAAGAAGATGAGTACCATCAGGCGAGAACAGCAGTATGCCATAAAGCAGAACAGGCTTCCCAAGGGGAACTTAGAGGAGACCAGATTTGTCTATCCTAAAATGTGACTAATATGGCAGAATTAGGATTTGGAAACATAAAAAGAAAAAAAACCTACAAGATGGGATCTCAAGCTTCTTTCCTAATATTAAAACCAATGAACTACATGTAAAAGACAGAATCAGTAAAGGATGATGTGATTCTGCTGTTTGAAGAGTATCTGTAGATTAGCACTGAATGTGAGTTTGAAAACCTGTGCCTTAGGTGTTCTTAAAGATCTATGTACAAAAGTACACCCCTAACGCTAACCTCTTTTTTACCTACTAGAAAAATGCTAAAAAATAGTCAAAATGATGAAGATACACGCTGCTGGTTAAAAACATTGGGCATTAGATTTCTCTGAAAGAAAACTCTTCCAGAAAGTGAGGCCAGTTGGACACAAGAGTGCTGCTTACTGAATCGTCTTTGAGGAGTTGTCCTGTGTAAACAGGCACGTTGCCTTGCTCAGCTCCATTTGCAGAAACTGACAAAATTGTATCTTGCAGAACATAATCACATGGGGAGAAGATGCGACATGACTAGAGAAGAGGCTGAGAGATGTAAATGTTTCAAAGAGTTACAGAAAAATTGCAAAAGAGATAAGTTACAATATGTTCTATAAACATCTCTATTTTAGATATATATACACACATCTTGATTTCTCTCAATTCGAGAGCGCAATAAGCTGGTAAAAATGTATTGCAACTAGAAGCATCGCTTTTAAGTGGTCCTGGCCGGCGGCAGGACCGCTTTATATGGCATCTTGCCACAAGATGTTTATATACTACCTTGTACGTATAGGCAAGATGTCATATAAAAAAAACCCACTACACTTCTCTGCATTTGCAGGTATCAGGGCACCAGCCAGGACCACTTAAAGTGACATCTCTAGATACAATACATTTTATCAGCTTACTGTATTCCCGAATCAATTTGGTAACATCGGTAAACCTCACCTCAGATACCAAAGAATACAGACTATACCGACTGCTGTATTATGGTAGCACCTAGAGGCCGAGTCAAGAATAAGGCCGGCCGTTAACCGACACGAAACGAAACGAGCCCGACTTCAGAACCGCGCACAGAACACACGCTTTCTTACCTTCCTCAACTAACCATCAGGAAGATCCCTCGATTCTCGTTCGTACGCCTCCACCCTTGTTAACCAACATAAGCACCTACCTCAGCGACGGACCGCGAAGCGACTCGTCCCCGGGGCAAAGGCCCCGGGCCGGGAGAGCCTCGGAGGGTCCCCGACCCCTTCCCGCACCGCCCTGGCGGGACGCGCCTGGGCGCCATGTTGTTGCCTGAGGGAGCAGCGGCGGGCGGGGGCCGCGGCCGCCAGCCCAGCGCGCCCTCGGCAGCGCCGCTCCCCCCAACGCCCCGGCGCTGCCTTGAGGGACCGAGGAAGGGGAGGGGAAGGCCGGTACCTGCCGAGCCGGTGCCGGGGCTGCTGCCGCGCAGGGAGAGGTCGAGGCCGGGCGGGGGGCTCAGCACAGGCCGGCAGGGAGCGGCGGGGCCGAGCGGGGTAACAACCTTCCCGGCCCCGCGGGAGGCGGCCGGGCCGCCCGAGGCCTTAGCGATGCCGTTCGGGGTGACGCCGCCATCTTCCCGCCGAGCCATTCAAACCCCAGCACCGCCCCAGAGCGGCGGCGGGGCGGCTCTCCGCTTCTCCCCGCCCGCCGCGGCTGCCGGCGGGCTCGGGGACCGTTCCCGGGCGGTCAACGGCCTGAGATGGAGCAGGGAAAGGGCGAGAAGGGTGCCGCCTGCCTGCGCTCCGGCCGGGGAGGAGGATTCCACGGCAAAACGGCTACCCACAACACCCCGGCACCACCTGTGACTGAAACTCTTGAGGGGTTGCTACAGCTGCACACAATAACGCTAATTTGCTTTGGGCACTAATTAACGCAGGTTTTAATCATTACTCTTAGCATTCCAGGTGCCACACTCACCTTTGTCAAAGCGTATTGTATTAAATAAAATGCCAAGGCAACGTTTGAACTTCTAGAACAGTTGTCCAAATCGCAGACTACTGGTTTTCTTTGTAATCGTACCTGGTTTTGTTTCAGCAACGCTCAGGAGCACACGTTACTCACGTGGCCCAGGCGGAAGACAGGTGTAATTAATGAAGCAACATAATGCAGTCTGCTTCAGCAAAACAAGCGTGCCACAAGCACACGGGCTTACCTTGCAGAGCTTCTTCATCCTTGCAGAAAGACAGATGGAAACAATAAAGAGGGAACAGCACAAAGGACAGCCTTGCTTGCTGTTTTTAATGGCTCAGCTAGCCAAAATAACCTCTTCAGATTCTGAAAGAGTAGGGCTAGTTTCATCTCTCCCCAGCAACATGAATATCAGAAGCAGTACTGTGAAAATTCTGCAATACCCCAAAAAAATGCAAGTGTCTGCCCATCACCTGCAGAAGTGCTAAGTAGCATGATACACAACAGTTAACAATAGAGGGGAAAATTAAGGCTTTTCTAAGTTGCTTTTAATTTCAACTTAAGAAAACATACTAATCTTTCCAGAAATATTGACAACTAAGGCTGAACATTCAAAGTGGTTCCAGTAGCACGAACATAGGCAGGTAGTATTCTGTCCATCAGGAATGCATCTTTTATTTTGGGTAACACACAGACACACTCCACTCAGAAAAACTTTCCGTCTTCTGTAGATCTCTACAGAGAAATGGATCACAGCTTGGGAGGCTGACTTCATGCAAAGCAGTGCCAGTGCTCATAATCTCAAAACACATACACACACCTTCTCTGAGGCACCCAAGACCCATGTTCCTCAGCCTCTCTTCTCACAGGAACAGGTTATTGGCCCAGAAACACTCAGAAAACAGCTGGTGGTAAAATGGATTTGAAAAGTCAGGCATGGAAGCAACAGCCTTCTTTCCAGTTGTCCTCCTTCACAACAGACTAAAGCTTCTGTACCCATCTTTGTCCTGCCTATGGAGTTTCTGGCCCACAAAGATGAGCACATGCTCTCATTCCTGTCATTAAAGCAATCTCTTAAGATTAAATGGACGCAAAATCCTTTAAGAATACTGATGTTATTTCAGACAATTATATCTGAATTAGTGTAAGGAATGGTCTAATGGAACAGTCAACATAATTAAATCCTCTTTAAACCAAGCAGCTCAAAGAGCTTATTTTGTTGTTAAAGTTTACAAAACCAGATGCTCATAGTAGGCTCTTCTGTGTTTCAAAGCCCAAGCACCAGAAAAGTACAACAGGCGGTTTTTCTAAAGCCGTTATTTTAATGAATTGACACTGAAAAGGATGTATCCATCTTGCTACTCTGTAGACCAAAGGTTAAATGCATTAAAGGGAAGAGAGGCATACTTGAATCCTTAGTTGAAGACTCCTTGCTGCAGAAAACAATTCCCACAGCAGACTAACCGTTTCCTGCATTAGTATTGAAAAAATATAGAAGAAAATATTTCAGTAAAGATTTCTACTTAGTAACAATATATAATTCTATTGCACCAGAAAAAAGACCAGAATAAACAGTGCTGATGTTTGAAATGCTCACAGCATAGACATGTTTCACTTTAACATGTAGTTTTACAACTGCAGCCCAAAATCTATTACTTCCCCATCACTTTATGTCTGATGAAGTACACTTCATGTACTAGTTGCAGCTTTGAAAAAGCTATTTAAAATATTAAAGGGGACTTTAATCTCCATTTTATTCATTTCTTCTTTAAGGGAAAAAAACAGGTTTCGCTAACTGAAAACTTTAAACCCTTAAAAATAGTTTACAAAATTTGAGGACTGACTGACTTTACTAAGGTAGGAAAAAGGGCTAACTAGCAACCAGTCGAAGAATTTGGTTCCGTAAGTACGTGCACAGCTGGTTCATCAAGTCTCTGTTCTGTCCTTCAACCCAGTGCATTTCTACTAATACATCATTTCCTTCTTTCTTCACATTCATTAAACACTTAAAGAGAAAACATCTACTAGTTTCTTTCGGACTTTGTTCTTTTTCAACTGTCAGACTGCTAGCTTCCTCTGAAGGGCAAGGTTCCTCATTTGCATTACTGGAACCTTTGACGAGTGACATTTCTCCCCGCTTCGCTTCTGTCTCCTCCTCCTTCACATGTTCACTGTGTTCTTCTTTGGTGGCAGATTCTTCTGTTAGCTCGTCACTTGTGGCCAAGTGAACATCCTCCTCAGGTGCCACAAACCCCGTTTCAGAGTCTTCAGTCTTGGGGTTTTCACAGTCCGAGTTGTTGCTCATGCTCTTCTGGCTGTTTTTTTCCTCTTCCATTGCTTGCAGAGTATCTTCAGAAGCCCGAGGAAGTTCTCGTAACTGCCTTATTCTCTCTCGTTTCTTTCTCCTCAAATGAATCCAGGAGTTTTCAATGGCAGTCACAAACAGGCTAACTTCATCCTTGCCACAGGGAACACGTTTATGCTGAACCTATTGCAGAAAACAGCAGAACTTCATATTATCCTCTCACACTTATGCTTTCAAGTAGGACGTTGTTTTAATGTATAAGACTTAATACCGTACCTTCAAATCAGTGAGAATCTTCTCTACCCAGGCTCTAACCACAGCAATAGCTTCTACAGCATCCCAGCCCAGAGCTGCAGCTTTGATGGATAACTCTTTGACCGTAGAAGCCAAAACCATAAATGTAATTGGTTTTCGGGGTTTCTCTAATTTTCTTCTTTTAGAGGGAGGTGACTAGAAGAAAGAAAAAAAAATTACAAAGCTATGCAGTATTAGTGGGATGACTTTTGTACTCAGTAGACATGGGGATTAAGAGCATAATGTAAGCCACTAAACAGTTATTGACAGGGCTTGAGTTTCACTTCACTCCAAAGAGTTTTAGGTTGAAAACAGCTAACAGGATCATGTACTTTATGCTAGCCTGATGGACAGAGAGAGTTTTTCAGACCTTAGACAAAAAGCTTCATTGTTTCCTTCAAACCACTAGTTCTCTGTGAGCTGAGAAAGTGCGGCTGCTCTTGGGAACAGAGGTCAAGGGTTAATATCCACATTTTGATCCAAGTTCACTGAAGGTTTACTCGCACCTTCTATAAGGTTGGTTATTGTCTATGCTTATCTTACAGTATATGTACACCTGGATCCAAAAAAGCAGCTGGCTTACATTAGTTATGGTGAACAAGCTTCACTTACATTCATGTAGGTAAGTCTAAGCTAGACATGTTCGTATCTACTTGGTAACAGAATCTGTAACAGTAAATCAAACCCAAGTTCTCAGAGGGAAGCTGAAAGTTCAGATCTAGCCCCAAACTTAGCATATTTTTAATACTACTAAATTGCTATCTGAAGTACATTACAAATTACCCTTACTTACACTGAAACCCATAGGAAGTTCCTACACAGGCTTCTTTTTTCTTCCCTAAACATAGGTCATTCATGCATCACACGCAACAACTGCCAACAGACTGGTAGCTAGTTAAGAAATCCTACTGTCCATACAGCCCAGCACATCCAGTGTCCCAGTCTGAAGGAGAACAGTTTGTTCCACAGCAGTTATAGCTCATTAGGCCCTTCCTCAAATAAGAAGCATGGACAATCACAAGCAAAGCAAAATTAAGCTACTTACAGGTACTTGTACATCATCATAGAAACTCCACGCCAGTGCCCATCTCATGGTGCGTCCTTGACAGAATTCAGTATGAGTAACTTTAGGAACCTATGCAAAGAAGCAATATAAAACTTAATTTCATATTAATAAAAACCACTGGTTTACTGCACACATTTTCAAATTTAAAAAAATTACAAAGTTAGCATGGAGTTATTTTCTCATAACAGAAACGGAGATTCTTTCTGACATGGCTCATGGATGTCAGTGCCACTTGAAACTGGTCAGTGCCAAGCCTGGCACCCGTGCCCAGGATTTCCCATCTCTGCCCTGCCATATCTCTGCCCTTTCAGAGCTTCAAGTTCAGCAACACACAACATGACCCTTTTTGTGCAGCAATCCAGCACACCTACAGCACACATCTGCATTCTGATTCTGCAAAAAGCACATTCTCCTTGTTCAGAACCTGCTCCTGTTGCGCTTTGTAATGCTGAACCCATTGCTATAGCAAAGGAACACAGAAGAAAGGCAACGAAGGGCTGGGAAGCCAAGCCACTCACCTGTCTGCAGATAGCAGAAATGTGCCCAGAAACAATTCTCTATCTTTGCCCCAAAAAAGCAAGTCTGGACTTACACTGCCTTTACATATAAAACCCGGATCCAATGCTAGTGTTAACTAGTCTTTCCACACATGGATGCTGTAGCCATTTATGTATGGTATGGAGAATGTGCTAAATACTACCAAGGATAAATATCAACCATCCCACCTCACTGAATTATCAGCTCTAGGGCATAAGCCCCACGTCTGCACAGAAAAAAAAAAACACAGCACTGTACCAGCTACTAGGAAGACAATTAACTCTATCCCAGCTGAAACCAGGACAACTATACAGAAACTCACCCCCTGGATTCGAAGTTCCTCTTTCAATGGTGCTAAGCTGCATTTCTTCCCCAACATGCAACTGTACCATCTGCAAACAGTACATTAACAAAGTGTTTTACAAATGCAGATCAACTGAAAATGGCAACTGTCAGAAAGAACTACTTGGATCAGAAACCTGGAGAATAGATTTAAAAACAAAACAACAACAAAATAATCACACTCTTAACCAGAGACTAGGACATAGTGCAACATGAATGGGAACAGAAGACAGAGTGGACAGGGGAATCTTTTCGAGTTTTTAGGAAATACAGTAAGTCTATTATTGAAACAGTGCCTCAACAAGCAAGAATCCTGTTTCAAAGAGTGACTTTAGTTATGTGGGAGACGTTACTCTTTACAATAATTTGTTTCAATTTCTCCACTTTTTTTGGAGAATGAATCAGAATAAAAAGGAATATTCAACTATTGACAAGCATTTGTGCCTCAGAAGCAGAAGTGTGCCTACTGACTACTTCTGCTCACTCTTAACTCATTATCCAGCTTTCCATCACCTAACCTATGTTTCATGAGGAAACAAACAGGACAAAAAAAAAGGAAAGAAATTTATTTTCCCACTTCTGGTGGAGCTTATCCTTCCACCCAGCTCCACATCTTCAATATCTCCAAACACTACACCTTTGTTCTTCATCTAAATTACTGTTGGACCTCTACAACCCTTTCTTCCATACTTTTTTGGTGACTGGATCCAAAAAGGTTAATCGTAAATATAACGTAGTAAAGAATGAAAATTGGAGTTCCCGGTTATCAAGGGACAGTTTCCTCAAGACTATGCATCTAACTTGAAGGCAAGCAGTTTAAATTTCTCACATATGCAAATTAAATACACTGTAAACAAAAACAAAAAAAAAAAAAAGAAAAAAGGATCAGTGGTATTAAGGGACAATTATTTAAAATTACTTCCTGCATAATGCAATATACAGAATTTCATGTAGCAATACTTAAATTAAACCCCAAAATTTCTAGCAAAACTTAAACACACATCTTTCCCAAAATTATAAAATATTGAACTTGCAACTACTAGCTGAAGTGAGGATGGGGGTAAATAAACAAAATCATCTCCTGGCCCAAGGGAGTCTCTATCTACTAACAGTTCATTGCTCACGCCCTTTGGTAGAGTTGCCAAACCTTATCTCTAACAAAATAGGAAACAGTATTTTAAGTAAACTGTTCTTTCTTTAACAGATTCTCCAAGGTAGTTTATTCAAAACCACGAACCGAACCATCCCTACCATCCAAACACACAGTGCTTATTTTTCCTAACAGGATACACAGTTAGCATGTGAGTATGTTCTATGCCCTGCACTATCAATTTATCAGATCAAGAGATACCCTCTTCTTTGCTAGAGGGGTGGTGTTGCCAAGAGGGGCAATACAGGAATGATGCCTTTCTCATAATTCCACACCACCTTTTCAAGGCAAAGACTGCTTGCCTTGAGAGTAACATCAGCCAGTTCTCTACCACATTTGCCACTCCTTTCAATGTTGTCAAACAGCAACTTATGAAAAGCAAGTTTCCCCTGGATGTACACACACCAGATGGAACTAGAAACCATGTTGCTATTGCGTTTCCAGAAGTCATCACAGATGCATCCCCTGCCTCCACCTTACAGGGCCAATTAAGTCCTCAACTGTATACATGTGCTTTCCAGATCACAGTATTTTACACAGTACACCACATGCTCCTGTGGAAATCACACTGGTAGAAAAAAACCACTACGTATGAGAAAGAGCACGTACAAAGCGTAAAAACATCCAGCTACACTGAAAGAACATTTAAAATATGTATATATGTTACACCATCACTTCCTCTCTGACCTGCCTCCCCTCACCCATTGTTATCACTGACTAAACTCAGAAGAACTGTTTCAGTTTATATTTAGTTTTGAAAAATCACTACATTTTAGACACGCGTAAGAGCATACACACCTAAAAGCTTGTCTACATCAACTAGCCTAAAATAACATTCTACCTACAAACTTTGACAGGATCAGCAGTCATTTCCCACTGTCCTTGCTGGCACAAATAAGATTGCTAAAAATTCTCATGAGTTTAATTCTTCTGGCTTGTAACCACTTCTGAACATCAAAACCTCTATTTTATCACTCTGCCATACTATCTATCCCCTTTTTATATTTTGTAAGATTTAGTGGGTGACAGAGAAAGGAAGGACATTAAAAAAAAAAAACAAGACCACCCCCATTTCAAGGTTTGCAAAACGTTTGCAACCTCTGCAAACCTTCTCAACCTTTTTTTCCTTCAAAGCACTACAAGACAGAAAAAAGCACTTCTAACAGAGCCAAATGCAGTCTTACTGTGTCTTGTTTTTCCAAAAACTAAATATATTCTTCATTTTTTCAGGCCCATTATTAGAAAACAAACATTCTAAAGAAAAATTTTGGTATTACATAGACAAAGATTCTAATGCAATGGTCTGCCTAGAAGTGTCTAAAAAAACAAAACCAAAACACTTCTTGAATGTATAAAACACAGGCTGTACTTCCTTTGCTTAGGAGACTGATGAAGCCATGGTAACATATAAAATTTTGGCAGCTGTATTTTAGAGGCATATTAAAAAAAAAACCTGAAGGAATCTTCCAGAAGAGCTAGAGGAATAACATATAACACTGAGAGAGAGAAAGTCTGATAGTCAAAAAACTGAAGATGTGCCATCTGTTCAAAAGAAGGTCTCACTATGGTTTTTATTGTGGCTTATGTTCACCCAAGATAGCATTCAGTACAACAGTGCCCTTTAGTAGGCAAAGCTGCAAGTTACCAAAATTCAGCCAGGAAAAGATAGAAACTTTTAGGTAATGAATAGATAACTAGGCAATGTCATAAATCCTTCCCCATCCCAGAAGCCCTGAAGACTCAACCTTGACTGTCTTTAGCAAGTACGCGTGCTAATTTAGCTGCAAGCTACAAGTGTCACTGTTACTGGCTTTTTTTGCCTTCTGCCTTTAAATACCTCAAACGATGAGTTGTAATTGATGCTCAAGAACAACTAATTTCACATAAACTGAGACTAATCACTGATGTGTATGTATCATTAAACAAACCAAACGGGTATCACTAGACCACAGCTACATTCCTTACTTAAAATATCACTTTCATGTGATTTCTGCCAAAGCATCAGGCAAAAGGTGTGCGTTTTTTAACCGCAACAAAGCACTTACCTTAACCTCTTTTTAAGTTGTAGACTGTCATGAATAATTCTTTTGACAAATTCTAGCTCTCCGCCCTCAGCCATGATTTCTGTGATCCCTCCTGTATTTACAGAGCTGGGAGGGGGACGCCGTGGATTTCGAGAATTTACTCCCTGGATAAAAAAAGAGCATTTGAGATGAACATTTAATATGTTAGGCCACTTTGTACACTGCTTCCTGCCTCAGTCTTTAGTGGGTAGCAAGTGTCACCACCTGTAGTTATCCTCCCCTCATCAGAACCACAGATAATAGACAAAGATACATTCAAAACAAACATTAACAGTGAATACTCTACAATCTCAAACCTAGGTAAGTTACTTGTCACACAACAGTATCCTCCCAATATGAAATACAAGGTAAGACATGCTGGTTACATGCATCTACACAATTACAATCTATAGTGTTTAATTTAATTTCAACACTTAAATCTTTTTTCCACTGCCCCATATTATAGAGTTAAGTTTCTGACTATATTCAGTGGGTATTGCCAAGAACTGTTCCGAGCTATATGATATTGCTTAAATCGCTAAGGAAATGAAAAATACAGACAGGCACAATGCCAGAAACCAATTCCTCTGTACCACTGTTATGCAACGGGCACTTGAATTCAGATTTACTAGCTGTCTACTTTCCAAACTAATTCTCTAAGACAGTAAGAACTTGTGAAAAAATTCTACAGGTCATCCTCCACTTTAGGAAGGGTAACAGTTAAGTCTTTCAAAACTCCTTTGGGGCAGTGGGTGGGGATAGAGAAGACTTAAATGCTGTTTCATAACTATTTGGGATTTTCCATTCCACCTTTCCCAAGGGAAGTGGTTACATTATTGCTCTCCTCCCACTCACTGAACACTGAAGTACATACATTTAGTTTGTTAGCTTACCTTCGCTTCCAACTGGTTGGCAAAAAAGGGGGGGTTGCACATGCAGAAATCATAAACAATCTCAGATTCTTCTTTCAATGCATCCATTAGAAGAGTCTTCTGTGGTACCTTCACCACTAACAGAAAACAGGAATTTGGTCAATAAGGAACTTTGTATTTTATCTAGCATGCCATTTATATTTCAGTGTTTCTTGAAACAATATATTGTATAAAAACTATACTTTCTAAACAGTATTTTCTACAAAAAAAATGTAACAAACATCAGCATGCAAATAAAGACTTCAGGTTAAGGATTAGCATACAAACAGCTTGTGTGTTTATACACAGTAGTAAAATTACATGAGTCTGTTTAAAACAATAGTAACTGTTTGAGTTATACTGAGTTCTCTGATGCAACTACAAATTCCCTTTAAGCCCTTCCAAAAATTAATACAAGTGTCAATTAATCACCCCATAGACTCCTCAGAGATAAAATAAATCCCAGTCTAAACAGCTTTTTTAAGATAGAGAATTCTAGAATTCTCAAAGAAATTGTACTCAAAGAAATGTACTGTTTGGTCTTTCTAGAGTGTAAAGCTAAGAAAGAGAGAGACTGTCTTCACTGAAGTTACACAGCACCAAGATCAGCTTCAAATCTAATCTTATAATAAACCAAAATTACTGTGTTAGTAATACTATGCATCCTGCACAGGAACTGTAGTCTTACACGACTTAGAAGAATCACAACAAAAGAAAAATATTAGAGTTTCCTGTCTGGACAAATCTTCTGCTTACTTGGGTCCACCAACTTATTATTACCCATCACAAGGATGAAGGCAAACATCCCACATAGATCTCCACTGGCTTTCCCCAAAGGCTATATAATTCCCTTGGAAATTGTGGTCAAGTCCTGCCACACATCTTCTGAAGACCACAGGAACTCCAGCCCAAGGAGCAGGAATTTAAATATGGATGAAGTCCAATTAAAGCATGTATAAAGATTACAAGCAGGACTTCTTGCAGACTTTACCAGTCCTGCAACTCACGGATAACGCACATAGAACAAAGATATTTAGAATGGAGGCAGAAGGCATGCCTCTCTTCCTAACATTTACTACTACAGTTTATCACCACCTTAAGAATACAAAATTGTTAGGATAGCAGGCAATTACCAAAGTTCAGGTTATATGTAACAAGAATAATACCTTGTTATAATGGTATGTACCATTACATACAGGGTACTGATTTTTTTTTAGTTTTTTTTTAAATACCAGCAGATAAATTCTGGCCATCATACCATTCCAGTAAAATAGATACACAACTCAGAACACCATGTAATTTTTTTTAGTATTTACATCAATGCCCAGGTTTATCAGTTTCTGTTTTGCACATATAGAAGAGATTCCCTTTGGAAGAAAGTTACAGCAAGCAGTATTTCACTTTCAGCCAAAAAACATAGCTTTTTTTTCCTCTGGGCAAAAAGAAGCTATGATGCAATTAATAATCATCCCTGCATTACTGCTGTTTTTACTATCATTGAATTTTTTTTTTTTCCATTGAAGTTAGAAGAACAAAGGCTATATTCTAACACAATCTCCAAATGAAGCTATTTGGGAAAAATTTCAAGAGAGACTCCTAGAACACGACAAAAATTCTGCGTTGTTTTTTGTTGGTTTGTTTTTTTTTTTTAAACCAGAATTACAGGAAGATGTCTAATCCAACTCCAAAATGCCTTGCTAACCAAGTTACTAGCTACAGTAGTATACTCAGCTCTAGCTAAACAATTCAGGTCCAGGAGTTAAAAAGTGGCAGGGTGGATCATTCCCAGGCAGCATCTGGCTATGGGTACCACCAGTGGTAATCCCTTGCCCGTGGCTCTACCCACCAGCAATCAGTCATTTACTCCAGCTTATCACCTTTGGCACTACAGCTTCACATGAGGCACTTTCCTTTGCCAGAGGTTTTTCCAGTATAGTGAAACACCACCACAGCACTAAAACTCCTACGATGGCAGTAGTAACAGAAAATTGTCATTGTTCTCCACATCAAGTTTTGGATCTTCAAGACTGACAAGGAGGACAGACCAAGACGACAACGTTTTGGTAAAAAGAGTACTTCCAAAATCCAGCAGAAGTGAAGATTTTATTTCAGAGCTGAATAACAGACCTGCTTTTTAGTGTACTGAATTGCCGCAGAAAATTTTCCAAGGTCATCTACAGACCAAGTCTGGCATACTGCTACTGCCACAGGCACTGTTAGGACCTAACTCAGAAATTAGGATGGACTGTCTCTGTACAAGATGCGAATATATGGCAGTGTCATGCAAATTATCTGAGGGGAGCACACCAGGTCTCCTAACAGCAGAAACAGCACAAACTCTAAGAAATACTTCAGCAACAGACAAAAAAATATGGAGAGAGGAAAACACCCCAGGGTGAAGTTTAACTTTCAGATTTTTGTAAGGATGAGTAGTTCTCTACCCACACATCCCATTCTACAGAAGCTGTGACTTCCCAGCTTAAGCATAAGCAGACCTTAATAGACAATCTGCTTCAATAAGAACAATTGAGCATGTATTTGGCAGGAATACGGATTCTGATATGCCACTGGACATGGCAGAAATACACCACAACATTTGTATGCTACTAAATACCTTATTACATCATACCTTTTATAAGATCAGACAAGTTATTTTGTTCCACATTCTTCTTGGCATAATTGAAGCACATATCATCCACTTCTGTTGCAAGAAAATACCAGCCATTCAAAGTTGCTCCAAGTAATGGGTATATGCAAGATGCCCCTGTCCCTGCAGAAGTGAAAAGCCATGAGAAAGGCAAAACAAGTCTCTGGTGTTATATGCAGTGTGGCTGTTAACTATGTACTTTTCACAACAAAAAGAACTAACTTCAAAAAAACATTGATTACTGATCATTTACTACTCAGTTCTTTAGTGAACTTTATTTTTTTTCCTATACAACAGTGATTAATTTACACAGTGAAAGTCAAATATATTCTGGTTCTACCATGAAAACCCCTATCACAAATATGTTTTTCTTCTGCGTTTCTCTATTATCTACCACCAAAAAAAAAAAAAATCTGTTCCATCACACTGTCTTGCCCCAATGCCCAAAACAATGAGAGAAACAGAGGTGCCAGTTAGGATATCTAAAAAGATCACCAGACAGATAAAAACTTGTCTCCTGGTTTCAGCTGGGATAAAGTTAATTGTCTTCATAGTAGCTGGTATAGTGCTATGTTTTTGAGTTAGGTATGAGAAGAATGTTGATAACACTGATGTTTTCAGTTGTTGCTAAGTAGTGTTTATACTAAGTCAAGGATTTTTAAGCTTCTCATGCCCAGCCAGCAAGAAGGCTGGAGGGGCACAAGAAGCTGGGAGGGGACACAGCCAGGACAGCTGACCCAAACTGGCCAAAGGGGTATTCCATACCATGTGACGTCACATCTAGTATATAAACGACAACTTGGTAACAAAGAGAAATACCTGCTAGCACGAAATAATTCCTTCTCGTAATTATGCAATATCTAGATGATCGAATTACCAATGACAGTCAAATTTAGGATTATAGGGAATGGGTACAAGAAAAGGGAATGGTATCTCACCACCACAAAACTTGAGTTCAGAGATATATCAAGAGTCTACTGTTATACTGACTTATTGAAACATAAATAACAATGTCTGTCAGTACACAAAAACATGCAGTTATTTCCAGCACTCCTGTTAACGTTCCTCTTGGATGACTTACTGCTTTCCCAGAGTTGGAACATCAGTGTTCACTGCCAACTCAAACTGAAGTTTTTTTCCAATATTTGGAGGACTTAAAGGATCTGTCTCTTCTACCTAGACACCTACCGTGACAAAGTTCACAGAAACTGTTTTTGAAAATGCAACCTAATATCAAATACATAGAAGCTGGCTAACAAGGTTAAAAGTCATGAAAGGAAAGCAGCTGTGCGCACACTACTTAATGATATAACCCTTGTATCCATCACAAATCCAGCTAAAAATACAAGTCAGTAAATTTCAGGAGAACAAAAATTCCATTACAAAAAAAAAAAAAAAAAAAATCATGCTAGTGAACACCAAGAAAACAGTAATGAAAAAACTGGCACGGTAACTGAGACTACTGAACCCAAGCTTTGAAGACAATAACTAAAGTTTTAACATCTTAAAAACTAAAGTTTTAAGCATTAAAACACAAGACAATAATTAACGTTTTAACATCTTAAAACTAAAAGTTTTAAGCATTAAAACACAAGTTAGAAAGGAAATTCCAGCGTGTCTCTATTTCACTATGAGTACTTCAACACAAAAAAATCTTCAAAAACAAGCCTTTGAAATTGTAAAGGAAGATTCTATTGACAAAAAATTAAAAAGATGTGAACTAAATTAAAATGTATCATTGCAGGTGCCTTTTAAGTAATTCATATAGAATCACCAAAAATTTGGAATCCAAACCAGTTTTTTTATCTGTGTCAAATATAGTTTCTTGCTCCTACAGAGCTTGCCTTTTTTTTTATTTCTAATGAACACCAAATTATGTGCATCAGTGTACACCTTATAAATTCACATCTTTACTGAATAACCATTTACTTCAATCTACTACTTAATCCAGATATTGCCCAGATATCATCCAATAACCTGGATACTGAAACTGAGCAAGCTGCGATGCTCCTAGGCTCGCATCAGTATCATCCATCTGTGGATGCTCAGTCCAGTTTAAAAAAATATTTTGTTTTCAACAACATACAGGAAGTCTTTGACCATCTACAACCAAAAGACAGATTTGCAATATTTGTCTCAGTTTCTAATTAAGCTTTTTTTTTTTTACAATATAGTTCATGCAAATAGCTGCATTAAAAACAACAAAAAAAAGAACAAAGTTTAAAAAAGACAGATCATTCATCTGTCAAATACATCTGAAAGCACAGAAATTTTATTAAAAGGAACACTAGAAAATATTGTTATGCAACTCACAAACTCTCCTGTGCAAAATTAGCAGATTGCTAATATAATTCACTAGTTAGAAGACTAAGAAGAAATGCCATCTTTTTTTTTTAATTCCTGTAGAATGACATTTTTGCCTGCGTTACTAGCAGCATAATTTTTGTACACCACACAGAGATGCACTCAAGAGAGTTCAAGGCCACGCAAAGCCAAACAATTGCCCGCTATGGCCATTCTTGTGTTTGTGCAGAGAAACCTGACCCATCAAGAAGCCGAACGAAATACCAGTGGAGTCAGATTGCCCGTTTCAGATTTTTGCCTCTCGGACTTCCCATTTCTCTATGGGCGCATAACAGGTTTTATCGGCTAGTTCCACTGACGGTAAATAGCGAATTCAACATTTCGTTTTCCCAGGTACCTATGTCAATGCCTCGCCTAAGGACTTGCTTGTCAGCATCCTGGTGACCAATGAGATCCTCTACCCAGTGGATGTAGTTCAGCCTCAAGGGAACGGTAGGAATAAGCCTTTCCACGGGGATGTCAATCGTAAGCCCAAAATCCTCCTTCAGGAGGGTACACGTCAGAGCTCTCACCGCCTCAGGGTCCTTGAAATTCAGGCTGAAAAGGTAGAAGCAGCGGTTAGGGGGGCCAGCGCCCTCTCCCTCGCCACCCCCCCGGGACGGACACGGCCCTCAGGAGCCGCTCCACAGCCCCAGGCCCCGGCCCGGCCCGGCCCTCCCGCCGACGGGCCCTACCTCACCCTGCCGGTGAGGGTGGTCTGTACGTGCTGCTGGAACTCGGGGTACTTGCCGGCCAGGTAAGCGAAGTCGGGAGGCTTGTCCTTGTACCGGTTGCGAGCGTGCATGGACTTGTTGAGGGCCATGGCGGAGGGGAACTGCCGGGGGAGCGCGGGGCGGGTTCGCCGCCCCCCCCGCCCACCGACCGACCGCGCCGCCCGCCCAGCTCCCGGCGAGCACCGCGGCGCCTTGGGGCGTACCAAAGTGCGGCAGGCGCGGGGGGGGGCGAGGGCGGCAAGCGGGTGTCGGACCGCTCAAACCATCGCCCAGCGCGGTGACGGGGGAGCGGCTGCTGCGGTGGGTGGGAGTCGGGCGAGTAGAGATTTATATTTTAAAATATAAATGGTTTATATACGGGCGTCAGCGCCTCCGAGTTAGAGACTGAATGAGTCATAAAGACCCCAAAAATAAAATAAGAAAAAGCCCCAAACCTACGGCTCCAAGGTCGGTTTTTCTGGCGGCCGCTCGGTCCAGGCTCAGACCCCGCAGGACGAGGAGTCTCTGCTTTTACTGTTACCTGCCCAGGTCACCTTCCTCACCGCGACGAGATCTTCAACGGTCTCTGAAACGCCTCGTAGTCACGGATTTCTGTGTAATTGATGCGGTGCATGAAGTCACCGGTGACGGAGCAGCAGCCCGTGGCCGGCTGTTCACCTGCCTGTGGCTTCCCTTGCAGGGTGAACTTTAAAAACACCTGGATTTTAAATGAGCGATTACACAGTAAAAAAACCCAAACAAACACCAAAACCAATTCTTAACTGTCACACCTGGAAAGGATTTCTGATTATTTCCCCACTTTAAGCAGTTACACATCTACAGTAATCATTATACTGCTGTGCTTCTTGAACACAAATTGTGAAAGTGTATTACAATGAGTTTTGTACCATCTCCCTTGATAAAAAAAAAAAAAAAAAAAATCAGCCTCAGTTAAAATACCATGTGGGCATAGCAAAACAAAGCCTCAAGCTGGGAATTAAAACTGACTTCAGCTCCTGGCTTTGCCACAGACTGACGTGAACTTCCAAGTTTCGAGCTTTCTCAGCGGTGGAGTAGGAGCTGTCCTTACTGCCGTAACACGGTGCTTTGGTTCCTCAGACAAAAACACGCTTCTGTAAGATCAGCATTAAAGTATAATCTATTATTATTCTTTTATTTAAAAGATAATTTCCTCTTTAAAAAGCCACATACAAATCAAAATTACTCATGGTATGTTGTTTAAAAATTCACTTTAACTATGCTAGCGTGCCCTTTGACTCTTGAATATCTGAGAAGACCTGCAACCGGATTTCATTTCAGTCCTACTTCCTGACCTCAGCCAGCTTCCTGTGACTTGAGGGCAGCTAAACTGTACATACAAAAGTTCATAAAACTTGACTTTTAAGAAAAATTTCATCAGACCATCAAGCCACTCATTCCTGCAGCCCACTCTTGCCACATCTGCAAGTTATTCCCCTTTCTCTGCCCCCACCCACAGAAGAGAAGCCAATATGGACAAAACCAGACCAGAGGCAGAGGTAAAAATATGAATTTTAATTCAGAGCATTTAGTGTATTTACAATAGAAAGTTTCTCTCTGGTCAAGGGACAAGAGACTAAAAAAAAAAAATATAAAAAAATCCACGTTACAAATGTGTGGACAACCTGCACCTGATGCAGGCTAATTGATTTTTGCTACTTCTGCTTCACCCAGGGTACTACCTGTGGGAAAGTGATGGTGGGAGCCTGGAGACAGTACCAATGGCTCTCACACCCAAGTAGCAATCACAGAATGCAGTCCAGAAAGTAGTGTGAAGTTATTCAACAGTTGCTAAAATACATATATATATATATATGTACACATACACAGTCCCATTTGCAGTTAGATCAGATTCAGCAAATTGTTCAGAGATAGACAAGCAGGTAGACACAAGCCTACTGACCTGTGTGTGAGCATAGATTTGCAGAGGCACTCACACTACCACCCTTCTGAGCACCACGCTTCTCACCCAGACACACGCACGCATTCCTTGCCCCTCTGCACTTGGACAAACACACTGGCAGGTGTTTTGTTAATGCTATCTTACATCATTTCTAGGCATGGAAAACAAAAACTTGAGAAAAAAGCACCAACCCTCTCATCTGACTCACTGGCTCAGAATCCTTATTCCTCTTGAACCTGAGGGAAGTGGGGTTGTGGAAAGGATAACATCCTCCCATTTCTCACTGAGCCTCCACTTCTGAATCTCCATGACTCTTTTGCCACAGCGATAACTAGTTGATACCAAAAGGGGGCAATCCTCTCCTGCTCCCAGGAACAGGCACATCCTCCCACCGCTTCCCTTGAGTCAGATGAAGCAATCAAAGGGCTGCAATGTGAGCCAGTTCAACTGTCTGATCTTGCAGAAAAACAGATCTGCAAAAAGCGAGTACTTTGCCATCTCAACAGCCAGCTTAACCAAGTCACCCTACAAGTTTACCCACCGCATGGTGGGTGGAGCACCTGTTTCAGCAACAACTTGTCCATAGAGCAGCTGATCTATCAAGTCACTCTGAGCTCCTGTTTTCATCTTGTTCAGAGTCCACACACCACTTCCTTTACAAGGTGCTTTCCCTCCTTGGGAAAGGAGTTGTTGCAGAGGTCTGTCATGGCTTAAAGGTGTTGAACTACATGGTGGTTGAGAAGCAAACCTCAGCCTTCCTCCAGCATAAATCTGCTCTGCCTCCAACAAACCCAGCTAAGAAGTGTTAGAGAGATAGGGAGGTATGGGAAAAGGAAGACAGAAAAGGAAGGGAGCTATGGTCCTCTCTTGAGAGTCATAGTAAGGGCAACTAAAGCAGAAATAGATTAAAGATGGCTGTGGAGGCTGCAAGGTTGAGGAGAGTTCTGGTTTAGCAGAGCCTCTTGAATAGCTTCACTGCAGCCACTCAGCTCCATCTGGTTGAGAACACAGCTGATGTGCTCCACAGTTGCAGCATGGCCCATGCGCAGTTTCCACAGTCTGAGCATTTCATACTGGGCATCTCGTAAACGCCGATGCTCCATCTCAATTCGCTCTAGATCATAGTCACTCAGACCCAGACGCCTCACAAACTCTTTCCACCGAGATGGTGGTACATGATCCACCACAGTGTAGAGAATAGCAGGATCTGTGAAAAGAGAAGAAATAAAGCGTGAGAACCAAGATTCTGCAGCCTCAAGGAGAATGCAAATAATGCAGGGCTGGATGGTGCCCTGGGATAGTGCATTGCCCCCTCCTGTTCAGGTCTTCTACAGAGTAGTCACACAAACTCCTGTGATGTCCAGACTTGCTCTTAGCCCTCGAAAATCAATGGGAATGCTTCCATATGCTCTTGTGTAAGGTTATGAGCAGAGCTGAGCATGCACGCTTAGGGCCTTGCTGCCACACATTCCTGCAAAAGGAATGCTCTGGGTCATCATCCCAGAGGCATTAAGACTGACAGCATGTCGCCACATACAACAATCCATTTTGCTGGTAGGGAAAAGAGACAACAGAAAGGCCTTGCATAGATAGTTAGTATGTACAGCCTCACAGGCTTTGGGCATGCTTCTGCCTTTGTACTGTGCCATGCATGAAGTATACACACAGGTCATGCACACTGGGTAAGGTCTGTCCAACATCCTCCTAGCCGCACCTCCATAATCAGGTTCTCATTTGTCTGGGGAAGGAGGGAAGGACAGGGGAGTTTCACTTACTGTCTGGAAGCTGTGTCCTCCTGGCAGGTCTGACACAGTCTGGTAGCTCATGTGAACTTTGCGGCAGAGGTGCAGGTGGTGGTGTTGCATTCACTGACAATTCCATTTCCTTCTGGGACTCAGGAAGAAGGATGGAAATTTCACTTCTTTTTACCTCAACCTGAAAGACACATTTTCTTAGTCCTGAATCACCCGCAGCAGCACAATACACCTGTCTCCTGCAAGGAACCACTAGTTTTATATAGTAAAATTTATCTAAGATAGGTGGGGAGCAGGTGCTGAGGTGTTAGCTCTTCCTATATGCTTTGTCTGAGCAGAAGGCACCAAACATTTCTTTCCAGCAGAACCCAAGGAGTTTAACTCTCTCTTGGCATCAAAAAACAGTAGTCTGGAAAAAATATTTCTTTACAAAATCATGTAAGGCTGGGACCCGAAATCACCACCATTCTAGAAGCTCCACGTGCCACCTTTCTCATCAGCCTTCTCTGTAAGGCTGTGGAAACCCCATCTCAGCTACTGCTTGGGCCCTCTTAACTGCAGAACAACATTGGACCTTAGAGAACACTGTGGAGCAGCACCAAGAGGCTTGTGTGGTCAAGACCTCAAGTAAAATTAGTTAAATCCTCCAAGCTTGGGGTATATAGGGAGAAAAGGGGATTAAGGACCAGCTATCTGAAAAAAATGCATCCAGAAAGAAAAAAAAGAAAAAAGCCAGGAGTTTGAAAAGCATCCACTAGAAGAGGGGAAGTAAAATGTTAATGGCTCCACCCTCTACAGGAAAAGACTTCTGAATTAAACAGCCCTATTACTCAGCTCATTTGAAAATACAAGGCCTAAAAACAGCCCATGTGGAAAAATGTTACTCTGGATCCCAGGCTAACATAGTTGAAAGCGGAAAGAAAGCTCTTACACCCATCATCTTGCTTACCTCAGGTACTGGCTCCTTGGTTGTCTGTGGCAAAGAAACTTTAAAGAAAAAAAAAAAAAGAAAAGAAAGCAGAAATTATTTTCACTTCCTCACATCCCAGAGAAAACAGGAAAGCAGCTATTCGCAATCCTACCCTCAAAAAGGTTTTATAGCAAAATGCACATCTCCCAGCCATGAGCTCACACGCGCTTCCAGTCACAGCTACTGGCGTGGATGCAGAGTTGTAAGAACTGCACCAATAAGCTTAGCTGTCAAGTTCTCATGTTCCGCTGGCCTTGCAGCAAAGCCCAGTAACAGGATTCCACTTTTCCCCTCACACACGTGTAAATACACAAACACACAGAGGATGATGTCTATCCCCATTAATATCACTGCATATGCTGCTGTACTCACCACAGGAGTAGAAAGATGATGCTATCCCATTTTTCTGGACCAGCTTCACTATTTTATTTACAATGTAGAGGACAGAAATAACTCCAAATATTGCAACGATGATGCCAAGGACAAGGCTCCCATCTAGTCAAAAGGAAGAGGGCAAATGAGTGAGTGACTGAGAAAGGAGGAGGTAAGTGCTAGAAGAAGAACAGCAAGTGAAGACGTGCAGATGGTAGGGAGAAAAAGAATAATGGTTTGAGAGAGTGGAGAAAATAACACTTTACAAAAGGCATTAACAGAACAAAAGCCCACACTGAAAAGATTCCACTGTCTCTCAGTTCCCCCAGTACTCACTCAGCCCAGACGGAGTAGGTGAGGTAGTCACTGGGCTATGACACTGCAAGCATTCTTCTCCAATGCAGCTGAAAGAGCGAATCAGAGAGGAGAGCACGCATGAAATGAAGCACCAGTCATTTGTGACAATCCTAAGTAACAGACAAGTCAAGATGAGCCTGCAAAGCAGAGCAATGCAGTGTGGCTAGTGACTTTGGGTTCTTAAGTGGGCTGACGCCTACACGGAGAAGACTGAGGGTGGCAGAGGGGAAGACTCAATTGCCCTAGAAAGGCAGAATGTTGTAAAGTTATGTCAAGATGGACAGAGCCCTGAGAAAAAAATTTCCTCCCCCTGTGGGGCTTGTGTCTACTGTGTCTCCTACTCAGTGGAGGGGCATACAGAGAAAAAAAGCTCACCTGTTGCAAGGCTTGCAAACATTACTAAGTGTCAGGAAGAATCGAGGCTTACACCTGCAAATTGTGTCTCTGTTCTTTGAGCCTGTAAAGAAAAGAAGAAACTGTTGCCATAAACTGGACAGAGAAGAAAACAAAAGGAGAAAAATCCACTGCAAGATGGGTGGGAGATTATCCCTCTTTGAGCCTGGAGAACTGCTACTGAAGAAGAGAAAAAGGATTCGGTCTACGTTTGAGGACAGGGTTGAGGGAGGATAAAAATAATAAAAAATAAGGGTACCACTGTCCTGGTAGGTGAGGGACCTCTGTAGAGGCTTGGAAAGGGACTAAAATTACAGTGCAGCTGAAATTGGTCTAGTGGATAATGACAGTTCCAGTGCAAAAGCAGGGAAAGTCACTCAAGTTCAAGCACGAGAGGAAGGTGAAATCACATTAGTCAGGCAAAGATGAGGGAGAAGTGGTCCCTGAGCAGCTGAGACTGGTGAGGAAGTCAGTTCAGGGCAGGGAGAAATCACTTCAAGCCATGGGACACACATCCACTCTTATGATCTGCTATGCTGTGAGTGGAAGGGGTAAGAAATGAAAGAGCTATTGCTTCTAAGCAAGTCACAGTATGGAGACTGAGTAAAACAGGTGGGGGGAGGAGCAGACAAGAATAGTGATGGAAGGACATAAAGTTGCATGAGGGGAGGGAAGTAGGTACTAGAACAAGCAGCGTGCATTCTGTGGCAAATGAGGGACAGGACTAAAACAGTTCAATGTCAGCCAAGAGGGAAGGAAATTGCTCAAGGGCAGTGTACGATGATGACCCTTGAGGATAGGTGTAAGCGTAGAAACTGTGACAGAAGAAGATTACTAAGCACCAGAGGGAAAGCATTCACCAGCAAGACAGCAAACCTCACACTAGGCAGGGTAGGAGAAAGGAAAGGGACCAGAAGAAGCAGAATTTGCGCAGAAGAGGGGATAGCTTTAGGACAACAAGGTAAGGAGTATTTAAGGGACATGAACAGAATTAGCCTACAGCACAAAGTGGAGGGCGGCAAGCAGTATTTGGTTAAAATCTCCGATTCCTGACTGGAGATGAGGGAGCTTGGGACAACTAACATGGGTACTTCTCCCAAACACCTGCACCATCCCCAGGTCCCACCCAATGCCACTGGGTACAGTTCAGCATCACCTGAGCAGCTATTTACTTTAAAACACTGCATAGTACACTGTGGTGGTTCAGCAACTGACTGACAAGCAGTTCAGCTGGGCACTGGAACCAGTGGTATTTTCAGCCATTGTACTCAAAGTGCTTCCAGCAGTTGGTGAGGGAAATGCAACGAGCATCAGGAGAAATATCCACACAAAGACAAAAAAAGAAGGTAAGGGGGAAACCTGCTCTAGAGCATAAAGAGCTTGCTTCAGTACACGCAAGGCAGACGTACCAAAGATAAGTAGAAAATACCTCCTCACAACAGCCAAAACCGAGAAACCATTCAAGGGCAAAAGGAAGGTAGAAACTGTGAGACAAAACAGGAATCGTTGCCAAGGCAGGCAAAAAATGGCAGCCTTTCTGGGGAAAGGGGGCAGGCAAACCCAAGAGTTGTTCCAAAACTACAATCACTTCAGGGCAAGGCGCTGCAGTGTGTCAGAAAGTGGACAGAGGGCTGTTATTGTCTACCCTAGTACAGTATGTCCATATCCATGCCATACTCACAGTTGGCAATAATCCCATTGACACACGAGCTGCAGTTCCTACACTGGAAGAGATCGGACAGGCCAATCTGATATTGATTCTTCCGACAGCCACATACGGTATCTTGCTTTGGGCTGCAAGGGGTCTCTACTATCTGCTGGAATTCTGAGGAGGGGAAAAAAAAAAAAAAAAAAAAAGAAGCAATTATTCCAACCTCTTCCCTCACCTGCAGCTGAGGGCACTGTTATGATGACACGTACTGTTACCCCCTAATCTTCCCAGAGAAAGGCCCAAAAGGCCTGCAAACTGTGTCTCAGACTGTAGTAATTTGGTAACTCTTATTCCTGCTGTCCCCAATCTCTTCCCATACACTGTCCCTCTGCCCATTCAATGGCTTACTTTCCCAAGCTTCCTCACTCACCTTACCATGCCCTCCAGCCCCCCACCCACAACTACCACCCATTTTCCTCAAGTCCTGTAGATAACTCACCTGTACGGCAACGTGTACACTGGAAGCATTTAGACATGGTGTTATCAACAGCTGTGAATGTGCCATTAGCACACGGAAGACAGACAGGTGCCTGGTCAGGCCGATCACAGTCTTTTGCCTTGTAGGTACCTGCAAGAAAATCACTTAACAGAGCTCTGACAGGAAAGCAAATGTGTTGTCTTAAGGAGCATGGGAGTCACAAATTCCTCAGAGAAACTCTGGAGGTGGTTGTGTAGGGACTGAGGATGCTTCCTCTCACCAGCATGAAGGACAGTGACAGCCCAAAAGAAGAGACAAGGAATAAGAATTCATCTGGGCTGTGATAGCTACCAAAGAAAGGGAGCACTGACGCAGCTGAAGGACAGAGACAGTTTCAGAGTGCAGGACAGGGAAATACCTCTAAGGTGAAGGTCACTATTACTGTACTTATTGTACATACCTGCATGGCACCTCATGCAGCAGTGGGTCTCTCTGGGATGTAGGTATTGTCCTAGTTGACACTGCACCAGCCTCTTTTCTCTCCTCAAGGAGTTAGAGTGGTCTCTTCCATCCAAAGCTACGCGATGGACTTGCAGTGTATATGGCACTGGAGCAATTTCTACAGATTCCTTCATCAACACACAGATGAATGTTAGGATAACCTGCAAATAGAGGGAAAGGGAGAGAGAGGGAAAGAAAGAGGGAGAGAAACAAGGTGAGAAAACATCATATCCCCTGGCAGACTGTACAGCTGACTTCAGCACTTACAATTAAATTTTATTATAACAGTGAGTTCAGTTGACTTGACCAATTCTGGTATTAGGACCTTCCACTGACAAAAGCGTGGGGGGAGATTATTTACCCCAAAAAATCCCGACATACCCATGCCTGTCATCTGTGTTATTAATATGCCATACAATGGTCTCTATGACAAACTGGCTGTATATAAAGCAAATACTTTTTGTGATGTGCAATTTATAGATGGAATGCCTTGAAAATGCTGCAGCTTGCAAGAAAGTTATTCAAGAGCAAAGGAATGTTTCTATTAAGGAAGGCAGTAAGACTGCCCGTCTAGAAAAAGTTCCAGAGAGAAGAATGCATCAAGTACTTGCAGTTCTAATGAAGAAATAAACCAGATGGGAAGTTTGGAATAAGAAGGCAGAGGAGGATCTCACTGATGCAAAGTACAGAAAAGCTTCCAAAACTCCTCCTGAGCAAGCCAGCCCTAGAAACGTGGGAAAGTTTGGTTTTCAACTTCTCCCCATTAAATGTACATTCTTCCTTTTAAACTGCAGCTGTTAACACTCAGTCTGAACAGCCTGCCACAAAAATGTGCACTTATTTCTTTAATTCCTGTAAGATTTACTTGCTAATTTTCATTTTGAAGATCATTGCTGTCAAGAATTTTAATGGAAATACTAAGACTGGCATGACTGCAGCATGACTGTAAGAGAACGTGAGCGTGTGTATACACACAAGTACACACACGGGAAGGAACAGCAGAACAAAGGGTTAAGAGAACAGCCCGTACCAGTAATGAAGGACACCATTCCCTGGATATTGTTTTCAGGACACTATTCCCAGCAGCAAAATTGAGAAATGTGCTGTTTATGTCATGGCCAAAAGGTCTACACTGTGGTAAGAAACAGCATAAATGACTCATCAGCAAAAGACCCTGCACCAGGAGGATGGTAACAAGATGGTTGCAGTGCATCACAAACAAGATTCTTTTGCCTGTTGGCCCAACAGAAAAACAGACCCTAGGCATGCATTTCAAACATGCATTCAGACAAGGAAAAAACTTACAATAACAAAAAAGTTAAAAAAAAAAAGATAAAAAACAAAACCAGGAAACAACAATTTATGGAGCTTGAAGTCAGCAAGCTTCTACTGCAAAGGCCCATCCCATACAAGTTGATGACTCCCAAAGGGTATGATGGACTCCTTCAAAAACTAGTTTGTAGTGCTATGAAGAACCCCAGTGGCACAATGAAGACTTGACAGCCAGTGTCCCTTGTCATCTGCGTTGCAAACAAGTGATCCTGGCCACGCCATGTGGACATAAGCGTGTTGGTGCTTCTGAGTATGTCGCAGAGAGTGTGTGCCAATGTAGCCTATGCATCTGCGATTGCATCCATGATTGCGTGAATACATGAAAATCAACTCTTTTTTTTTTTTTTTTGCAAATAAATACCACCCTGCCCCGTCCATACAATCTCACACCGAGTTTTACTACACTAGCTTCCCTATATTGTAATTCTTTCCCAGCTTGCTTTTTTGAAAGTGGGAAGATGCCTAGCTGTACAGGGACAGCTTCAGAGTTCTATCTCTTTTTGCTTTTTCAGCTAGGAGAGTTATAGCAAAAGCAAAGTAAACCCATAAGGGTAAACCACAATGCTGATACCAATTTTGTGGTTGCAAGCTTAAGAACGGATACGCAAAATGAGATGGCTTATGACAGCCCCATGCTGTCCTGTTTCTCTCAAAATTAAAGCCTTGGGGGAGAAAGGTACATACATGAAAGCAACTTAAAACCTCAAGAAGGATAGGATTTTGCAACTCTGACAAAGCAAAAAACACCATTTTTCAGAGAGCTCTGTCATATAAAGACATATTCAATAGACCAGGTGCTAAAATGGTGAACAGGAAAAGAGAGCCACATATTTAAATAGCTATCCTTTCAGACTTAATTAGCTGACCACAGGATAAACACAAGCACTCCAACAACAACTCAGTAAGAAATAGAACTCGTTCCAGCAGCTGACAATCTTCCAAGATTGATTGCTTGCAGGAAAAAAAGATCATTCACACAGATGGTCTGACAGCAACAATAAAAAATCCTGATTCTCTACCCAATGATTAATTCCCCTGACACGGGAATATATACAGGCAGCCCGTAAGTCAGACAAGTCAGCAACAGGAACAACAGAGGAAAACTTCAAAGATCAAGCCAAAAACACATAGAAGATTGGTCAGATACACCTTCAAAACCAAAACAAAACAGGAAAGGTGTTTTCAATTTTTCAGATTAAGTGAAAGCATTGTCTATAAGTGTAATCAAGCCAGAGTTAACACATTATTATTATCAAAATCTGAGGAACAGGGAGTCACAGACCACAAGTGACTCACAAACCAATGACTCGGCCTTCCAGAAAAATCATGCACATGGCAGAAAAAAAAAAAAAACAAACCACCACCACCATCTTAAGCAGCTCCCTAAGGAATTCAGCAGTATACTGCTGAATACCAATGACAGACTTCATATAATTCAAGAAATACATGAAATTAGAATAGAATAGACTCTTTCAGTTGGAAGAGACCTACAATGATCATCTAATCCAACTGCCTGACCACTTCAGGACTGACCAAAAGTCAAAGCATGTTGTTAAGAGCATTGTCCAAATGCCTCCCAAACACTGACAGGCCTGGGGCATCGACCGCCTCTCTAGGAAGCCTGTTCCAGTGTCTGACCACCCTCTCGGTACAGAAATGCTTCCTGATGTCCAGTCCAAACCTCCCCCGGCGCAGCTTTGAACCATTCCCACGAGTCCTACCCGTGGATCCCAGGGAGAAGAGCTCGGCACCTCCCTCTCCACTCCCCCTCCCCGGGAAGCTGTAGGGAGCCGTGAGGTCACCCCTCAGCCTCCTCTCCTCCAAACTCGACAAGCCCAGAGTCCTCAGCTGCTCCTCAGAGGACATGCCTTCCAGCCTTCTCACCAGCTTTGTTGCCCTCCTCTGGATGCATTCAAGGACCTTCACGTCCTTCTTAAACTGCGCGGCCCAGAACGGCACACAGCCCTCAAGGTGAGGCTGCACCAACGCCGCATACAGCGGGATCATCCCCTCTGGAGCGGCTGGTCAGGCTGTGGTTGATGCCCCCCGGGGTGCAGGTTGCCCTTTTGGCTCCCAGGGCACACGCTGCTGGCTCGCATTGAGCCTGCTGTCGACCAGCCCCCCCCAGATCCCTTTCTGCAGAGCTGCTCTCCAGCCACTCCTCTCCCAATTTACACTTGTGCCCGGCATTACACCGTCCCAGGTGCAGAATCCGGCATTTGGACTTGTTAAATTTCATTCCATTAATGATAGCCCAATGCTCCAATCTATCTAGATCTCTCTGCGAGGCCTCTTGTCCCTCCAGAGAGTCAACAGCATCTCCCAGTTTGGTATCATCAGCAAACTTGCTAATGGTGCATTCAACTCCTGCATCCAGATCGGTGATAAACAGTTTGAAGAGAACTGGCCCTAGAATTGAACCCTGAGGAACACTGCTGGTGACAGGTCACCAGCCAGATGTAGCTCCATTTACCAAGCACTGAAGCCTCAAGTCATTGATAACAGCTCACCAAGGCAAAGTTTAGAGGTCCTCTACAACTGAAATAAGGTGATTTTCCATTGTTAGATTTACAACATGCTCTGATTCTACTCGCCAGGAGAAAGAACGAGTACCTACTAACCAATGCTGCATAGAAAAGTGGACAGCATGTATTACCTAAGACAAATGATAATTCAAACCACCAAACCACATCATGCACACCGGTGATTCATGTTTTTAGTGAGTGGGGACTGCCCAGGGGAAAAAAAAAAAAAAAAAGCATCAGCAGAAACTCTAGGTTTTACTTCTGAAGCTGCTGCAGAAAGAAACAAAATATGGCAGATGAAAACTAGAAGGCTGCTTCCTTAAATCATTCCACCCCTCTGGGTAACAGCTATGTGCCCGGCACATTCTCCTCACATGTGATGCAATCCTAGTTCCTTCTCATGTCTCATGCCAGCACTTACTGCCCGACAGCTACAGTGAAAAAAAAAAAAACAAAACCCACTGCACAAGCTCAAAAGTTCTTCTATGCAAAGTTTTAGCAGCTAAGACAGGAGTTAGGAGCCTCTGCACCATCTTCAACCTCAAATACTCTTGAATTACTGCCACCACTACAGTTGCTGCTGCTTCTGCCTCAACAGACCATGCACAGAGAACTGCAAGTAAGGCGACATCTCTAAAGAGTAAAGCAAAGAAAGAAAGGAACAGCAAAGATAAAAGTGAAGAACGCAGCAAGAGTCAAGAAAGATGGGGGTGGAGGTGATGGAAATAAGAAGGGACATTTGAGACCAGTGTTCTCAGGCCAAGGAGAAAAAAGGCACAGTATCAGAAACAGAGGGACAGCGCAAGGAAGTGCAGCATATCAGGGCTACCATATTATCACCTGCCAACATCCACAAGGCTAGGAAATACCAAATTACTCAGCACGGATGCCGTAGCTCTGTATCATGTGCTCTGCCCTCCCTGTGCAGAGGTGTAGCCCTGCTGCTACCTGCAAGGCTCCTCACTCTCAGGGAGGAGAGCGGAGGAAGCAGGGACAGTGACACACTGGCGTGACAGTATGACAGGAAAGAGAGGATGGAGAGGGTTGTGGTGGGAGTGAGACTCCCCTCTCCTAGAAAGCCAGTGGATGCCTAGAGGTCTCCAGAGTGGACCAAGGCCAGTCACAGAAAGCAAACTGAGTGGAAAGGGAGAGATTAGACAGGTGGGAAGTGACTCCTGCCCCACATGCAGCGCTTCAAGACCCCATGCCTGGTCACAGGAACTAACAGGAAGGCAATACTTGCTGGAGCAGATGCTCAGGTACTAGTATTCCAAACAATTCAAATTATATTGCCCATCACTAAGTTAATGTTTAAAATAGTTCCAAATTAATAATTTCCAGAGTTTAAATCTCCTTAATACAAAAGCATGAAGCTGAAAATTTCAGAATAAAATAATTTTATAAATTCAGACATGCTGTTAAAATCCAGAGATTAGGAGGCTTACTCCCTCTATTGTACGCACCTAACATATTCATCATTTAATAAAGTGTTTCTCCACCGACAACTTATTCAACTGCTTCTCTCAAAAAAGACTTCCATTTTTCATACTCCATTTTTAAACTAAAGAACTACCTGCAAATAAAAGGCATTACAAGCCATTAGAATTTCTCAAATATTTCTTAATAGAAACTTCCCTTTGCTCAAGAGTTCAGCATGATAAACACCAATGCACAAGTACTCTACATATCAGTTATCTGTTAGCCTTTTTGATGAGCCATAAAAAATTAGCCAGCTTGGAAGTTTGGAGGAAAACAAAGATCCTGCTCAGAGTAATGAGCTATCAAAGAAATCAGGTGCAAAATTACCCTTATGTTCTGTGACTCCTTCAGCCTTTTCCAAAAGCTCTTCGATGTTTGCGGTTTTATTTTTTTTTTTTAGTTTGCTCTACAAACATACATGGGAAACCAGAACTTCTGCTTTACACATTGAGAAACGTAGATTAAAGCAACATTTACAGGAAGCTTTTCTCATTGTTCACTAAAACCTGGAAATGTCAAAAGGAGGATACAAGAGCTATTATTATAAATAATCTTCCATTTTATGAAGATCAGATGGAGGAATACTGTATTTCAGGCCTTGTCTAAAATCAGGAGACTGGTAATAGCTGTCATGCAATGAAGAAAAGCTTTAGAAATCTTAATTTAAAAACAAAAAAACCCTGTGATTTATCTATAAAGATCATGACTTCACATCATAAAATGTGTATATATACAGTACATAAAGTTAGAAGTTTTTATTTCCTATTAGCAGAGCTAAAGAGTGGAAGAGTCAGAAGGCGATCACAACTGTAAGACAATAACTTTTTAATTTTTCCTTAGAGGACCCAGTGGTGAACACTACATAAGAGCCCTGAGTTCAGAGACATGCGATACCCCATTAGTTTGCCTGCCTGTATTCAGGGCTGAGTTCGACAGAGCAGCTGTACAGCCTTGCATCAGAGCATCGTCGGAGCCAAGAGCTGCGGGAAGGCTCAGCGAGGGCCTCCCCCTTCAACCCTAAGCTGATTTTCAGCTTGGCACGAGCCCTTGGCCCCTGCCCACACTGTGCCGAAGCCATGCTCGTGCCTCTTGTCAGTGACTCACTCGGTGAATTTTTTAAAGAGTCGGGCAGTTGTCATGTGGTGAGTCCTACCCATTGGAACTGACATACTTGTGTTTGTTTGACTAGAGAAACATAGCGACATTGCTTTGAGATGTGCTTTCTACCGTGAAGTTCCCAAGACCGCAACAGAAAGATCTGTGTTACCAAGGGTTCAAAGGAAGCACTCAGTTATCCAGGGAAGAGGACAAGATTAGGGAAGAGAACACAAGACATCTGCCCCAAATAAAAACAAAGCCCCTTTGTGATCACTAAAGAAAATGGATAAGAAGGAGGAAAATGACAAAATTGGTTTTACCCCAAATAACACTGGTAATGCAGAAAACGGATTACTTAATAAAAAGTAAGGGAAAGGCATCCAAACTGACAACACTGATTACTTGTGAGAACTAAAATTACCATGTAATTGAAATTAGCACAGACTTGGATATCAACACGTTCCGTTTGGCTGGAAGTAGACAGTCATCAAAAATACTAATTAAAATTAGATTAATAAGCAGATAAAAAGTTGAATGAACCTGGTTGGAAAAAACAATCAGAGATGCAATCAAATGCTATGAATTATTAGGAAAGGATTTGAGGACAAAACAGAAAGCATTGTTATGCCAATATAAAAATCCATAAGGATTAAATCCAGACTGTAGCTCTAGTCCCCAATCCTCAGAATATAAATTAAGCCAGATATTATACAAAGAAAGGTAACAAGGACAATCAGTGGTACAGACTGGCTGCCATAAAGGGAATGATTAAAAATACTGGTCTATAAAAGAGAAAACTGAGCAGAGGGTACTACAGCAGGCCTTAAAGTCATGAATGCCATGGAGAAGGTGAACTGGGATAGCTGTTCTCTGTCTCTTCCAAAGCAAGAAGTGGCATCACATAAAACAAGCAGGAGACAGGTTCAAAAAAAAAAAAAAAAAAAACACCAAACCACAAACCCACACCACTTTTTTAGCCAACACATAGCTGAGGTGTGGGACTCCCTGCCAGAATGCTGGGGGTGCCAGAAACCTGCCTGGCAATCATCACACCCATCAGCAGAGGAAAAAAACACACTCAGGGGTCCAAAATATGAAGACACCGTTTTGACTCAGGAATTCCTACAGTCACAGATCACTGGAAGCTGGGAAAGTATTTTTATTTTTCATTGTAGTACACTTACCCTACTCTAAACCCCTTGGTAGATACCTGCTGTTGGCCACTACTGGAAACAGGATGGTAGGCCGAACAGTTCTTTCTTACAATGCACTTGGTGGCTTGATTTTCAATTTTTATATAACATAGCTTCTAACCTCAAAATTGCAATTCCTCCCTTTACCTTCAAAAGGAATCAACGCCAGAAGCACCCTTGTGGCTATTTTTTATTCATAAAACTGAACTGCCTTTAATAAATGAAACTGCTATTATAATTTTTTTTTCTTAAATGAGACACTGGCCTCAGCAAAGGTAGCTGCCACTTTTTCCACTGTGAAAGTTAGGAGTGCATGGGGAAAACACAGAGGACCTGGAAATGAGATTACGGACACACAAAAAGAGAAAATGCATGGAAACAAGCTACAGGAAATTTTGAAGAATCAGAGGAAACATAAAAGAATGAGGAAAGTAGAAGGGGGGCATCAAGGGAATAAGAAAGGCCATGAGGGCAAACGTGGGATGATATGGAAAGTAAATGGAAGATGGAAGGTCATGCAAGAGAGTGAGAGTTGTAACACTGAAAAAAATAATATGATTTTATGGAAAAGATAAACATTATCTGTAATGAGCGAGTGTGGTGTTACTGAGAACTTGAAATGACATGAGAATAGGAGGGGGAAAATGTCCTCAAAAAGAAAAAGAAATCGCACCGAAGGACATTCTTCCTCCAGCATATTATTTAACTGAAGACAATAAAATTAATTTGGGGAATCCAATGATTTTTTTGTGCATTTTATTGCCAACAGTATGAATAATATCACATATAGTATCTGAATTACAGCAAAATGTGTGCACCACTATAATTAAGCGAGAAATACACTTTTCCAGGTTTGCTAACTGCTTTGAAATCTGTATTTAAGTCAACGGTTTATGTATCCTACCCTAGGCCCTAAGATTGTAAGTGATCCACAGAGTCAAGGTGTAGAGCGCTCCTACTCCAGTTTTAGTCCTGTTGTCCTGCCAGTGCTAGTCGTAACTCTATTACCTGGTTTCCCAAAGCTTCCCAGTGCAAAAAAAATAAAGCTTTTGGAAGAAGGTAACTTTGAGTAGTGTAGTCACAACTTTTTGACAGCAAATTAACAACTAACCCAATATTACAAGTCCAGTGCAGTCAAGCACAAGTGTTTGTTACTAGGATGCTCATGTATTTAGGGATAAACGGTTTGACCTTGTAACTTCTATACCAGAATTCATAGCCACGTCACGATGCTAAGTGACACCACCCCAACCGTCGCTGCTTTATCACATATCTGCTGATACTGAATGGTCGTTCACCTCTAGCAGTCAGGTTATTCATAGAACTCTTGGATTTCTTTTACGAGTAACTTTTTCACCTGCAAAATTACAACAGACAGCTTAGAAATCTTGACCTAAGATACCCAAGAAGGCTAAAGAAGATTTAACCAGCGAAGGCAAACTTGCTTTTAAACAAATCCCATGGTTTGGGCCGCAGGCACAGCCCACTAATCCTTGTTTAAACGCCCGCAGAGCGGCAATAAAGCTTCCCTTGCTTTAATAACAGCAACGCGCCCATCCCCGTCCCCGGCGGTACGACCGCAGGCACCTGCGGCCGACGGCACAGCAAAGCGGAGCCGGCTGAGTCAGAGGCGGCTCGTCCTCCCGCGCCGGCAGCCGACCCCCGCACACCGGCGACGGGGAGCCCAGCACCGGACGGCTCCGTGCCGGCATAGCCCCGCGCCTCGCGAGTTAAACGGCCGCGCCGCGGACTCCAGGAAATCCTCCGCCGTTCCCGTAAATCCAGCCGCCTTTTCCCTGACTCAAGGATCAACCCCGGAAACGGGGTCGGCGAACCCAGCGGTGGGCGGGGAGGGAGGGGAGGAGGGGGCAAGCACCGCCGGCCTCGCCTCACCCGTCCCCGCAGCCCGGTTACGCCGCACGGCGGCCAAGTGACGGCGAGCCTGCCGCGGCTCGGCTCCCGACCAGCCGGCTTCAGCCTCCCCCTCCACCACGACAGCCCAGCTTCGCCCGTCCGCAGGAGAAAATGGCTCCCACCGCCGGCACTGCCCCCCCCCCACCCCTCCCCGCTCCGGCACGGGGCTGCCGCCGGGGAAAGCAAAGCCCCCGCAGAGCGGGAGCAGAAAGCGGGCTGTCCGCAGACCCGGAGCCCTAGAGCGGCGAGGAGGAACGAAGGGAGCCCGGGCCCGAAAGCTCCGCGGCTGTACACCGCGCTGCAAACCCGCAACAGGCTGCGGCTCCGGGGGGGGAGGGGGGAAGAGCCAACAAACCGGAGCCGCCGCCGGCCGAGGCGGTGCCCCGCTGGGGCACGGTCCCGTCCCGCGGGGAGCGGCGAACCACCCACCCCCCCCGTCGCCGTGACTTACCGTCCCCAGCGAGCTGCAGGGCAGCGCCGGGCCGCGCATGGCTCCGCGGTCCACTACGTCCCCATGGTAGGGTTCCCGGCGTCCAGAGGAAGCCGCCTCAGCCCCTGCCCAGCCCCGGCCGGAGCAGCTCGGAGCGAAACTACCCCTGTTCTCCAACTTCCTGACAGCGGTAGCGGCGGCAGGAAAAGAGGGGCGGCGAACGGGGAGGCGTCCCGCCGCCGCGCCCCGCCCTCCGCAAACCGGCCGCCGTTCTCCTTCAACCCCGAGACGGGCAAGCTGAAGAAGGAAGAGCCGGCGGCGCACGGCGTGGCTAAAACTGCCAGAGATGACACGGAAAAGGGAGTCAAAGGAGGGTCGCCGTAACCTTAAAGTTTCCTGACGTAGGAGCGTTTCACCTCCCGGCCGTGCTTTTCACGTTAAGTTCGCGCGAAGCTTAGGCGTGTCGTTGTAAGAAAAAGGACTCTCTACATCTTAACTGCCTTGTCAGCACCTACATAATTTTAAAGAAAGGTATTTATCAGCCAAAACTAGCATATTTAGAGCCTGCCCTGTACTTTTTTAACTTAAACACCCATTTTCTTGTATGCTCCCGTGAACCAGGTTCGTGTGAAGCTTAAGCGTGTCGTTGTAAGAAAAAGGACTCTCGGCATCTTAACTGCCCTTGTCAGCACATAAATAATTTTAAAGAAAGGTATTTATCAGCCAAAACTAGCATATTTAGAGCCCGCCCTGTACTTTTTTAACTTAAAACACCCACTTTCTTGTACGCTCCCGTGAACCAGCTGCATTGACAGTGCAAACGTAACAGCAAAGCATACATAACACTTTGCGTGAGCTCTGCTTCATTTAACGTGTGCTCTTAACAATAGCGTTTAGAAAAAAATTATGGTCAGGAATAAGTGGCTGAATGATAAAGAACTCCCCTTTATTTGTTGCCCGTTAAGACCTTGCCCTCGTGCTGTTTCAGAACTACTTCCATTCTTGAGATAACGAGCTGCCCATGTTAGTTAGCTGGACTCGACTCCTCGCCTGCTAGGGGTGACAGGAATTGGCCGTTCTTTTCTGCAAGAGACGGGTATCACCAACAGAAGGGACCGTGAATGGAAACATCTTCCAGCCGTCAGTTTGTGACAGGGAGCGCTCCCCCCTATTTTCTGAAATCATCTCCGTACTACTGTCAAAGGCATTAAATTGAGCTACTAAGTGTTGTTTTGGAAGAATATGCCCATTTCACGTGTGTTAAGCCCAAAACACATGTACAATTCACTCTATCCTCTGCCTGAATTGCTGTGGCAATTCCCATGTCCACCACAGAGTTGCTCATCTGGTGTGTGGAAGCCAGCAATGGCATGGGCACAGGACAAAATAAGGAGGGCCGCACAGCTACATAGCTCTCTTCCACACTTCAGGCTTGGAACGGCTCTGACTTTCCAGCTGCAGGTTCCAGGAGGGAAGGAAATGGCAGAATAACCTGTTGCCAGGCTGCAGCTATCTCCCGAGATGGAAAAGGTTTATCAAGTTTTGTCTAGTTCACTTCCTTGCCTTGAACAAGGACAATACAAGATTAGCCCCTAAAGGAAAAATTCTCATGCACCCATGATGAGTATATTCTGTGGAGGAGGAAATCACGGTTTTAATGGATCGTTTCAGATTTATCCCATACTGTCAGATGAGGGGATGAGGCACACCCTCAAAACTTCACGGAGCTTCAGCCTTCCAAAAAAAGAAAAAGCATTTCTCCAGAATCACACAAGTGTCACACAAGAAGAAATCCCCACAAACCTTCACGTTTTACTCTTCCCGCAGCTCGGGTTGGGGAAGAGCGATCTCACGGCCCACCGCACGCTTGACATTTACATTAACGTCAAACGCATCCGCGCACATCCACTTCCCAGCTTTCACCACAACTCCCAAGCCAACGCCAACCTCCCACCCGGCCGTCTCCCTGTGGCCTGCCAGCCCTTCAGCGTTCCCCGAGGCTCCGTGACTATGTGCCGCGCTTCTGTCACGCAGCCGCTGCATTTCAGCTCGTCCGTCAGCGCGGCCCCTTTACTCCCGGCCTGCGGAGCCCTCCCGGGTTACCGTTTCTCGCCAGCCCTCTGTGTGAGGGACGGCCCCGGTGAGTGAAAAGGCTCTCACCGCCGTGGTGAGACTTTTTTACCTCAGGGACCGCTGAAATCCGCCCGCCCGCGCAACGACCGGAGGGACGAGGGGGTGCGACCGCCCCCGCGCGGCGGGGGGCGGGGGGAGCGCCGAGCGGGGTGCGGCGGCGATTGGCCGGAGGGGAAGGAGGGGGCGGAGACCGGCGGGGTTGGCGGCTCGACGGCGTTCCCGGCGGGCCTTGCGCGTTTCCCGCCGCCGCGTCGCCATGGCAACGCCGTGAGCCGCGCGGCCTGGCGTGGCGCTGTCATGGCGGAGCCCAGCGCGGCCGTGAGTGACCCGGGCCGGGGGGGAGGCTCCAGGGTCTCCCCGCGCCCTCGGCGCTGAAGCCCCTTTTTTCCGCTTCTCCTTAGGAGCAGCGCTGGCTGGAGGCGGCTCGGGACTTCGCCCGCCGTGCGCTCCCTGCCAGCGAAGGGCCTGACGGGCCGGAGCCGCCACAGCTGGACGCGGTGCTGCGGTGCCTGCGGAGCGCGGTTGGCGGGGACCTGCCGCTCGGCTACAGGTGACGGCGGGGCGGGGAGGGGAAGGACGGAGAGGGGTGAGGGGACGGAGCCGGGGCGGGGGGGATCCCTTTGGGCCCGGTGCCGGCGCTCTCCCGTCGTCCCTACGCGGCAGGTGCCGGAGGAAGGCCCACACACACCCGTTGCAGGGCCCGGCTGCAGGCCCGGGCCGGTGGAGCGGAGCTGGCTGGGTCTTCTCGGGAGCTCAGCAGGGCGGCTGGAGCAGCAGCAGCAGGAACAGCAGCAGGAGCAGCCGCCAGGCGAGCGCAGCTCGTTCATGTGCGATGCTTGCCCCGGATGCTGGGTGTGGGAGGGATATTGTCGAAGACGGGGTAACCGCATGCGTTTTCTTGGCTTCGATGCGCCCCCGATCGCTCTTGCGGTATGATTAAGCACCATATCCGCTAGTCTGCGGTAGGTAGAGTGTGTAACCAAAGTAGGGCATCTCGCTGAGAACGAGCTGCTGTACTGCACAGTGTTTGCACGGCGGCTTCCCGGCTGGATCCTGCTAGTCTGCTCAGGAGGCTGGTCCTGGGCATGGTCTCCGAGGCTGTTGGCCAGCCGAGGTCTGCCTTCGAGTGTGCACCTTCACAAAGGGGGGGAATCTAGGGTAGTGTTGTCCCTATTTTAGTTGGTAAAGGGCTTTTGGGTGCTTACTGTCATGAAAAACACGCAACTTGCTGAGAGAGCGCCAGATTGGAAGGTTTGGCTCATCTGGATCTATTTCTCTTGCTCCAACTTACGGTGGGAGATTAAAACCCCTGGCAAAGGTGGTTTTGGGACAAAGGTCAACTGGAATTGATTAGGGACTTGTGGCCTTTAATTTTATACTAACAGTTTATAAATGTAGGTGGTAGGTCTTTCACACCAGCTAAACTGTTCTCATCTAAGCCATATTTTTTCTATAGACTCTATTTTACAATGTTTAGACCAGACTTTGGTTTATATTAAGGGGAATTCATAGAGAAGAGTTGAAAGTAGTTGGTATTTGGCTTGTATGAGGCCAGTGGTCTGTTTGTGAGCAGCATGGTACATCCACAGCTAACCATCAAGCTCTAGAGCACCAGAAGAGGGTCCAGTTAGTTCTCTGTATGGGATAACCAGGATCTGTTACAGGTACTGCTGTAGTTTTGGTTTCTCCCAAAAAGCAGTCAGCACGTGATGAAAACATGAGCAGCACTGTTCTCCTTGTAGATCATAGATACCAGAATTATTCCTGGTGCTGCTCTGTCTCTGAGGATGGAGACGTTTGCTTATGTCCTTTTCAGCTAGTCTTTCTCCTGTTCAGATTCCTGCCAAATGCACAACATTACCACATAAGTTTATCTCTTCTGATTAATTTTGTATATAAATACTATTTATAGCTAATTCAGACCCATCACTTGTCTAGACTGGTTTCTGGCTTTGAACCTTTGATATCTGACTAATCAAGTGAAACTCTTCAAATTCGTACTCTCTGAATTTGATTATATCCCGCTACTGAGCGAGTGGGTGTTGTGAATAGAGCTCCAGTTTCACAACCTAAAATTGTCAGCTAACCTCACTGGAAACAAGTACCAAAATCACTAGCTGGAGACCAGTTTGTATTTGCTCTTTCAGTGTTGATGTTAGCATGGACAGAGGACTCTCGCTAATTCTCTAGCATAGAGAGCCAGGATGTAAACAGTGATGAATGCTGTCATGACCACACAAACACTGAAAAGGCTTAGAATCTAGTGAGGTTGCTGCCTTGTTCTCCCATATTCAGTACCATGGTCAGTCTAAGCATGATAGATGCTAAACTGCAGACGGCTTCACATGGGGTTGATTTGGTGCTACATCTCTTTCTCCCCCCTCTCCCCAAAACCGGGAGGGTAGGTGGAAAGATTCAGGGCTAGCTTGGCTGTGGTCTTATAAGTGAAGGCCCAGTCTAAGATCACTGGCTTGCTGTCTCTCAGCTTTGTATTGTGTAAGCTATCTACAGGAGACAATTTGTTCCAGAACTGTCACAATCTTCTTCTAGAAGTTGTTCAGCCTTGCTTTCACTACAGTTCACCACTTTTTAGCACCAGGTGATGGAATTAGTCTGTATTTAGCTGTGTTCGTTACTGATATGTAAACTGTGTTGAGTAGTTGTTGGGGTTTTCCTCACAGAGTCTCCCATTCAAGCTAAAAATAACTTGTCTGATAAAATAACTGTTCTCCCTCTCACCTCCCCCCACATGTACTTGAAAACATATTCCGCTTTATCAACTTTCAATTATTTTTTTTTCCAAGTCTTCCACATGCCTGCTCAGGTGGCCATAGTAGCAAAGAATGTCTGTTTTCAGAGATGATGCTCGAGCAAAACAGGTTGACTGAGCTGAGAGAGGTCCTTGATAAATACCAGTGAATGGGTTGATTCTTGCCATGTGGTATCATCAGGCCGTGCCAATAGCTAAGGCTTTTCTGACTTAGCTAAGCTTTGTCCACTGCAGCAATCACTGTAATTCCCAAACTTTGCAGACTGAAGTTTTTCTATAGTCTTGCTTTTCTTTTCTTTCCAGTTTCATCTCCATCTCTGACCTAAAGCATCAGCAGTGCATGCCATGCTGCAGCCACCTGACCTGGAGCACTAATGAATTTAAAGAATGGGCTCATCAAGGACAAGGTGCTTTACCCATGCAGAGCGCTTTGCCAAGGACTTACCTGATCTTGGTTGGCTATTTAACAGATGGAAGGCAAGAGGACAAAGAGAAGTTGGTAGATGGTTGCCTATACGTGAAAGACAATACTGGGATAATTCCATGTGAGGTATGTCCTCAGTCTGAGGGATTCTGTGTTTATTCCCACTTCTGGGGCAGTGTTGCAGACCACCAGGGGCTTCAAACAGTCTGCCAAAGTCTGTAGCGAGGGAAATAACACATCTATGTAACAGGTAGCAAAATAGCAAGCTCAGATCCTGGGGAGAGGATAGAATATGTCAAATTTGTCATTGCTAGGTGTTGTGGTTTAACCCCAGGCAGCAACTAAGCACCACGCAGCTGCTCACTCACTTCCCCCCCTCCCAGTGGGATGGGGAGGAGCACTGAAAAAAGAAAGTAAAACTCATGGGTTGAGATAAGAACGGTTTAATAACTGAAGTAAAATAAAATATAATATTAACAATAATAAAATATAATAATAATAGTAATGAAAACAAATATACAAAAAAAAAAAGAAAGAAAACCCAAGAAAAGACAAGTGATGCACAATGCAGTCGCTCACCACCCACTGACTGATGCCCGAGCAGTGATCTGCCCCACCCAGCCAACTCCCCATGGTTTATATATTGAGCCTGAGGTTCTATGGTATGGAATATCCCTTTGGCTAGTTTGGGTCAGCTGTCCTGGCTATGCTCCCTTCCAGATTCTTGTGCACCTCCTCGCTGGCAGAGCATGGGAAACTGAAAAATCCTTAACTTAGGATAAGTGCTACTTAGCAACAACTAAAACATCAGTGTGTTATCAACATTATTTTCACACTAAGTCCAAAACACACTGTACCAGCTACTAAGAAGAAAATTAACTCTATCCCAGCAGCAGCCAGGATACTAGAAGAACAAATATTGAATGCGCTGGTCTGGAAAAAAGAGACAGCCTAATGTACAGTTCTGTTAAATTCTCAGCAGTACGAGGTAGCCTGGGAGACCTAGAGGTCATAGCACAACCCTCTGTTTGTTGAATTCCAACTAGTGGAGCAGAAATAACTTTCTGGAGAGTTGTACTGGGTGTTCAGTGATGCACTGATGACATACTTTCAGGAAATAATAACTTGTGTGACAATTGAATTAAAAGCTTTCTGAAGGTCATTGCAAGGGGAGTCTAGATAAGAGGTAGCCCCTAGAGTGGTGACGAAAGAGCACAGAGGTTGTGCTTTCCAAGGAGGTGCAGACTAGGAAAAAGTTATATTGGTATGAACTTCTAACTGAAAACACAGGGGGAGAGAAAGCAGGTGAGTATTTTAGAAAAATAGTCTGAAAATAACTAAGCCTTGCAGCGAATTAATTATCACCTTGCCAGGAGGGTGTGACTATAGCCCAGGAAATGCTAGCTGTAGAGCTCAGCAAATCCAGATTTGCATCTAAGAGGACAGAAGTTCTCCATGGAAGATAAGAGAGTGGGCAGAAAACACTGTTCTCATTTAGTAATGAAGCCCGGCAGTAGAACAAGAGTTTGTGATGTGCATGCAAGGGCAAATTAGTAATGAACATTGTAAGTAATGCTGAGAAAACATACTGTAACTCATCTCAAGCCTTTATCTCGTTATCTTTTGTCTTAGCTCCTGTATTTTCAACTTGAGTGGCTGGATTCACTGTTCCTTTTCCCAAGCTGGTCATATATACCACAGACAGACCAGAGTGCAACAGGGTATGTGGAAATCCTGGTGGATCCAGTGCCAGTAAATCTCCCAAAGGAAGTACCTGACAGCATTCCAGTCACCTACCTGGTATCACCCGAGCTACTGCTTACCTCCAGGTAAACACCCAGCGTGCTTAACTCCATCATAGCACTGTTGCTCTGGTTTGGCAGGTACTATGAAGAGCACTTGGCTTTAGGAAGAGCCAAATTCTGTTTCTGCCATAGGTGGAAGCATAACAGTGAGCGGTGGAAGTAAAAGTTATACAATAAAGCCACTTTTCATTAATCAGCTGTTTTCCAGGACTTTACTGGAAGTTTTTATTCTGTATTTTGACAAAATAAGACAAATTTTAATTATTTCCAGGTGTATTTTGATACTACAGAAAGGACATGAGAACAAAGTGATGATTCAGCTTTCACTGAGACTAAAATTCACTCTTTGGATTAGCACAACTTTTTCTTTTTTTTGAACCTACAGTGAACCAAAAGTATTATTGAAAGTAATTCTAGATTCTAATATGAAATTAATGTACACTACCAGTCAAGTTCTTATCAGATTGCTGAGATAAAGGTGCCCATTGTCTTTAGTGGAAATAATACTTACAGTATGTGAGAATGTAACCAGTGGAATTGCAAATCTTACTGAAGCTGATAATTTCAGGTTGTGCTTGATCATGTTTTATCTTCTTGAGTAGAGAATTCTTGGTGTAATACAATAACAATAAAATGTCACTAATCAGGCTGCTTTAGTTTCTTTTTAGTTTTGTTTTAATTGGGTTTATCTGCTTGTGAGAAACTTACTTTAAGCTTAAGTGTTTGATTTAGCTCAACAGACCTTTCTAAAACAAGAAAACTATTTCCATATTTCAGTGTACACTCTCAGGCTTTAACATAAAGTTCCTCTGCTATTCCATGGTATCTGACCAATTTTCCATGTTCCTTCTTTAAAACCTTACCAATAGAGTGCTGGTACTAGTGTGTGTGGATGTCCTGGTATTTCTTATTTAAAAAGTCATAAAGTTAGATAATTGTTTAAATGTTTTAGAATCAAGAATGTGTTTGTTTGTAAGTAGAGTAAGTAGGATGGTTATATTCAAGTCCCTTAGGAGTTGAAATGAAAATGACAAATGAAATTACAAACATTTGTTTGTTTGAAATTAATTTTTTTTTTTTCATTTTTTGAAATGAAAGTTTGAAATGACAAACAGAAATGACTGAATAAATGTCACCTCTCTCCTCTCATCTGCTTTCAGTTTTGCTGCTCTTTCACCCTGTGCCAAGTTTGTTAGGAAGACTCCGTTGTTGCTTTAAGGTCTCTTTTGTTTATAGGCTTGGAGCTTCCACAGTGTCACATTCCATGGATCTACAAACCTGAGTTCTGTTTTCTGCTGATGAATTGCTTGCGACTTTTTTTTTTTCCTTTTGACCTATAATTAGCTTCTTGTTTGTGGTAAAGCTTTTTATAATCTGGCTGTTGTCATGGAACATGTGAATTTGTTCAACACAACCCTGCTGTCTTCAAATATCAACTTTTTTTAAAATAGCAAAGGGATTTAGTATATGAAAGTTAAAGTAAGAATTTTGTAACCAAATATTGTCTTGAAAACCTCTCTGAGAGATGGACCATATTACCTTGTTGGATCCTTTATTTCCAGAAAGTGCATGCTGCATATTTGCTTATTTTGCTTTTGAGATGCTTTTGAGTTCTTTGTTCATCTCTGATTTCCTTTGCCTCCTCCATTGCCCTCTAGGATTCCATGTAAGAAAAGATCAAACCTCACTGTGGCAGGTGAATTGGCCAGACTCGGGCCTCTCCTTTGTGTTCACCACAAGACATTCTTCTTTCTGTTTCTGAAGTGCTTCACCTCAGCTGTTTGGGTCCCTGTGCTGGTGCAGGTAAGTCCTTGGAATTTTGCTCACAAAGTCACTGTCTGTATCTGTGTATGTGCTAGTTAATTAATTCTTTGAAGCTTGCCCTTGACTTTCTGGGTTGATTTATTCTTTCTTTTACTAGTGATTCTCTCTCTTTTTTTTTTTTTTAATTTTTATTTATTCCATGCACCCTACAATAGTCCTTGTATGTAAGAAGTCTAGTCCTATGCCCTGCAGAAATACAGCCCTCCTCCCTCATGCAGTTGCAGTGTCCCTGAACATCTTGGAGATACCACCCTTTTGCTAAGAGTGCGAGGCAGTCGTCTCAAAGGAAAAGGTTTTTTGGATGGGGTTACTGGGGTTGGGAAGAACTTTTTCCAGTGCAGGAGATGCTGATGTCACTTTTGGTTTCTCTGGTCTAGAAGCCCAACCAGCTGGCATGGCATCATATACTCCAGTTGGGTCGCAGTTACACAATAACAGGCCTGAGTATGTCCAGCCTGAAGAAATCTGGACACAGGATGTTTGTCACCAGCGTTTCTTCCTGCCTTCTGCCCTACTGTGCAGAGCAGGTGAGGGAGCAGCCACTGGACAGTGCTTTACAAGGCGAATCCACTGAATCTTCTTCCCTTGAGACTGCTGAGCAGCTCAGTGACTCCTTGGAGCTGGGAGTTGAAGAGGAGAGGCCAAGATCAACCAAAGAGTCCAAAATCATCTCATATGTGGTAAGGATTCGCAGGCTTAACCTTCACCCACTCATGCTCTAGGGTTTCAGCTCCTGGCCTGCAAGGTCTTATTTTCATCATGAATTTATTTCCTTATTGCTCAGGCCTATGAGTCTTTTATGTTCTGGGACTCTACACTTCTGTAACTTTCTCTTTGCTTTCTATTTAGGGAACTGTCACCAAAATCCTCAATGTCCAAGCTGGTCTCTTTTTACTGGATAACAAAGTCTGCTTGTGCCTTGGTTACCAGCAGTTGTTGAACTCTGCCCGTGGACTCCGACCAGGAGCATGTGTAGAGGTAAGCTGAGACTTATGAGTCTTAAAGCATTCAGTGGAAAAGACTCAGGCCCTTGGGGACAGCTCACAAGTGTGTGGGTCAACAGAAGACTATGGGAAGATTGGAATTATTTTGGCAAGTATCTGGAACAAAATTGGGGATCTTACTGTCTAGGCTTGGTCATGAGAGTCAAAATTACTATTATCTGATTCCTCCCTAAACAGTGCCGGTTTCTCAGGCCCATTGGGTTTATAGACAATCCAGTAGAGTGACGAAGAATTTAGGATAGGGTGATGGGTTTGGGGACTGGTGGAAAACTAGCTGTCTCTTAAGTTGTATGTCTGTGTATCTCAGCTCATCGATGTCCACCTCCTGCAGAAGCCTCTGGTATCCTTCCCTTTCATTGTACTTGGTGCTTGCCTGAGCAGCACTGTTGTGCTGAAGAGTTTTTCAAGGCTCAGCACCCCCTACCAGCCACCGGCCTCTTCAGGAAATCTCTACTTACAGCTGCTCTTCCGCTACAATCTTGGTATGCCGCTCTACCTCTGGCTGGTGAGCCTCCTGGAGATGTTTGAGGAGAGGTGAGGACAGTTCTCCTGAAGTCAGGCTATGCGTAAATGTGCTTTGTAGGCTACCTGGGTGCCTTCTAGACCAAGGGTTCACAAAATTATTGTGCTTCGATACTAAGAGCAGCAGCAAATGCTTCTGATTTACAGGTCTAAGTAAGCCGTTCATCTAGATTTCACATCATGTCCAGTTGCTTGTACCTTGCCGTTGTTCTTATGAGAAAATTCTGTACATTCTTCAAGTGCATGTGCAGTAAGCCCACTGCTCTTGGGAAGCTGCAGCACTCCAGAGCATGTGCTCACATACTCCTGCCTACAAAGTTTTTCTCCTGAAATATGGAAGCACTGTAGGGATGTCTGCCTGCCAGCATGGTTTGCTTGCCAAATCAAGGTGGGCACTGAGGCTGGAGCTGGAAACGGCTGCTACAACCAGATCACAACCGATAAAAAGGCTCTGGTGTCCTGGCTGCTCATGGAAGTAGCAGCAGCTGCTCAACATATCACCTTGAGATATTCTGAGTATTGCCAGTAGCGTGAGCATTCGTTCGAGAGCCTCTGTCTTAGCAGATTTTCCCACACATGCTTATCTCTGGGTCTTCCAGATGGCTTCCTGCTCTCCCTGATGGCTGCACTCTGTTTGCATGACAGCCGTGGGCCAGTTTCTGGGTTTACTTCTGGGTTCTGTTAGTGAAAATATTTGTGTTTGTTCTGGAATAGTTATGGTTGATCAGTGTAACTTCTGCCTTGGACTCTAAAAACTGAAATGTATATATTTAATCTGGGGCAGTCAAGTAGCAGTTTATAGAATGCTCAGTTTTCCTGTGCTTTACTGGCACTGTGGAATTTTTACCATGATTTCCAATAAAACAGCTTCAGTTTTGCCCCAGGAATGATGCTAGCTATAAGTTTCAGTTTTTATTAGCTTTTTCACTTTCTTTAAATGTGATTGCTAAGTCCTGCTGCTGCTTGAAAATTGGTCCAGTGAGTTAGTTGCTATCTCTTTTTATTTGAGTTCATTTTCTGTCATTAAGTTGTATTTTGACTGGCAGTGTGATCACTTCCAGGCATTCAAAAGCAGTGAGCTAAACTTCTGAAAGGAATGCAACGTGAGGAAAATACTGGAACAAGAGCAGCCTGTGGTTGTTTCTGTCTTGTGATTTTTTGCATCCTGTAAAACAAAGCCAAGTATACCTAACATGAGTAATCATATCAAGCTTAGCCAAAATGCATGGAGATCCATTTGTGTGAGTTAGAGGGAGATTATTTTCGGGTGGTTTGGGTTTTTTGTCCACTTGAGATTCAAGATTTTGCCAGTCTGTCCATTTCTGTGTATTTTCCTATTCCTTGTCTGCTTGCCTGGCATAAATCTGCATTGCCCTTAAATGTTCCCTTTTTTAATCACTTCATGTTCTTTTTGTGCTCTCCTTAGTTCTTGTCCTACACAGCATATTCACTCATAACAAGCAGAAAGAATCCATGACTTGCATGCAAAACTCACTAAAAAGTAAGGACTGCTAATGCTTTTGTCATAATTTTTTTCAGGTTTTCTTGTTTCTTTGGGCGCCATCGACCGTTGCTTAGGTCTACGCACCAAAATGCTGGAGCTGCTGAGAAATTTGTTGTCCCTCTTCTACAAGCTGTGGTGCCAGATACAGAGGAAGCAAGAGATATTTATAATGAAATTCTAGCAAAAGTACACCAGTGTCCCCTGCAGAAGGTGAGTAGATGCTCTGTGGGCTGTTTCCTGTTTGTCTGATGGGAAGAAACTCAGCTGGTTCATTCTTTCTCTCTTTTTTCTTAGTATATGACCCTGAACCCCCCATGCCAGGCCCCATCTCTGTCTACAGTTTGTCATGTGGCAGAACAGAAGAGCTGGGAAGGCTTCAGTCCATCACAGCTGCTCTCCCCCTTGGAGGCACAGCACATGGGCACCCAGGAGCTGAATCGCAGACTGACCTGGTCCTACTACACAGTCTTACCAGGAAGTTTCCAGCCCCGACTGGTAAGTGCCTTATTCCCTTTACTGTCTGTGCCTTGAGAGTTCCCGGTTCTCCCCATGCTTTCCAGCACCCTGTCTGATGCATGCCTGTTCCTCCTTTTAGGGAATGACACTGCTTTTCTCAGCTGTGGTATGTTGAACACAGGCTGAATTTGGGCTGCCGCTACGCACGCTTTGATTTATGGCCTTCAAAGACGGGAAGTGTTTGATGCTCTTTGCAGCTTCCTTTCTGTTGCAGATACTACTGGGTGTGCTGAGAGTCTCCTCCAGGAGCAATTCCCTCCAGCTGCAGGACAAGAGCAGCACGCTTCCCTGTGTGATAGCCCGTAAGGATGGTAGCCCCTTCACCCATACAGCTCTCCTAGGTATGTCCCACTAAGCTAAATTGGGGAGTGCTGAGCTTTTGCTGTTCTGCCATCCAACTCCAAAACAAGGAAGAGGACACTTGGTACGGAGATGCTAAACTGTCACTGCCTGGCCTTGTGACTTTAAAATGAGGAAATTGAGCTCGCTGTTTTTATGTTCTCTTTTTACTAGCTCAGCTCCTTTCTCTGATGTGTTTCCAGGATCGCTCGTGCAGGTGGAAAACTACCAGCTCATAGTGGAGAGATTCCTTCAGACTGATTTTCCCTCCTGGGAGCACCTGGAAAATCTGGAGCATGTAAGGGAGAAAAAAAACAGGTAAGTCCCTTTATTCAGTACACAAGTAAAATCATTACACTCCAGTTCCACAATTATTTTGGACTATGGTGAAGCTGCTTATCAGCAGAGTATTTCAATGCCAAAGCAACTGTCTTTTGCTATTTGGAGAAAAGGAGATCTTTATCAGCAACAAACCCACCATCTCCATTTTGTTCAGCATACACCCTGCCTGGTAGCTGCCCTCTACCTCACCCTTTCCTACTGCTCCTGCTGAATACCTGCAGGGCACTCACCAGAAGTGCTTTTCCCAGATAACGGCTTGTTTTGGACAGCCACCTGTCAGGAACAGGGAGTTTCACTGCTACCGTTTGTCATTTCAGTGTCTATGTGCAGTTCTACTTTGAGGATGTTCAGGTTCTCCATGCTGCTGAAGGACAAATCCAGAAATGCCTTAGGAGTGAAAACAGCTCCTCTTTGAGGAAGAAGGAAGACAGCAGCTTGACATCTGAGCTGGAAGCCCCAGAGGCAAAAATGCTGAAGCTGGAGGATCCCAAGCCAGATACTCACAGAGATGAGAACTGTCAGGGGGGCCAGAGCAGCACTAGAAGAACCAGCTGTGTATCTCGCCTATTCTTGGTTACCCAGAAAGAGGGTCTTATGTTACGCAATTACCAACTACCCGGAGAAAAAGTTGGAGAAGGACGGGAGCTGCAGCGCAGTTTCCAAGCCACAGTGCTGTGGCTGGGCAGACCTCAGCTCTGGAGCCACCCCAGAGAAACTGGGAATCTACCGGAGCTGGAGGAGAGCGGCTGCAATGGAGAAGAGAGCGTGACACGGCAAGAAGTGAGGCGGGAGGCAGCTTTGGGGTGTGGTTTGATAAGGCTGGGAGCTGGCTCCTCAGGGAGCCTGTGTGATAATTAAGTATCTAGATTCGTAATCAGCGGGAAAGTGATTTTTGTGTTGGGTACAGATGTATGTTTATGCAGGCAACTTCCTTGTGCCTACCCAAGGGAGTTCCATCTCCTCACCTTACTTCTCAATCAAGACATTCTCTGCTCGGCTTGCTCTCTTCTTGCTGTATTTTTCATTTCCTATCTTTTTCCTAACTCTTCTCATCACCTTTTCTCTCTCTCTCCTCCCTTCCCCCGCCAGGCACTACTGCTCTTTATGAGGAAGTCTCTACGATGGTTTCCATTTCTGCACCTGGATGGGCTGTATCGCTTCATTGTGCCCTGCTGTTCGGTAAGAGAGAGGTTGTCTTGCTGTTTCCTCTTGGAGACTTTTGCTGAACTGCATGTGGGAGTTGAGGAGTCAGAGGGTGACTAAGGTCTTTTCGAGGTTTGGAATTCCCATCTGTCTTGCCAAGGAACTGCTTCAGTTCTGTGTTCGGTTAAAATTTGCAGTGCTCTGAGTTCAGTGGATTTTTTTTTTTCTTTAAACTGTTGTTCTTCAGTGGCCCTTTTTTTCCTATATAGCTCTCATCTCCTTCCTTTAATACTCTTCTTTCTTGCCTTATCGCTCTTCTCTCAGGACTTGGAAGTGTTTGACAAGCTCTGTTTTCCACCTGTGCCAGCAAAGTTACTGAGCAGGTCATCCTGCCCCCTGTGCCTGCCTGTCCAAGATACCTGGCACTTACAGCACGAGACATGGATCTCCTGTCTGACTGAGCGCCAGGTACGCAGTGCCTTATTGCTCTGGGCTTTCACAGGCGACTTGTAGGTCTCTTCAGAACTACTTCAGAAAATTATTGATACAGAATGTCTTGTTGATGAGACGGTTCTGCTCTAAGTGCCATCAGAGGCTGCTGCTGGGCTTCACATTTTCCTGCCTCAGAATTAATCTGGGAAGGAAGCATCAGTTGCCTAACGTACTTGTCTTTAAGAGCTTGTCTTTACTGCTCTGGCTGGGGATAGCTATAAACCGCAATCCATCTGAGGCTGTGTCTCCCCCACTTATAGCTGGCAGCCATGTCGGTGCAGACAGGAATGGACCAGAGAATTTCCTCCATTCCAGAAGTACTTAGCAGCAGGTATGTTGGTCTGCCCCAAATGACATGTGACCGTGTCTTAGGGAATGGGTCTGTGTTCATCTTTATTGGAGACAGTACTACGTTAAACAGCAATGAATTATCCACCCTAAGAATATGGTTTGGAAATCTTCTGTGTTCAAGTAGTCCAGACTGCCCTCATCCTGTTTCTCAAAGCTAAAGGGATTGCAGGTGACAAGACTGCAAAATGGTGTCCAGAAAAAGTTTGAGCTGCTGCTGGTGTGGACTAGGTCCCAAAGGTCTCTGCTAAATTCCTATCAGAAGTGGAAACAGGCGCAGCAGGGAAATGAGGCTGAATGTGTGATGGTTTTTGTTGTTTTTTGATTGTTTTAGCGTAACTTGCTCAAACAAATACTAGGGTTAGAAGCTTTTCTGTTCAAAGCATGTTTAATCTGGGGTGATATGCATGCATGCTGAAATCTTCACCAGTGCCTTACGGTAAACTGGGTTTTTGCTTGGCTTCCTCACCTAATTAAGAAAAACAATTAGGAGTTAAGCAGATAGGAAGGCTGTAATGCCTCTCCCTTTTTCTTCTTCACTGCTGAGCCTGAAGAAGCAGAAAGTGAGTTAAAGGGGCCTCTTGTCCCTGGGTGGGGTAGGCTGCAGCAAGCTCCCCTCAATCCAGTAGCTCAGGTGCTCAAGGGCAGGTTCCCCTGAAACCAGGCTCAAGCAACAGCACTCCACCTCACCCTGTCATTTGTGGCAATCTTGAAGTCAGGCCTTCTGCTCCCTTTGTCTTCAGGCTGGACAGAAATCCTGGTCTGCTCTCAGTTTCACAGGTTCCCTTGTTTCTTTCTCTGGTGAGATAATGGAGAGGACCTTGTGTGCCTCTCCCAAGAATGAGAAGCCATCTGTGACTGTCAGCCTTCAAAAGCAGAAGGGTAAGATTGTGACAGCCTGTAAGGTAACAACAGGTTGATTCTTGCTTCCTTCTGCTTCAGAGAGACAGTGCACTTGGCTAACTGTGCTCCTGTATCTGAGAATAGTGGAAGTAGGCCAGGATGTTGCATCCCATTGCATGTCAGATGGCTGGGAAACTGTACACTGTATGTGTGTTGGGGATGGGAATGGGAATACCGTACCTGGAAAATCTGTGAGGTGGAACAGTGATAGCCTCATTGTGATGGGAGGGAAACCACCTCTAGCAGGTCAGCTCAGTGACAGACTATGCTACCTGCGTGCGAGTGAGCTCATGGTGCGTGTGGTTCTGTTCCTCCTCAGGGAGCCTGCTAGCCAGTGGTCACAGCGTGAAGCTCAGCGTCTCAGTTGCTCCAGGCTCCCCTGTTGTGGTGGACGTTTACATTGCTGCCACCTATCTGCAGCATCTCTGGGGTTTGCTACCTGGAGCCAAGATCCTCTTCCAGAACTTGGAACGCAAAATCTCAAGGTACCCCTGTCTTTAGAGCCCTGATCTAGGCCACAGCTCTGACCTCTCTTACTGTCTTTGAAACCAGCTCTTAATCTCTCCTCTTGTGTGGACTTTCCTTATCCCTTGTCCATACCCTTGTGTCTCCCAATCCCTTACTGCAGATTATTTTCCTACCGTGTTACAGATGAAGATCAGCCCAGACATCCCAAAAAGACTGAGTGGTTTGGTTTCTACGAGCTCTTTCTGACATCTACTCTTTGATATTGCAGATTCCATAATGTTTACTGCACATACATTGCCTCCAGCTGTGTGAGCATCATATCTCTGCCAGCTTCTCACCTACCTTGTCCTTCCAGGTGAGTCCAGAGTCTGTTCCCATGTTACAGTGTCCCAAGAAAGGTTTCTATGTACCAAGCTTCTCACATTCCCATTTCTTCTAGTCCTGCAGGAGAAGCCTCCTCCCCCTCACTAGTGTTTCTATCCAGCTTGCAACCTCACCTGCAAAACCTGCCCCAGGCACGGATTTTATGCCACTTGTCCTGTGTACGGACTCTGTCCCTGCAATGGGTTTGCTCACTTTGCAGCAGCATCTTCAAAGAGGTATGCAAGCTTCCACAGAGATAATTTGTGAGGAGCCTTGCAGATTTCCTACTCTGACACATCCTTTGCTACCATGTAGAAGAAATTCCAAAACCTCTTTTTCCAGTGTCTGAAAAGGACTTGCATATTGGAAAGGGGCCAAAGTGACAACCGATTAGAAGTATGTATCTAATACCAGGCAGGCTGGCAGCTAGGACTGGGGGTGAAGTGAGGACATTGATGGGGAGAATCCTACTCTGTTAATGCTCTGCTTTTCCCATGTTCACTGCTGTTGGGGTTCAGCACCTTGCAGCAGGTGATTTTTCTCTCCATACAAACTTTCTCCCAAGACACTCACTGGAAATGCAGTGCAGTTCTTTAATCCTTTGTGTACTTAATTAGGGGAGGGTTAAAGGAAGCAGTGGCCCTTCCCCTTCTCTCTCTTATACCCACCCATACATAGCTGTAGCTTTACTCTTTCTTCAGGGGAGGTGCACCCGACACAATCCACCATGTCCATCACACACAGGAGTGAGGCAAGCCAGTGCATGGTAAGCACTGTAGAGATGGGGTATGGGAAGAGGTGTGTAGGAGGGAACAAATTACACCACAGAGGGGAGGGGAAAATCAGATCAAGGGTGAGATGTGGACAGAATAGCAAAGACAGAAGTTAGAGTTGTTACGTCTTCCCAGATGCGAACAAACCTCTCTCTCTCTTTACTGAGACCCATTTTCTGGGACATGACTCTTGTGAGGGAGCCAGGCATTGTCCTGACCTCCCTCTGCATCTTATTCTGCCTGCTCTCTCCATAGGGTGCTGGTGGAGGACGGAACAGGTGAAGCTTTGGTGGCGTGCAGGAACCAGCATGTGGCAGCAATGCTGGGCCTGAGCCTTCTCGAGTGGGAAGCTCTGCAGAACTCTGTGCAGAGCAGGGGCAGAGTGTCCATTGAGCATGGGGAAGCTACTGGCACGGGGGTGAGTGGGTTATTCCGGTAGCGATTGCAGCGTGCTGGGCTTGAGCCTCAGCCGGACTGGGTTTCCCTTTGGTGTGGGTGTTCCAGTGGCTCCCTGCCTCCCTACTGCGCACATTCACTGGCAACATACCCTTTCCTTCATCAGTGTGTAGAGGAACCTGAGGATCTCATTGCTTGCTACCTAAGGAGCCTGTGCAGGAGTCCTCTCATCTGTCGCCCTATCCTGCTGGATTTCAGCCTAAACAGGAAGCCCTCCAAGATTCTGCAGCCTGGTAAGCCAGCACTGTTGGCTTTTGTAATATTTAGTGTGGGAAGGAAGGGAGGAGCCGTCTCGCCAGGCTGGGGAAGGAGAGCTGCCCACAGAGCAGGCTCTTTGGAGGATTTCCATGGAATTGTGAATTCTGTAGTATAGAGCTAAGATGTTACAAAAATACAGAAATAATATTATAAAAGTCACTACCTACAATATTATATATTTTCTACTTACACAGAAGCATAGAGCTGTTTTAGAGCAAGGTTCCCAGTCCTTGGATGGGAATGGGATTCTGGCCAGCCAGAGTTACTGTGCAGACCTCTCAAATCAAGTGGGTTTTGACTTTAGACAGGACAGCAGGTAGAGTCAAGACTAGGCCTGGAAATCCTCACCATGGCCACAGAATTTAAAGTGCTGAAGAGTTTTGAATTTGTAGGTGCTGATGTCTGTGCTCATGCTGCCACAACTCTGCAGCTGCTGTGTTAAGGGGACGTTATTCTTAGCTGCTTGCACTAACACTAGTGCTTGAGTATGAGTCCAGCTGCTGCAGGAGTTGATTTGCTAAACTCACCAGAGGGTGCTCTGCTGTGGAGACGTTATGTTTTGGCTCTCATGTAACTCTTGTCTGTAAGGCCAGGCTGCTGGTAGTGGTAGAAGACACAAAGCTCACTTCATCAGCTATGCGAGCAGCACATAGTTCACAGCGTTTCACAGTGTAGAATGTTTGTTTCCTCCTAATTGGAGGGATGCTGGCCAAATGCGTTCATCTGCTTACATCCTGGATTCATTAATCATGCTGTCCTTTGAGGTTTAGCAGTTGCCAAGCAGCTGCTGCAAGGCCTTCCCTCCCCCAGAAACTTCTACAGCTGTCTGCTAGAACAGAGTGGGAGCCCTGTACTGAGCTGTTACAGGTTGTGTCTTTCCCCTTCAGCTCCACCGCAGCTGAGAAATTTTCGGTGCGGTGAAGTGGAGTTTGTGTCACAAGTGGGACCTCGGCTGAACCTGCTGTGCCTGAATGTGGAAGAAGTGGAACAAGACGCCTTAAGCTATCTGAACAGCGAGAGGATTAGGAGGACGTCTAGTCACTGCCAAGTGGAAGCCACTGCTTAACCTCTGTCCCAGTTGGAGAGGAGTTATGGAATTACCTACTGGGATTGGGAGCTTTTTTTAATCCCCTTTCCAGTAGGAGCACAAGCCTCTGAGCACAGGGTGAAAGGTGCAATCAAGAAGCTGCTGTGACTTGTGGAATTCCTGAATGGTTGTTCTGGACCATTGCCACCAGCGATACTGGGCTGTTTTTTTGGAAGAGAGATATTCAGTACTTCCTACGTGGTAGCAGTTGCTTTGGGCCTACGACATACACAGATGTGTATTTTATGTGATAGTATCTACTAAATAAAGCTATTAAAATACAGTTTTAATAATACCATATCTATTTTAGTGTTAGTGTTTACTTGCTATATGGGGAATGAGGCAGAAAGTAGATCCTTGGTTTATGAGCCAGAACCAGGCATTTTGCAGATCATTTTGCGAAACTGTACAGTCGCCACAAGGGATAGTCTTCTTAACCCAATTGAAATTATTAAGATCATGTTTTTAAAGCATTTCCTTCCTCCAAGAAGAGAAGGGAAGTGAATAAGTTACTGTTGGGAAACTGAATCATAGTACTAAATCACGGGACTATATGGGCATTGTTTTGCAGCTTAAACAGTGGCCCAAACATTACGTGGGGCGAGTAGCAAGAGGAAGGCAGTGAGCTGTGATACAAACTCACAACATGCTATAGGCTTGCCCATCTGTTCCTGATTAGGAAGGGGATGACTGCAATGCCACGTGCCAGTATCCATGGTGGCACAGCAGATTAACCAATACAACACGTGGGAGATCACCCTGTGAAGAGATTCCTCTCCTGTCTGCTTGCAATCATGACCAAGTGTTCTGTACTTGCTTTTGGCAAAATAATATCCATATCCTTCGTCTTGTGCTATAGGTTAGTACGTTCCACACGCAGTTACATCCCTGCCTTATTCTGTCTGCAGACAGCGTATTTGAACCGCTACTGTTTTGGATTTTGTTTGTTCAGTGTTTCCCCCTGCCTTTCCCTTTCACCCTTAGTTTATATTATAAGAGCCTTATATTAAACTTAAGGTGGCAGATTTATTGAGCATGTGTAAAGGTATTTTCCTTCTCAAGGCCTGCTGGCTACTTCTAAGGCCAAAGCATGAGTGGCAGAAGACCTGACAGATGCCACCATTCAACAAAGTTCTGAGACTCCCTCCTGAAGAAGGTTGCCAAAACAGCCTAAAGCAAAGGTCTACACATGTTTTGCTGTCACAGGTTTTTTTCCCTAAGTGCTTTCTGTGAAATGGTAACGATTTTGCTGAAGCTCGCTGCTCACCCTCCCCAAAGAAAACAAAACCAAAAAAAAGCAAACAAAAAAAACCCCTCTCAGCCTGAAGAAAATGTTGACTGTAAGTGATGTAAATTAAGAGATCCAAATCTGGTTTAAAAGTGCAACTGAAAGTAGTCCTGTAATATGAATAACATAGTAACAGACAGTGCTACAGAAATAGATAGGAAGTGCCAGATAACAGAGACTTACTTAAAAACCAAAAAGGCAAATTTGTCTTTGTAGTTGTAGCTAAGTTTAATAACTGTTTTTATGAACTTCCGGGTAGTATCTTACTAGTCTCCCTCTTTTCCTCCTCATTATGTATGTTATTGTTCTCTCTGCTGCGACATTTATTACTCACCTGTTGCTCTTTTATTTCACATTACAAATGCAATCATCAATCCTCATACAGGCTGTTTACCTTTGCCAGGTTGAAGAGCCAACGCTTACTCCAAGCCTGTTGGCTTTTTTTCTAATCCATCAGTGTTTTGCCATTCACAACATCTTTTTCAGAAGGGGAGTTTGATGACAGTCTTTTGAGAAGACTGAATACATTAACTGGCTCTCTCATTTACAGTTTTATTAGTACATTCAGAGAATCACAAGACATGAGACAGACGAATCAAATCTGTTTGGGGGGGAATTAAGATTTGCTTGCTTTTAGTACTCTGAGTTTGAAGGACCAGTTCTCGGGTGTACTGCAGGAAACCCTTTTCCTGTTTGTCTCTGAGCTTCTGCCCATGATCAGAGTTCTGGTCACTGGGTTACTTCAGACAAGAGAACACATCTTGTTCCTGTGATCAGAGTTTTTCCTTTATTTATGGAACTCTCCTTATCGCATTCCTCACTCTCTGAAGCTAAACAAAGTATCCTGTTGTTGGTGTGGGTAAGAAATAACAATACAAGAGAGAAATCAGCTGGCTTCACGTTTGTGCTGCTATGTGCTTTGGAACTGGGAGGAGCTCTTAAAGTTCTCAGCCCAAGAGGGAGGAAAGCATGAAACGCCGTTGGGGTAGCTGTAGTAACTGTTCTGCATGGAAAGACAGAGATTTTCCTTTTAGCTGAACTTCTGTAGCTCTCCACTTCATCGCCGGTTTACCTCTAGAGCCTGCCACCCAAAGCCAAAGCTGATGAATACTAAAGGCGGTTGTCCTGTGCTTTGACTGTCTGCAGCCCTCCTTATTCCAGGTCTAGGTGGGACTGCTCGGGCTGACAGCTCCCTCTAGCCCCGTTCAAGGTGTCTGTAGTAGGTACTATTTCCTGAAGATGCTGCACTGCATAGTGGGGTTGTCAGAGTAAAGTGGGTGCAAGCAAGGCTTGTACTGCAGCAAGCCTCATGGGGAGGGAGAGGAAAAAGCCCACACTGCCTTGCAGCCCTGAACTGAGCCAAGGTTCAGAGGGTGCGCGGAGCAGCAAGCAAGAAAGATGTCTGTCTTTTGGGTCAGAGAGATGGTTGAGGAGGGAAGGAAAAGAGAATGAGGGGACAAGTAAGAGATGGCAGTTGATAGTGTAAGAGAAGAATCTCTAAGGTTGCAGAAAGTGATGGGAGAAGCCACCAGGGAGCCTGTGGGAGGGACAAGCTGTGTGTCCCACCTAAACCTGGGGGGGAGGAAGGTGGGCACAGGGGAAAGACACATCCACCCATTCTTGCAGGCTTGGGATAGATCTGCTGCTCTAACCAAACTCAGCAAGAGGGTCTACATATACCAAGCATATATGCTTATGAGTTTCCCTTTCCAAGCTTACCTCCAGGTCCAGCAGTGTTTCTGATTGTTTTGTAGAGGCTTTAGATCAACAGCAGATACAGGGGAAGCAGAAGCACCCAGTGACAGGCTGGAAGGGAGGAGGATACTGACTCTGCGTTCAGGTTCACCAGCTGCAAGTTGGTCCCTCTTGTAATGCTGAAATCTGTAGCAGAAGAATAGTGAGAGGCTACCAGAATGGGGAACACAGCAGGGAAGGCAAAATGAGTGTGTATATTTATTCTTCCCCATTTTTCTGAATATTGATAAAGGTAGTTATGTGCTGGACACCCACCGCTACAAAGCCCTCACTGTAGAAAGGCTATGACCCTTCTCACGTAGAACAGGAGAAGATATCCAGGCTTTTTGGAAAGTTTGCTTTCCTGTGAATAAGGTGGCCTTTTAAATAAAGGAGGTGGGCTGGAGTCAGAGAGCTTGTCATTAGTAGCAGCTAAAGGAGCCTGCTGGTTTGGTACACAAAAGGGATCTAAGCTGAACTGGCTAAAGAAGTGTCAAAAGTTGGCATTTTTGGTTGGTTGGTTTGTTTTGGCTTAACATTCAAAGGAATATGTTCTTCTGAAGTGTGTCCGTCCTTCCTTCCTTCCCATTCCCTGGCAGTTCTGTCCCCATGCTGAGGGAGCAATCCTTACCATAAAAACCATCTGAAATAGCAGGACCAAACACAGACCCTTTCCTTCATCCCAGGGACAGAGGGAGAGACTTGGATTAACCATGGATTTCGGTCCCTTCCTTGACTGAAACCGCTCACTGACACAGGGGAGGCAACGCTGCAGGAACCCCCCCGACCCACACAGGGTCTCTTCTTTCCCCGCGCCTGTGGTCTCTGGGTGGTGGTAAACTCTACCTGTCACTTTGATGTTGCCTGTAGCCTTGGCAATGTTGTTTTCAATCACGCAGGTGTAGGTGGCGTTAGCAGTAACGTTGTGCAGAAAGGAAACCACTTTCAGAGTGATGTTTTCAGCATTCAGCTCATAGCTGGTGTTGGCAACATGAGGTAGGTACCCCCCGGCGTCGCTGTAGGCTGTCCAGTGCACAGCGGGTCGAGGGAACCAGCGCGGTGCTTCACACTGCAACGTGTCCCCACTGCTGCTGTTCTCCATGTGCACCCTGGGGGTGCTGAAGGCTTTGGGAGGGAAAAACGGGGAGACAGTCAAAAAAAAAAAGGCAAATGTCTAGGAACTGGGCATGAAACACGCAACCACGGCTGCTGGTCAGTCCCAGGTATTTCTAGGGTACTTGCTGCTTAGCATCGCAGCACCACGAGTAGTCAAACCAAACGCAGGGGCTCAGAGGGAGGTCTGTACAGCTTGGGCTGCAGCGGGATGACTACAGGGGATCTAAAAACTCCTAGGATAAGGTGGTCCGGTGTGACAAGATCTGCTGAGATCATGGCACAGCTTTAGTGTCTTTAAGTGATTCTGCTTCACAGTTACGAGCTGGGTCCTGGGCTCGTAAACTAAGCCTTTGCCAAGAACTTCTGGACATCCAGGCTCCCAGGGGAGACCAGGCTCAGGTTGTGGCTGGCGTGAGACTGCCCATGCCTCCCAAATTGCCCGGCTTCCCCGGGGAAGGAACTGCAGCTGGCACAGCTCCGCTCGCCTCTGGTGGAGGCTAGGGACTGAACAGGAGGCACTTGTTATTCTGGGCAGGGAGAGGCATGCTGAAAATGATTGCTGTTATCAGAGGCTGGGGGAAAGGGAAGATGACTCACCCTCTCCGCTGACTGAGAAGGGTGCCTGACCAACACCTATGGCTTCGTGATATGACTCTGATGCTAAATGGGGCTGCAGCCAAGGGAAGCTCCATCTGTACCTGCTGAGGCTGAGGGCAGACTAACGTGTCGCCTGAGCTGTAGGATTTATGCCAATGCCCCTGGATTAAATGAGACATTTAAAGCCTATTGCAAACAGATATAAAATTGGGATCTTTATAAGATCAATTAGCTACTCCCATTCTCAAGGGGGTCTTTGTAGTCACTTAAGTAGCTGGTAGACTACATGTGATAAATAGAAGAAAAAAGACAACTGAGAGCATTAAAATAATCATCTTTTCTGGAACAAGGATGTGGAAAGAGCAGGTAAGGCCATAAACACCTCTGGAAAAGCCAAAAATACCCCAGTCCTACTCAGGGCTGCAGGGCTTGACGTGGGCTGCTGGAGGAGCGGGTGCCGCTCACACAGCCTCTAGCATCAGCGTAACTGCGGGTAGGTCTGACCGAGTCACCTTAGCCTGCGTTTTGCAGCAGGATTTTCTTCCTCATACCCCTCACCTCCTGTCCTGTACCGCAGCACCGCCACTCCGCTCCCTCTGGCTGTGGTGACAGAGCACCGGTAAGTGCCGGCATCGGAGAGCTGCACGTCCCTCAGCTCCAGGGAAGCATTGCCACCGATCACTTGGTCTGCAAACAGCGCTGTGCGGCCCTGAAACGACGCATCTTGCTCTTGCAGGTGGTCCTTCCCACCTCTAAATTCATGTACCAGCCCAGCTACTCCCGCCTTGGCCCACCGGATCGCTATGCTGCCCATCCGGATGTCGGGCTCGAAAGTGCAGCCCAGGATGCCGCGCTGGCCGATGTTCCCAGGAGAAGTCAGCGTCGTCACGCTGATGGAACGTTTTCCTGCAAGGGGAAAGCAAGGAGGCATGAGAAAGGCAAGACAATGAGCACGGAGAAAGGCCAGACCACCCTGCGGCTGCCATGCACCAACCCCGAGGCTGAACGGGCACCAGCACATCGCAAGGACACCAGTAGCAGCTACCAGTGCTGCTAGCAGAGGTCAGCTCCCATGGCTTATATACCAAAACAAAGCACAGGAGCTTTTCTTTAGCGGGCAGCGTGGTTCAAAAAGTAGCTCCTCTTATCTGTTTGAGAAGAATTCACGTGGTGTTTTCTTGCTTGCTAATATGTATCAGGGATTTTTTCTCTCTGCTGCCAGAAGAGTGTGATTTTTGTGTCTTTTCTTAGTCAGGACCTCCCTTTGTGCAATATAAACATGATTGCAAGGCATAATGCTGGCAGAGAAATAAAACGCTGCTCTTGCACTCTTACTGGAATACAAACAGTTTTCTTTCATTTAAGAAAAGTCAGCATTTCCCTTCCCTGGGAACACAGATCGCTTCTCAAATCAAATCCTAACCAGCGAGCTTGAGAATTAACACCTTCCTGGAGCCGGCTCCGCTTTCCCGTACAGCCCTTCCCTACACGTCCTCACTCAGCATGCCCTGAGGAGGCTGCGTTTTGGGCAACACCAAAGCGATGCATTTTTGTTGTCTCTGAGGGAGCAGGGGAATGTGCCCCATCCTGGCAGATGCTGTCCAACTGTGCAATAAATACCGTCTCCTCCTATCTGGGAGAAGGAGCACGGTATGTGCAGGACTTTCTGTATGTGTAGGTTTAGAGCTCCAAGCCCAAGGAAATTTCAGCTAATGCAGCACTACGTCTCCAGCAGCACAGGCTGCACTACACTTATCAACCCCTTGCCTCAGCTGGCTTCCCATGGAGCAATAGGTGGAGCTGAACATTCTGGTTGCTAACACACCAGATAACTTAAAAAAAAAAAAAAAAAACCAAAAACAAAACCCAAACAAAAAAAGGCCTTAATTTCTGCTGTGAAAGCATAGATCAGGAACTCACTTCCCAGGGCAAAATGGAGCTGCCCCGCAGGGCTCACACGTGCACAGCCACCACTGCAGCCTGGGGCCAGCCCGCCGACAAGTTTTCGCAGAAATTAAGAGCCAACACAGATATCCTCACTCAGCTCTGAATGCCAAGTGCTGGTGTCTTCTAATCCACTCTGAGCACATCTGTGTGTGAGCATGTGTGTGTGTGTGTAAACCTCTGCATTATTTAAAACCAACAAGAGCTTACAGTCTCCAAGGAGAGCACAGCTTGTGGTTTAATGTCATGGAGTGATACCTTGTTGAGAAAGGCCAGAAATGAAGTCACCTGTGCAGTCTTAATTCAGCCGTCTGGTACGTAAAATCTATAAAAAGTGAGCCTTCGTTAAAGGGTTGTAGGTGGCACTTCCACACAAGATCACACGTCAGCCCGTGCATGGGATGGAGACATGGAGGTAGAGGCAGGGCAGAAGTTCATCGCCCCTCTGGTAACAGCAAGAAATCTGAGCAGCCACATACCTGAGACACCAAACCCGATGATCAGGGCAATCACCGCAGCCAGGATGATAATGACCGTAGTCATGCTATTTGGGGAAAACAGAAAGGACAACATTACCGCACAGCCCACCTCCTTCACACCCTACGCCTACGCTGCACGTCTGCAGAGCTGCCGGCAGGAAGGAAAGGTCGAGGTGGGTAAAAGCCACAGACCTAGAGCAGGGTGGACCAGTGAAACACACGACCACAGCAGTGACGAACATTCAGGTGAACACTTGTCTTCAAAGGTGAGGGACCGTGTGGCTGGAGGAAAGGAGACCCAGGCTTTGCCTTTGGGAGGAGGCAGTGGGTCCCAGTGGAGGATGCTCCTCTCTGCATCCCCCGGGGCATAAGCAAGCGGGGCAGTCCCTGCTGGCTCTTGGGAGGGACCAGTTGCCCAGGGAGGCGAGCAGACCACTGAGACAGGCCCCTGACCCCAGGAGACACCCAGTATGAGCCAGACAGCAGGCAGGAGGGGGCTGAAAACAGGGCCGGGTTTGTGAGCTTGGTCGGATTTGGGACACTCCACGCGCAGATGGATGAGGGGCTGTTGAATGAGAGACTGAGGAGGAGAGAACCACTTGCCAAACCACACGGAGCAGCACAGCTCAAGCCTTGCTGACCACAACCCATGTCCGGCACAGCCCTGGCTTGGACAAACCCGTAAGTATGGGCAGGTGGAGGCTCCCACCACAGCCGGTGGAGCTGTCACACGTGGTTCTGGGCACGTTTTCATGTGGATCGGGGGACTGTGGCAATGACCTTGGCTCCCCACCAGAGCAAGCCCTGAAGCAGCTCCCCACAAAAAACCCACAAGTACATCCCAGGGTGAGCAGCTCCCGTGCTCATGCCTGACAGTCTCACAGGAGTGCTGGGCTCAGCTCTGCTCAGGATTGTCAGAGGAGAAGCCCAGAGAGCTGCAGGAGGTCCTCACAGGGGACTTTACCCCATTCCCAAGCCCGGCAGGGCACTGGAGGGAGCTGTGTTGCGGGAGGCGTGGGCACCAACAGCGGCCACTCTGCACCAGTGACCTGGGCTGCCAGCCCAGGGCTTGTTTTGCTCCGTTGTAAAACAGAAACTCTTGAGCTGCTGCTTCCCATCTCATCCCCAGGCAGGCCCAGGCTCTGAGATGTCACGGCCCTTCCGCCCACACAAAAATAGCTGTTCCGCTTCAGCAGCGTCTGCTAACTTGCAGCACACTCTTTCCCAAAACATCGGGCAGCCTCCCGCACGAGTGCCCTTTGGTGTTTGTACAACTGCAAACTCCTCCCACCGTTAATGTGTGCCTGCACCAGTCATTTGCACAATCGTGCCTCAATCACTGCAAATGCCACGATCACAGGGCTGGTATGGAGCTCTAGGGAGTTGCACCATGTGAAGAAGCCCCTCTTGCAGAGAGCAGCAGGGAAGGGAGAACGGGAAGATGAGTTGAAAGAGGGGATGGAGAGGAGGGGAGATGTTGCAGAAGGCTTGCTTGCCCTCCTGCCACCTCCCTTCCATCATCATCCTTAAAACCAGTAGAAAGTGGTCTAAGGAAGCCCTGTCTGCACTTGCCAGCATGCTCAGGAGAAGGGATCAGACCTGTGTGTTTCACCACGAGTATGCAGTAAGTCCATATAAAGGTCCATATGAGTCCATATACACATTTACATCCATACCAAGCCCTCCCTGCCCAGCTGCCCTCAGAGTTGGGAGGTGTCACATATTTGGCTTCCCCCCTGTTCTCACCAGCTTTCACTCATGACCAGGGTGGACAGCAGTTCTCCACCTGCCCCCTTCCCAGTGCCCTGCGGCTGTGGTCACAGCTGACCCTATAGAGGAGGAAAGCGGTGGATATCCTCCAGCCATGGGCACTGAGCAGCTGGGGACCCATCACCAGCCACTGCTTCCCCTGGGGACCTGTGGGATGGGGACTTTATTTGTTGGTTCATGTGGATCCCGCAGCGTGACAGCTCCCAGCAATGATTTGTCATGTCCCACAGGGCTCAGGCAGGGTCTCGGCCAGGCTCAATGGGCGACAACCCTGTGCTTTCCTATTCTGGGGTAGATAACAAGCCTGTCGTGTATGCTGAATAACATCTATCTCTTTGAGGATCTCCACCAATTTCTATGGAGCTGATCCCAGCGTGACATCGTTGCTACAAACTCAGCCAAGGTTGCCATGACCAGCCTCAGCTCTCACGCCTGGGAAGCATGGAGCAAGCAGCAGCTGTGTCGTGCTTTCGCACAGCAGCTGTGGCTCGCCTTCACCCTGCTAGCTTAAAATCCTCCTTCCCAAGAGCGGGCAGGGAAGAAATTGCTGGGAGCCGAGGGATGCTGCCTGCGGGTTACAGGGGATTTCATCGGTAAATGCCGGAGGTGCTATGGCAGGGGACGAGCAGCCAGGGTGACCTCCTGTGCAGTCCCTGAATGCTTTGGGTGCCACCACACTTGCCTCCGGTCCTTGAAAGGACCCTTTGGCCTGAACACCACCTCTGCCCGAGCACTCCGCTGGGCAAAACCGTCCTCACCTCGCTCACAAACAAACACAAACGGGCCAGCACCAATGCTTTTGTCCCCCACTGGTGCCACATGTCCCCAAAGCTGCAAAGCCTTGCTAACTTTGCATCCAGAGAGATGCTTCCCACCCCTGGTTCAAGGCAGCAGCAGGGCTGACGGAAAAAGCCGCTCGTTTGTTACGGGGAGGGGAATGGCAATTCTGGGTACACAGATGCCACTGCCCACTTCAACACCCCTTGCCAGGGACAAGGGGAAATCAGGCTCTTTGGAGTTTCCTCCGCAGAAACTGGAAGATCCAAGACTCACAAAAGACCTTAAAAATATTCGCCTGCAAGCCCCTTGTGCGTATTGAGTAGATCTGGGGCGCAGGGCAAACAAGAGGAAGCTGGCAACCTGACTGCATGCTGATGGTAGCTGTGTTTCACAACAGTCTAGTCCAGCAGTTCAAGCGAACAGCAATTTTCTGTGCATCAGCACTCCTTGTACTCCCAGTGTTTCAGAGGCTTGGAAACAGACTAATGCAGACTTCTGGGGCTGCACAAGTCAGAGCCCTGATGCCACTTTCGGTTCCCGGCGTCATTTTGACAGCCTGTGGGATGCTGTTCTGTGCATATCCTCTTTTCCATGGTCCCATTCCTGCTCAGCCAAATGGAATTTGGCATGAAATTCATTCATTCCCAGCCTGAATGCTGCCGAGCACAGCCCAGGGGCAGAGAGAGGCTCACAGCCCCGCTGTGACAGGCAGCAGAGGCTTAATCCTCCCAATCTCTAGCTCTGCTCAGAGTAAGCTTTCCCTCGAGAATGGGCTTAGAGGTGAGAGAATCAAAAAACCTGGAAGATTAAGAGATTGAAGGTCCCCTGCCTTCCTCCTTATATCAAAGCTTACTGTGGAAAAGAAATAGCATGGCAGGAGTAACCCAAAAGGAAGGGGTTTCCGTTCCAACGAGCAGTTAATGACTGCAAAGCTCAACTTTTCCCAGTGTTAGAGTTTTAGAGGTTTTTTTAATTTTGTTTTGTTTTTTCCTGAAATCAATAGAAACCTCCCACTGCTCCTCTGAAGCTTCCTGGAAAATTCACCCCTCTCTCTGGGCTATTTCTATATTTCAAGATTAGCCTGAAGAGATGAGTGTCCTTGAGGAAGCTCACTACTTCCAATAACCTGCTGCCATCTGACTGCGCGCAGTTGCTCAGGGCAGGCAGAGGCGCTGGCAGAGCCAGAGGATAGTTCTCGGAGCAGCAAGGGGTAGGTGTGCATTTTTTTGCACCCATCAGATATTTCATTTCCCTGACAAAAGCCAGCTGGGCTGCCTCTTGAGAATAACAGAGCTAGTTATTACATGCATTCCAGATGCATGAGGAATATGATGCCTGATGAATATTTACACCATGTTACATTATGTCTACTAGTGATCTCACTTCCGTGCCGATAATATTACTATTTAGTTCTTCCTTGATGCTCCATGTGAGAAAGCTGGAGCACAGCTCACATGTTAGAGGTCTCTTCTGTTCACATGTAGACTGTCCTTCTCCCCACTGCTGTTCAGCTCCAGTGGGACGGATACTGGTAACAGCTGAAACCTTTTTGACAGAATAAATGCAAGCAGGGATGTCTCACACACCTCTCTGCAGCCCCTGCCTCCATCCAGCCTGGAAAAGCCCACACCTGGGATGAAGAGACGCAGCTTGGTGGTGGCTCTGTTCAAGCAGTCAGGTTTAGTTGGCCCACATTCATCAGAGGCTGAAGCAAGTTTGCCACTTTACCCATCAGGTGGATGTTATTTTCAAGTAATCAGAAGATAAGGATATGAGGTAGATATTTTTATGGCCTTCCCCACAATACTTTTTTTTCTGACTGTAGTTCACCGGGACTTGGTCAATAGCTCCAAAGGAAACAGGGTCATTGAAACAAGAGGTATAAACCAACTTGCACATCTTCCCAGCTCTTACTCCTGACCCACGCAGCAAGGAAACTTGCTGTAGGACAGCTTCTGCCTTTCTCCCCACAGCACGCTGATGTGACAGAAACATAAGCGACTGTCTGAGGACCAACAGAAGGAACAGGGAGCCTTCCTCAAGCCATTGATACCCCCACCTATAACAGCAGGAACACAGAGCCTTTTTCAAGCCATTGATACCCTGACCTACCACAGCATACAAACCTGAGGCAGCGTATTCTAGCCATGCACAGTTTCTAGGACGTGCATCTCCGTCCTGGCTACAGTCAATGACCTGCACATGGGTGTCTGACAGCTACATGGCCTTACTGATTATATAAAAGAAGCTGTACCGGTATTTAAGTAGCTTCGGTGAGTGCAGTATAGAGTTAAGCTGCAAAGAACTGCTGTCTTGAAAGCTCCTGGCAGCAGGGTGATACAGCCAAGGAGTCCAGAAAATACAGTCCCCTCCCTCCCCTCTCTCAAAGCAGATGCAGATAATACCATACCTCCAGAAAATGACCTGGCCTTGGGATGCCATGGTCACGGCACCTACGAAGACAAGCCAAACACCAGGTGCCTGAAGGTCCCACACTGTTCAGCACAGCCCCTGTCCTTCGCATGATATATCCTCCCAGGCTGTCTTGCTTAAATAACTGAACTCAGCTAAGGAGTGGTGAGCCCAAACAGTGAACTCTCAGGAACGAGGAAGCAGTGAGCATCTCTGCTCCCCTCACCAGGGCAGTCAAAAGCAGGGAGGCCTGGTTAGTCACTGGGGCAACAGGAGAGACCTCCTACACCATCCATTAAAGAAACATGTCTGATTTAAAACAAAAAAATAACACAGCTCATGGTTTGGTAGCCAGCTAATGCCGGGGTCAGACTGAAGCAGTCTCCCATGTAGATCCACAGTTTACCCATCACTGACGGGTTTCATTATATCCAGGACTAGCTCAGGTCTCCTTGTTAAAATCTCCAATCATGCTGCTGGCACTGGGCAGAGCGGTCCCACCTGCGGGTCCCCTTCCTGGCCCCATTCGCAACGTGCATCTTCCCCTGCCTATCTGTGCTGTGCTAAGAGGCTCCTCCAGGCTCAGCAGTGCCATCAGAGCCACACAGGTTCAGCAGTGGCCTCTTTTCTGACTGCTGTTTTCTTCCACTAAACTCCTCCAGTCCAAACTACCTCTCCTCCCCGAGGCCAGCTCCTGCTGCTTGCAGGTCTGCCACTATGGTGGACATCAGAGCACATAAAGGGAAGAAACCGGCACAGACCCTGCAAGCCTTTCCCTCTGTGCTTGGTCTCACTTGAGGCTGGGGGCAGGAGAAGTAGCTCTTGGGCTTAAGAGGCTGAGAAGGGCAGAGAGTTTGCAAAAGAGCAGAAAAGGGAAGGCAGCTTGCACCACCTTGTTCAGTCTCCTGAAGGGGAACCTGTGCATCCTGTCATCTACGTCTGGACTGTTCTAGGGAGGATGGGAAAAGAGGAATTTTTGACAGTCCAGAGCCATCTCCAGCAAGTTCGGATGGTTAGTGGGAGTGAACCACTTTCCCTTGCAGAACTGAGGATGCCCAGAGGAACTGGGAACAGTCCAGCACCTAAGAAAAACCAAATTACTTTCTCTGCAACAACCAGAGGTTAAAAACAAGACCAATTAATACTGGTCCATGATGACCAAACTAGCTGCAGGAGGACATACGGTGCCCTGAGGGGCACAGCAGCCTTCTAACTGTGCATGTGCAAGATTTCAGAAGTGTACGCTTCGTCTTTTGGACTACAGTTCTACTCCAAAAGAGCCAGTTCACCTCCACAAGGAATGAACATAGCCAGATGTGGTGCACGACACATAACAGACTTTTCTAGATGGCAGGGAGGGGGCTGGAAAGGGCTGTGGCTCTTGTACAGGCACCAAAGTCAGCAAACTATTCCAAGGCACTTAGCACTCAGCACTCACCACTTCCAGCCTCATCATGCTAGGATGAAGTTATATGTCACAACTTGTGTAGAACCTCCTCCCATGTCCCACCACCTTTGACTGATGAGAGCACAGATCTGAGCCTCCACTAAGCCTAGTCACCTGTTAGGAAACAAAGTAAAATTAGAAAGTAAGTGGTTTCCAGCCGGGTTAGGGAGTTGAATTGGCTCCCCACGTGCTCAGAGGAGAGTCGCACCTAATGATGCTTCTGGTGGGACAGGACCACATGGCCTGTGGCAAGGACAGAGGAGCCAGGGTGGGACCTTCTGCTTTCAAGAGTGACTAGGCATTGGGTTTACTCAGCCGTTCACGTGTGACTTCAGTGAGTGCTTAACTGCAAAGCTAATCACTCTCCAGGTGAAGGAGCTACCTGAACGCCCTATGCAAGGTCTATGGCAGAGGTGTGAACAGGACCTACTGCTAACGCTCCAATCTTGGCTGTTACTGAAAGCACATCCTTCATCCTCTGGCCTCTGAATGAAACTGAGGAGTGGAAATCTTTCACCTGAGAATCACTGTTGCTCTTTGGTTGTTGCAGTGGTTTAAACTTGTAAAGCAGACTTTATACGGTCTTCACTTCCCCTCTGCTTTAGCACAGAATAGCCCTTTTTAATCTGCAAAAAAATAATTCTGATTTATTTTGTAGTATTCTACTGATTACTAAACTTTTTGTAATTTAGCAGACCATTACTAGAAGCTAAGAATAATAGCTCTAGGCCATAGTGGCCTGCTGGGAAATGCAGATTAGGAAATATCCTGTTGCACTTGGTGACACCTGATTTATAGTTGCCTTTGGTGCAGTGCACAAATGAGGTGTCCCCTTTCAGCACCAGTTAACTCCGGGTCGTAGCCGCAGCACACCTCACCACACAGCCAACGGTTGGGTTACTTCCATGCTGGAAAAAACAGGTCTGTTTCTCAGGCACAGGCAGCCCCAGTAGGACCAGGGCAAGTCCCATTCACCAGAGCAACACCACATGAATTTCTGAGCAGCTCTCATGCTGGAGCCTACTCCTCTCTGTATTTTTACACTGCAGAAAAACCAAGAGGTAATCAGGATATTTCCCAAAGAAATCAAGGATCTGTGATCACACGGTTGGCCCAGCTCTTACCACTTTTGAATCTATTAGCAAAATCCAACCAAATGTGACAGCAGGATCTGGTCCCACATGGTCTGTGAAAGCCGGTGAGCACCTGGGGAAGAGACACATCAGCTGTCTTCAGCGAGGGGAAGGTGACAGCAGGCACAAAGCATTACCAGTTTTTCTGGGCCCCCCAGCTGGTGCCCTACAACTGGCCATGGCACATGCTGCCTCTTGCCTGCATGAGGGAACAGTGGGGGCAGGAAGAACTGAAGGTGGGTCAGGGCCCAAGAAGATGTTCTGTGGTCTGGGGGAGGCACGGGGACAAGAACCAGACTGCAGTCACTCTGCCCTTCATGATACAACTTGTTTCTTTCTTCACAAATAATAATTCTGTCAAAAGAGTCCCCTTACTTATGGGAAGTTCATGTCTTATTTCAATGTCACTGGAATGCTGGAGGAGCTATCGGTGAAAGAGGAGAACCAGAAGATGGAGTTGTGGCAAGCTGACAAGCAGCCAAGTTTGACAGAGCGCTCAAGAGAGGGGAAGGCAGCCAGCAGGTTGGAAAAGATGAAAGCTATCCTTGGGATTTGGCCAAAAATGTTGGACATCTTTCCAGCCTTGTGATCCCACATCGGTAACAATGACATCAAGAGGTGCTTGAGAAGCACCAGAAATGGGAACATTAGTGGTCTGGAAGGAGGAGAGCTTGGCACTGCCTTACCAGCTCTACCTGTCCTCAGCCTTGACTGCTCTTGAAGGGAAGCTGGAAGCAACAGCCCTCAGAGCCAGCCCTCATCTCTCAAAAGAGGGAGGCAGTGAGCCACCCTTAGTTGGAAATAGACAAAGTCCTCCATGCTGCCTGCGAGCCACTGCCAGGATCTGTCCTGACATGGCACTCCAGATGGTTGGTGCACCCTTGTGAATCACCTCCTGCCATGGGAAGGCCAAGAAGCCCCACTGAGCCAGCTTCTGCACTGCTCCCGCGATCTTCTGGGGACAAATCAGACAGTCAAGCACAGAGCTACAAGCGCAGCCGCGTCACCCTTGTGGTTTGCCTCCTCTGAGAAGGGAGAGATACCCTGGCATGATACCTGACTCTAGAGGCATCCTACATGGAGTCTTCCAGGCTGCAGGGTCCTTTCCAGGTCTTCCACGGTCTCTTGTTCTTGCTGTGTTTTTCCTTCCAGCTACACTCTGTTTTCCCTGTCTACCTCCCAAAGCTCCTCCACATGTTCATCCCACCCACCCTCCCCCCCCCTTTTTTTTTTCCAAACCTTGGAGACAGGCAGTTTTATCAGCAAGAGCTTTTGTCCTGGGAAAAATATCAATATTTACCAGTGCTGTTCTGTCAGCACTGCATGTATGCTTGTCTTGAAAATGCCTTTGCTGTCTCAAGGACCAGCTGGTCAGAAATAACATCATTATATGTGTATATATATATATATAGCAGATTAACTACACCTCCTAATGCACCACCTGCCCAAGGCTGTTTACCAACAGAGCACTGGAAGCCATTCCTGGGAATGGCTGTTGGCATCCAAGGTGAGACTCCAGCAGATCAGTAGGATATATTCATTTGGCAAAGCATTCTGAGTAACGGACACTGAGGACAAAGTCTACTTGCAAACAATGGGAGGACACTCCCGCCTAACCCCCACAAAGTGACTAAGGTTATTAAATGTCTTTTCTGCACATGATTCTTCAAGCTATCCTCGTGCACAGCCTTCTTTGCCCAAACACAGAGCAGTAGCCGGTCAATGCTTTATAATCCCTGGGACTGACTGAGCCCTCAAGTCTAACCAAAAAAAAAAATCAACACAAGGGCCTGACCCTGGCAGGATTAGTACCCCATGCTGTCTGAAAACTGCTTTCCCCATGTCAAACATAGAGCTCAGCCCAAGCTGACTGCAGTTCCCTGAAGGGTTTACGTGTTCGCTGGTGTAATTCTCACAAACAGCTTCTCAGAAAATGTCAGCGACAGGGTGTGTAAGGGATGCCTAACACAAAGAGAAAACACATTCCTCTGTCTGAGAGGACTAAGATGTTTTTAGACAGAAATTATGTGCCTAGAAGGTAGTGCCGTCCTTATGTGTTCCCTCTGCAATACAGCACGGAAGCTCTGAGAACAAAAAATACACATGGTGGGTGCAGGGCAAGAAATAGAAAAACACAGAAAATGAGGCATTTTGTTTTACATCACATTCTGTACTGAGCACTGACTCTGTACATAGCAAGGACAAGAATGAGTTACTGTTTGTTCCATTAAAGGTTTGAAATTTCACTCACTTTGAAATTTCAGAGTCAGCGACTTGGAGACTTAAATTGCCTAACTTAGGAGATTTAAACTGCCTAACCTTTCTTTCCTCATTTGCTTGACAGCCCTTTCTGGATGATTAATGGAAAGCTATAAACAGCATTTGCATAAGGCTATCTGTCTCTTTACTAGGAAGAAGAGGTTCCAAAACTGGCTTTGTAAGACGAACAAGCAACCAATAGGAGCCTAGCTCTGAGCAAGCAAACAGACAGCACAGGTCTCTACTATTTACAAGCCAGCTCTCATCAGCCAGAAAGCAAGAACCAGTCCTGACTGTTGACACAAGAGCAGCATTCCTCTCCCCAAGTGACCAACAGTCAGACCTTTGTCCCCAGCTCCCCAGGCAGTATTAGGAGCCCCTAGCAACACACACCTACTAGTAAGGTTACCCCCAGGGCAGTAGCATTCCCAGCCTCAATGACACGAAGGTGTTTTGTGAAGGAAGGTATCCAGGGTGTCTCCTTCACCCAGGCAAGCGGCAGGCAGCAATCGGCAGGTTAGCAGTTGCCCTTCCAGGAAAGTGCGTCTTCCTCCTCATCACAGGTGCCATTTCCCCAACTCTGGATTGGCAGCACACAAACAAGCCCAGGAGATACACACACACACACTATGGAAAATGGAGCAAGCTCTCCTTCTAAAAACAGAGCCTTGCCAAGACTGCACAAGCCAAATCCAGGAGTTTTGCTATATTCCATCTCCTGCTGCGCTTGCCTAGTTGCCCCAGTTCAGGACAGACACCTGTAAACTTGTGCCTATGGCTCCTACGGATGCTCAGACTGTCCCCAGATCTTCCCGTGGTGAGCTGGGTTCTCTGCTGGCTCCTTGTTGTTGTTTAACCCCAGCCGGCAACTAAGCCCCACGCAGCCGCTCACTCACTCCCCACCAGTGGGATGGGGGAGAGAATCGGAAGGGTAAAACTGAGGAAACTCGTGGTTGAGATAAAGACAGTTTAATAGGTAAAGCAAAAGCTGCGCACACAAGAAAAGCAAACCCAGGAATTCATCCACCTCTTCCCATTTGCAGGCAGGTGTTGAGCCATCTCCAGGAAAGCAGGGCTCCATCACACGTAATGGTTACTTGGGAAGACAAAACTTTGTAACTCCAAACATCCCCACTTCCTTCTTCTTCCCCCAGCTTTATCTACTGAGCATGACGTCATATGGTCGGGAATATCCCTTGGGTCAGTTGGGGTCAGCTGTCCCAGCTGTGTCCCCTCTCAACTTCTTGTGGCCCCCCAGCCTCCTCGCTGGTGGGGTGGGGTGAGAAGCAGCAAAGGCCTTGACTCCGTGCAAGCACTGCTTCAGCAGTAACACCTCTGCATCATCACCACTGTTTTCAGCATAAATCCAAAACAGCCCCATACTAGCTACTGTGCAGAAAATTAACTCTATCCCAGCCAAACCCAGCACACTGTCCCGTCACTGCCAGCAGCACTATGTCCCACACCATCTCCATGGAGAACATACAGACTGGGTGAATGACATTCTAATTCCTGTTCCCATCAGCACCATGGGTTTTCTCTGGATTTCCTTTGGCTATATTACCAATCCGCCCTGCTCCTATTTTGCAGAGAGGGTGTAATGAGACTACAGCTTACTTGGAGAAAATATAAGAGTTGCAAGCACAACAGCAGCTCCCAGGAGTGTGACTGTGCTATATGCATATGTAGAAGGCTGGAATCCAGCCGCCTATCTAACAGGGAGGCAGAAGCCATATTCAGACTGCCAAGCCCTTCCAAGGCACGAATGCAAACCCTTTGGAATGTGCCCCAACGAGCAGCCTTGGCCTCCTCAAGAAGGACAGCACAGACTATCGATCCTGCAGAATGAAACATATCTTGACCCTCCTGTGAGGTAACTGTTCAGACCGAGTTTCCCCTTAGAGCCTCACCCCACGGGCCTCAAGTCCTCAAAAATTAAGGCAGCAGTACAATTCCCAGAGTTTGCTCCTGTTCAGGTACGAAACGACTTTGCATACACACCCCCGGGTGGAATATAAGGCACAATTTTATTTTCCCTCATCCCCCTTTCTCAGCTCACACCCCTCACGACGTTGTTTTCCGGCAGCAAGGCTATGTGGTGATCATGGGGATCCTTGTGGTTTATGCTCACGCAGCAGCAAGGAGCAGTGCCCTGGGCTCGCAGGGGCTCACCTGGCTGCTCAGAGTGCCACTGTCCTGAGCAAACTCCTCTGCGAGGTGTCGCTGGGCGGCCCACCCAAACACTCTGAGCTCTCCTTCACTTGTCCACAGCACGACCAGTGGGGGCAGCCAGGGTGACCTTTGTGTCCATGACCACAACCTTGGTACCCACCTGCAAGAGAAGAGGCACCATCAGATCAACCCAACGCAGGCCCAAAAATCCCAGTGTGTCAGAGGCTTTTGGAGAGTGCTTCAGCCCCAGGACTTCTCTAAGACGGGGAGGCACGTGCTGATGAGAGCACAGCATATTCAAGGCAAAAATTGCCAGGGCTCCATAAAGAAAGGAGAACAACTGAGAGGGACCTCCCCATTCCAAACAATGGGGAAAGCTGAAGATTTCCTTCCCCCTGCCTGTTGAGTAATGCAAGACACAGGCCTGCAGAACCCCATGCCAGCCACTGGTGGCTATGGCCAGAGCTAGATACAGACCAAGCATAGAAAAAGGAAGAGGCTGATTCTATACTAAAACAGGCAAACCACACAATGACACATGCAGGTCAAGGACGGGGAAGCTGGTTGGGATTAAACAAACAAGGGAGCTGAACTCATCCTAAATGAGGAGTGAGGCTTCTCCATAGGACAGCATCGGGCACCGTGCGACACAGCCCAGAAGCTCCCAACCTGCCAGCACTGGAACAGGAACCATATAGACACAGGGCTGCTCAGCCTCGCTGAGGAGGACAGAAAGACAGAGCTGCCCTGCCCCATCTTCTGCAGAGCTGGCTCAGGTCTCTGTCTCTGGGGTGTGCTGCAAAGACCTTTAGCGTGTCCTGCTGCATTTCTCACTGCTGCAGTCCCATCCTACCAGAAGGTATGTACACACAGTTTATCACAGGCCTGGTGGATGTGCAAGGCAGGAGTTGGGCTGGAGTATCGACTCACACCTATCTACACGAGGGAGGACCAAATGCAACAAACCTTCCTGATGCCAGCAGGAAGGGGAAGGCTGAGCACTCACCTGGCATGGTACCTCCACAGGCACAGCGAGCAGCTTTCTGCCCTCCGCTTGAGCAGAACGTGCAGCAGTGAAACACACCTTGGTGCTCACGGAACTTGTTTTTCACCATCAGAGTGAATGGAGAGCCCTGCAGAGGACAAGCAAGCAGAGAGGCTGCTGTAGTGGATGCTATCAGATGTTGTGTCTGCTTTTTCAAAAACCAACCGGGTAATCCTGTCAGTCACAGATCGCTAAGCCCAGTCTTAAACTGCTAAGTGGTAGAGATAATCCTTAGAAATATTTAAAGCAAATCCTTAGAAAAGAAAAGCAGATAAAGAAGAAGCAGTGCAAGAGAAACAAGAAATGCTACCTGTACATGTTGCCCTTTCACACAGACGCAGACAGCATACAAGCCTGGCTCCTCAGGGCTGTAGGAAATATGGTAGGTCCCATCACCATTATCACACACTGTTGGTTTGACTGCACTACGAACAGAGAGAAGTCCAAGAGGTCAGTGACTGGCAGAAAATTATCTACATGTGAACCACTGTTTGGCCTAGATTTGTGGTCAGCTCCTTATCCTCAGCCTTGTTCAGCAGCTGTGGGTCTCAAGCGAGCTTAACAGGATGCACCAGCAATGCTCAAGCACTGAGTGGCTTTCACACACACCTGCTACTGGGAGCTGCAATAACCTTACAAAGGAAGTCACACAAAGCTAGCTGCACTGCAAGGATTTGTAGCAACCCCGAGCTCTGAAAGAGCAGAAGATGACAGACAGCACACTTGCAGGTCAGATCATCCCATCAGATAAGAGTCCTCAGAAATGGGGTAAATTCACAACTTCAGAGAGCAATTACCTCCAGAAAAGCCCACGAAGAAGACAGGACATAAATGGGGCAGGTTTGGATCACTTCAACCACTGTCCCATCTCTATTGACCCCAACTCTTCAATGCTCTGAGGAGTTCTAGCTCCCTGCTGGTGAACTCTCCCTTTCCAAAGTGAAGCTCACTGGGTTTCACAAGGAACCCTGGTGGACAGAGTACCAGGGAGAAAGCATCAGCTAGTTACTCGGGGACTGATTGCCTGCTTCACAGAAGGATGGAAAGAGCTTTCCGCAGACAATTATCAGGCAGCTCTGCATAGGGGAAGCTGTTCTTCCTAACCCCCGCTAGTTAGTCTCTTGTGCCCCATGACATGACAGTATATAATCTTCCAGATTTGCAGGCTGTATTCCCCACACCCCACCATTTCACATCAATACAGCTGCCTACATCATTTCCTGCCGTGAACTGTGTGGTGATACTTCACGTTCTTCTGTAGCTGCTGTGCCTCAACCCAAAGCCAGACGGCTTTCAGCAACGGATGTAGTAACTGCATATGCACAAGAACAAGATATTGAGTTAATGTGGCCACAGCGACCTCTACCCCACCAAGCAAAATCCACATAACCCTCATGTGCACACCTTCCTACGTCATATGTGCACCTAGGGAAGGAAGGAAGGTACATTGGAACAATATTCTTGAACAATGATGCTCTATTGATAAGCATCTGTGCAGCCAGCACTGCTTCTGTATGACTTGTCAACACTCCCCCATAGCAAGGAGTTTTAGCATCCTGTCCATTTTTTCATCAGGTCATCCCACCAACAGTGGATCCTTGAACAAGTTATGCTGGCATCTTGCTCCAGCTATGTTGTACATACTATAAAACACACATTCTTCTTGAGAACTGACCCCTTATTGGTTCTACATTTGTGCCTGGCTGCTTTATAGTAACCAGTGTAGCCTGCAAACAGTTACAAAATATTTTTTTCTGGTTGGTCATTTTCATTGCAGAAACACTTAGGAGGTCAAGTGTGGTCTTTCCTGCTTTTGCTAGAAAGCCTCCAAACATGTTAAAGTGCTCAACGCTTGCGACTACAGGAGAAAGCACGATAAAGTCCCAACACAGATTCTTTCTCCAGAACACAAACTAGGCACTTCGATCAACTGTCAGAGGCTCCGGGGCTTGGTGGACTGTCTGTCTGACTCAGGACGGTCATTCTGGGGCTGCGATGTTTTACACTCATTAGGTGTTGAGAAAAGCAGGAGCCCTGGGTGTCTGCCGGTAGGGGTGGGAAGGAACAACAGCTCACTGAAAATGTCTAACACCCACCAAGCGTTGAATCTTTTAAGAAGTCCCAAATCACTCAAAGACTCAATATAAATCTGAGCCAACACTGTCAACCTCCACGCAGCCAAATACAACCTGTAGGAAGCACTGCTATACCAGTGGGAAGAAGAATAGTGCCTTTTCCCCTACAGATTCTGACCCACATGCTGAAGCACATCCTCCCACCCGCCCAAGCAAGGAGGGAGCCAGGGTAAGGGAGGCAGAAAAGCAAACCCAGTGACCAGGGAGTTCTCAGGCAAAATACCCACCGGTCCCTCTTGTCCTTGTGGGTGATGGTGACCTGCACGGCCTCTCCTCCTCGCCCCATCCGCTCCCCCATGGTGTCATTGCAGAGCAGGGTAAAGCCAGTCAGCTGGTTCTGACGGGCACTGTGGAGATCTGCAAGGCAGAGAAACAGGACCAGAAAGGATTCACACCAGCCATGACTGCCACCTCCCACCTATTTTGCAGCGTTGCTGTGCCATCAGAGCACAGCCAGGACTTTGCTGCCAGGGTGTACAGCTCCTTCCACTCACAGGGAAAAGTAAATACGTGACTGGGATCAGGAGAGAGTGGACAGCCATAGGCACTGAGAGATGTTGGACAGGCTTAGCCTGGAGGTCTGTATGGACCAGGGTGGTCTTCCTGCCTGTCCCTCTGAGCCCAGACAGCATCTTCCCAGAAGGCCTCAAGGTGCACCATGCAACTGGGAGGGAGAAAGAACAACCCCAGTGTGCAGCAAGGAACCCCAGAGACCTCAGCACTTACAGCTTGGCATGGAAGGGATTGAATGAGCCCTGGGTCTCTCTCATCTGTCCTGTGCAGGCCATTACTGACCAGAGCTGGCTGCGCTCTGTGGGCTGGTCTGAATGTTCTCTGTTTGCTTGCCCCGCTCCAAGTCCTTAGTAAGCAAATACCCATGAAACCATCAATGCCAGTTATCCCCATGGCAATCTCAGCAGAACTGTAAGGGGAAATGAACCTACTCGCTCAGCCACAGAGGGGATCGCCTGGGCCCATGCTGCAGGGCAGCTGGGGCCACCGGGAGAGCATCATGTCCTGCCATTGCAGGCGTCTTTCCCATCCCCCGAGTAAGCTGTGGTCTTTTGGCTTAAGGGTTGCTCTTCTCGCACCTCAGCCCCATCCTGAGGTCAGTGATGTTGCAGAGGGCAGCTCCAGTATGCTCTGTACATCTGGATGGGGATAGCTCTCTGGCTCCCTGCCCAGCACGGCTCCCATAGGCCCTCAGCAAGCAATGCAACCTCTGGCAGGGCTCTACCTCTGCCCCTAGTCAATGCCGGGACAGCAGGGAGTCAACAGTGCCTTAAGCTGCACACCACATGGGCACAGAGAACGGAAAGGTGACTTCAGGGAGCGGCGCGTTCCCATTCAGCTGTTGTACAGCACCCCATTACCTTCCCCGTGCAGGGTACATCTGGCTGGATCAACCACTTTATTGAGAATGGCCCCAAAAACTTCATAGCCACAACACTGCCCTGCTCTCTCCCGGGGAGAGAACTGGATCCTGTCGTCCACACTGGGGTGGGTGTTGTAAGCAACACTGTTCAGCTTTCCCAGCCGGCTTGCCACCACCCCTTTGGTGATAAGGATCTCCAGGTCTGAGCCGCTCATCAGCAAGTGCTCCGTGAACTCCACGCCTGTCCTCATGTCCAGCAGCAGCTGCTGCAGCTGGGCCTTCTGCAAGTGCAGCAGGTTTTCCTTTTGCATCTTCAAGTCCCCCAGCTGCTTCAGCAGCCGGTCCCGGTGCTCTTCAATCGCTTTCACATACCCACTGGCAAACAGACAAATCTCTGTGGCCACAGCCTCTGTGCGACTGCAGATGGCACTGCCCATGTCATCAATCTGGCCCAGCACATCTTCTAGGGTGCCCATGTGCTGCTGGGTGCTTTTCAGCAGCTCTCGCAGGGCGTCCCCATGCCTGTGGATGACATTGCCGATGAAGTCATAGGGGTGCTGCCGGTGCCTGTCTACAATGCAATCCCGGCACACAGGCTGGTCACACTGCTCGCAGAATAGCCTCAGCTCCTCTGTGGGATGGGAAGGGCAGAAGAGAGGCTGCCCGGCCTGGTTGCAATCCTTGGTGTTCTCCAGCTCCGTCACAGCATGAGAGGCCGTCTTCTTCTGTCTCCTAGAAGGGAGCAACGACACATCACTTTATGCAAGTTGGATATGAAATGCAAACATCGAGATCCCTTGTGAATGCCAGTCTGTACAGACTGCAAGTCACAGTGTGCACTGCTCCCTCCTGTTTCTACTGAAATCCACTCTACATGAAGGGACTTGTGGTGTCCTGAGGACAAGGGTCCACACAAAAGAGGACAGCATCTGCAAGCAGCTCATGAGAGGCTGCTCTCAGGCTCCCTGCATACAGTCAGCACTATTTTCAGACAGAAGAATCGTATGCCCCACCATGGCCACACACAGACTGGGGAACGGGCTGTCAGGCTGCTACTGCCAGCAGCCCCTTCACGGAGCCTGAGAGAAGTGGGATAGTTGCAATTACCCCCAGACACCCTGTGACAAAGGCAGTAGGAGGGCAGTGGGCCCTGCAAAGTGAGAGCTGGCAGGAGGTGTCTCAAAACAGAATTGCTCACCAACAGTCACTTCTGGAGAGGAACAGGAGGTGCCAAGCTCCTCAGCCATCAGTCCAGTCATTTACACCAGCTTTAAATTTGCTGAGGTAAATGAGCTCTAATATCCCATAGGGGAAAATCTAGTTCAGGCCACTGCCAGAAGACAGTCTGTAGTAAAACATTTAATATTCCAAATGTCAAACTCCATTTCCTTCTAGCCACCAGGTTAGGTCCTGCTTGGCGGAGACGAAGGATGGGACACAAAGAACCTGTTATCACCCAGAAATCCACCATGTCACAAGGCAGCACTAGAATATTTCCATTTTATGCTATTTTGGACACTGGGATCTAGTTATTGAGCAGGATGAAAAAGCCTTCTCTCTTTCCTTGTCTCCTGCACTAACGACTTCTAGCAGTTGCGCTGGGAGCTCCAAGCCATAAGCAAAGAAATACTCTGAGGACCAAGCTCTACAGAGTTGCTCTGGCAACACAAAGCAACCTCATCACAGGGCAGGACATGGCCCTTGCACTCCTTTCACTTCCCACTAATCTCCCTTGGGTCCAGCACCTTTTCAAAGCCTTCTAGCATTATCTGCATAACAGCCTTCAAATTCACACTTCCCTGACTTCAGCCTAAAACCTCTCTCACTTATTCCAAGGAGCACAACAGTGGCACTCAGATCCTTAGAAGTCTTCCCTATACACCAGGAAATCATTTCAAAATGGTTTTCCTTTGCCCTTGTTCTGCTCTGCCATCAACTAACTCAGGTGCAAGTCTGCAGATGCCAGTGGGGTGAAAAAAATATCAGTAAATATGGTAGGAAGCAGGTCATCAGGACAAATTTTCTACTGCTTTATACCTTCTGCAGTTATTTCTATCAGTGCAGCAGGCTGCTATTCAAGGTCTCAGTTTATCACTCTTCAGCAGCCTGCATGGGGCATGAGGCATTAGCTAATCAGAATGGTATGCTGAAAATTACAGCTAGGAGTAGAAAGGTAACTAAGAGTCTAAGCCGTTTTACCACAGGCACCAGTATCTGCAGGGGGGCAGGGCAGCGAGGAATATGCCTCAGTTCTTTCTGGGGAAAGAATTTGCTAATCAAGTGGAAAGGAGCAGCAGACGTGGAGGGAATAGTCTGAGCTGATTAACCCAGGCTAAGAGGCTTCCCTGGCTAGTGTTACTGGGTGTTTTTCTGACCCTGCCTGTCACCTCCTTGCTTCAGAAGGCCATTCAGACTTCCTATCACTTTTATTTCATGATGCTGCCTGTCCTCTGCCCTGCTCGCTGGCCACTGTGGCCACCTCCTCTTCAGTTCCTACCTCTGTTGCAGTCACCACTTCTTCCTGCCTTACTGACATGACCCTCTCTGAGGTACACAGCTCTCTTCCGCTGTCACTTCTTCAGTTTTCCTGTATTCCAACAGAACTAAACCCTGCAACATCAGGCACACTGTGAAGCAATAGCATTATTGCTGTAAGCTCCCAGCCTCACAGAAATGCTGAAAATGCACACAAGATACATGGGCACAACAGTTAACAGGCAAGCAGACGGGTCCATCATCAGGAGGTAGCAACCACAGCAGGCAGGCTAGCGTCAGGACTTCCACTTACCTCCTTTCACTTCACCTAAGGGTGCCTTTGCACATACACACAGTAAACGTTTCTGGAGGTGGAGAGAGGCAGACCAGCAGCTTCACTTTCCCATTTTCCCTTGGGAGACATGCCTTCTCCAAAGCGGGACAGCACAACAGGCGAGGCTCTTGTCCTGCAAGTACTCTGCCCACACCCACGCCTGTTGGACCGCTGTCAGTCTCCCTGCCCAGACCGAGATGCAAAACAGCAAGCGGGCACCCCCACGGGCAAAGGGTGGCCTGATTTTGGACTGAACGGGGCTGACCAACCTACCGCTAGCAGCTCGCCGCTCCCCGCCCGAGTACAGAGCATCCTCCGGGGAGGATAAAAACCCGCTAGGAAATTGACCAAACTGGAAGACATACGGGTTTACCACTCCCGCTAGCTCTCCGTGGCTCCCTGCCCGCTGCCACCCACCCACACGCTGCCCTCCAGAAGCCCAAAAGGGGAAGGCAGCCCCTCGCACCCCGTGAGGAGATGACCCCGGGCCGGGCCTCGCCTCCCCCTCACCTGTGGGCCTGGCAGCAGAAGAGGCAGAGGTCGGCCCCGCAGGTCAGGCACCGCCTGGCAGCCGCCCCGTCGGCGCAGAGGTCGCAGCCCGCCGCTTCCCGGCTTCGGTTCAGCGCCAGGTAGTCGGGGGTGAGCTGACCGATGCCGCCGGGCGGCAGCGTTACCTCAGAATCGCACACCGGGCAGAGAACGCTACGGGCGGCGGGGGTGGTGGCGGCGGCGGCCCGGCCCGTTTCCCCCAACGTCCCGAGCCGCCGCAAGCAGGGAACGCACAGCGAATGGAGGCAAGGCAACAACCGAGGAGAAACCCAAGGTTCGGCGCACACGGGGCAGCGCTGACCGGACGACATAGCGGTAGCTCGGCCGCCACCGCGGGCCCCCGGCTCGTCAGGGACGCGCAGCCGCCCCCTCGCGCCGCCTCTTCCCGCCCTTCCCCTCCCCTCCCGGCCGTTGGGCGCGAGCTGCCCCGTTGCCAGGGGCGACGGCGGTTGAGGCGGGAATGGCGTACCCGAACCGGCGCCGCCGGGTTCTGTGAGGGACACCGGGAAACCGCTGCGGTCTTGGGGGGGGACCCCGCCACCGCCGCCTCCCCTCGGGGCTTCTCCGTCCGGGACGGGACGGGCAAAGGCGGGCTGAGGGGACACCAGAGGCGGCTTTAGTCCTCGTCCTCCTACGGAAGGGCCTGTCCCGCTGTTTGCCGCCTCTGACACATCCCATGTTCTCTGAGAAACAGCCTCCCCATCCCGACGTGGGGAGGTTTTGTGTTTCCAGTTCTTCCAGCTCAAAATTTGGAGGTTCACCACCTCGAAGGAGAGAGCAGGCGGCCCCTGACCGGCCTTTGCAGTCGGTCCGTGCAGGCCCTTTGCCGCAATGCTGGGCATTTGTAGTTTTTCCTTCTCATCGCTGGTGAACTTGCCGTATAGCCAAGCAATACGGGTGAAACTTGAATAGAAATAGCGCAACACCGCCAGGCTTCCCCGCGGGAGACTGGCTGATGACTGGATTGATTCACTGCACCTGGGAATTACAAATATTGTAGAAGGCAGGCTTTGAAACCAGAACGTCACTGAAGTCCTACATGAAGCTCCTTGGACTTTGATGGTATCTACACAATTGCTTTTACCAGTCTGATTTGTAAGCTGCTCAAAGAATGAAATCAGATATTTTTTTTTAAAGCAAGCTCCTTTCTATAAAACCATGTTGACTAGCACTAATGATACTCACATAATGTGCTGCATTCAGCCCTTAATGACTGAACTTTGTACCAGCTTCTCCATTAGTTTGCCTAGCACCACAGCCATCTTACCTGTCCTATCCTGCTTTTGAATACCAATGTGACATGAACACCATTTGAGACTTCAGGATTTCAAGTTCCCTAAGTTGTATTAAAAATCAACAAGCAAGGGAAATCTCCAGTCAGGTGTTTTTAGGATTGCTGAGTGCAAATTATCTAAACCTACTGATCTTCAAATACTGAAACTGTAATGGAGGTTAACATCCCTCTGATGCGTAATGGCCTGACAAAGACATTGTCTTCTTTGTGCGATACACTCCGACATTTCTATGTCTTTTATGTTGTAACATGAGATCAAGGTTTTAGATCACAATCAAGTGTTTACAACCTTGAAGCCAATCAAAAAAAGATGTTCGAGCAGCCTTCTTCGGATTAACTATTAGCAAGTGAAGTGGTTGCTGCAGAGGTTAGAGAGGATAAAAGTTGTGGTAATTGTGAGACAAGATGACTTGATAACAATATTAGATATTGTGGCAGAGAGGAAAGACTGGTTCTTTTAATCATGCTGGTGGAAGGAATATCAAATGACGCTGTAAGCGTGGGTGTGGGAAGAAAATGGGAGAAAAATCATAACGTTGCCCTTGCATAGAAAAGGCAAGCTGCCTAGAGAAAGGCAGCGTCTTCCATTGCTGCAGAGGCGGTGAAATAAGACATGGCTGGCAATTGGAGAGGAAATCTGAGGTTCCACCCCAGCCAATCTGATCTGATCATCTGCCCTGAGGCTGATCAGGTTGGAGCACAGGACAGATCACTGCTGAGTAATGTATCCATGAGTCATCAGCCACAAAGCAGTAGCAACCTCCAGATGACTGAGGAAGTCTAAGTGAAATGGGCTGGAGAGAATGGTCACGAGAGCCCCGTGAGACTCAGAGAAAGAAAAGAGAAGCAGAAATGCACAAAAAAAACCCCACAAGCCCAAACCTAACCCAGTGGCCTGTGAAATGGGAGCTGCATTAGTACAAACTCTTGTTTCAGTTTTGATTGCTCTCCCCATAATACTGCTTTCTTGGCTATTGCCAGTCAGTGGAGGAAGCCCCTATGCCACCAAGTCCTAAACTGTGGAAGGCAACTCAATGGACACATATGCTGGCGCCCTGTGAATATCTTCAAAAAACACGTTGGGCTGCAAAGCACTGCAGGGATTGGGAGGCCCTCTCCCGTCTCAGATTACTCAGAGTTTGCTTTGTAACCGGGCAAAAGGTAAGGATGAAAAAAAGAACGTGTTAACTTATAAACACTCATGGGCAATAAAGGAGCATAGTTACAAAAATGAAACAATGAAAATGTGTCATTAAAATTACACTAAGCAATAATGCTTTCCTTTTGCCGCATTTCACGAGAGTTGATGGATGGCTAATTATCCTCATTTGACCCAAGATTTACTTGAAATGGAGTTCTCTTCAAACTAGTTTTCCTGCTCCTATTGTTAAAGACGTCTATTAAAGCCTCTCAGAGTACCTCCCCTGGGTGACCTGTTCTTTCCCTACCGCACTTTCCCTGCCAGCTCCTTCCTCTTTTTCCTGTTTATCCACTTCTCACTTCCTACCAGTAAGCACTGGATTATCACACAGAAAGATTTGATGGTTTCCTTCCCCCTTCCCTTCAAGGACTCCTGACTAATATTTCTATTGTATTTGCTCATTAGCCCTTTCTAGGGAGAGCTTTCTGCTGCTTTGCTGTTTATATTTTTCTGAAGGAATATTGGTAAAACATTTTATATCACATACCAAAAAATCTTGAAAGCATAATTTCCTTCCTAGACTCTTTGTGAGTGGCATGAGTATAAACCATTCATTACATTTGGCATGGGATACCTCATGCTTCCCTGTCCCTACCTACTCTGTTAATTTTAGGGAGCTGTTTCTGGATATCCTGCCATAAGAAACAAACTGAAAAGGTGGTAAAGCCCAAGTCATCAGTGAACAGGACAGCAAGGAGCAGGCCTGCAATCTCTGGGCTTGCAGAAAAGTACAAGATCTCTGATGATAAAAAAGAAGCTCTGAAAGTTATTCAGAAATAAATTATTAGCAATCTTGTTGACAGAAAACGGAGAATCTGTCCAAGTGCCACAGCCTGGGTTAAGGGCAGGCAGAGGAAGGTGGAAAATGGCTTATTTGGGGAGTTTACAAAGAAAAGCGAAGTGGAACAGACAGTTGGCCGCTTTCCAGTTGACCAGCAAGTCCAGTTTTATGGTGGATTTGTCCGCCCTGGGAACTACTGTGTTTCAGAGTCTTCTCTGAACATGGCAGAGCCGCCAGGCTGGTCTCCTGGGAGTACGTGACACTTCATTACTTGTTTCCAGCAAACTGTTTTGTCTTATCTATTCCCCAGCCACGGAGCTAACAGCTCTTTCCATTTACATTAACTTCACCTGGAAAATCCAACAAAGGATTTACAAACATCTCCCAACCTAGGCAGAATCTTTTCCTCATTCAGCTAAACATGCATTTAAAATTACATGGCATTTGACTGGCAGGAGGAGCATTTCCGTACTGTTCTTTCGGCTTCTGGTCCAAGAGTCTATTATTATCAGTCTATTTACTGAGGCACAGAGGCTGGTATCATCCCCAGCCCTCACTTTCTGCATCCAGCCTGATGCCCCAGACTCCACTTGACACCAGCCAGAGCTTGGGCATTTCCCACCTCCCAGGGGCCTGGGCTGCCCACGATGCTACGGTCCTTCTGAGAAGGATTCTGTGCCCAGCCCACCTGCCTCCATTAGCTGCATGGTGCAGTCACCGTACGCCGGTGCTCATCCAAGCCCGCCCCTCAGCACAAGGTGTGCTGCAACCTTAGATCTGGTAACAGGCTCATGGTTGGGTATAAAGTGTCACATAGATGTCATTAACGTGCTCTCTGTGAAAGAGACTCTCCCGGGGCTCCAGGTTTTGCACGTATAGTGCCTCAGACACAGTTTTTGCGTGCGCCTAGTTATAGAGAAAACACCTTCGGTTGGGTTCATGTGTCCCTATCTCAGCCCAAACTTGTGGTTTGAGTCTGTATCTCCTTTGGCTCCTGCAGCAGTCTAGCTACTAGACAGTACCATATAACTTGTGGGGCCACACAACTGTCGCTTTTTCTTTCTTCTCTATCAGGTGGCAAAGGTCACTCCTGTCAGCTGCAATGAGCAAGTCCGCCTTTGGAAAAGGAGGTGCCAGTTGAGCTTTGGCTGTGCTGGGCACGGAGGGCACACGAATAAATTGCCCCAGGCCAAGGCTCACATGACAAAATTTCTGCAAGCTGATGGCATGGGGGAATGTGACAGCTGCTGCAGAAGGACAACACTGATCCCCTGCTTGGGGACACCACTCGGGATGGAGAGGGGAGGACTTCTGCCCAGGGATCTCTCACAGACCTTCTACAAGGCATTTCTGGGGGTACTCACTCTTTGGAGAAACACCCTCACTACCAAACATCTCCCTTCACAAATACACTCATCCACTCTCTCTCTTTTCAATTTGCTAGTAGCTTTTTCCGTTCCAGGCTGGTGTTGATTTTAAGGTACTAAACTAAACTGAAACTCAAGACACCTCATTTAACATAGGCCCAAGTCTCTTCATTTTCATGCCAGATGCTGAAGTACATTTCCATAAGCTGCTGTCACACATCAAACCCACGCTCCAGCAGAAGGACTTAAGCCATTCAGTGTGACCTGGGAGAGGTGAAGGAAGCAGGTAGCAAACCAGCACACCTAGCAGACTATAGCTGTGTCTGTCATTCACCAACTAATGGAAGGGGCGCAAACCTGAAATCGCAAACTGGAAGCGGATAGGATACAGAGATCTGGTAACACGTGAAACATGGAAAGAAAGCAGCAAAAGAGATGGGTGGATCTCTCTTGTTCTCCAGATTTGCAACAGGAAACACAGAGCTCGAGGCAGTCAAGCAACATCCCTTTCAGCCGGCAGCAGCGCTTTGAAGACAAAAGCAGCTGCAGCTAAACCACCCAGCAACGCTGGCTTTGTGCAGACTTGCCCTTGCTGTGGCTTCTGACCAGACATTCTTGCTTTCCCCTCCTTGCTGCAGCTTTCCAGCCACCTGCTGCCACTTTCAGCTTTCTGCTGCTATATATATATTCTTTTTAATCTCTCTTTAAGCCTGCCTACATTTTTTGAAGGGAAGATGAAACTAGATTTTTTTTTCAATCCAGGTTTTCAAAAGAAGCAAGTTTTATGTGATCTGCCAGGCCAGTAACTTTTTTTACCTTCTCTTGCGCCACATTTCGGCAGAGAGTGTCTGTGGGGCGAGTGCGTAGTATCAGAACGCACCTTCTGGTGGGGTCACTGAGACAGCATCCCAGCACCAGCATGGCATCCCCACCTGCAGCACTGTTTCCCTTGCCCCATGGCACCACAGGCTAAACACTGCCTCCATGTGTGCACAAGGCAAGGGTGTCAGAACAGGACTTTTCCTGCAGCACTAGAAACAAAAATCTGGCCTCGCTGCAGGGCAGTGACAGCAGGGAATTCACTTAGACAAGGTTTGTGGTCAGTATGGGACCTGACAAGCAATATTTTTATGCATATCTGTGTATATATGTGTGTGTGTGTGTATATACATATATAAAAACCCATAAAATCTGACTGCCTGAAGGAAACTGCAACAGGTTTGCAGGAGGACTAGCTCCCTGCAGGAGCGGATGTCAATTTAATGAGTCAGCATTTGTTTCAGACAGGTACAGGCCAGCCACAGTTGTGCATAGCAGGCCAGCCTGCTTATCACATTTGTTCCCAGGCAGGAAAGCTTGAGCTGAGGAGCACCCATCTTCATTCAGCACAGCTCTCCTGCTTCCTTATTTGCTTGACTTGCCCCAGGCTCCTCTTCCCTCATACACCCAGCTCTTTTCCTGTGCCTAACACACTGCACCCGCTCCTGTTTAGTTTGTTGGCCAGAAAGCAGAACTGCATAGGGCAGGGGCAACCCAAATTCTATTTTCTTCACTCTGTTGCTATTGAGACCTTCTGCTGAATTGGGAGAGAGAAAAAAGAAAAAAAAAAAAACAAACCAGGGCGGAGGAAGATGAGTATTAAGGTTTTTACTCAGGTGTCCCAGCAAGAATTTAGGCTGCCTTGGATCACCTCTCTACTCCAAGATGGCTCCTCCTAAGCACCTCACTCCCTATTCCTACCGCAGAAGCTCACCCCGGTGCTGTGCAGAAGAGTACAGAGGAGGCACAGACAGACACTCACAGAGACAAGGGTCTTTTTGTTTTTTTGAAGCTTCTGCTGAATCTATGCCTGGCAAGCTCACCGGGCTGAAAAGAGGCACTCACCCTTTTCCTCTTTGGTGCTGTCTCAGTTGCACCCAGCAGTTCTCAAGAAGGTGGGGCTAGACCAGAGATTGTGACTAATTGTTATTAATGGTGAAGTAACTGTACTCCGCAGCCTGAGGCAGGGGAGAAACCCTGGCCCTGGCAGCTCTTCAGTTCAGCTCCACCCTACCCAGAACTGGAGGTCCAGTTCTCTGCAGCAAATGGAGGCTACTATGAGTTAGAAGCACCTTCGCTGTAATCTGGAGCCAGGCACTTGTTCTGCGTGCTGCCTTTTCCTGTCTGCCCCATGCCATCTTACTCCTCACCTGGAGAACTGGTGGGTTTGAAGCAAAGGGAGAGAATCACCCGTTTTCTGTGCTCAGAAGAAACACTCCCGAGGCAATGCGCTTACTTAGATGTCCAAGAACTGAAATATAAGGAATATATATATATTAATACTTCTATCTGTCCATTATTAGCACAGGAAAAGAGATTCTCTTCAGAGACTTCTGGGTTCCTCTTCCTCATTATGCAAAGCCCTCCCTCCCATTAGTACCCCTGCACTCAAAGGCCACAGAAGGGAAGACGAAAGAATAGGAGGCTTGTGAATCCTGCCATGGGATGGGACCACATACAAGGCAGCTGTCAGGATAGGGTATGCTCACCTAAAGAGTAGAAATATCATTTTTAGAGAATTTTATGAGAAATTGATCTCATTCCACATTTAGCATTTTGCAGACCCAGAAAGGCACTGTGGAATGGGTACCTTAGGGAAGCGAGCTAGGTGCCATGCACAGAACAGCAGAGATTTTCCAGCTTCGAGGCACTTCCCTGAGCTCTGCTCAGCAGAAGCAATGCTGCTGGCTGTGGTGGAAGTGGAGCACAGCCCCAGCAAATCACAGGTAGGAAGTAAATGTGTGTGTGAGTGTGTGGGGCGAGAGAGACAGTGCAGGGCTGTTTCTGGATCTCAGCAAGAAAGGCCTGACAACAAATGGCTTGATAAAACAGCTGTTTTAATAAGACAGAATAGTCTTATGTCCCTCCAGATGCTGGGAACACCACATTCATGAAAAAGAAGCATGTTAGCTCTCAGTATGATCACACGTAAGTATTACAAAGGAATAGTTGTATCTTATACTATAGGCAGTGCATAGCAACATATGTTATGTCACAGCTGACCTGAATAACCAGACACTGTATTTCAGCTCTCAAGAGGAGCATCTCTAAAACTGCGTGCCTGAAGTTTCCCTTATTACATAAGACTCCTTACATCTTGCTTTCTTAAAGAAAAAAGTTGCAGATAAAAACATCCCGAACTTTGGCAAAAGCAAGGCACTCAGATACCATGGGGTTTAATTAGCCTTGGGCATTTAAATTCATTGCACTATACAAAAAATTTCGGCCTCAGAAAAAGTACTGAAAAAAAGTTAAGATGAATAAAGCAGCAAATTTTTATTAATGCACTAAGCTGATCGAGCATCTCTCAGTAGTAAAATATTCCAATATTCAGGACCTATAAAACTCTGCACCTTCCTCTCCCTTTGGTATAAGCGTGGCTCTAAAAGCATCCTTAAATTAGACCTTAATTTGTCATAGCAGCCTTCTCCTCTGTGATGACAACACAGAGGTTCTTCAGACTGTAAAAGAGACCTCCTTCTTTCCACAGTTAAAAAGTCTAAGGCATCTCAGCACCAGTCCCCGTCACCTCAGACCTGTAGGGCTACATCGCTATCATTAGGGGTGGTCATCTTAACACCCACCTATGATAACATGAATCCGCAGTGCCAGATTACCTTCTTAATGGACTTGGCAATTCTGAATAGCTAAAGGTTTCAGGGGCAAATACTCTCAATTGAGATTTTTCTGTTTAAAAAGACCTTATGGACTTTGTATGCCCTCCTAAAGCCTAATGTGAAACAAAAATCGAAGTGTGTCAGACCTATAGAACTTTCAGTTTGCCTCTAGAAACTGGGACAAGTGAGTGTAAGCTTAAAAACAGAAAGCAAGATCTGTTTCTGGACTTCACCTCTCTGCTCCTTACCCTCAGCTATTTATCAACTCTTTAATATTCCAAAACCAAAATAAAACCTGAACAAGGCAACACACTGCAGTCTCCTTCATGTAACTGCAGAAGAATTAATGACTATGAAAGAGGAAACAATTGAAAACCCAAGAAAAACCCCTAGAGTTTTCCCATTTCCAAAAAATAAAATTATTCTTTGCAATGAAGTTTTCAGTTCAGAATTTTGTAATCAAAATATGTATAGGAAACTTTCCCATGCCTTCCAAGGGAAACATTTTCAAAGGGAAACCAATTCCTACATGGTACACCTGATAAAAGAGGACAAGAGAAAACAAACGCTGCAGCTCTTCTCTTTACACATTCTTTACTATTGTGCTTACCCTGGTCTGTGGCCAAATGTCCTTCTGCTGACATTTAAGACAAAAAGGAAGAACGTGAAAGGCCTGGAAAAAAAGGAAGCAAACCAGTAAAATGCTTAACTTGCAAAATCAGGAAGTCATTGGCAATAAAACATACTGCACTGGTAAAGGACTGGGACTAGATGATACCAGCCTTTCTGTGATTTAACACAATTGAAAAATAAAGATCAAATGAAGCCCTAAAACTTTGTCCTTCATCTGATATGAAAAGTCAGATGTGTTACTGCTAGTGATAGCTGCAGTTTGTTGCTTGGTCTAGAACAGAAAAGTTTCTCAGCAACTGCCTTCAGCTCTGTACCAGCCTACAGAGTTCCAGCAAACGCACTTCCACTACATTCAGCTGCAGCTCATTTGTAGCCACGAAACACTGTGTGACCCCAGGCCTGAGCCACAGAAGGCTGCTTACCCCCAGTCAAAAGCTGCGGAGGAGTTGGGGGGAGAGCGACTAAAGGCACCCAGTAATGTGCTCCTGCCTTCCGAGATGAGCACAGGGCACTTCGCCCACGTTGAAAGTGAGCTCTGGCACCAGACTAGAGACATCAATGCAAGGTGGCACCTGAGCTAGGGAGAAAAGAGTTATTTGTTTGAATACACTGCTCTGCTAACGCGGCTATGAGGCTTTTGGGAGCCAGGGTGGAGCTCTGCATGGTCCTACCACTTCAGAAGGCCACAAGCTGGGTGCTCTGCACCACAGATGCTGTTTTATTGGGCAACAGTTTTATGGAGTCACTGGTCCTGACTCTGAAGCCAGACCTGTGGTCATTCTACTGATCTCAAGGAGACGTGGATTTCACTAATAATGCAAAGGAAAACCAGCAGTATTTCTCACCTCACTGAATGTTTTTAGACTGGAATACAGCTCGATGACTCCACTTACAAAGAAATAGTTGTTTGATAGAGCAGCTTCCAAGTTAAGGAAACCAGACGATGACTCAAAAGATTAATTCCAATCCCATATTCCAAAAGGAAACCTCAGATGTTACAGAGCATTTGTAACAATCATTAGCTTGGAGGAAGTCAGAAGCAACAATATTAATGTGTGGGCACTATGGTTATGTTGTCCATCCCAATCTTGGCATTCCTGCCTCTGCATGAGTTGGGGGACTTCTTTCAAGCAATTTTAACTGTCGCTTCACAAAAGACAGGACTATGAGCCTTCCTTGCTTCCCAGAGTTAACACTGGAAAAATAAATTGCAGAAATGTCAATGACTATTTGAACGGGTCCTCTTTTGAATCCCTTATTTTTTAGATTTTCTAAATCTGTTTAAAAGACACCCCCCCGCCCTAAAAAAAAAAAAAAAAAAAAAAAAGGAAAAAAAGGAAAAGAAAAAAAAGAGAAGTATCTTTTCTTCATTCTCCTAAAACTGAACTAATTGAAAAGATATGAGCTGGCCCCTTTTAATGCCCCACCCCATCAATATATTTAGGGGCAAATTTAACAGTTAAAAGAGGAAAAACATTAAACCAACTTTACGCAAAATCTGGTTTTGAGACTTGCAGATATTTTCTTCCCCAGACTTGCAGAATTTTTTCATTTTTTATCTCCATTATAATGATTTTTGCCCAGGTTTACTGCAATGTAAGAAACAGATATATAAGCATTTCCTCACAGTCCTAGGTTTTATTATTAATTGTTAATAATAAAATTATGGCTACTTTAAAACTCAAATAAAAACAATATAAAAACATGGTCATTAGAGTATTATATACACACATAACAAAACAGCTTAATACAACTGTACTCATATCACAGTTTTCTATTGTATCTAAGAGAGTATACTTTAGTACATAGCAAATAGAGATTCAGATTTCAACTTCAAATAGCCACTTTATATTTATTATAAAAATACTAAATGAGATTTTTAAAAAGCAATCCTGAAGTCCAGATGTAACTGTAATATGTTAACTGCACAGAAAACACAACTTTTGGGAGCAACTGTAAACCACAGAAGGAAAAAATTATTTCTGATGCAAGTTCTTATCCAGGAGGAATAGACTGGCTTCCTAATCTCCAGGTTGCTTTTGAACATAGGTACATTCCCTCATCTCAGTTTTTCTTGATTTTTTTTCATTCCCATATCTTGTATGAATACAGACTCCAGAAAATTTCACATGCGATTTCTAACACCTCCTGTCTTCAACGTATCTAAATCAGATACCAGATGCTCATTTGTATTGCTACAGCAGCCCGAGTTTACAGTCTTGTGAAAGATTTATTTGATGAAAGTGTATAATGTCATAGCAGCGTGTCCAGTTCAGAAACTCATTCCCAGGACTTCCTATAGTGCTCGGTATGGCACAAGTACAATAAGCATATGGACCTCTTTATACTAATGGCACTGACATGAAAGCACTTTTGAGTTAAACCGTACATCTGGTGAGGGGGACTACTGTGATCTAATTGTGGTTCATAAAAAAAATTTAAAAAAATACAGGACTTGAGTGCAGCTTCCTTTACATGATGTGCATTGACAATGCAAACCAGCCTTCTTCTTTTTGCTTTTCCACCTGCAAAAGAAGAAACTGAAATTCATACATCATAAATTTCCCACAGACTTGCTAGTTAGTGCTGGCTTGCATAGGATTGCTATGTAGCAATTGTCTGCCATCGGCACTGTGGAGGGAGTCACACCACCTACTTTAGACACCTAGTTTAAGCCCCATCTACCTTAAGTACTCCAAATTTCCCCTCTAGGGACGTATACTTTGCTGTCCTGATAGGGAGTCTTGGACCCTAACTTTGTTTTTTCTCTTTATCACTCCTAATTAAGGTTATTTCAGACATCAGGAAAGATGGTATTGGTATATCCTCATGTTTGCCTTCAAGCATATAAACAGACCTATGACAGGCTTACCAGACTGTACTACTCCCTGGAGTTCCCCATGAAAGCTGTAGTCTGTTTTCTTTGCACATCAGGAATCAAAAATCTAGACTGGGGATTTTCTTTGCATTTGGATTTATTTATCCTTCAGCAACTGACTTGTGCGACAGCAAGGTAAGAGCTTGCTTGCCTCTTACACATGGCTCTACCAGTACATCATAATGATTACTTGAAATTCTCTGGAGGCACCAGTGAAAGACTGCCAGAGCTTCCAAGTTCTAATGCACGAAGATGCCACAGCAGAAGATATACTTAACAGGATTATTCACTTCTAAACAACAGCTCTGTGGCAGCAAACAACCAATGTCACTAGCACTCAGGTCTCCCCTGACCAATCATCCAGAATCCAAACTGCCATGAATCGATTACTATTAGCCTTGGTAGATTTAAGGTAGGACAGAGCTCTCTCCCCTTCTTTATCTGTCTTGCTTTTTCCTTATATGACACCACGATCGAACTTTCTGGCTGAAGATTTTTCAGTCTTACCTTTGGCCTTTGGCTGACAGGAATTAATTTCACGCTTTCTGATGAGGCACTTAGGGGTGAACAAGGTTTGCCAGAGTCTCCTACAGACCTGTAGACATTCAAAATGAGATTGAAAAAGTGAAAAATGGAAGTCACTACTAGAATCATGTCTCAGATCCTGCATTAGGACCCCTCATCAATAGTGTTCAACAACGCATGTCATCTGTATTTTAAATATAAACAACGCAAGTTCTGAAAAAGCTATTGGACCTTTGTCCAACTTCCACAGAGTTGAGTGTGATGAAGTCAGGGAAAGTCTGTGAAGCTAAAGAAAAACATGGCAATTTTTCCATTGTGTTCAAGTTCTGCTGCACGGGTAATCAAGGCAGTACAAAAATGAAATAGTAAAGGGTTAACTTTTACCTTCTTATACTGGTCATACTGGCAGGGGAGACACTATCTTCTTTGGAGCTGTCCATAGCAACTGCCATGGGAATAGACACGTTGATTGTCCTCCTTGCATTTTCTAGGCAATAAATAATAGCTTGATTCCAATGAGAACACAGCAACATTGCACAACATTCATTTCATTTTCCCATTTTTGGAGGGGGATCACATAACTCTTCACAATTGCAGAGAATATACAGATCAGACATAAAATGTCAAGCTAAACATCAACCCCATACCCACTCTCTGAAAATGACAGATATTGAAAGCAGATAATCAAAGCAACTATGGACAATGTGCACATATATAGAATGATTCTTCCATAGATAAACCTTCTGGGTTTTGGCAATCAGAGGCTTAGAGACTTCCGATTTCTCTACTTTGTTCCTTTAAGATTTTACTTATCATGCTGAATTTATGTTACGACAGCTGTAGAAGTGTTAGAAGTGTTACAATCCCACTGCATGAGTCATTGCATATAGACCTACATGCATATGCACACACACATATGTGGTCTCTCCTCCCCCTCCTTCCTCTGCCCCTCAAGTCCTTCCCTTTATAGATCCTCTGTGGTTCAGGAAAGGGGAAAGGGCAGGTGTCCTAGACAGAGCATGTGTACATTCTCACATGCAGTTCTGCCTGTAATTACAATGACTCCATGAAGAGATAAAGTAGCCCTCACCTGTTGGAAAGTATTTTTGTTCATAGTTACACATAGCAGCTAATCTATGAATCTTGAATCAGCAAGAACATTCCCTTTGCTAATTTACGTCTTCAGATGACTGGAAGCTCCAGTTATTTCTTTCTATTAGCACTGGCAGTAACTCAGCAAGGCAGTCTGATGAAAAGAGCACCCAGAAGACCAAAAACTAAAATGTGGTTGAGAATTGGATAACCACTCTGCCGTGATTTTTAGAAACCTGATGTAAATACTTAGCTTGTTTATAAAAGATTCTCCAGCAGAGAGGACTGATTAAAAAGCCTACTTCTGCCAATCAGCGACTGTGTAGCAGAACTGTTCTGCAGACAAGGACATAGCAAAGAATAGATTTACCATGAAGCATGATATTTGCAGCAGACTAATTACTAAGAAACTAACCTTAGGAGAAGTTTAGCTGATGTATTTTTAGCTCTCTGAAGCAAGGAGTGTTTGTACCACACAGTCATTAACAGCAAGTGTACTGCTGACCACAACTGTTGATCCAATCAGCTAAGGACAGAGAACTCCCAAAAGGGGAAAAACATTGTCTTACTAGTTTTTGTTTCTCCTGAAGCTGGGTACTTACCAGTATAATTTAGGGATGGGGACAGAACAGGAGATATCATTGGAGGGACCACATCAGCAGCAGCTAATTTCTGTTGGTCTATTAGCTGCAACAGTTTATCACGTGCTTCTGTACTCTGACGATTCAGCTCTGCTATTCTTTCCTCCAAGCTCTTTGATACCATGAGATGAGTCTACTTGGATAATCACTTAAAATTAAAAACTTAAAATTTGCACCTTCAAGGAGAGCATGCAATATATTTCAAGTACTTCTATGAATTTAATTTTCAAACTGAAAGTAAACATAATCATATAGCACCTCCTGTGAAAAATCTCATTTTGTCCCTTTCGCTGTTCTGTATCTAGGTCCTTAATTGACTAAACACAACAATATTTTAAACTGGTCTTCCTACAAGTAGAAATAAAATAGCTATTGTCTCTACCAGTTAAGGAGAAAGGAAAAAAAAATAAGAAAACCCCCAACCATCCAACAATTAATCATAATTAAGAAAATATTTAATCATAGACACACATATTCAGGAGGGTGTGGGGAAGCAAAAGCAGATTTCTAGCAGAAGTATCCTGGAACTCATCTTTAAACCAGGTTTTCACCCACTTTGACCTCTTCCCCTCCCCCTCCATTAATCGCTTCCACAAAACCAACACTTTAAAAAGTTTCCATCATCTTGTACAACTAAATGTTACACAACATAATACAATGGGCAAAGTGACAACACTCTCAGCCTACAGTTACGTGAGGAAATTTAAAACCTTTGGGATCCTTAATTGAACAGTAATTCAGCCACTGTGACGGAACAGAAGTAAAGACAGTAGCAAGGGCAGGGATTAGGCATTTCTGTATTAACTCCACTCACTGGGGTGCCACTGAATAGCTGCTTAGTTGCAGATTAAAGGTTTTCTATGTGAACCAAAGCCTTCAAGCTCTCTCCCAAAGATTTTGGGATTTTCACCACACAGCAGGACTGACAAGACAGATCCAACTAGTACATACACTATAATCAAGTATTGCAAGAGGTGTACCTGCACTAACTTTAACTTTATGGGCTTTTGGGTCACAGTAGCAGAAGAGATGTATGGCTGGATTTAAATGTACATTTTACAAGCTTGATAAGAACCTGTGGATTGGTGCAGCGCTTTCACTGTTAATATTACCCAAGCTACAAGAGGTATACCTGATCATGTTGCAATCACACATCTTTTTGCAGCATAACCTTATCTTAAACTTATAAACGTGCTCCACACTTTTCAGCACTCATATACAACATAGGTGCAATATGAGAACTGTTGAGCTCCTTGGGGAGCTCATACTCTCATAAGCTACTGTTGAGCTCCTTGGGGAATGATAAAAATCACAAGTCTCCAAGCAAATGAATGAAAAGAATATTAGGGTTGCTACTCTTTTCCTTAAAACAACTGACACCAGGAAAGAAACAGTCTCAAAACATCAGTAAGCTATGGGAAAGCAGATGAGCAGAAAGGGGAATCCAGCCTTCCTTTTCTCTTAAATTCTCACCTGTCCTTGTGAAGAGTCTGGATTAGGATTTGCATTTTGTATTGGGTCTGGCTGATGTAGGCAGTCACTTGTGTCTTCAGAGAAGCCTCTGAATTTGCTCAGTTGAGCTTTAATTAGGGAGTTCTGCCGTGTAAGCTCAGCTATCTGTCCCAGTAGATCACCGTTTTGAAATAACTCTTTAGCTGTGCTATTTTTTCTAGCGTCACCTGGGCAGGACAGACTGATTTTCCCATGGGAACTCTCCAAGTCTTTGTCTGCAGGAGGAACTGGTTGCCTTCGAGAGATGAGACAGTTTTCCTCAGTTGTGCTCTGTGTTTGCAGGGAAGAAGGTGAGCTCCTTTCCTTGCATGGTTCTCTTTCAGTGTTTTCAGGAGACTGAGAAATGACTGTAAACACTACAAACAAGAAATAAAGGAACAGTAAGGAAAGGGACATGTGATCCTTATGAAGGAAATTAACAGTGACTTTATTGCATCAGACTAGTAATAATCAAGCAGGAACTTGAATTGTAACACCTAGCCTGAATGATGTTATGTTACTGATCAAAATCACTCTATGCAAGACCCTGCTGCAAGAACTCACCAGGTTTAATATTTCCTATTGCAAATAGTCTTACATTTAAATGATTTATTTAGAGACTGAAAGAGAAGTCAGAGAGAAGAATATAAATTGCTTTGAATTTCTTAGCTGATAGATCAAACACTACTTTTTAGTTAGTCTTCCATTTTCCAAAATCCAGTCACCTTACCTAATAAACTGTAAGTTTGCATTTCAGCTCTGATATTTATACTGGGCTGATAACAAAACTTTTAGAATAATAAAACAAAATAATACAAGACTTTTGGCATAATAATAAACTAGCTATTTACTCAGCCTCAAAGAAAGGGTAAGCACTCTGGCCAACAAAAGTAGTTGGGTACTTTTTGTGGTCATCATTAGCAAACAGATAACACACCACATACACATGAACAAATATGTTACGGCACCGTCAGCTGCTACATGTTAAGTCCTAGTTGGATTTTGTGATCAAAACCAGTTTTTCTATGCTTTATATACCAAATAGCCCATTCCATCCCAAGCTTTAGCTTTTGCCTCTTGAGCAGAGCATGACATTTAAAAATTTACACACAAATCTGGTTTAGGAATCACTTTTCCTAAAGAAACATTCAAGAAGTTTAACATTTGTTGAGCCATTTAGCATCTTTAATGGTTTTAAAAGAGTAACAATACATTTCTTACATAGCTAAACTGTAGTGAAGTCTAGGAACATGCAGTTTTATATTCTCGTTTCAAATGCCAGACATCTGACAGTTCTCAGTGGGACTGAAACCAGATGTTGCTCTTTTCCTCCTGATTTATTATGTGCCTCCTCACACCACAGCAGCCCACCAAAAGGTTGAACTAGATATAAACTTCCAACTGCCCTGCCAACTCCTTAAAAATCAAAAAGACTTTCAGGTTTTCTGACTCAGAAAAGAATTACAAAGCAACACAGCTGAAAGGGGGGAAAAAGGAGGAGGGGAAGCACAAAACCCCACCACTGTGCCCTGCTTCCTGTCAGCAACCATCAGGCTAGCCATAGATGTAATTACCCACCTCTCAACAACAGAGGGTTACAGGGGCATTCAGTAAGATGCATGTGGTTACAATGACAGCTGCAGGAGGAAACAGCTAATTTTGAGAGTCACAAAGGATCCTCCCTTCTGCTCACTTCATTTCCCTGATCACCCCGATGAACTTTCTTCCTTCCAACAACCACAGCTGAGCTACCAACCTATAAAACTCCTGAAGCCTATGGATATTGACACAAGACTGAGTTAATCTAGTTATCCAGCACCACATAATTTCAACAAAAACAAAAACTTCTTCAGCTGCTTCCTGTGTATTGAATGAAATCCATACCAAAACCTGCTCCCAAAGCTTTTAGAAAAATCTCTGCTGGGAAGATTGGCTCAAAGCAAGAGTATGCAGCCTACAGACATCCTGGTTTGTCTGGAGTATGGGCTGTGGAGGTACGAATTTCCAATCTTCAGTGGTCCCATCATGAACGGTGATGGAGGCTGGATTACAACATCAGCAGATGGAGATCTGAGATGATGTGCTGTAGGTCATACACAAACTGCTACAGCAAATCATACAGAAGTGACAATCAAAACCAGTACAAGATGGAAATGCTGATCTGGATTGCAACTGACAGGACTCAGACAGCAGATGGAGAACTGCAGAAAGGGGACAGAAAGTCTAAAGGAAATCTAACAACAGGCATAGGAAGAAAAGAAATGCATAGCTGGGGGCAGAAGCAGGATATTCCAGCTATAGGGCCAAGGTGTCTAGGCATACACATTAAAAGTTTTCATAGAAAATACATTTCTAAAGGTAATGAGAGTCTGGGAGATTGAAATAGTAACACACTAAACAGACTCCCAAGTCTACTACAGCCAGAGAGATCTCACCGTTCTGGAGTGGAGACAATTCCTGACTGCTCTTCTGCCGGGGAGGTGACAACAGCACAGCTGGCTGGAAGATGTGGGCTGGCAAGCTTCTACCAGCTCCGCCACCACCTGAGGCACCTGGCCTCAGGGGAAACTTGGGAGGAAGTTCTTCCTGTGGGAATTTCATCATACCTTCCCTTTTGCATGCATCAGCACTAGGCTCAAAATAGCTCGAATCAGGTTCTTCTAAAGAAAGAGACAAAGCAGAGACAGAATTAGGAAAAAAGGGGGAGAAACAAAATTAGTTTTAGTGCAACAGAGAAAATTCTCAGTAACAACTCTTACATTCAAGTATCTGAAAAGACAGACTAGAGTATCTTCCCCACACACTGTTAACTTCCTTCTGATCCCTAGATACAGAACTCTTTCAATGGAGCATAACACAAATCTTCACTGGCCTTAAGAACAAGAAGAGCTATTGTATATAGCTTCACAATTTCAGAATATTAGTAAGAGATCTGTTTGTAACTCATGCACGAGACTTACAGACAAGTGACTTGTGAGGAACAGGTATTTCAGTGAGCTGCATTTGGTATATTCTCTTGAGAAAAGCAGACCTATGCACTTGTCCTAATGAACCTATATTATAAATTTTATGGCAACAATGGTGGAGTGGAAAACAATTCAAAGCTTTGAGCTCTCTCATGATCTTTTTATGACTTAATTCAAATTAGACATCTTCAGTAAAAAAAGTTATTCTTCTGTATTTAACTTCAACTAGTGTATGTCTATCTTGCCTTCTCTTTTGAGCATACCAGGGAGGCACAAAATGAAAAGCGTGAAATCAAAGTTGTAGCTAGCTGTGAGACCACAGTAATTTTAATAAGCCTACATCCACTGCTCCATCATTGCTATCTTTGAATTTTCTCCTCACAATTTTGTTCAGACCATTTGTTCCCAAAAGAGAGGTTAGTGGAAAATTAAGCAGAACATACCTGATCCCAAAATGCAAGAGACAAAAAGCACCCTTCAAAGGCAAAGAGGCTATTCACATAAGATAATGCTTGTGGTTCACACTACTGAGGTTCTGAGATTGAACTTAAAACCTGCCACCCACTATTCAATGACCATGGCAAGAAATGAGAAAGATCTTCCTGCCCTGTTTCACTGTACAGAACTGCATTTCTAAAGTATCCTCCTCACATGCTATTTGTCACTATGATATGCCCTCCACTCCTCTCTCAGCCACTCTTGCCTCTCCAGGGAAGTCCTGTGTTAACTTATACATGGTTTCTGTGCTAAAACTAGCTATCTCAGATGTTTCACATCCAGTCAGGTGCCTTAAGGGTACAAGAGATCTCCATCTGAAGGAAGAACAAGAAATAGTTTTGTAACTTTAGGAAACTTTCCTCTCAGGAAGATGCCTTTTCCTGAGAGCAGAGACCAATAAGGAAAAAAGATTTGGAAATTCTAGTCTTGCAGAATTGTTGTATAAGAAGGTTTAGGGTTTGGTGGTTTTTTTGTTTGGTTGGGGTTTTGTTGGTTTTTGGTTGTGGTTTGTTTTTTTTTTTTGAGGGGTGCTTTTCTGATTGTTTGGGTTTTATATTTGGGGGTAGGCTTTTTTGTTTGCTTCTACAAAGCCTGGGTAAATCACAAAAAAGGGATCTGGTGTGTGGCTTCTTCCTGAGAACCCCACAGAAGCAGTCAGGAAGAAAGTTTTTGACCAAAAAAAAGGTCCAGAAAACCAACATTAACTAAGGAATACAAATAGCTCCAAGGAATCTTGGGATTCATAAGGAGTTACTGATCTTGAGAACAAAAACAATGCATTTAAGCAACCAATCAGGGATGACAGGTCGGGAAAACTCCATGGTGAAAGAATGTAAAAAGTACAATGTGAATCATGATTGGTTAGTTTGGCCATCAATGCTACTGGCTTAACTTAGTCTGCGGCTATGTTATATATCACTCAACTGGTCATTCACCTCTGATACGAAGTCGTAAGTGTCAGACTTCTGCCTGGTTAGTTACCAGGACTCACCAGCTGCTGTTTCTGGTCAGCAGCGACCTCCAGTGTCTCATGGAAGAACCAGTCTCATACTGTCAGGCTGCCTCAGCAACAGGAAGGTGAGATCCTGATTCAGTTGGTGGTTTGTTTTTTGTTTTGGTTTTTGTTTTTTTTTTTTAGGACCCTCAGAATAAACTTCACTTTGTAAGCCATCTTAACGGGTGAAGGCTACTCCCCCCCCCCCCGCTTTTTTTTTTTTTTTTTAAATATAACATATTATGTATCACTTAAAGCTCAAGCCCAGGACTTGGCTAAAAGGTTAATCTTGAAGTCCTGATCCACATAGAAGGATGCCAGTGGGGATGGAATACAACTTATAATGTTAAAAAATAATCTGTAGCAAACTGCTTGTGCTCACAGCAGAACCCACGGCCTATGAATTTCCAGAAGTGAGATTCATGCTCACGCAAGAGGTATTTATTCAAGTAGACTTCTATTAAACACCAGATTTTCCACTACAGGGATAAACTACCCACAACTCCCATTTCATCCTTCACACATGCATGCACACACCTTGCCCGTTCACTGGGCCTTTGCTTGCAATTCCAAAATTGTTTGGACTTTGTTCTCTTCTAGGTTCTACCAAAGGGAGGCCTTTAAATGCTTGTGTGAGAGAGATCAGCTGTTCATCTGTTACCATCATGTATTGCTGAAGCTTCTTCTAAAGGATGAAGGAAAAACAGAAAGAGATACAGAAATTTGTATTCTAGCAACAGAAATTAGATTATATACCACAGGCAGCTCCGAGAAGAAGTTTGGTCTCTTATTACCACTACATGAATCTGTGGGATTCCAGTGAGGTATTAAATATTGATGTCTCCACGTTTCTCATTTATTTTCTCTCCTGCCTCAAAGAAATTCTTTGGTTTTCCCTTTTCCTAACTCATCACCCCATTTCCTCTCTAATGCAGCTTTATTCCTTCATTCCCAAATGTAACCATTGAACAATCTACCTCCACTGCAAACTGAAAAAAAGGAAAATGTATTATATCTAGTCTACTCTGTTGCTCCAGTAGTGTTAACAGTATAGAAGTGTGGAGGCAGATGCTTAAACCTTTACATTGATAAAGCAAAGCTCAGTTTAATGGAACTAGCATTTTCTCAGGCTTTAAAGTTAAACATGAAACAGGAAGATAAAATGTTGACTTTCCAAACATTCCTTCCCCCCCGCCGTGCCTGCTATTGTCACTGTCAGACTCCTCATTCAATTTTGTCATTTTCTTCCTGTTTATTATTAAAATCTCCCGAACATACAACAATGCATCTCAGCACACATTTGCAACACAACTCAGCATTCTAACAAGTCATTCTGAGGGGGATGGGGGCTCGGTACCTGGATAGTAGTGTTTTCTTCCCTCACTAGAAGTATTTCTGCAGTCAGAGCATCAATCAGTTCTCTGTGTTCATTCAACATCTTCTCATGCTGCTGTCTCATCACCTCTTTCTCACGCAGCTGCATTTCACTCTAAAGAGGGAGAAAAAGTTAAAAACCTGCTATAACCAATACAGATTCATATTTGGAAACAGGAACGGGTCCATATCACATCATACTGTAGCACCTCTTCCCCCTTTTGCTAAATTGACTTCATTACTTTCATGACAAAATCCAATTTTCAGGGCTTGAGAACTGTCAGAAAGCTTACTGTTCCTTCTTTATTACGCCAGAACACTGTAGGGAATCCTATACATCCTTGTTCTTCTGCCTTTACAACTTTTACAGGCTGTAACTGCAAGCATTGTCTCTCTGCACGGATACTGTTTTGTAAGTCACTGTATCTTCATGCAGTAACTGAATAACTCCAGGTGTGCTGGTGCTTGTCAGTATCCTGTGCTACTTGTGTCTATTCTTTAGTTGCCTTAATTCATTAACGAAGACAAATTTGACTAAATGAAGGAGAAAGTAGTTGCTTTCTAATGTTTTCCCCCAGAGAGAGAAAAAGTTCTAGAGGGTTTCATTTATTTTATTTTTTTAAAGAAGACAAAAAGGTTTATTTGTTAAGTAATCCACTTGAGCATGAGGCAAAAGGCCTTACTGTAGAACCTCTTGCCCTTAAAAGATACTATCAATCTGTTATCTCAGGATAGACCACTGCAGTAGCCAGGCATGCTGTACAAGACACAAAAGAGTCCCTTCCACCTCTAATGGGTAAATGGAATACATGACTGCCACTTTTTGGACCATCACAGATGAAAGAGCAGAGGCTACCAAGTCCCATAAACACATCAGAATTAGCAGATGGAGCCCTTCCCCAGATGATTGCCTGCATTTACTCAAGGGAATCCCTGAATAAGAGAAATACATCCCATCTCCAAAACACAAGAGATCCTGAAAAGCAATTGGGGTACTCTTTTCTGCTGCCAGCCAAAATTAGAGCATGGGCTGCCCATAACATACCGTAGATTATTTTCTGCTGGCATTGGGACCAGAAGTAAAAAACCACCAAGGAAGAAGTGTAAAGACAAAACAGCTCTGCAGCCACATAAAATGAATGAATAAATAAATAAATGATTTTGAGAATAAACCACAGATACTGTCACTAGACACAAAGACAGACAGATAAACCTCCTTTAAGCATATCAGAGACAAACCATCCATTTTCTGGTTCTCTTTCACCTAGACAGAACAGCTTTTCTGTATTGATCCAAGTGAAGCAGGCTGGCACAGAAAATGGAGAAAACATAGACAGTTCTATCTTTTTAGAAAAGAAAACAGGGCAAAATAACAACTTTAACCCTGGTATCAGTGGTGAAGCCTACTGATGCCTTAGATCATCTGGATGAGCTATTGTATCTACTCATCTTACACAGTGTTAACCTAGTCTCGGAGGAAAAGCTTCCAAGCAGCTGTGTGTCTCACATTTATGCATGGGGAGAGCATCAGGGTTAACAGCTGTATACATCCATTCCTACCATCCCGTAGGATTTGGCTCTGGTATACCCTGGAAGAAGTATCTTCATTCCAGCCCATTGTCAGGTGTACCTCTAATATCACAAGCTTTGTTTTAACACTGCATCAGAATATGCAGAAGCAGAGACAGAGAACATAGCAACACAGAGTAATGTAGTATGCATATATTCTAACTTTTTCACCCTATGAGTCTGGCAAAGAAATAGCATTCTTAGTAGAATGGGGGGAAAAAAAAATTCTAACATCTGGCAGATGATACTGAAATTCATTTAGGAACCAAGTCAGGTTGATCCACTTCCCTTTAAGAATTTCGTATAGCTTGGCAAACATTTCAGAAGTTTCTTTTTCCCCCTTCTCTCTAGCCTCTTTTATATTCAGTAGCTGCTTCTTGTAGGAGTAGATTTTTTTTAATTACTTATTATTGCAACTGTCATGAAAGATTCAGTAATTCAAGTTTCTCTTCCTACTTTTTATATATAACTTTGAGAATAAATTAAGCAACATCCTTTATTGTAATTCTTCTGCATTCAGCTTTTCTGCAGCAAAGCTGGAAAATATTTTTTTCTTCCCAGAAGAGGAAGGAAATCTTTCTAGAAGCTTCAAAACCTCTTGAAGACTGGTTGTTTACCTGAAATCAGAGGCTTTTTAAATATCTGCTGCAAAGTCACCTTCTTGAAATGCATTGCCAGCTATAATTTAGGCATTGGAAATTTGCTAACTCTCCTGGCTAAGCAAAACAGATGGTGCACACGAGCACTTGATTTATTCCTAGCATCACAGGGACCAGGTTTTAGGAAATACTCAGACAAGCTGTGTTTCTTCATGGCAAATGCTCAAATCCTAATTGTAAATAAAGCTCCATGAAAAGCAGAAAAGTCACTGAAGGTTATGGATGCACACTGTCTGTCTATCTCAAGCAACTCTGAATACAATTAACCACACTTTGTAGCTTGAGCAAGTTCTGCATATGTCTACTCATGAATTTACGTAGTAAACCTAAAGAAGTTGCAGACAATTTTGCAAGAAACAATCAACTCATGGAAGGAAGGAAGGAATGATAACACATCTATTAAAGTAGAAACAACATCACAAAGGTGCTCAGTAAAAATTGGGAATACAAGTAAGAGTCAGCATACATCTTTCAAGATAAGTACTCTCCTTAAACACTCAGACTCCTTGGCCTTCTGTCTGAATAGGATTAAAGCTCTTAAGATACATTGAATGTTACATTCATAAAGAGAAAGTAGCAACTAAGAAAGAAAAAAAAAGAAAGAAAATCTGGAGTAGTTTTTGAGGAAGCTTGAGAGTCAAGAATAACTAATTTCTGTGGGACACAAATTAAAGACACTCTAAATAGGGTTATAACTGCAATTATATTTATAATCTTAATTTGATGCTATTAAATTGATTTTTTCCTAACAAATTGAAAACATTCTATTGGAAGTCCAGAAGATCCTTCCCCATAACTGCAAAAGAAACAAATTTAATACCTGCTTTGATATTACAACTTTAACAGAAAACAAGCATCCTTAACTTCTTTTAAAACATAAGATCCCCTCAGCCAAAGTCCATCTTCTAATGGTAATGGCTTTTCACTCTTGAACTGATTATTTAACATTTGTTTCCGAGACAGGACTTAAAGTAAATTCTTCCATATAGATTACATGCAGGGTAATACAAGGAATAAGTTGCTATATATCCAGACAGAATTAAAAGAAAAAAATTCAAATTTTAAAATAAGGTCATTTTTCTCCCCCCAGTTATTATACACTCTGAAAAGGAACCCAAATGGGACAGTTCCACATTCATTACGGATCTATTGCCTTTGCTGTGAAATGAAGCATTGGGATTTAGATAACGTATTCTGCTGCATCTGTTAAGAGTGCAGGAACAGCCATAATCTGGTTCAAAATTTCACATAGGCCCAATGAAACTGTGAGCCACTGCTGCATCTTGAATAGCTCTGGGTTAGAGATAAAATAAAACACACTTCTTTTTTTACTTTTTTTTTTTTTTTAAAGAAGTTCTACAGGTAGCCTTCTCTACGGAATTCCATTGTTCTCCAGCTGTGCACTGCTATAGTGAGCACTTCAGGTCATTCTTGCTTAAGGTGAAGTTGCTGCTATGGATAGAAAAAGAAAGCTAAGGAATCCCTCAAAGAAAATTAGGGGATTTGGGTCCACTGCTTTAGTGACAACAGCATTGCCTTTGGGAGGCAAAGGAAGAAAAAGAATTTGTAAACAAGGCTGCTACATCTCTGAACATATTTAAATAATACATTTTAAATTATTTCAAATGGTATTTTCTGCTAATAGTCACTGAGAGACTTTCACTGCAGTCAACACCTCCCGTTTCACTAGGGGTACCTGTTTCTAACAAACTAAAAGTTTTAACTCCTAATTGCATGCAATACAAATAATAAGCATGATAATCAGACTTCAAAGTAAACTGATTGGGAGCCAGGAAAAAACAAAGTTTACATCTGTAAAGTAACTTTATACCCTTTTTCATTCACTCTGCAGAAGCAATTCAAAATCTTCTCACCTCTTTGAGGTAGCGCATCAAACGACATAGAGCATTCACCAGTGACAAGGTAAACCCAGTGAGGCCTTGACTTCTCTCAGTTTTTTGAACCTCACGACCTGTACATCGCTCATACTCCTCCAATTCATGCTCCACTTCACGTATCATGTGGTTGAGAATATCTAGGCTGGATTTGTTGTCCCTCCGAAGGTCAGTGGGGATTGAATTAGCTGGAGAATCATCTCTGCTCTGTCTTGCAGAGTTCTGTGCAGTTTGTTTTCTTTTCACTGGAAGTGGGGGGGGAAGAAAGCATCACTGGAATTTCAAGGTGTATAGAAAGCTTTGCAGTACCAATGAAATTACATTTTTTATTGACATAAATCAAAGGAGAGGCCCTCTCTTGTCCTGAGCTGAAAAGGACCATCAAAGAATGTCCCCAGTCATTCCAGTTATTTTCAGATCATCAAAAACCACATTTTCTACCACAACATTAGTACCTCTCAAGTATGATTGTTTGGTGCTTTTATCTTAGATACCTGTTCCTGCTTTTCTCCTTCTCAGTTAAAAGCATAGAAACAGTTTGCCATTGAACAGCCAGTGAAAAATATCAGCTGCTTTCAGGTCTCATATTTAGTGAGCAACTCTTTTACAACAATCCTTTCATGTTAGAGTTTGTATCTGATGTCAGTCCCCACATACAAATGCGTGTAGAATATGGGGACTGAAATGCATTGTAATTGTGCAGCATAGACTAGAAAGCTATATCAGACATAAAAAAGCCCTGCACAGCAGAGAACTCCACAGCTAGCCAGGTAATGTGTAGCATCAAAGGGCCATATTTGTGGTTCCTAGACCCCTATGGACTTTGCTTCGCCAACAAACATGCAGAATACAGGGCAATACACTACACACGGGGCTGTGGAATGTCCATCCATAGAGATGCTCAAGACTCGGCTGGACAAGGCCCCCTCAATCAAACTTTGCAGTTAGCCCCGTGATGACGTCCAAAGATCCCTTTTAACCTACATTTTCTTATGATATTAAGGACCCTGGTCAAAGGGACGTATGTTATTTCTAAAAGTACTAAACTTTTTGCTGCAATTTGCTTTTGTTTCCTCGAGTTTGGGTTCAGCACTTGTCTCACAGTGTAAGTGGAGTCTACAGCCTCTTCTTCGTCTTCATTCTGAAGTCTTGAATGGATTCTCTTGACTACATTTGTAGCATTGAGGGCTGATTTAAACACAAAACAAAACAAAAAACCCACACATTAAATATTTCAGGTATGTTCTAAATAGTAATTTGTTCTAAAGTAATTTTATTAGAAGAGCTGGCTTTTTAGTCTGGAAATTCATCTGAGCCACATTAGTATGTCTCTACCTCTCACCCCCACCCAGAAAAGGGATTCCAGACAGGATCCTGTGAACAGCCTAACGACCCTTGAGAGGCTGTGATTAGGCAAATCCAACCTGACTGATCCAATGATGGAGAAACAGTTGTTGGAGTCAAAGGCATATTTGATTCCTGTGATAAAGTAGTTTTTCTCATATCCTTTTCAGCCCACAACTGAGAATTCACCAAGGAATTTTCTTCTCTCAATAACCGAAGTAGCCTACATTCAAAACAAGCATAACAGTGAATTGTAATAGGATAATAGCATGATTCTAGATTATCTGTACAGTCTAAAAAGAGCTTTTTGAAATATCTGTAACTGCTCAGGTGAGTTCCTTGCTCACATTCAATCCCAGTCTGAATGTTACAACAAGGGGTTTCCCTAGAATTCTGAGATCAGGAAAGGGGGGGGGGGGGGGGGGGGGGGGGGACAGAAAAAGTAACTTAACTATTCCCATGAAACACACAATTTTAACTCTGTCAATTTCCAGTGTTGAGAAAGTAGAAACATGAACAGCTATGTTTGTATTGACCTGTCAGAATTGATGCTGGATTTGAAATTCAGAAAGTCCTGGTGTCCATCTTCTGATTGATAGATTGATAATGCTTCCTCTTCCACTTCATTAAGAACCTGTTTAGGAGACAAAGAAAACAAAAGGGACTTCAGAGCAATTTCAATTTGTCTTCAGGAAGTACTTAAGAGATAAATTTTCTGAAATTGTTTCAAGAAAAAAACAAAAACATTTGTTTCAGTCTCCACCTCCAAAACAAAATTTAAAAAAGAAAGAAAACAAACCACAAACCTCTGTGGGAAGAGTTTTGGGGGACTTTAGTACCTAAGAAATACTGATACTGACAGTTGTCTCTGAAAATAACACAACAAGTGATTAATTCAATATCCAATGTTTTATTTGGATGATTTATATGAAATAAGAAAAACGACACACACTGTAGGATAAAAAAAAAAGCTTTAAAGACTGTACCAAAACAAATATAGAGATATAGCAGGCAGAAGATAGAAAAAGCAATCTAAATTATAGCATTTTTAAAGTTTCAGTCATTTGACATTACAAGCTAAACAACCTTGTAATGAGATCTGCAAAACTACATTTTTATTCCATGTGTAAAACGCAACCAGAACAAAATACAATCCTACGTACCATGTTCATAGCAAAACTTAAGCAATCAAATTTGGAATTAGGGTTCCTCAAACTGTCAGGTTTCTGCATTTCTGAGTAGGCTTCACCAGATAGCCTTTAACTATGATTTTCGTAGGCACATAAGGAAAAGAAAATCTCACAGAAGCTCAGCAGACAACTATCAGTACATGTTTCTTGTAAAAATTTAAGCCTATCCTGCAGCACGCATCCAGCGATACAGCTTACAAAGATGCTATAGTTAACTCTTCATAGTAAAAAAAAAAAAAAACCCAAACCAAATACCACATCGAAATACATGACAGAGCAGTACTGCAACTCAAATTGCAGATATTTGTGCAAGATAGTAGGAAACAGGATTAGAGAACCATGAGAATATGACACCATCACTTTCACTCCCACAGCCCTTTTGGTCTTCATCAGTGAGCTGCTTTCTGGGAGTGTCATATGCCTGTTCTCAAACCACAGTGAGCATTCCTGGTACCACCCACGTTATGCAAAGAAAACAGAACACTAAGGCAATCGAAATGGAATTTTAAACAAATTTAAATAATTTTTAAACCTTTTAAACAAATCTAAATAATTGTAAAATAATGTGAAGTATTGAAAGTTAAACTTGTAGGACTAATCAAGGCTGTGGCGTTAAGTGGGGTACATTTACCTGTGTGTTATCAGAAATAAATTGGAGCCCAACTGGCTATGTCCCCATATATGCAGACATAATTAGAAAATCAGAGGCATATTTCAATATGTAGCAATTTTTTAACTGACACAAGAGTTGTCTTCTTAGTCTGTAATTACTTTGTTCTCTTGCTGATAATTCCAGAATTCAAAAGGGAGAGCATGCTAATATGAGAGAGCTTCTATGAGATATGCTTGTTTCTCATATTCAAAGGTTAAGAAATAAAAAAAAAAAAATCATGATTCCCAGAGTCTCACAAAACAAACCCACCTTTATTTAACACCATTTTCTATGCATGTTATCAACATGGTATACAATACACAAAAGACAGGGTTAGGTCTGCTTGGAAACTCTACCTCTGAATATTTTTATTTTGTGCAAACAAAAAAGCCACAGGACATGCATGGAACAGAACATACATTACCTGGGAATCCATGACAGATTCACTAAGGATGGAAAGCTGAGTGGAAGGATCACATTTTTGTACAATGGGTCCTTGAGATGATTCTAGGTCACAGTTAGGAGCCATTGTTACATTAGGGAAACCTAGAGGAATCAGACACAACAGGGAAGAACACGGAGGACTCGGTCTATAGTATATTCACAGGGCTTTGTACCAAAAAGCAAGTTCCTGTACTTTGCACAAAAAGGATCACAGGGACGTATGTCGCTTTAAACAACTGCCAAAGGCCAACCACAGAGTTATCTTAATACATTCGGCCATGTACCAGGCTTTTGTCCTTCTGCACAAGTGTATTTAAACAGGTGAGAAGAAGCAAGTAGGATGAAACAGTCATTGTAAGCAAAAGAGAATGGCATTCTACAGAGAAAAGAACCTAAGTTTAAGATTTCACACGCAAACAGCCAGTCCTGCCTTCCAGTAGCGTTAAGGACCCACAAACCAGGGTAAGAGATGGAAAGGCCTTGTTCACAAATCGCTGATAAATCTTCAACAATATCCAAGAGCAAGCAGTCAACCCATGTAGCAATGGGAATCAGAACTACTGAAGTAGTTTGAACTGGTGCTCTGTATAAGCCAGCAGCTTGGCTGTGGAAATGGTAAGTGTGAGGTATTTCACAGTAAGTAACCCAAAATTCCACAATGGACAGATACAGTAGAATAACGGCCATGGGTCGCTCTCCCCTGCCATGGGAGGTATTATCCTCATTTGTGTTTCATCCAACATGAACAGGATCAATCATACTGCATTAGATGATGAGATGAAAACAGTTAAAAAGAATACTTTGCAAAGCGAGGCTATTTATGAAAAGCAAGGAGATAATCTTAAACGTACTACCACACATAAATGACACGGTCTACCTGTTCGCGTGCGAGGAGCATCCCCAAACAAGTCTTTTGCCACAGCCATAACCTGATCAGATCGTTCCAATACATCTTGCAAATGGTATTGATCAGACAGAATCTGAAAGTATAGTGTATGAGGAAATATTTCATACTGAGCAGACCGATTTTTCCTTTGTTTTTTTGGTATTGTTCTTCTAAACAGTTAGCAAGAGAACAGCCAACAAGACAATGTTTGCAAAGTTGGTACTGTGCAATTAGATCCTAATTAAGGTAGATCAGAAAACCATACTTCATTCTGAGTGACTAGAATTCGTCTTGTTTTTCTGAAAAATGAAACAGTTATTACTTCTGGGGGCCCCATCAGCACTGACTTTTTTCTCTTTAGAGCCAATCCTCTCACTCCCTTCTCCTCCCAGCCTGACACAAACAAGAAGCTGGGTGTTTATGACACACTCATCAAAACAAAGACACACTCATCAAAACAAATACAGATATCTGGCAATAAAAAAGTCAGTAGGCATCCCCAAATCATTTGATCTCAATGTTGTCCGGTCAAAGAACACTTATCTAAATCTGACAGACACCCAAAAACTGCACCAAACCAATTCAGGCAAATTTGTTTCATTCAGCCTTGACTATGGAAAATTTTGCCTAAAAATTAAGCCACCTACCACCATAAAAGTTTCAACAGACATAAATACAGCTGACTACATCTGGCACCAGAAGATGTTTTGGGAATCTCCACACATTTGTCACAAGGCACTGCTTCTGTATTCAAGGTCTCTCTCTCCCAGTATTTGAAGTCCATCACTGGCACCACGATGGCTGCCTCCTAAGGAGGGAGATCTCGGAGAGCAAACCAAGAGGAATTCAGCTACTGTGAGCTGAATGGAGCTGACTAGAGGCATGGCTTCGTGGGCAGAAGGCAATCCAAAACTCCTCACTGACTTGCTGTTTCATTCACAAAGGTGGAAATGGGAAACTAGTAAAATTATCCCACAAACTGGGAAGAAGTTAGTTATTCTTAAACATCTGAGAGGCAACTAGATATGTAAGTGACCTCCACTTCATCGTAGTTAATCAAATTTAGCCAGAGAGACTGCAAGTACTTCAGAAGATCCCACAGAAAAGATGGGCTCACATATGCTCTCCTACTCAAAATTTGAGAACTGAGTGACAATTTTTGCTCCCCCAGGAATCATAAGAGGGACTGGTTTGCAGCAGTTTCAGAGCATTATATGACATTATCTCCAGAGAGTTTCTTTCAGTGTCCATTGACAAGTTTGCTGGTTTATATTCAGCCTCACTCAAAAAATTCTAGGCAGTGATATTTCACCTGTTCCACCCCCACCACCAATTTTACTGTTATGTCAGGACGTTTCCCCATATACCTAGTTTTCATGACCTTCTAATCTTTTGGGCCTGAATTACACTGCAGTATATTACACTTCTCCTCATAACCAATTTAGCAAATCAGTGAATATTCATTTTTCAATCACCTCACATATTTACTTTTCCAAAGCACTATTCAGCTTTCACTCTTGATACTAACTAAATCTACTCTTCCCATTTAGCCATCTGACATCAAAACAATGCAGGTTTTCAATCAAAGCTATGCCAGATCTGCAGAAGAACAAAAAAAAAAAAAAAAAGAAAACTCTCTGATTCAGGAGTAGACATAGGGCATGTTGAATAAAGTCATCTCTCTAAATATGAAGGGGAAAGCCACTCAGGAGGAATTGAAATTTGTGCACTGTCATTAGAAATGGCAGCAAATATGGGAGACTATTTCCTAACCATGAGTTTCACATCTGCAAAATAACAAAGTCACGTAATAGGTAGTTTAGCCAAATTTTAGAGCAGGTAGTCTAATCTACCTTTGTGATACATAGTTTATTTCTGCATGGAAGTCTTACTGAAACTAGCCTGCTATTACATTAGGGAAATTTGTATAAAAGCCCACAGCTTTTCTGACCACTCCACTAAAATGCACTTGGCAGAAAAGTATGAAAGTAACAAAGGTCAAAATTAAAGCTTGAGGCTTGATTAGCACAATATCCTTAATACAAAAATTCTACTGTGATTGCAGAGAAACAGGTGTCAAATAGGAAACTAGAAGGTGAACTTCAATTCTAAGTACTTTCATTTGTTTCTGTCTACGCTTGAACGTTCTCAGAGATCAGAAAAAGACTTCTGAAAATTTACAAAAGACGAAAGAGAGAGGACGTCTGTGATAGTTAATCCACTGCACATTTACAGGACTACTAAATCATGTTTATTTTAACTGCTAGGTGAACATTGTTCATCATCATTCCTTACCAACAAGAACAAGTCTCAGTTTGTCCAAGTGCTGATGAGGTCTGAAAGCTAATGACTATGGTTTGAGATTAGTTTTCATAACATATGGCAAGGAGCTGCCTGCCGTGTGAAACAAAAGGATGTCTACCACTGAAATCCCCTTTCAGACACTGACAGCTACTGTCTCTGTTAGCTAAGCCTAGGTTTGCTGCTACAGTTCAATATTCAAAAGCTAATTAAGCAACATATTTTTAGTCAGTGTGCTTCAGAATGCTTACAGCTTTTCAGTCCCCAGCTGACAAGCTTGTCTGCTAGCAGCCATAGCTCCTCAACCTTTGTTGGGTCAATTTTCCTTCAAGTTTTTCCTTACCAACTTGTTGCCTCACCCTTTCAGCCCCTATGACTCTGCATTTTCCTCTGTTTAAATAAGCAACAGCAGATAAGGATGTCCCTCCCAGAAAGAGAAATGTTCACGTTTCCATCAAAGAAAAATACTAGACAGGAGAAGGAAAAGGCAAGATAGCAATAAGAACACAAAGAATGCACATACTTTTAACAACACACAGTTTAACTCTGCAAACAGTTCCTGTTCAGACACAAAGAGGCCTGCAGAATTACAGAGGGCATAGCTAGGCAACAAGGATCAAATCCACAACTGTATAGATCAGTTAATATGTTAGACAGCCTATTCCAATCATTGCACACACTCAACACATAGAGGAGAGTGCATGCATATATGAAGTCAAATTATCTAACAAGAGGAGCAAATGTTGACCTATGTGCAAGAGCAGTTTTCAACTACTGCTGCAAATCATCTGCAGCAGGCTGAAAGTGCAGATTTAGCTCTCACCTCACGCATCAGAGTCAACTTCCTTTTCTCCAAGGAATCACCAACCAGTTGTTTTTGCTTCTTCCATTTTCTTTTCAGTGCTTTCTCTTGCAGTTCTAGATGGGCCAGTGCTTTGTTTTTTGATTTGTGTATTTCATGGCGACGCAGCTACGTAAACATGAAGGAAACCATTTCAAAATTGAGGGACAATCTAAAGCGAAATTTGCAGGGTAACGCTAACAAGCTCTTCTTGATTTTCTCATTCATGTGCTGAATACTATTTATGTTAACTTCATGGTAGTACCAGTGACAGTGTCACAAACATCCAGAAGTGTAAAATGCCATCAGTACCATCCAAATTTAAAGCGGCTCCAAAGGTGAACGGGGCAAGTTTCACAGTTTCCATCTGCCCTACACCACTGACTCAGCAAGAGTTTTTTCAGCTGTAAAGGGAGGAAAAAAACAAACACTACCACCGATAATATGCATAAAAAGACATAATGAATTTTCCTGATTTAACAGTCAGTCACCAGAGATATTCTCTCTCTTCAGAGAGAGAGATTCAGTTTAAATACAAATTAAACAAAGTAAATGTGAGGTGCTTGCTAAAGTGTCTGGAAGCTATCAAGCCAACCATTTATAGAATGACGTGTCTCTCTGCTATTGTGCCCATCCGTCTTGACTAACTTGTCAAAATTTATAAGCAACAATAGTTCACACTGCCTATTCCATCCTGATAAGCAGTGCTACCAAGTAAAATGACATGGAGTTCACATATTTTGTAATGAACAGGTCATTCAGTATAAAGAAATTATGTTAAATCGTTTAAACGAAAATTGAGTGTCGTCAGAATCAGAGAGATTCCTAAAATAAAGCATGTCTTTCAGTCCTTCCAGCAGAGATGAGACTTGACTTCAACTAATCCACCGAGTTTTTATGTATTTATGTTTTTATGCTGGTATACAGTTTATTGAAATAAAAACTATGGCTACTGCTTCCCAATGGAAACAGAAAACTGAAAAACACCAACTGCCAGAGCTGAGGATGCATGATATCATTAACAAAGAACCAACAACAAAGAGCCAGTATCTTCAGAAGCTTAAAAAGGGAGATTAAACATTGGCAGAAAATATCCCCCATAAGTATGGTAAACACTTATGCTAGATCACCAGCTACATCTCCTTGCTACAGCAAAGGAGCAGTGATTACTATTAAACTTACAATATCCTCAGGAGTTGCACGGTGGACTGACAAATCATGGACGGTACTCTGCAAACAGGAGCCAGAGAACATATCAAAAGCCAGAACTGAGGACGAACTGGATTTTTTTTCAAGTTTCTTTAAAAAAAAACCCCTCTAAACTACAATATAATTAGCATAAAACCATAGAATGGTGCATTTTTATGGTACTATAAAGCATTCCACCCTCAGTGAGGCAGCCAGTCAGTAAAAATGATACCCCTATCAAGGCTGGGCGGGCTCTTCAGCCTGAGGAGCGGGCTGCCAGCTGGGAGGCCTCACCTCAAGCAGGACCAAGGAAGCGAGAGGGGTCATGCCCACGCCACGCACACTCAACTCCCCATCACGGTATCCCTCCCCGCCCTAAATCCACACACAAACCGACTATCCCCAAACGCGAGCCCCCACACAGGACGGTGACCTCTAGAGCCTTCCCCCCCCCGCCCCTCACCTCAGCCGGCAGAGACTCCCCGGCCGTTCCCCAGCCGGTAAAAGGCCACACCGCTATCTGCGTATCACCCAGCAAAAGTAACCCCGCCACCGGGCCCGCCTTGCTGCCCGCAAACCTGAGGAGGAGCGGGAAAACCCGCCAAGGACCGAAGCAGGCTCAGGGGACCCGTCTCAACACCCGGGAAGGGGAAGCACTTACATCCCAGTCCCGCTTAACCGTCGCCGCCTTTCTGGAGCTCTTCTTACCGGGGCCGCGGGGCCGCAGTCCCCTCAGCAGCGACATGGCCGCCCCCCCGCGGGGCGGCGGGAAGAAGGCGGAAGCTCGAGCGGGCCGCGCGCGCCTCCCCGCCCACCCGCCGTTGCCATGGGGACGGAGCCGTTTCTCCCTTCCCGCCCTAAGGGCAGTCAGGCGGTAACGGCTCTTCCCGCCCCGGCTTCCCCCCCCTCAGGGCACCCCAAATTACCACCGCCGCCCTCCGCGGTGAAACATCCCCGCCTCGTTCACCCTCACCTCACGCCGGGTTTCCCTTTCACGGGGGTAGGTTATCGCCGGTGCCTCGCGGCTCCTTCTCTCTCTTGGGTTTTCTGTCAGGGTGCAGCCTCTGCCCCTGCCCACCCCCGGGTGGCACCTCAGGGGTGCAGAGAACAACAGCCCCCCCAAGAAGGGCAGTGCCTTGGCGGCTCCAGCCTTGTGTGGAGGGGGCTCTTTATACTTCACAGGGAAAATCCACACGAGCTGCCCCTAGCAATGTCACTCTACCATGTTTTCCACCTCTCACCTTAATTTTCCTACTCGCTCATTTCACTAATATCTGTCCTCGCTGCAAATACCCTCCCAAGCCATGTCTCAATGTCCCTCTGAGGAAGCTTTGCGAATTTCCCCATGCAATAATGTATTTCAGATCCTATTATGGGTGATTAAGAGCAGAATGTCACACAAATTATTACATTAAGGCGACATCAAATCAAAGAGTCGCCCTTGACTGTGTTTCAACAAACAGATCTCATTAGCTGTGCCACTAAGGAACGGTGTACTTCCCTACCCACTAGGAATTTCTAGCTTCCACAAAGCAACAGGCTGTTCTCAAACAAGTCATTTAGCTTACACAGGAGTGCAATATATTTCTTACAGACTGACTCCATGAATATGCCACTTCCCTGTCACACATGCAGAGGCAAGATGTAAACTACTCTGAAGGGTTAGAGTTAATATTTTATATTACAGTGTGAGCTTAATATTTTGTCAGTGGGAGTTGGAAAGTGAAGACATAGGGTTTATCAGCCTTTCATTCAAAACTCCTTCCTTTCTTAAAGAGAAAAATTCCCATTCACCAAGATTTCCTGGTGCTTAAGGTCCTCACAAATCTAATTCTGGCTTTACCAACATCACTGTAAAAAGATTCATGTGAAGGTGCAGATGGTAATGGTTAATGTGCTGAGGGAAGGAATTGTGTTGCATGTGATACAAAAAGAAAAAGAAGATTGAAATTATGAGGGGAGGAAAAAAGTGACAGAGAAATACTATCAGCAATTGCCTCTGCTGAAGTGCTGCAAATGTGGCTAAGTCTTTTTTTTCATACTGGAGGTTGCATCTGAACTTGAGTTTCCATCTAGGCACTAAACATAGATACCATACGCAACCTGAAACTGAACATCAGATTTCAGCCTGTGGTAAAACAAATCCTTTATCCTAGGCACATGGGCAAGTTTTGCATCCAAAAGTATAAATCAAGGGTGCATCTGGAATTCTCTCCTAACACGGCTTTAAATTGTCTGAAAGAACACAGTCTACTGAAGAATGAAGAGATAAAGGCACAATTAGATCAATACGTCATCCACTGTGAAACCTCCTAAACCTCTCTACTGTTATTAATTACAATCAAATATAAATGTTAAATACCTAATACAAGCAAATATAATACAAGCCAGAGACACTTCTCATTCAACCAGCCTATTCTCAAACACTTCACCCCCCTACAAGAAAATGGGGGGCAGGTTCTATCAGACGCCTTAAAAGCCTGTCTACCTTGCAGTTCTTGTTGTTCTTCACACTGCGTTTACAGCAGAGTCTGAAAATGTTGCGTTATCTCTGCAGAAGCCAGCTGAGCATCTACAGCATCTATTAACTCGCAGTGGAGCTTACATAAGATGGAGACTACATATTCCAACAGCAGTGATTTAAACCATCAGGTTTCCAAACAATTTGGTTTGTTATACATTTATACTCTTTCCCCTTCCAAGCTAGTATGATTTGGGGAATTCATTTGTAATTAAGATCTTTCCTCTATCCTAGATGGTTTTGCAGCCCTGGTTACTAGGAGAAATGTCATTTCTTTACTGTGTTTTTTTCCCCAATAGCAATGAGATTTTCTACTTCTGTGCTATAGCAAAAAAAAAAAACAAAACCCAAACCAAAAAACCTGCAAACCTAAAACCAAAACCAAAAAAAGCCCCAAAACCTTAGGGAGCAGCTGGCCCTCACTGGCCCCTGACGCTAGAGTACTGTGGCACATACAAGAATATCAGACTACTTCCACTGACCCAGACCCATGGTCTGTCTGGATCAGCATCTTGTCTCTTACAGGGACTAATTCTTTCTTCCAAAACACATGCTGCCATTCAAGAACCAGATCCAGGTAGAAGTGAAAAGGGGCCACCCTTCTTTATCAAAGGGGCTGAGTGATGAGTTATAAATCAGCCAACCCCCATTTGTTATCTGGAAAGATAATGAAACAAGTTGTTTGGCAATCAGTGTGCAAGCAACTAAATAACAATAAAGTGATGAGAAACAGGCAGTGTGCATTTGTTCAGAACAAATCATGTCAAAGTAACCTAATTTATCTCCTTGCTGAGATAACAGACTTAGCAGGTGCTGAAAGGAATAGATTAAACATATTTTGACTTTGGTAGGGCTTTTGACATTGCCTTGAACATCACTCTCATAAAGGCAAATAAGTCTCAGCTTGTATTAACATGAGAGGGGGGATCAGAAAGCAACTCCCAAACTGTAGCTGTGGATATTTTCCTGTCAATAGGAAGTTATACCAAATTAAGAGATCTGATCTGTCTGCTAGGATTGATTACTTTAATTAGTGACTTGAATGGTGGAATTGACCTTTGTCTTCAAACTTTTGCAAATAACACCAAGTTGGACAGTACCACACTTCAGAGGCAAAGATTTGAACAGAGGTTTAACTTTGCTAAATAGCCTCAAAACAGTGAGGTGAAATTCAATGAAGACAAGAACAAAGCATTACACTTTGAAAAGAAAACTTGAATTCTCAAATTAAAAACAAGGAAAAAACATGTAGTCTTTGGTAAGACACCAAAACGTATGTCCACTCAGGGAAAGTACTTTAAGAAATCCGTAATTCTGCATTGGAAAGTGTGGATTACATGAAGAGCCACTTCTTCCTCACGAAGACGACACAACTAGGGAGGGACAACGCACTGACACCACACTGATCTCACGATTTGAAATATGTACAGCACCAAATGACACAAAAATTATTTGCAGCTGCCAGAGCTACCTTGGTTTGCAGAATACTGGCCTTGTGCCATCTGTCACATTGCTCTGAGCAACCTGGCATGGCCCTGTTGCATCCCAAGGCTGGAGCAACTCAGGTTCATGGATTTCCTTTGTCAGAATTAAGGTGAAACAACACCAGGGGAGTTTAAACAACAACCAACATTTATTCAACCAAGCTAACCTTGCCCAAGTACAAGTGAACTTATCAATGTGAACCCTGCATCATGTCATTAAGCCGCTGTTTGAAAGGAGAAGGGAGGTATAGAAAAAGAAACAGAAAAGGGAACATGAAACTATGTCAGTAAACTGTACAACGTGTGCTAACCGTATATGAGCCTTACTTATTTGGGGATCAGTTCAGGGAAGACAATAAGGAGAGCCCTCCCATTGAGTTACAAGGTTCAGAGTGGACCCCCTTGCTTTCTAGACTCCTTCTCAAAGAGGAGCCCAGGGGTGGCTAGATCCACTCCTAGTCCCAGACTTGGTCAACAGTTTATGTCTAAAGGGACGAGGTGTAGGGACTGGGTGGGGGGCAGAGAGAAAAGAGGAAGAAAGAGAGAAGAAAGGGATTTCACCGGTCCTGGGTCCAGCGTTGGTCCAGCCAGTGTAGAGATCTAGTTCTGGAGGGCACCCCGAGAACTCGTCCTCCCTTCTTTTATACCTAAAGCATCCACCCCTGCAGGTAGGGATTTGCCGTCATTGAGCAAGCGCAGTGTGAGCTCAGGAATGTTCCAGAAATGAGTCGGTGGTCTTGACCTGTGCAGTTCACATTCCCAGGACTCTCTGGAAATGGTTTGGTGGGCTTGGGGAGTCATCAGGGAGTTGCTTCTCCCTCCCTGCAGGCATGACTGCTATCTGGCCTTCCATTCAGGCGCATACATTGTGCTGCTTCTCATGGTCGCTTAAGATAAGGAATTGTGGCTTTGGAGAAGCACGGTCCCACCCTCTGTGGGGCCTTCTCCTCCAGCCACATTTTCCTGTTGACACCACTCCAGTGCTTTTACAGAGGCCATGTTCTCCACCAAAGTTCTTTAACAAATGTTTGAGACATTGGCTATAATTTGCTAGACCGTCACGGGCCCTGACATGCTTTTGCTTTGCTGTACCTCCTCCTGTCGCCTGAAGCCTCTCCTCTCTGGGAGAAGATGTGCTCCCCAGTCTCCTCCCTCTGGCACATGCTAAAGGGATCTGTGGGTCTGCAGAGGGTAGTGGGTGAAAAGGGTGCTGTAGGGTTCAGGAGCCCTGGGCTCTACAGGCTGGGGAGGGGAAGCCACAAGTCTCCCAGTGCCACCACTGCTTGAAGGTCCCCAGGACAGGTCACACCGTGTCCTGCTAAGAGGCAAGACAGAGTCACAAAAGCTCAGAGGTGACAGTGCACAGGTCTCCTGGTCTCCACAGCATGATACTCCAGGCTGAAAGGCAAACTCTTTGTGTTGGAGTGTCCATCTTCCAGCAGATCTTAAATGGGGGGGTTTTGCCCTTAATGCCACTTCTTGGGACTCTGACAAAAGGCGGGGTGACTTGAATGGCAGCCTGCAACCAGACAAACACAGAATTCACTGACAATTGTTTTGTTTTTCTCTTTTGGCAGAGATCACACAAAGGCCTGAAGATCAAAATGACGGCATTAATGCACGCTGGCTCGTTTCGCTGAGCTTTGCAACTTTTCCTCCAAAGACGACGAGTGACTCCCCAGGAAATCTCTCAGTCTTGAAAACAAAACCCACAACCTGGAAAGCTTCTGTGGCCAGAGTCACCGCAGTTGGAGACTGCAGGCTGGCTTTATAAAACCGCAGCTCCTACAAGTTCATCCTCAGTCTGAAAAACCTTTCCGATTGCTTTCTAGTAATGCTTTATCTTCTCTGCCTTGAAAGTGCATCCCTCCACCATGGGATCTGACACATTTCCCAGATGTGTTTTCAACAGAAGAACGTAGGAGGGTTAAGCCATCCGAGGGAGACCCCTGGCCCTTTCACAGCCCAACAGCATCGCCCTCATCTTGCTGAAAAGGTTGAGAGTATCACAGTATTGTTTGTAGCAGTTTCATGAATGACCCAAAGAATATAAGATGCACCAAGCCATGCTTGAATTAACGAAATGACATTTGGCTGCAGCCTTCCACACCTTTGGACTGAACTAAAAGACGAGGGCGTTTATCCCAAAGTTACAAGCAGCCAAAAATAAAGGTTGGGGATGGCCCTATGGAAGACGCATTGCAGGTGCAAGCCGCCACCCCCGCAAGCCGGCAGAGCGCGGGGCGAGGAGACCCCTGACTCGATGGGCCGGGGGTGTTGAAGCCCTGCTGGTGCCGCTGCCGTGGCCCTGACGATGCCGGCGTGCCCCTAAGCTCCCAGCACAGCTCCCCAAGGGGAAAAGCTCCCTGACAACGCTCTGCCAAGGCCAGCTCAGAATTTGGGGCCGGGCACAGTAAGGAGACCCTCCTCCCCGGGGCCGGCCGGCCAGCCCGCCGGCCTCCCCTTCCCTTCCTTTCCCCTCCCCGCCGGGCCGGTCTTTCCCTCGGGAAAGTTGCTCGACGCCCCCCCGGTCGAGGGGCGGGGGTGTCCAGGGCTGCCTCCCCGCCTCCTGTGCGTGTCGCCGAGCTATTTATTTAAATTGCAAATAAAACGCCTGGGCGCCCGCCCTACCGCGGAGAGACAGTCCGGGTGCCGCACCGGCCGGCCGGCGGACGTGAAGGCTGCCCCGCGGGGCCGGTTCAGCGGCAGGGACGAGCTCATGGCCCCGGGAGGGGCCCCGGCCCCCGGGGCTCTGCTCTGCGCCCTGCTCTGGGCTGTAGCGGCGGCGGCGGTGGCGGGGGACGGCCCCGGGGGCAGCCCCTTGCCCGGCTCCTTCGGCCGCGTCTACCGGGGCACCGTGAACATCAACGCGGAGCGGGTCTACGCCTTCGCTTACAGCAGCGAGCCCGGTCAGGTAGGAGCGTCCCCCGGAGCACCGGCTTCCCCGGCCCGGTGTGGCCGGGGAGGAGGAGAAGGAGGGGGGCGGGCGCCGGCGCCGCTGCGGCTCCGCTGCTGTGCGGGAGCGGGCCGGGCTCCCCCCTCCGCGCCCGCGGTCCTGTCCGCATCCTGCGGCCGGGAACCGCGGTGCACCTGCGGGCTTCCCCGGTACGGCCGGGGCACCCCGGGGCTGTGGGGAGAGAGGGTGGCGGTGTCCCGGAGGGCACGGGGTGGGCTGAAGGTTTGGTGCACCCCCCAGACGGGGGCTTGGTATCCAGCGCTTCTAGCAGCAAAATGGGCTTAAAAGTCTAGAAGGGAATTACAAGGATAATACCTTTAAAAAAAAAAAAGGTATGTATGCACTTTATAAGCCTTTTTAAATACCATTTTTCACACTTGAGTGCTTATGTAGGATCAGGGTGCTCTCCCCTGGGAGCCCGGGAGGTGAGACAGGGCTGCGCGGGTGAGGTGTGATGTGAGGAGGCTGCGGGGCAGCACTGCTAAAGCTGTGGCTGTTTGATGTGTGAAGGAAACCTGTCATTTATGTATGCCTAGCTATTGCTAGTTTTCCCCCTCCCCCCTGTTTAACGTCGTGTTTTTCTCAAGTAGCTAAGTGGTACCTTGGAAACTCTGCCCCCCGTTGTTTGGATTGAGCATTAATTGCTGGGTAAGATGTTCTGGTGTACCAAAAGATGGTGAACTGAGCTAATGAATCTTCCTTCCTGCCCTCAGTTGCACGGGACAAGAGAAAATGGAACACAATGCTTTTTCCACACTATATTTCTAATGCTTCACCATGAAGGGAGTTGCTAAAGAGCATGATGAAGGAGGGCAAGCAGGGAGAGGTGGTGTTAATCATCCTTTGCTTTACTCTGAAATTCCAAAAAGATCCAACCCTTTAAAGACTTGTCTTTCTTCTATTATGTGTGTTACTATGTAATAAAATGCACCTGGTATTTATGTGGCAGGAGTTCTGTGTGGAACTATGATGCAACTGAGCCCAGCAATACTTAGCTGTTGGGTGTCACCACTGAACCCAGGAGGCCAAAAGCATGCTTTGGGCCTGAGCCTCCTTGTAGAAGCTGGTGGTGATGTAAGTTAGGCTTCTTCAGGTGTTAAAGATATTGGGTATTATGATGAGGGCCTGTTGACAGACCAGATGTTGTCTGGGGCTTGTTAGTGAAGACAGTGTGCATACTGACTTCAGTTAAAATGAATCTAGTTCCTTCAATTTAATGTGCTCTTTGAAGCTGTGTGTTTTGATGGGCACCTTCCACAATGAAGTTTTCTCTCCTGGATAACTAGGGTGATAGTGGAGTGGGTGGAGGCAGGGAGGGAGTATGGGGCTGCTCAGTGGTGTTTGCAGGTATCTAAATGCATCTTCTGCTTGATGGCTACTTTCAGACACTAGCCCATTCCCACAGCTGTGAAGAGCCACCCGGTCCAGACTACTGCTGCATTTCATTTATGTGGAAGCTTTGGTGGACTAATCTCCATGTTCCTGTATGCTGGAACATGAAATCTCTGCAGATACTGAGCTGGTCAAGAGCATATTCAAGAAGGGAAACTTCAGGTTTGAGGCTTAATACTTTTTTTCAACACAGAACTTTCCAAGCACTGCCATGAATGTGCTTAAAGAGAGCCATGCAACCAGCTCCTGTTATGAAAACTAATTTGGAAGAGAAAAACCACTTAAAGATGGACTGTCCTAGGAAGATTTCTGGTGAGGGCTGCCCAGAACAGTTTCTGAGAATAGAGAAGGTACTAGAGAAAGCTCCAGGGAGACCTTATTGTGGCCTTTCAATATATAAAGGGGGACTTATAAGAAAGATGAAGAGAAGCTTTTTTGCAGTGGTCTATAGTGACAGGAGAAGGGGCAACAGTTTTAAACTGAAAGAGGGTAGATTTGCGTTGGATAAAAGGAAGAAATTTTTTTATGATGAGGGTGGTGAGACACTGGAACAGGTTGCCCAGAGAAGTTGTGGGAGCATTCAAAGTCAGGGCAGATGGGGCTTTGAGCAACCTGATCTAGTTGAAGATGTCGCCCTGCCCATGGCAGGGGATTTGGACTAGATGATCTTTAAAGGTCCCTCCCAACTCAAACCATTCTATGATTCCTCACTGAGAAGCCCTACAGATGCCATTCCTGAGCTGAACCAGCAGAAGCCTGTAAGGTGCCTGGCCTAATTGGGATAATTGGTTGTGTGTGCAGCCCCTTCCCCAGCTGCAGCCCTGAACTGATGAGAGGCAAACCTGGCTGGGTCTCCTCTTGCCAGCCTGGTCAGAGGCAGAAGTTGCTGTGTTCTGGTGGTCCTGCATCTCCCTGTTGATGAGGATTGCTCAAGGTTTAGAAGCTTGGTAGTGGAAATATTGACTTTAATCTGGGACTGTGCTCCTGTGGGCAGGTTTTTCTTGTGCAAGAGTTGTGAAGATACTTAGGGGCATGCTGTCCTCTGGGTAGTTGTTGGATCTTCTGGAGGAATGCAAGTTCTGCAACAATTCAGTGTACTAGTCCTTACCTTTCAAGGTAATCTTTAGTCTTGAACTCTTAGCGAGTGGAGTGTCAGCCAGTGTTTGCCAGTTGCCTGCCACTTGTGAGCTCCTCTGCTCTTTCTGGTCTTTTCAGTCTCCTCCTGTCTCTCTGCTGATGGCAGGTCAGCCAGGAGCCTCTGATACCTTGAGGCAGATACCATGTGGACCATTAACCTTAGTTACAGGAAATTTAATTGAATAAAAAGAGCATTTTCCATGTGGAAGGGCTGCAGTGGGTGACTTTAATGGCTTTCCCTCTGAAGCAAAGCCAGGTCTGAAGTGGTCTGGCTCTGAAACAGGGATTTTTTTTTTTTTTTCCTGATGCTGTGAATTCTGCTGTTTTCCCCTCTCTGCTGCTCTCTCTCATGAGGACAGGCCTATAAAGCAAGGGACAAATTGGAGCCAAGGACAAGGCATGAGGGCTGGCTTGTGACACATCAGTCCTCTGTAAATGTTCTGTTTGCCCACATGCCATGGGTGCCAGGGCACATCTGAAAATGCAGCTGAATAGAGCAATGCTTGAATGATGGATGAGAGAAAGGAGGGAACGAGACCGTTACTCCTGTTTGGTGCTTTAGAGACCACTTTCTGAAAAGTGTTGTGCTTGCCTGATCTCAGAGGATATTCTTCATCCACATAATCTTCCTTACTCCTTGGGATACAAGTATGTGTGCACAAGGGAAGGGGAAAAGCAAGTCCTATGCCATTATTCATGAGCAGTTGTATACAAGGTGAAGAAAGCACAACTCAGGGCTCTGGACCAGAGCTGCTTTGAGACAGGCAAGTGACTTCCCTTCTGTGCAGCTCCTGGGAGTGTAAAATGAAAATAAGGGTACTTACATGCTGACCAAGTCACCTAGCTGAAACTCTTATGCATGTATACATTACCATGTCTCTTCTCTGTGTGTGTGGAGGGGGAAAAACCCTCCTATGTGCTGTGCAGAAACACTTCACCTTGTGTCTTGAGGCAGGAGAGCTGTCAGGCTTTTTTGTACTTGGCAACTAGGATTTAGGCCTTAATTCCTGAGGTGGAGCTGTAAAAGTAAGGCTGTGCTGAGGAGAAGCACAGCCATCTCTGCTGCAAGGGTCTTCTAGAGTTGGCCCGTGAACAGAGGGACATGACAAACTCCTTCATGGTGGAAAGTCTTCATTTGTTATGTGGTAGTCTTACTGCTTTTCTAGTTACCTTTTCCTTCTCCTAGCTGCACTTTGAAATTTTGCCCTCTGCACAGATGTTTGTTTAGTGTTTAACTGTGAGTGTAAAAAATACAATAATAAAACCAGCTGTTGCACCTGTCACTATGCACCCATGTTCTAACAGCAAAGGCAGATGTGCACCATTATAAATCTGGTGAACAATTAGTTGGGCAAACAGGATTATCTTATTTTAGGATTTTTTAAACTGGAGACATCCAGGATGGGGGAAAAATATGGGCACATTCATGAGCATCTCCAATTCCACATATTCAACATGTCCCTGCTTGGGAGGGAGGAAAGAAGGAAGGAAAACTGACTTGCTGGAGCTGCCTGTGCCATACGCTCCTGCCCAGAAGACTGAACAAGAGTTGTAAAATGTTTCTGCTTGATTTACCATTGACTGGAGAAGGCTTTATGTGATCAGTGAGAGAACCTGCTTAGTTCCATGATTGCAATAATATGAGGCCTTCCAAAAAGAAAAAAAGGTGTGTGTGTGTGTGTGAGTACAGAGGTAATAGAAAGTGAATGACTCTTTCCACCACTGTAAGCTCTGGCAGTTGCTAATGGTTAATTTGCTGAAAATACGTATGCCACTAATTGTGCATGTAGGTATTTCCTCTATCAGGTCCTAAGTGGTGCAGGAGAGTATCATGAGGAAAAAGACTGTTGGAGACAACAAAAATTCTTCTTCCTAATCGGAGTTCAGGTCAGCTGAATGCATGATTTGGGAGATACCTGGATTATATTTAGAAAACCAAGTATCTCTCAGGAGAACAAGTTTCCAACTTTCCCTTTGTAGGCAAAGCTGCTGTAATCCAGACACAGCTCTTGGACATTCATGCAGTGTATCTTGGTTGCAATGAGCTCAAAAGCTGAGCAGTGGGCCGCACCTATATGATGAGCTCAAAAGCTGAGCAGTGGGCTGCACCTATTTTAGGAGAAAGAGTGGGTGATATTTTCCTCCTCCTCCTCCCTTGCTGGGACTGGGAACAGAGCCCCAGTCTCAGATCCCATATGGCCCAGCCTTACTGTAAGCTGTGATTGGCAGCAGATTAAGATGTGCCTTCTCTGCTGAGCAGTTGTGCCATGTGAGGATGTGTAACCCTGGAGTGACTGTTTCCTATGTGGAGTCTATCTGAGGGGTGATGAGTAAAAAATTACCCTCAGTGAATGAGTGAGAGGCTGTGTGCCACCATGGAGGGTTGCTAACAACATTGCAGATGGGGAAAAAGTTGATTGACCTAAGGGAAGAGGGGAATCAATACTAGTAAGAAAAACAGAAGTCTTTCAGTTGGATGCCTTAAACTTTGTGACTGACCCTCTAGTAGAGACCAAGTGCCTTTTCCAACCCAAACTGCATGATGCATTTGGGTTCCTCTGTCCTCTACTGAATGGGTCTCATATCCGAGGTGTGGATGGCAGTTGCACATGCTTTGCTCTAGGCAAGAAGCCAGAACTGGAATTCACCAATACGTTCCTCTGGGACAGTGTGATGAGTCACTTGCTCAGACCAAAGCCATCTGTTGTAGCTGCAGGGAAACTCCTTGATCTGCTACACAGGGCAACCTGGTTTAATAAGTGGCAGTGATCAAATCTGTGTTTACTGTTCTCTGCTGTTTCACATGTGAATGTAGGTCCCACTCCAGCAGCACCCATGTCTGTTTTAACAACTCTAGGAGCAATTTTTTCACCATTTGTTTCTGAGCTGGTTTTGGGCTTCATGTGTAGGACTCTTCAGGCTGGAACTAAACTACCTCAGAGTGTTTCCTTGCTATCTTGCTTGTCTTCCCCATAAAGTTAGTCCTGGCTCCAGCCCAAATTTCAGCCCACAGCTATACCATGCATGCAATAAAACTTTAGTCTCCTGTTTGGAGATGGGCAAACCTGAGTTATGATGGGGGGGAACAGGTTAGGTTCTGTCTTGTCTTAATGCTGAGTGGAAGCCCACCATTTTAGCCACAAAAATGCAGTTAAAAAACAAATAAATTGGGAAGACTACAAATGCGTGAACAAGAAGATCTCCTAAGGTCAGTAGAGGTCCTGTTATTGCAGGATCTCTGGGGCCTGAACACTGTTGGTTTTTGGTTTCTGGCTCTAGTGTGTTCACCACAGGACACTGGAGGGGCCTCAGCACACCATTTCTGGAGCCTAATATTAAATTCCTTATGAGGCAGAAATGTAGGCAAAATGTCAAATCCAGACAAATCAAAGCAAGGTATAGTATATGATGTCTGAAGCTAAGCACGGTTCAACAGAATCCCTTTGGAATAACTTTTGTATATATAATTTATCTTTTTTTAAAGAAAACAACCAACCCTAGGAGGTGACAGTGTAGGCACTGTAGAGCACAGCACTTGGAATGCTCTTGCTGTTTCTCAGTGGGGTCTCTTGGTCAATGCTTACCCTGTCCAGAGTCACTTGAAAAGCTCTTGCTTACAGGAGAAAGCAAAAGTAAACAGTGGGAGAAATGGTGTGGGGATCTGCTGAAAACATGAGCATGACTGTTGTTTTCTGCAGCAGAAAATACAGTGTTGAAAAATTTGGCTCTGGCAAAAATAGGATATCCTAAATGAAAGAATGGTGTGGGAGGTGGCTTTGCTTTGAGCTGGGGATGGGATCATGTGCCCACCTGAGATCCCTTCAAACTTAAATTATTCTTTGGCTTTCTAGGATGTTGTTCTTTGTGGGTTTCCCTACCTAGAGGGGCAAAAGGGAGTACAACTTGAAGGAGGCTATCAGTTTGCAGGCTTTAGGAAAAAAGCCTGAGAGGCCTGCTCTGGTTTCTTGCAGGGTGGCCTGCAGACCTTCAGATGGTGACTTAGGTGCTGGCAAGAATTTTTATTTTTATTTCTAATGTGTAAGCTAATGCTGTCAAGCCCAATAACTTGTCATTGAACTAAAGCATATCTTTTGAATTTGGATGCCATTCTAAATCTTAAAATCACTCTCTTCTTGTTGGGCTGTCCTGTTGTTTAAAATCAAAGCTGATCGGGTTTTCTTGTTCCCCCTGCCGCCCCCTCCTGACCCCCCAATATGTTTAGATTAAAAAAGAAAAATTTTCTGAAGAAGAGTAACTTCATCAAAATGTCTCTCCTCAGTTTGAACTCTTTCCAAGAACAGTGCAGCAATTTATAATACAAACATTTGCGTTGTAAGTGGAGGCTGAAATGTCCTTAAATAACCTGTGCAGAAGTTGCTGGGTAGGAAGGTATGCTTTTCCTATACAGACCTCATCTGCTATTTCATGGGATATTTAGGGAATGAAAGTGCAGGCTGTAAAAGCTGTATTGCAAGGGTGTGCCATCTGCTCGGTTTGAGAATACAGTTTAGTACAGTTATTTCCTGCTGTGTATACTTAGAGAAACCCAGATGATTTCAGAAACAGCCTTCCTTACTTTCTGTATGCCGATGTTTTTCTTTGGGCATAGAAATAGCTACTTCAGTGTGGTTTAAAACAAACAAACAATGGCTTGGGTTTTTTTGTTTTTTCTTTGTTTTTGAAAAAGACAGCATGTAGGATATGTAAATCAATCCACATCTGAAGTGTCACTGAGGTGAAGAACTTGGGAGCCAAGAAAGAACCAGATATTTGTGTTGTGACAGTAAACGCTGGAGTTATTGCTGTGAGCTTGGGGTGGCGGCAAATTTGGAAAGGTTATAAACCCTTTTGTTTCAAGGGTTGCTCTAGCCCAGAGTTCCAGCTGCTGTGGGTTAGGAAGACGCTGTTTATTAGAGGGTAGTTTATTCCTTAACTGGCTGTTAAAAAAAGGATTTGTTTGTTTAATTTTAATGTCTTCCTGAAATCTGAGGGTGGTCAGAAACAGGTACCTACTTATCCAGCATGGCAACTCTTAGTTTTTCTTTCTTGCTGTCCTGGAGACTCCCTAGTGACACTGGTTAGAGGACAAAATTTCTAAAAAGGTAAATATTAACATGCTTTCTATTTGTCTTTCTTGCATTTATGCTGCACAGATACTGTTGCAAACAAGTGGACTCATGGGAATGTCTATGGCAGACTCTAAGTCCCCACAGCATATTTGCACAAAGTGGAACTTCTAAATGAAAAATATTAATCCTGGAACAATTATGTTAATGTGACTGAGGCTGTGCTTGACATACCCAGAGTCTGTCACTTAGTTTATGCTGCTTTGGATATTTAATACTCCTGGCAGAAATGCTGGAAGAAAACTGTGGGCCAAGGTTATTTGACAGATTGCTTTTGGCATTTAAGACTTATTGACATTAGGGCACGAAGTCAGACAGAGAAAGGCTGAAAGGAAATGCTCCTCTGAGCTCTGCTTGTTTTGTTGTCAGACAGGAGTGGTGCTCATATCTCATAAGAGGGCAGAAAAGGGGTTCTGTAACGCCTGTCACTGTCTCAACTATTTTCCTTCAGGGTCTCAACTTCCCCCTGTTGCGTTGTCGGTGGGAAGAGCAGCCGAGTTTGCTGCTGGCGGGTTATGTGCTTCATTCACTGCCTCAATTGCTTTAGCCCATCCAGCTGAATTCTATTTCACTTAATATCAGGGTTCATATAAAAATGAAGCACCTTTTTCTTGTGCAACAGCAGATAGCAGCAATTCAGTGGCTTTTGTAGATGTATCCTGTGCTGATACCTTCCATTGTAACTAGCAGCCTATGTGTTTGCTTGCCGGATGTGTTCCCTGCCCACTGGATTGGCTTGGTGCCTTGTCAGGCCCACGACCAAGTGCTGTCACAGTGTGGACCGATAATCCCAAATGGTCTTGAAGGGAGCCGCTTGTGTGTAGGTGTGGTGGGGAACGTGGTGAAGCCCCAGTGTGATTCGAAGGTTTTGCTTAGTGTGAGGTGGTGGAAAGGAATCCACAGTAAAGCTCTTGAAAATCTTTGCTTGCAGCAGAAACTGTTGTTGCAACCTCCCGCCTGCCCTTAAATTCACATCCCTGCAGTCTTAAGCTGATGTGTAATCTCTGTGGGAAATGCAGACTTGATAATCAGTCGAAGGACTCTTTCGTGTCAACAAGAGCCTGGTTTATTTTGCTTAATGTTTGCAGCCATGTTGGTCCTGTTCAGCTTGAATTTGGGACCAGCTCCTTCTGCCTGTTTCTGTCTAGAGAATGGAATTCAGATGCACTTTTTTCTTTCTTTTTTTTTTTCTCCCCCTATCTCCAGGGTGGTGAACTGAAGGACAAATATTTGTCTTTCCTGGTCTAACACGTTTTTATAAAGTGCTGAGAGCTCTCTCTTTATTCAGCTGTGTAACTGCTCTGTCCACCTTAAAATACAGAAAAAAGCTCAAGGTCAGTCATCTGAGAAACAAAACTGTTATGAGCTTGGCTGGTGAATAGAGATGCACATGGCAGAGGCTTGGCAATGGGAAGGAATGTGAGGAGCAGAAGTCTCTAAAGCAGTCCTGACCCTGCCTCAGCCCTGCAATGCAAAAGGGAGCAGTATGGTTATTGCTGTCAAACATTAGTGCAGGGCCTGGCTGTCAAAGGGAGCATTTGGTACACAAGGTTGTTTTCCAAGATCCAGCCTGGAGTGTCCTACCTCAAACCTAACTGTGAGTATCTGCAGGAGGTGCAGATTTCCCAAGTGAAGTCCCTCAGCAAGTGGCGGTGGTGCAGGAGTGATGGCAGCCTGCTTGACCCTGTTACTGCCCAAGCAAAACTCCCTCCTCATCTCACCAATGCTAAGTGAGTAGGGGTGGATGCAGAGGTGTCTCATAGTTTTTTGTTCTAGTGTGTGTGATTATTATTATTTTAAATAAAAGCTGTGCTTTTTAGCTGGAGTTCCTCTTGCCTCTGCATGCAACATAGTTAGGATCTTATTTCTGTGTTGGAAGGGAGGGGTGTATGTGATGGGAGCAGTGGTTCTGTAGCAGGGAGGGGTTCTCATGTCAGAACTGCTTGTTCTTAAATAATCTTTGGAAAGGTGTGGAGGAAGAATGAAGTTTGAACTAAGTAAATCACCCTTTTCTTCTTTACCTCCCGCTTTTTTTTCCACTCTTCTAAAAATATTTTGCTGGAGATGATGCCCTTGAGGCAAATGCCAAATGCTGACTTTCAAAAGGAAGGACGGTACTACTAGCACTGGCTCAGTGGTGGATTTGTTAAATCTGTTGCATGAAAGTGTGTGTGTTGTCTTTTATATAGACAACAGAATCTAGAAGCAAAACATGGATGAAAAGTTTAAGGTAGGTTAATTGGAAGAAGGCCTGAAAAAGCACAAACATCAATTCATAGGTGCTACATTGTTATCACTGTCCCTTGTGATGCTTCTCCTAGACAGTTCACCCTGCCAGGCAAAATGTCTTTCTCCAAGACACTAATTAGGGTTCCTTCCACTCTGTAGCACAAAATCAGAGAGTGATTGACAGCAAATGAGAGAAGCCCTGCTTGCAGTTAAATGTTAATCCTTCCTCCACTTTCCCAAGCTTCCTTATAACTGTACCTAGGTTCTGCTGAACTTAGTTGCTCTGATATCCCCAAGTTCATTTGCAAGTGGTGGGGAGGATCTGGAGGGACTGTTAGTTGGGCAGGTTTGGCCCACAGACAAATCCAACCTGTTTTATTGCTGTGTTTTGGAGGAATAGCTGTTATGTCAGGCAGAGGCCCATCAACCAAAGCTTTGTGCTGCTGGGAGCTGCTGCTGTATCCCTGAGACCTGTGAGGGGGAGAGTGGAGCTGCATCCTGGGGCTGGGATCTGGCCGCTGCACTGGAAGTGCAGGATCTGCCCACAAGAGGCCCTGTGTTACTGTGGTGATGGTGACAGGGTAAATAACTAGACGGACTGGAACCTCAATTGCCATCTGTCCAACTTCTTAATCACTCTGTTTTTTTTCCTGGGCTTTTATTATAAAGATTTTGATGGGGTTAGGTGGTGTGATGCTCCTGGCTGATCTGGGCTATGTGCAAATGGAGGAAGAGTAGAGGTATGCACCCCAAGTACTTGCAAATGAGGCAGCTTCTTGGCCATTCAGTACTGCAGCAGGAGAGTGACAGCTGTGTGCTGTAGGCTTTATGACACCGTCCCTCTTAACCTGATGTTTCTGAAGGTCATGCACTAGAAACTGTACAGGGAGGAGATCTCAGGCTTTGAATGTCTCAGTCACTGTTTGTCCCCAGTTAAGCTCCAGACATGTTGCTTGCATCCCTCTGCCTCTTTTTGCACACTTGAGTTTCAGCATCTGTAAAATGGAGATGATTACTGCTGTGGTCATGTAGGATGCAACTGCAAAATCAAAAGACCTTTCAGTAGTTGTATATTAACTATATGGGGGAAGCTAGAACTCGCAAAAGTCTTTGGTTACCTGAGCAGGCCCTGCAGGCATCCGGAGCGGCAGTTGCCACAACAGCAGGGCTGCCTGAAAATAGATAATCAGTCCTTAACAGAATGAATTAATCTTGGCATTGCTTATTGTTAGTAAAGTAAACATCCGATAGCCTTGTATGCATAAGCAGGTGTCTCTTTCTCTCTTTTTTTTTTTTTCCTTTCCCCCCTCTGCCCCACTCCTAAAGGAAACTTGACTGCTCAGACTAGTAAAACATCTAATCTGGAAAAGCCTTGAGATCTCAAAAAAGATATGCTCAGTGTATTCACCTATAGGTTAAGGAGAGAAAAGCAAGTGTCAGTGTTGACAGTAAAGAGGAGGCAATTTGTAACCCTGTGCATGTAAGGGCAGTAGCTCTTGCTCAGGGACATTGCAGCCACCCTGGGTGAGGAGCAGCAGGAGCTCAAACTGGGATGTGGAGTAGCAGCAGCAGGTCTGTGCTGAGTAGGGTGTTGACCGGGTCCAGTTTGCAAAATTCTTCAGCTGCGTTACTGCACCTGCAGCCATGGTCTTAATTAGCTTTTCTTTCACAGGAAATGAAAATGCTAAATCTTTTGGCTAGATTCAGCAATTGGACTTTAAGGCTAGCAGGAGGGTGTCAGGGTAAAAATGTGTGTGAATGGAGCGCTAATGAGTCACTCTGAGAAGTTTAACTGTTGGGCTTGTCCAGGAAGCTCTTACAGAGGTGGCTTTGTCTTGTAAAGGATGGGGGAGTAATGCTCTACGGATTTGCCTTGGGCAGTTACAAAGCTGCAAAGCTTTCACACCTGGACTACTGTGTCCGTTTCTGGTCTCCCCAGTACAAGAAAGGTATGAACTTACTGGAGTGAGTCCAGTGCAGAGCCACAAAGATGATGAAGGGACTGGAGCATCTCTCATATGAGAAGAAGCTGAGAGGGCTGGGACTGTTCAGCCTGCAACAGAGAAGGATGCTTAGGCAGATCTCATCAATGTGTTTAAAAACCTGGTGGGAGGGAATGAAGAAGGGGGAGCTGGGTTCTTCTCAGTGGGTGCTTGGGCAAGAGTGACAGAGGCAATGGGCACAAGCTGAAACACTGGAAATTCCATCTGAACTTTTTTTTTCCCCCTCTAATTGTAAGGGCAGTCAAAGACAAACAGGTTGCTTTAGAGGTTGTGGAGTTTACATCTCCAGAGATATCCAGAACCTGACTGAGCCCTGAGCCGGATATGGTAGGGTTACAAAGGGTGAGGATGGGATGCTTATGTCCTGTTAGGCACTGCAAGTTACTGTCTCATGCAAGGGCAGGAACTGCCATTTCAAATTGCGTTCTTAATAGAGGCTCCCAAAGGAAACAGGCTCCAAGACTTGCCTGTCCTCTTTGGATTTAAGGGCCTGCCTTGTCCAGTGGTGAGCTACTCTGTGCAGGTACTTGGTGCTCCCCGGTTCTGGGCTGCATTGGCAGAACACAATGTAGGAGTGGAGGCCAAGATGGAGGCATAGCACAGTTATGAAAGTTTGTCCTCTGCTGGATTTACAGTGCCTGAGGTGGAGTCTGGGTGTAAATCTTTCAGCTGTTGCCCTGCTCCCTTTCTCCAGTCTGGTTTAGTGGGGAGGGAAGTCAAGTTAATAGTGCCGCAGCATTTGCAGCATGGGTACATCCGTAAGCCAGTCTAATTCCAGCCACAAGCTCCCGGCTGCTGTCCCCATGAGCAGCCTCGCCGGCTGGGTGATCTTGTTCACCCAAAGGCATGCTTGGGATTACATTTCCAAAAGACTCTAGCCTCTACTGCTATGTACTCCTGACTCCTGAAGTAAGTGAGGGCTGTTTTCTCATCTTTCAATTTTGGGTATGAGCTGTATGAAAGAGGTAGGTGGGAGTCATTCTTGTCTGCCCATGTGATACTTTGCTCATTTGTGAAGCAGAGCGCATTTTCCACATCTGATGCAGAGCTCTATGAGGTAGCCAAGGGTCTTGTGAAGCTCCTTTGGGAGGAAGGATGCAATGGCAGATCTCAATACTTTGCAAACTGCATTAGGGTAGCCTGGGATCTATGTTTTGTGTGTGTTTGCTTAATTTTATAACACAAGTTATTCATGTTGTTCCCAATTGGGTAGGTGGAAGCTACTGAACTCTCTTCCTCTTACATCTGCTGCATTTGTCCACTGTGTGTTGTCTGACAGTCACCTCTGACCTGGAGACAGAGCTGTGATTCTGGATTAGAGTAGCAGCAAGGAGGCTGATTAGAGCAGCAGGCACTTCTGTAAATGACCTCTGGATCTGAATAACCAGTCCAGTGACCAATGCTGTTGATCTCCCTGTGGATATTGTCAGCATCTAGGTCAGACGGAAGAAGGGGGACAGTCTTCTCCCACCTAGATTTGGAGCTGTTTTGTTCTTTGCCTTCAGCTAACAACATCTGTACTCTCCTTTCTCTTCTCACAGGTAGATGCAGTGCGGGTGTACGTGAACAGCAGCTCTGAGAACCTCCAATATCCTGTCCTGTTTGTAGTTCGCCAACAGAAGGGAGTGCTGTCATGGCAGGTCCCACTAATTTTTCGAGGCCTGTAAGTACTGGAGTCTCTTCCTTGTAACACACTTGTTGTATCCATTATTGGCCTTCCTCAAGTGCTAGACCTTGTGACTTCTGTAGACTGCAGGGCTTGGTTGCAAAGTATGCTGGCTCACTGTCAGCTGAATGTAGGAAGACCAGGATTTGGTAGGTAACCTCTTACTTGTAGCCTGCTCTTGTCTCTTAGTTTCTCAAATATGTACACGGAGTACCAGGAGGCTTCTCTGCTGGGGATCTGCCTGTGTCTCTAGTCAGTGACCATAACTGCAGTAATGGTGTGTGCAAGTAGTTCTTGGGCTCTAGTTTGGAGCAGGGTTTGAACAAGCACTCAGAAGAGCACTCTAACTGCTGTGTTACAGTGCATTTGTGAAATAAGGGCTCTCTTCTCTTTCTCACCCCAGGTACACCTGCATTGAGTCTATTCTGGGGGGGTGGTGGTTGTTTAGAGGGTGTTTTCTTTGTGAAAGTGATGCTGCTATGTATCTTCAGCAACCTCGGAGCTAGTTAGGCTGCAAGTACCGAGACTTTGCAGGCACCTTAGACCATCTGAGATGTGAAGCTTCATCCTGGACTGAAATCTTCGTGCCGGGCAGCAGATACCCTGCAGTGTCTTGCCTGATGCAGGGGATGGTTACAGCAGTGGCTGTTCTGGGCTGTCATTGCTCTCTCTGCCTCCAGCAAATGGCAGATTTGCTAGATCTGCAGATGGCACAGGCAGCCTCGAGGGAAGTGCAATGTTGGGGATGGCCAGTCCCTTGTGCAGGCCACAAGAGGCAACAGAGGTGGAGTTTGAACTATGAATAAAAGGCTGAATGGTGTTGGCCTTTCAGATTAGTATTTCAGTTATGCAAACAGGGGAAAAATTATGTCATTCTTGGAACTGTCAAACAACTTTTTTAACTGCTCTCTTTTCCATTGAACTTTCCCTTCCCTCCTTCCCCTGGCCGTTGTAGCTATCAGAGGACCTACAATTACCAAGAAGTGAGTCGGACCCTCTGTCCTTCTGAGCCAACACCTGAGACGGGACCTTCTGACCAGATTATATTTGTGGATGTCGCTTCCATGGCACCATTTAATATTGCATATGAGCTGCTAGTCACCAGGCTCGAGAACTTCCAACTTGAGTAAGCTGGGATGTGAGAATACAAATATAATTTCTTTGTGTATCTTTTATACAGGGATTTGGTCCATCTGCCTGCTTTTCCCTTCTTTTTTCCTTCCCAGAAAAAAAAAAGATTATTTTTTTCTTCTGCTTAATCTGAAGGTACTTTGTATGTATTCCAGCTCTGAAATTTTTAGATTTTAACATGCTGGCATTTCTTTTCTAGGACCAACAAAGCCTTTAACTTCACTGCCAGCCCTTCCCAGCCCCAGGTAAGGAGGAGTCCTGTGTGGCATTGCTTGTATGTCTTACCACATCCAAATGGTTGATGTGATCCTTTGTTAGACATAGCAAAAGCCTTATATGACTAGGTCGTTTCCCTCTTAGGATGCAGGGAAACTTCCTTACTGCTGAATTTTCTGTAGATATGATGGAGAGGTAGCAGTACCCCCTCTAGGGGCACGTCTGGGTCCTCTTGCAAAGCAATTAATAGAACCAAAACCCATGACCAGAGCAAATGAATGGTATCTGCAGTTCAGGAAATTCCAGAAATGTACAGAAGTCCAGAGGCCATTGGACTGCTACACTTCATGGGAAGTAAGATGGTGCGCACCAGTGTCTTGTTCCAGCCAGCGCTGTTTCAGTTGCCTGAGCGTGACTTGCCAAGATGCAGTCTTTACTGGAGAAAAATAAATACATAAATAAGCTATAAAGGTACAGCAGAACACAGATTGCTATTCCTTGCCTAGGGCAGCAAGTCGTGAGGTGAAAAATGAAATGCCTGATAAGTCTGGTTATTAGCTCAGAAGAGAGCACACATGTACAACACATCCAACTGAGCGGCCTTGTTTAGAGCCCTGCAGACACTACAAGTCCTCTCTTGAATGAAAATGCTGTTGGCAGTAACTATAGTGATACAGGAGCTCACAGAGCTGGGGAAGTATGTAATTTACCCAGGCTGTCTGGTACTCCATTTTCATTGTTGCTAATCATGGTTAGTAACACCACTTAATTTTAGGTTTCCTATTACCAGGCATCCCAGCTAATCTGTTTTTCTGTCAAATGTCTTAAGCTGGTTTGCAGATACATGCAGTATTTTATACTATAGAAGCATAGGGAATGGTGGTGGCTCTTTATAAACCCTTATTACTTCAGATGTTGTAATTTGAAGGTAGGGTGTTTAGGATCTGGCCTGGAATTAACTTTGTAACTCTGGTATGTTCTTTTTCACAATTAATAACATGAGGTTGGTGACTTTTAATTATAGACCGGAAGTGGAGAGTAGCAGATGAGTGCTTTTTAATTGCTATAACGCTGAGGTTTTTGTAAATCAAAGTGTTAAGTAGTCAGGGGATGGGAAGAAAAAAAAGGCAATTCAAAATTTAGATGGGTGTTGGAATAGCCCTAAGACTGGAAAAAGACAAGCATAGCAACTGAAGGAGTTGCCTGGAACCTAGCTCATGCCTGAGGGCAGAAGGGGAAATTAGATATGCTCATATAGGTCAGGAGTGTTGTCTGGATGTGTTTCTACCACTCGCAGTCTGTGCAGCAGAGAACTGTAGGTCTCGATGCCCCTTATGTTAATTCCGTGCTCTGGTATAAGTGTGGCTTAAAAAGAAAATTATAAAAGGGCCCTCATGGGTGACTTCCTCAAGGACCTAAAGCTTTCCAAGGGTAGTGCACCTGGGAAACCAAGGAGCTCAGACTGCCAGTGTCCTTGTGTGGTGGAGATAAAACACAGTACACTGAAGAAACCGGCTTGGTGAGTTTTCAGTTTGTAAGGACTTGTGGTTGGAGCCAGCGCTCCCTCAGCAGTGAAGGGACCCTGCTTGGAGAGGGGTGATGGGAGTAAACGCTTTAGTAGAAATGGGGAAACTTGGAAAAAGCCTCGGTGACTTATTGCTTATCCCCCCCCTTCCAGTTGGGGGCCCTACTTTCTGGAAAGGGGATGGGGGAAGGGAAATAGGAAACGGCTGGCCCTTGCTCAGCACTAAGGTTTATGTGATGTAAAGGGAGCTCGCCAGCTGGGAATGTCTCAGGTTATGGTTTTGGAGCAGGAGATGTGGTAGCTTCTGAGGTGGCAGCAGTGGCTGCCAGGTGACCATAAGGAAGGGAGGAAGGTGGCTGGTGGCAGTCCTCAGCCTTGTGTCCACTCTGAGGTGGGGTGAGGTGCCCATCAGCCCCTCACGATAGCTGTGACTGTGAGCCTGAGCTCTCAGGGTCTGGGATCCAAGCAGGACAGTGGGAACCCTTGCAACAAGCCTGCCTGCTGGGGTGGGCACAGAAACCCTGCTTCTCCAGCAGCTGACTTGTGTAGTACATCAAACTTTTACTGGAAAAATATGCAAATGATGTTGCCTGGGACATCTTTTGCCCAAATCTGAAAAGGCCCTTGCTGGGACAGGGCAGGGCATTTCCTGGCCCCACAGACTGCCTGCCTTGTGGTCTTGCTCAAAGTACAGAGGCATAAGAAATGCCATTCCTTGCCCCCAGAGGAAAAGTAGGAATATTGGCAGACGTTAGTCTCTCCCAAATCTTTTTGGAGCTATAGCTGAATTATTTTCAAAGCTGAAGTGAGAATAGAAAAAACGTTTACCCTTTGCCCTCAAAACCAAAAAAACCCAAACCCCCTAAATCCTACAACAACAATATCAGGCATTTGTTTATGAAACTCTTCACAGAGTTACAACCATTTGACCTAATGCTTTTCAGAGTCTTTCTTTGAGGCAACCCATCCGAGATAAACTCCATGATAAGTTCCATATATAAAGTATGGCCAGCAGTATGGAAACATCTGGAAATTGCTCATAGCAACATAAAATGGAGTAAGGTATAAAATGAATTCACTTAGCTTGATCAGGTGGAAAGGAGCTGAAGGGGAGCAGAAGCTATGCCATATCTTGCATGTTGAAGATGGCTGTGTCTAACAGCATGCTGTGCAAGGGGGAGAGTTGTCCTGTACGTATTTAATCTGCTCTTCTCTAGGTAAGGTTCTAATGTTTGAAATCTTAATTTCTGTGAAAGCCTTCCACATCCAACCCCAAAGCCCAGCTTGGGCTGTGCAGGTACCTTAGGGAGGCTCTGAAGCTACTGGCAATGGTGATTTTTGGACTGTAACTCTCGCCACTCTGCTTTCTCCTCAGTATTTTCTGTACAAATTTCCTCAGGATGTCGATTCAGTCATTATTAAAGTGGTGTCTGATGCAGTCTACCCATGCTCGGTTGTCTCCGTCCAGGATATTGTGGTAAGTCTGAGCAGAGAAGGGTAAGGAGCTGCTTGCTGGAGCTCTGTGTCCTGCTGTAAGGGGGTCTGTGCCCCAACAGAGAGAAGAGCCCTAGGAAGGCCTTCACCCTCATGTGGTGGTGGTGGTAAAGGGAGCCCCTGAAAGGAACAAAAATCCTGTGGGAAGGAGGCAAAGACAGAGATACTGAGTTCAAGCAGCTTATACAGAGATTTTTGCTGCAAATAGGTGAACAAGCTGTTCCTCTCCAGCCTGTCCATAGGGCATTTGTTATGTTCCCCTTGTGAGGTTTAATATCCTGCTGGCTTGTGACATGGGTCTATCTCTCCATGGAGTGGTGTTGAATGGGATGCTGGTGACAGTGCTGTTCCCTTGAGTCTCCCCTGGCTCAAGGCAGCGTGGGGAGCTTCTGATTTCCAGACATGAGGTCTCTCCTTTCCAATTCAATTTCCTCTGTATGCAATTACTCTTCCTTTTTCCTGGGAAGAGGAGAACAGCTGTTCCCTGCCATGGAGGTTGGCTGTTGCTTGCAGCTGCAAAATAGCCCCATATTTACCCTCCTTTCCCACGTCCCTGAATGACGCAGGGACCTGCAGTGTGGGAGCAGCAAGATGGTGATGGAGGTGCAAGATACCTTGGCTGCTGGTTCTGAAGTCCTGGCAGTTGCCTTTAATACCTGGGGTGAGGAGAGAAATGGGTAACACCAATTCCTGTCCACATCTCTGTGTTTGAATGGTGGAAGGGCAGGAGAGGAGACTGTGACAGGTGATTTTCAACCTATCAGGTATTAAGAGTAGTGGGAAAGAGTACAATGAAGGCAAGCACTTAGCATATAGTACAGACTGCGAAGTGTGTGACACAACCAGTGTACAGCTGAGTGTATGCACTGCCCTGTGGGAATAGTGGAGTGATCAGTCTGGCTGAATCCTCTTCTGGGATTGAACTGCAGCCCTCTTAGAATGCAGAGATCGGTGAGTGCAGGCCACAGCTGGTGTCTTCAGAGCAGCTTTTCTAACTTCTGAATGGATTCTGGTTGTTTTGTTCCCTTTGTCACCCCAGTAGGGGCTTTTTTCTGCTGTTCTACACTGTCTGTTCTCCTGCTGACTCCCTGCGTTCAGATTTTGTCCCTGGTTTAACCCTTAGTTGTGTCTGTTTTAGTGCCCAGTGTATGACCTGGACCATAATGTGGAGTTCAATGGTGTTTACCAGTCTATGACTAAGCAGGCAGCCATAACTGTGCAGGTGAGATGCTGGTTCTTGTCCCAGTGTTGGGTTTTTTTCAGTGGCTTGTCCTACGGATTCCTAGTTTTCTTTTGTTGATTCTGCTGTGAGCCTTTGCTTTTATTAGATTGGCTCATATAAGTGGAAGAAGCAATGTTACCTTTTACTACAAAACCTTGCTTATGTTTGCTTAGATAGGCGTGTTACGTGTGCTGAGGCTCTAGATCAGAGTGGCTGCAGCCACGTGTCTTCTGTTTGAACCCTGGCTCTTCTACCACTGAGTGGTGGTGGTAGGGCCTTTTTAATAAGCAAAGCTTAGGTAGGTGGTTTGCACTAATTAAAGTAAATAAATACATGCATTAGTATTGGTTTGCTTGTACTGGGGCACTGCTGTACTTCATACTGGTGAACTCAGTCAGCTTATTGTCAGCAAGGATAAGGGGAGCATCCCCAGAAGTCAAGCTCTGTCCAGAACAGGCTGATGCCTGTGTAGCAACTAAAACCTGATCTGTGGTCTTTTGGAGCACTGCTTCTCCTTCACATCTCATGGATTCTGCTTCTTCCATCCTCCCATGCAGAGAAAGGACTTCCCAGGTGAGCAGTTCTTCGTTGTGTTTGTCATCAAGCCAGAGGATTATGCCTGTGGGGGTTCCGTGCCTTCTTCCATTCATGGTAAGTTTTGCTGGGAGGTCGATTTGGTTGCTGCATCTGGGTGATGGAGCAGCAGGAGTCCTTTGGGACCTTCCTGTGGGATGACACGGGATGGTCATATAGCTCTGTCTTACCAGGTAGCTGTGAGGAAAAGTGAAATATAAATTTGATATTGTTGGGTAGATTAAAATTCTTGATCAATTCAGGAGGTGGCTGGCTAGTACAGAGCCTGGCTTGCTGGGTTTACATGCTTTTCAGAGGAGTTGTTGGTGTCTTGGGAGATACTGGATACACCCAGGCAATGCTGCTTACAGCTTTTTGGTTGGTGTGTTGTTTTTTTGTTCCCCTACCCTGCCCCTGCTGTATTATTCTCCTGCCTGCATGGAGGCCCAGATGGCAGTTCCTGCAGAGAGCATCTTCTCCCACTGCTATCTTGGGTTCTATGACAGTCCTGGACTTGGGGGAACAAGAAAAATTAGTAATTTGGGGAGAATAATTTTACAAGAGACTTGTTCTAGTGCCTTTCCCGGGCAGAAAACACTGTGTCCACTTCCTGGGCAGTGGTAAAAGCAAAGCCTCCACAAGTCATGTAGTGGCTGTAACTGGAGTGGGGACATTCCTATTCTCAAAGCCAGATGGCTTCCTCCCTGTAGGAGAAGCAAGACTGCAACCAACAGATATACTGGGCTCCCCCCACAGCCCTGCACTCCCCCTGCCCCCCCCCCCCCAATTTCTTCCCTAAAAAAAAAGAATTGTTGCCTTCTGGGTGTCTTTCTCCTACCCTAAAGCTGTCAGCAGAGCCGTACCGGCAGGGTGTGCTAAGCCCTGCTGAAACGTAGCAAGTCACTAGCATAGTATCCTGCACAGAAGTGTTTTGCCAGAAGAGCTTTGGCCAAAGGCAAAAATGGTGTCCCAGTATCTGAAGTGAGAGAAACTGCGCTTTGGGGACTAGATGAATAGGAGATGAGATGCCCTTGGGATTCAGGCATCCAGACTTGAGCAATGTATGGAAGGCTCAAGCAAGGATTTCTAGTCTGAAAAACAGGTTGTGGATAGGGAGGAGGGGGGAAGTGTATGGAAAAGGCTGTATATTGACAAGTCTGACAGAGGTTTATAGCAAAACGACGCACAGACTATAGTGAAAAGCCAGACCCTGGTGTTTTTGCAAGTGCAGAGAACAAAGATCAGGGCCAGAGATAATAAATGTTTGATTGTTTTTTATATTTGCTGTACACTTTGTATCTCACAGGGAATGTCAACCGTACCTGGAACCTGCAGCGGACAAAGAACCTTCAAGTGACGATTGTGCCCTCTATAAAAAGTCAGTATCTCTGGGCAGAGCAGTGCAACTTAACAGGGGGACTTGGCACTTCTGCCTAGAAGGGTATGGCTGGGCTGGCAGCCCTCTATGGAATGTTGCAGAAAGCACCAGCAAAGGAGTCAAAACCAATTGGAGCCTGGGTACCTTCCAGGAGATACCCATGGGCACACCAGCTAGCACTGGGGGTGAAGAAATGGGGGGGAGACCTTGCAACGGGTTCTGGCGATTCCTCTTTGTCCTGATGTTGGCTGGCATAGAGAAAGGAGATGGGTTTTGAAGGGTTGTTTGGGGCTGGGTGTTGTCATCAAGTGGTGTTGGGAAGAGCAGGATAGGAGTGCTGGCTGTGAGAGGGGCTGTCCCTGCCCTGACTGATGCCTTCTCTTTCCTCAGAGTCCGTTTATGTCCAGGCCATGTTCTTCAGCTTCCTGAGTTTCCTCTCCTTTTACCTGGGCTCGGTGGTTGTTGCCTTTGTGCACTACATCAGGTGAGTCAAGGGGGTTTACGAGAACAACCTTTCTGTTTCTCATCGTCCTCAGAGATTCCTCACCCTGCAGTACATTTGGGGCAAGTGGGGCAGCAAGCATCTGAACAGAGCAGCTGAAGTCCATAACTACTCAGTGGGCTCCTACTGATGATCAGCCAGAAAACTTTTCTTCCTCTGCTGTGCAGATCATGGCAATGATGAAAACCTAAGGCTCTGCCCTCTAGCTTTTGTAGTGCCCCACCCCTGGGTTTCCTTATATGAGGACACTGAGTGGTAGGTGGGAATTGTGATGGGACTACTCTGGGATATGGGGTGCCAGAGCACTGGGGAACCAAGATGCTTCCCAGAGTGCTGGACCGAGTACTGCAGTAAGAGGCAGTGACCCAAATAGGGCCTTGGAAGCCTCAAGCGTGCTGGTTTCCCTCCTGACCTGTCTCCTCTGCCCCAGAACTTGGTGCCTGGGCTTGTGCTGAGGAGGATATCTGCATCCACGGTGAACTTGAGCACAGCTACCATAACAGGTTGTTCTATGGCACAAAAAAAAAAAGGGAAAACTTCCTAGCTGCCCCAGGATTGTGTAACTGGTTGTCCTGCCTCTGGTGGATAGTTGTGGGGCTAAAAAAATCCCTCTGTTGCTTTGGAAATCAGAAAGGTATACAGCAAGCAGTCATGGCTGAGCCATGTCTAGTCCAAACACTGTTTTTCTTTTTTTGTTGTTGTTTTTGTTTTTCTTTTGTGGTTTATTTTTGTTGGGATTTTTTTGTTTGTTTTTTAGAGCTTGCACCATATTTACCTATTGGTGTCCTAGATAAACCTGCCATGGCTGGCAGGTGCTGGGGTTTGTGGCTGTCTCATGAGTGCTGCCTGTTCTTTTTCAGGGTTCGGAGGAAGGCTTCAGCTGGGAGATTGAGTCCTGAGGATGGTAAGGTCTCTTTCTGTTGCGTGACAGCTTTAAGTGAACAGCCCAGGTCCCAGGCCAGGCAAGGGACAGGCTGTCAGTCAAGTACCTTCTGTCCCTTCAAGCCTTTGTCCCTGTACATGTACCACAGAGCCTCTGGTGCTGGTGAAAGATGTTAGAGCTTCCTCTCTGCCCTCACAAGAGAGCGTGTTTGAAGCAGGCTCCCCTGAACCTGGTCCTGACCCCTACCCTGAGGTGCTGGCTTTTAGAGGGGTGGAGGAAGAGCAAGCCTTGGCTAGACCTGGCTGCAGGCTAATGTTCCTGATGTCAGGTCTGTTCATTTTTAAGCAAGGCACTTTGAGTTTTTCAGCTCCTGTGCTTTAAGATTTCCTCTGCCTGGTTTAAGCATGGGGTCTCTAATTTTTTAATTTAATTTAAATTTTAATTTGTTTTTAACTGGGAGTTGCAGACAACCAAATGAATGAATGACTAATACAGTTAGGTAGTGGTGTTTGTGTTATTTACTTTGGTATTAGATTCACTTTACTTTATGCTGCACCCACATTTCAACATACTGCAGATTTCTGCGTTATAAAAACATAGGTGTATGTAAGATGCTTCCAGTGAAAGATGGAAATTTTTGCTGTGTGGATGGGGGGGGGACAGGGCACTGGGATTTTCTGCTTTCTGGAGAAGTGTGGGAAGCTGGCCGTTTCATTTGTTTAAATATTTAGTGCCTGCAAAGTAGTTCAAAGCATTGGTCTGAGGATAAAGGCATCATCATTTGTACCTCTCTCCTGGGGAAAGGGAGGACGTTATGTTTTGGCAGCACTGAAAGGTTCTTGGTGTGTTCCCTTTTTTAATCCTCAGCTGCTTCAGTCCCTCTGGTCTGCTATATACCACCAGATAAACATACTAGTATAACTGAACTGTGCTTACAGGATCAGCAGTGGAACTTCACTCTGACCTGGCATTACTTGGGTTAATATTTTTGCCACAGACCTAGGGGCATTTGGATTCTCAGGAGTGGCTTCTTCAGCTACTGAGATCCTCATCTGCATCTCTATATGTGGAATGTATGTGAAAGGTTTTCTTCACAACCAAATAAGCAGGGGACTGTAAAAATGTGCTTAAAAATATTCTAATTTTAAGTAATTTGGGGTGGATCCTGCTGTGAGACAATAGCAGGTCTTAGCACGCTGGAAAAATGGGAAGGGTCAAACTCCCAATGGGGACTTTGGGGAAGCTGAAGGAACATGGCCAAGGCCCTGGAAGAGCTCCAGGGTGGTGACAAGGGATCATTGTTTAAGGCATGGAGCCACAGTCTCAACTGGGTGAGACCAGAAGCTCCAGGGAGTGCTGCTGGTGCTGTAGCTGAGGGTTCATGTGCTGAAGGCAGCTTAGAAGCTGCTTTCCAAGCTGCCCTGGTGGGAGGTGGAAGTTAAGTTCTGGTGCTTGGGAAGTTCCCAAAGAGGCTGCAGGGCATAGATGCTGTGCTTAGCATGGACCTGGGGGGCAGAGAACTGGGTTCCTGGTCAGGGGGGATTGCTGAACAGCATCCCTGTGAAAGGACAGAAGAACACAGTTTCTTCACAGTTTACAGGTTTCCTCCCAGAGGTACCTTCTCCTTCTGTGACCTGTCCTCTCCCTTGCACTCTATGCCACCTTCACATGCCTGGCACTGCATGTCACAGCCACGTCCTTTTGTCTGGGGAGGAGCCATATCCTACCCACATGCTGTTTCTTTATTGTGTCTCTTCAGGGTATGTGTCTGACTGATGCCTGTAAAATGGAAACTAGCATCTTCCCTGTCCTCCAGATCACCTAGGGCACACTGGCTTTCTCAATTTTTTTCCCCTCTTCCCACCTACTGGAATTTCTCTTCCTCCAAAGTACCTCTGGGTCTTGCCACCTTCATCACTTCCTTTTCCCCTTCCCCACCAAGCTCCTGTCATCCATCTTATGCCTGGTTTCTGTGGTTAACTTTTTTTTTAATCCTGTGGCACACCTCATGTTCCACATCATCACTATTTGGTGGAGGTGATAGCTGGAGGAACCACACCTAATGTGGTACATTTACTTTGCTGACTCACTCACACACTGGGAAGTGGGACTGAAATTAGTGGGTAGGCTGGGTCCAAAGCAGCTGTTAGAGACAGGACAGAGTGCCTCTTCTCCCTGGCATCCCTGCTTTGTCCAGATTTAAATCTTTCCTTGGTTACTTGGGAGACAAGGTTGACAGGTCACTTGAGAGCATAAAGCCTGGTCTAAAATAAGGACGGAGCATCCCCGTGGGATAGGACTGATGGTAGTAGGAATTCTGTGTGTGCCTTGGTGCCATGAACATGGGGCAGTGCTGCTTTCACTCTCTTCCCAGTGATCTGAATTTCCAAATGATTTTAAAGCAACAATAAAATGCCATGAGAGAGGGAGGGTTGCACAGCGGGTGATGATAGAAGGTGGATCTTGCTCCTGCAGAAACTTACGACAACATCCTGCTAATAACAGCTCGGGGCTCAAGGGGTGTCATGTGGGGGGACTGTGGTGTACCAGAGCCTTCCGTCTGGTGCTCAGTCCATGCCATGTTGTCCACTTCTGATGCTCCTTTGAGCTGTTTGTTGCCCTGTTAGAGGGATGGCGCAGAAGGGTAGAGAAGCTGAAATGGAGACCAAGTCTTAGTCCACAGCCCAACAAGCACAGTGAATGCGTCAAAGGAAAGCAATAATTTGTACTTGAAACATCAAATGTCATTGCTGTATGGGTGCTCCCCTGCCTAGAAGCTGGGCTCAGGCAGGGAAAAGTTTGGAGGCTCTTTAGGTATGTGGCTAATGGAAATGGTATAAAAACCTGTGCAAGGTGTTACAGAAGTGTCCAGAATTGCCAGCTGGAAACAGGAGTCTGCCTGTGCCTGTCAGTTTGGGACCGATCATGTACTGGGAAGCCAGAGGTACAGCTTGGGAAGCCAGGCCATTGCCAGGCTGCAGTAAGGTCGCTTGGCTTTAAATACTATCCCATGTCCTGTGTCCCTTTGCTGCTGACTGGCCACACAATGTTGTTGCAAGGGTGAAGCTTTATAAGCAGCTGGACCTGTCTTGCTGTTTGCCACCATGGGAAGACATGGTCCTGCTCCTGCTGCTCTTGCTTCCCTCCCTTTTGGGGAGATGGGTGTTTGACCCCTCAGTAAGGGGACTCAGCTGGCTGTGTTTCCTGCCATGTTTGTCTGCTGTCAGTTCAACAACTGAGCCCCACCGTAGGAGGCAAAAAGAGGGAATGTGGAGGCAGGAGGGGAAAGTCCCAGTGCAACCTGAGTGGGAGGTGCAGTTGTCCTTGCTTCAGATGTGTGGGTGGGAGGCAGGGAGTTCCCAGCCCTCAAAAGCTTGCCCTTCTCATCATCAGCACAAAATCGTGACCACTTTTTGCATGGAGCATTTTTTGCTTTCTCCTTGCTTGGTTAAAACTATGTACCAGCTATCTTGCCAAAGGCTGCCTATGACTCTTCCAGGGGTAATTGGAGGTAGCAATATTTGAATAGAACAATGCATGAGGAGGGGAAGGAGAAGAATTAGAAGTTCAGAAGGGTGCTCTGAATGTTGTGAGACTTGCTCTAGAATTTGTCAAGTCTTGCAGTCCCATAACGTGATCCTTACAGGGTGCTGGAGGGAGGCTTGTGCTTTTGTGAGTCAAACTGGCAGCCTGTGTGGGGAGGCTGAAGGGAATGGGTTTGCTTCACATTGCAAAGCGAGGGTTTCCTTTTGCACAGTGTGCTCTAGAGGGAGACTGCCATCTGTTTGGAGAAATGCTGCTTTTCCCAAGTCCCTCCAGCTCTTCAAGCTGTTTGTATTCACCTCAGAGATGTGTTTCAAAGCACTGATGTGAAACTAACTGTCCCTTTTGGGTCTGTTTCTATCGCAGGATCTGGGATTATGGCATCTTCGCACCCCATCACAGCCAGCACCCCTGAGGGAAGCAGCTATGGTGCTATTGGTACAGTGTCTTCCAGAACTGGGAGCATGGGGAGGGTTCTGCCTGGGGCAAGGAGAGGCACTTTAAGGTGCTTTAAAGCCAGAAGGGAATAAAGCTGCAAGTTACTTTAAGAGTGGCTTGCAACTACTTGAAAAAAATAATTGCAGCTTGGGAGGTTCAGGTTGCACTTTTGGGCAAAACATCTACATCAAAAAGGTGGCAGATCTCTGGAAGAGGTGCCCAGAGAGACTCTGTCATTGGAAATGTTTGTCTTGGCCAGACAAAACCATGGTCGCCTGGTAAGTGTTGGTGACAAAGCTGCTTCAGGCAGGAGGTTGACTAGGGACCAACAAAAGTCCCTTCCAACGAAACATCTAGGGGTCTGTCATTAGCTCATCAAGCCTGCCTTTACACTAAAGCATGCCTTTCACTGGAAGACTGAAGGGTTGTGTGCTGTAAGGCGAGAGAGAATCAGAGCTTCTTGCAGTTCAGAGGTTTCACTAGGGGAGAAATAGTGTCATGCTGTCAACAGGTGAACCGTGCCCTAGCAGCAGAGGAGGAAAAAAAACAAACTCCCAAGGTTCCTGCTAATCTGAGATGATGTGAAATGCCTTCCTTTGCCAGAGTTTCTTAGTCTCCTTCCAACAGTTTTCCCTCCTGTGGAGGGATTGGTACTGAATAGCTCAGTGCTGTGGACTTCTGGGCATAATCCTTGAATCTGACAGTTTGGGGACCCAGACTGCAGGGTGAGGTGGTGCAGGTCCAGGGCAGTGTCAGGCAGCTGCTCAAATGAGAGAGCAGAGCAACTTTGTCTAATTTTTAGTCCCTGCTTAGGATGCACTTGCTCACTGTTGTGTAGAGACAGCCCTGACACTCCAGATGTCACCCAGTTGTTGGACTGTGAAGGTGTGGTATCTCTGAACACCTGACAAAGAAACACAGAATTGAGATTTTGTGAGGTTTGGGAAAAATTCAGGAGGATTTGAGTCCTGCAATAGAGTTGAGGGCTTCAGTACCACTCTAACCCCCCTTTCCAAATTCCCAAGGAAATGCTTTAAAAGCATTTGGGAAATGAGGAAGAAACCTGTGTTCTGCTCATGCCAGTATGGGCAATGGGCTGGCTGGGAGCTTGGCCAGCCTGTGGAAAGTGCAGGCAGGTCGTGTTGACCTGCAGGTGACCGATACTGTGGATGAAATGGGAGCAAAGCTGATGCTCTGCCTGCCTTGAAAAATCAACTTTCTTCCTCTTTGTCTTTTGTTCTACAATATTTTTAGAAAAGCTTAGATATAAAGCTTATATAAAATTGGGAGATTAACTAGGTCAGCCTATTTCTGACCCCTGAACAGCCTGATGCTTTTCACTAGAGCTTTCTGACTTGTCTCAGGCTTCCAGATTTCAGAGCCCAGGCTAGTAAAGAGTAGAAAATGTTAGAGATGAAAAGTAACAGAATAAAAGCAGAGGAAAAACCAAAATGCTGCAGAGGTGGGAAGATGGTTCTTGAAAGTGGTCTTACCTGATAATCTGAGACTTTCAGGAAGGCTTGTGATCATGGAAAAACTTGTTCCCTGAAATGGCCATATCAACTTGTCCCAGCAGATTGTGTATGGTATCTGGGGCAGCTTTCTTCTTGTTGTGCATAGAGGGCTTTAGCCTTTACCCTGCCTGTTTCCTTCTCCCTGCTCTGCTCCAGACGAGTCAAGCTCCAGTGGTGGACATCAGTTGTCTTCCCCTGAGCGTGGGCCACCTGCTGGTTCTGACACAGACAGCTCTGTAGAGGAGGAGAGTGACTTTGACACCATGCCAGAAATTGAAAGTGATAAGAACGTCATCCGCACTAAGGTACGGCTGGTGTTACAGCTGTGGCCATGATGCTGGGCCATGGACACATCTAGGCTAGGACTAGCAGTAGTCACTTGCCAGGATTTTTAAGTTTCTGCTTTCCTTTTAGGTGGATTTAGTCTAATAAAGCAGAATGTGCTTCTCAGTGTTTTTACAGAGTCTAGAAAGTTTTTCTGCTGTGCTAAGCGTGTTGCTGAAATGAGTGATTTAATATGGAAAATCAGAATGTATTGGGGACTATTGAGAAAAGAGGAAGAAGCCCAGAGTGCCCCAGAAAGTCCTAGGAGGTGCGACAGCATAGGGAGAAATTAATGTGCAATAGTAGGTAGTTATGTGGTACAACTAGTGTGACTACAGTGGATGTACAGAGGGGCTTTAAGCTAGCAGCTCTCAGACTGCCTCCTTTTGTTGCCTCACACTGCTCCTTGTGGTCAGAGCCATTCCTGGAGGTCAGAGGGTTTTGCAGAACTCATTTGCCATAGAATCAAGGGACACAAGAAGCTTGCTGTGTTTAAAAAAAAAAAAAAACAAAACCAAAAAACCAAAAAAAACTTCTACTAGCTTCTGTAGTCTTCATTATTTTTTTTTTCTGTTTCCCTCTTTCCCCACCCACTAATGTTTTAGGTGTTCCTTTATCTATCAGACTTGTCCAGGAAGGACCGAAGGATTGTCAGCAAAAAATACAAAATCTATTTCTGGTAAGGAGAAGACAAACTGGTAAGGCTCAAACTCTAGGCCCAGTCTCTGGTTGTAGAGTTGGTCCACATGCCCTTCTTCTGAACCACACTTCATACCTGAGGGTGTTCTTTGAGCCATCCTGTTACATTCTGAGCCTGTTCCAATCAGTAACTGCAGATCCCATTTACCTCAAATAAGGATATTTGTGGACCAGTGCACACATGATCCTGGCAATGGATTCTGGTTTGCATAATTGCTTTGAAGTGTGGTAACAACCAGTGTGCTGGAACATACTGGGGAAGGGGAGAAATTGACACTTGAACACATGAGCTTGTGGTCCACACGCTGTCTTTTCTTGTGCCCATAGCGTTTGCCTCCTGTTTGCATTAGCACATTTGCTCTCCTGCTTCAGGAGATTATAACCAGAAGTAAAAGCTCCAGCTGGGAGAGCAGGGTCTGGGCCCTTAAGCATTGAGGTGTACACATTCCTCCACAAGCACTGCAGGGCTCTGTCCTGGGTGTGCACCAATTGTTTTGGTGTGTGTAACTGCTGCTACTATCTCCTCTCTGCAGGAACATCATCACCATTGCAGTGTTTTATGCCCTGCCGGTCATCCAGCTTGTCATCACTTACCAGACGGTGCGTTGGGCATTGTGGCTGTCCCATGCACTTGGGTCCTCTTGCCTTTAAACTTGCTCTGTGGTTGCATGGTGTAAGGATGACAGTCAGTGAAACTGGGATCACCCAGGAATCCTGCTCTGTCTGAGGGGCAGTTTACCTTAGCTGGTCTCTGCACTGTGTTGAATGCTGCTGCTGGCTTGGCTCCTTGAGCTTGGAGTTCTGCTATTTTTGCTTGCGAAGCAGGAGTGCAGCTGGTTTCCTGCTCATCTGATGTCTCATTTGGGGCCTGTTTCATTTTAGAGGCAGGAGAAATCTGCTGTTATCTCTAAAAGACAACAAAAGCAAGTAGGCTTTGCTGTGATATGAGTGATTTCTTCTCCCTTCTCCCTACCCTTGCTACCCTGCTGTTATTCAGATATCTGCAAGCAGATCTATTAGCAGTGGGGTTGAGAGCATACGTTTCCTCTGAAGACTGTTCTCAGGTTTGTGGCCTGTGGCAACATCTTGTCCCCCGCTAAAAGCTTCACCTGCAGGTGTCAGTACTCCCCTGTGCCAGTGCTAGAGCTAGGCTGTGTCCTGGTACACCTTGTGTACATGCAGTGTTTGCATGAAGCAAAACCCCAGAACAGGGAGGATTTGCTAATGTCAGGTCTCCCACCTCCTCTCTGTCCAGGTAGTGAATGTGACGGGTAATCAGGACATCTGCTACTACAACTTTCTGTGCGCCCATCCCCTTGGGGTGCTGAGGTAAGTGAGCCCTACAGTCACTGTGTTATTGTCTTGTGCCTCCTGAGTGTTTGTGCTGTGCCCAGGTCAGGATTTTATCCTTGCCAGGCTCATAGTAACTGTGTTGATAATACCACTGAGAGTTTAGGATTCTGAGCTTTCTGTTTTGCTCAGCAGTGGCTTTCTGTTGCAGTGAGACACATGCACCCAGGAACATATGGCACCTGGGTTCTCCTAGCAAGCCTATGGCACAGCAATGAGGTGCTCCCATGCTCTTTTGGACACTTTCACTTGTATCAAAGAGCAGCAGCTCTGCAAAGAAGTTCAGCTTAGTCCTCAGTGCAGCATTTCTCTGAACTAATGTGGGAGTGCAAAGAAAGCCCAGAGTTGAGAATCTCACAGAGGAAGTGTTAAATCTACTGGAGCAGGTGAACTATTCAACCTAAAATTGTCATCCAGGGTGTAAAACTGGCAGGTGTTTGGCAGCTGCTGAGGTGGAGGATCGTGGTGGGGGAGCAAAATGGATTCAGCTTATCATGGCCTGGGGTTCATCCTCCTGCTGCTGTGCTGCCTTTGTCTTAAACCTTCTTTTTCCCTGCAGTGCCTTCAACAACATCCTCAGCAATGTGGGCCACATGCTGCTGGGTTTTCTTTTCCTCCTCATTGTGTTGCGCAGGGACATTCTCCACCGTCGGGCCATGGAGATAAAAGATGTCTATACCCTGGTAGGTAGGAAGTATGGTCGCATGGGGCTGAGTGGAGGGAGGAAAGATAGGGAAAACTTGAAAACCAGAGTGATACACAGCAGGTTTCCACTTGCCTTCCTTGCTGGAGTATTGAATCCTCCTTTCTTTTCCTCCCCTGAAAAAGGGTCTAGGTGGGATGCTTATGTTCTTGTGCACCCCAGTACTTTGCTGCTTATGGTATGTAAGCCATGGTGACCCAGCTTGGGCTTGTGAAGACAAGGAGACGAGTAGAGGAATGACTCTTGTGGCTGTGGCTTTTCCTCCAGTGCTCACTGTGGAGGAACTGGGGCAGTAGGGCTGTCCCAGGATGCTTTTGTTTTTAGTGAGGTTTGATTTGTCTTAAACAATCAAAAGTTCCTTCTTGGCACTCTTGTTAACAAGAGGGAATAGAGCTGCCTACAACAACCCAGAAGAATTTAGCTGTCTCTAGCTCTGAAGCAGAGCTGCTTGTAGTCAGAGCTTCTGCAGTCTCTTCAGTATCTTCTGGGAGAGGATGGAGAAATCTGCAGCCCTGTGGGCAGTGGTGCTGGTACTTTCCAGAGACAAACAGCTCTGTTTTCACTGGCTTGGTAGCAAGTAAAGACATTAGCAGTTTTAAGGGTCTGCTGCTTATGGTTTTCAGATGAGACCTCAGCCAGATTGTGATGGAGAAGCCTTCTCACCTGGGCTGATGGGCTCTGCTCCTCAAGTGCTTTTAACCCCATACTGACCACAAGAGCAAGGCTGCTATTCTGGGTCCCTAGTGCTCTCAGTTTTGGGCAGGATGTAGTATGGCACAAGGTACAGGACAGATTTTTAGTCTCAAGATGTCAGTACTATGACACTGAGGTCTTCAGACCAGAAGCTTCTGTGTGATTGGCTTGGGTTTGCTACCTGTGGATTCACCTGGCTATGCAGTGTGGCTAAATGCAGATCCTATGGTTGCACACAGCGCGCTGTGCTGCACTGGTAACTGAAGGACATGTGTAGGGGTTAGGAGGGATGGAAGCTCGCTTGTCATCAGGACAGTGAGGGTACTTACTATACAGCTCTGCTCTCTTCCAGGACTATGGGATCCCAAAGCATTTTGGTCTCTTTTATGCTATGGGCATTGCTCTGATGATGGAAGGGGTGCTCAGTGCCTGTTATCACGTCTGCCCTAATTACTCCAATTTCCAGTTTGGTAAGCTGAGCTTCCTTTTTCCTTTTGAGCTGGAGGTAGGATTTGCCATGCTCTATCTCCTGCTGAGTTGCTGGCATTTCCCATCCCTCTACCCTTGCAAACCTCCCTGGAGTCTGCCTGTTCCAGGGCTCAGTTAAGAGGCAGTGGGTCTTTGGATGCTGGGGACTAATGCATTTCAGCCTCCTCTCCAGACCTTGGGACTCTGGTATTGCACTGCTGGCAAGATCTCCCTTTGCTTTTGCAGCTCAGTGTTTGAAGATACTAAGTGCACAGCCTGAGTGGCAGAGTGCTCAAGCGTAGGAAGTCTCTGTCTGCCATCTCAGTGGAAACTTTTCTCTGTGGGCTCCTTTGCCTTCCTAGGGAAGAGAAGACTCAGGCAGGATCTTGTCTATGTGTGTAAATACCCAATGAGAGGGAATGAAGATGAGTGATCCAGGCTCTTTACAGTGGTTCTCAGTGACAGAACAAGAGGCAATGGGCACAAATTAAAACACAGGAAACTCCATCTGAACACAGGAATTTTTTTTTTTTTTCTCTAAGGGTGATCAAAGACTGAACAGGTTGCCCATAGAGGTTGTGAAGTCTTCTATGGAGGTATTCGAGGCCTGACTGGACATGGTCCTGGACAACCCTCTCATAGCTGACCCTGCTTGAGCAGAGGGTGTTGGACCAGACAACCTCCAGAGGTCCCTTCTAACCTCAACCATTCTGTAATTCCCTGCCTGTTTCTGTGCAGCAGTGTGGGCATTTATTTTCTGAGCCCCTTTAGTTTTTGTTGCCCTAGAGCATGGTAAATGTGCTGCAAGATGGCAAAGCACAAAGTGCTGTACAGTGTAGTGCAGTGTCAGGGATTTGTGCCTGCCAGCCTTGGGTTTGGCCCTGCTGCTGCACTTCTTCCTATGCACTCAGAGCAGCTTTTTCAGCCTACTGACAGTACCTGTTTTCACTGTTTCTGTTGTGCTCCCTCCATAGACACCTCCTTCATGTACATGATCGCAGGACTGTGCATGCTCAAGCTCTACCAGACCCGCCACCCAGACATCAATGCCAGTGCCTACTCTGCCTATGCCTCGTTTGCTGTGGTGATCTGTCTGGCCGTCCTTGGAGTGGTATGGCTCCCTCTTACCTACCTGCTTCTCTGGGAAGGAGATGGTGTGGCTGGGAACATAGCTTAAGTGGGCAAATGACTGGGGAGAGCAGCAGGGTAGGATAAGAGTGTTAAGAAGCTGCTAGCATTTGAATTCATAGTACTCTTGTGTTTTCCTCCTCCCTTACCCTGGCCTTGCAGGGAGGGGAAGAGCAGTTTTCTCTAGGTGGGCTCCTTTTTGGGCTTTGCCCACCACATGCCCTCAAGAGGAGAAATTCATGCATCCAGATGTCTGTGACCAAGCATGCAGCTGGTCTTTTGTAGGGTTGTTCACCTTGGAGGAGAGGGGTGAGCTTCCAAGGCAGGTGTCCTCTATGTAATTGCTTCTGCTTCTTTCTCCCCTTTGGAAAACTCTGTTGCTAGGTACAGCTCCTGCAAATTGGCTTTGCTATCTTTGGAGAGGTGGAGGGCTAGAATAATGGCTGAGGGGCTCCCGGGCAAGTTTCTGGAGCACCTGCCTATAGAAGGGCATTGGAGCAGAAGGAATTTGGAGCAGAGGATTGCTCTTGTGCAGCAGTGGTCCCTGACAGGTCAGGCTTTGCCCATTTGCTCATAGCATTGCAGGTGTTGAGCTGGGCTTGCCTGAATCCCTAGCCTGTGCTTTACCTTGGAGGTCTCTGCTTCTCTTTTTTTAGGAAGGCTTGGTTTCATTTGGCAGTAACCAGGCAAAGTCCATTAAATTCTTCCTCTGAACTAGTAGCTGGGTCCCAGCAGGCTGTCAGCCCCTCACTACTTGACATAATGCAGAATAACAATTGATTTCTGCAAATGTTTCTATGTAGGAGACTATGGGATAAGGCATGCAGGAGCAGCTGGTGAACTTGGTACTTTCCAAGAATCTCTTGATAGCTGTGGTAGATCTGCACACCCAGGTTCAAAACACTGGGGTTTTATTATGGGATACTGTATTTTTTTCTTGTGGGATGTTTTGAAGCTGTAGAGTAGAGCTTATAAACTGCACGTCTCTTTTGCGGCATCATGCAGAGGTGGCTTTTCTGCTTGCTTCTTTTTTTTCCCCACACAAAAATGAAATGTTCAGGCATGTGCTGTGCCCCAGAGGAGGGGAGTGTGGGGTCACAGCTTGATGGCAGACTAGAGTTTCTGGACTTCTTAACGTATAACTGAAAAATTAAAGTTTTAATATAGCATTAACCTGCCTTTGTAGGTCACTTCCAGGCCTTAAATAAAGTGAAAGTGTAAAAGAGGTGCAATTGCCTGCAGAGCAGCTTTGTCCTTTTTTGTCTACTGTGATGCACTCGTTAAAGTAATGCTTGGTTCCCTGACTGCCTTTATAAAAATCCAGCTCCTGGCCAGAGACCTGCTGCCCACCTCAGCAAGGAGAGCTTGCCTGCCTGGGTTTCCCTGCATTTCTGCTCCCTGGGCCAGCTGCAGTCCTTCCAAGCCGTCATCCTTGTCTGAGGAGGTGTTCAGAAAGAATGGTCTCCTCTCCAGAAGTGCTGAGCTCCTCTTGCTTCTCTGGACTTTGTCTGGATTTGTAGATCTGGTTTCGGGTTAGAAGATTTGGGGGTTTCTCTTCCATGTTCAGTGGGGTTGTCTAATGCCCCATGGTGACACAGGAGAGAAAAGGATCAACCTGCTGATAACAGGGCTCAGTTTGCTTTTAATATGTCTGCTTTCAGGTGTTTGGGAAAAATGACATGTGGTTTTGGATCATTTTCTCAATGATCCATGTTTTGGCCTCTCTGGCTCTCAGCACCCAGATCTACTACATGGGCCGCTTCAAGATCGGTAAGTGCTGTGACTGAACTATCTTGCTCTAGGGTGTGCAGGTGCCTCCTGTCCTCACCTGAGCGAGTCACCTATGCAGCGCATCTGTGAGCACAGTCCCGTGGCCTGTGTTTGTGTTCTGGGTTATCCTGTCCTCTCATCCATCTGATGCTTTTCCTGGCCTCTGAATTCCTTGTGCTGCTGCTTCCCAGACCTATGGGAATCAGCAGGACCCGTCTGCTCTGTGGTGGCAGAAGAGCTGGGCTCTGAGGGAGCCTGCCCTTCAGCTACAGCTCTCCCTAATGCTGTGCTCAGAGCGGTGAGCTAGGTAAAACCCTGTCATGGGGTGAGGGGGGAGAGGGTCTGGTGGGGAACCTGGCTCTTGTTCTTTGCTTACAACCATGTTTCTCCTTCCTCTTCTGCTTCTGTCTGCCTCAGATGGCCCTGACTCAGGTAACTGTCAGCAGCTCTCATTTTTCTCTGTTGAACTGATTGAGCAGTGGCATAGCAGCTGGGGATGCATGGATGTGTGTGGGGAGGCAGGCTTGTGTGCCACCTGGGGTCACCTCTTGAGAAGAGAAGTCAGTTTGCCAGCACCACTACCAGTCCTGTTTCTTGACAGGAAGGTGGTGATATAGCACAGGAGAGCTCTGCCCTTGGCGCAGGAGCCTTTTCAAGCTCTGTGTTTGTGATTGAAGAGGGACATGTTTGTGCGTGCGTGTCTGTCCATGCCCACTGCCACTGATGGCTCTGCAGTGAAGCTTCTGCAATGATTTTGAGAGCAGGTGTGTGTTGTCTTGAGTGTGCTCTGCCCCTCTAGGACCTTCTAAGGGCTGTGGGATCTGTTTCTGGTGTTTCCCTGCTCTGGCAGCTTGTTTCATGGAAGGTGCTTTTCCCCCTTCCTGCACACACATCTCTTCCAGAGATGTGGTTGCAAAGCCAGTCTGTTTATATGTACAGAGAGGGCCTATTTGACTTCCGGGTAGCGCTAGTGTGGAGGGTTTTTTCTTATTTTCTTTTTTACCTGTTGTTCTGGCCAAATGCCATCCACATCCTGTGGTGGCTGCCCTTCTGCTCAGACTGCTCCCAAAGAGCAAGAAATTAATCTGTTGACACCCTGACCATCCGCAGGCTGGGTCCTCTGTTGTCAGCTGGTGGCTGTCCACATCTTTCCCCTGTAGGCATTTTGGAGCTTAATCTGCTGGCTGTTCTGGCTTTTTATCCTCTTCTTTGACAGACTTGGGGATATTTCGACGGGCAACGATGGTACTGTACACGGACTGTATCCAGCAGTGCAGTCGACCAATGTACATGGTAGGTGACTTCTCATCTCAGCACCTCCCTCAGCAATTGCTCACTTCCTAGGCAATGTGCAGAGGGAAGAGGTGTGGCTATTTGAAAAAGTGATGCTCCCTGCCTCCCTTCTGTGCCCTCCCCCAAAATGTTTGGGTAAGTGTAGATCTCTGTGAAGTGGTTTACCCCCACCTTCAGGCCTCCCCTGATATCAGGCTTAGTGAATAAAACATCAGAGCAAAGGTGATACAGCATGGTAGGATTCGCCTTTGCTCTTGCTCTCTGGGTGCATCTGTCCAAAGGAGTGTGTATGAGGCTCTGTGCAGCACAGTCTCTCTGGGGAAGGCAGTGACTATTTTGGCTCTGTGGCTTAAGCAACAGCTATTGCTATTTCTACAGCACCTCAGGGCAGACAGCAAAAAAGTAAGAAATGGTAGCTGTTACCTTGTGTCCCCCTGATACTTTCTTCTTGGCACAGAGTGCCAATTAGGGCTTGAAGTCAAATGAAGTTATTATCCATGAGCATCCCCCCCCCCCCCGAATAAGTGTCAGACCAAGTTTTGCAAGCAAACTCAGTGCACTCAGGCATAAAGTAAGCCTGGCTGGCCTGAAATAGCTTCATCATGAAAGCAGCTGTAAGCGTAAATGCACATGCCCCACAGATGTAACCCTTCTGCCTGCTGTAGTTATAGTGCTTCCCTAGCTAATGGTGAGATGGGTGAAAAAAGGCTCTGTGGATATGTGTGGGATGCTACCAAAGCTTCCCCTGCTGCTGCTTTCAAGCACATCCTTGCTCTGTGCAACAATTTTTCTGTAAAATAGTGGGAGAGAATGAATCTAACTAGAAAAGCAGTGGAAATGGTCAAAGAATTTGCAGAACCTTCTGAGTCTGATTCTTAAGTCCTGGGCTTGTCCTTTTTTAGATGTTTAGTCTCCTTCTTGCAATGCTTTCCTCAAATTTGTAAGGGCCAGAGCAGTTTCCATCTGGCAAAAGCTCGTGCAGTGCAAACTTCAGAGCCAGGTGTGTGTGTGTTTGCAGGAACCAGACTCCAAATCCTCACATAATGATACCCTGAATTTCTAAGGCAAAGGCCTCTTTTTGCATTTCCTTCTGCATTCGTATGATCATCAGTGTCTTCTCTTCAGGACAGGATGGTGCTGCTCATTGTTGGAAACCTGGTCAACTGGTCCTTGTAAGTAGTGGAGTGCTTGTCTTGCATACTTGTGCTTGTGGGCAGCAGGATTCAGTATTGACACATGCGTGGCCTGAAGTGATGGGGAAATGCAGCAGAGTCTGTGCAATAGTCCTGTGCTGGGGCCCTTCTGACAGGTTTTGGCAAGGAGCTTGATCTGATGAGCACTGATGGTAGGCAGATCCATAGGACGCAGTGCAGCGCTACAGAGCTATGTGAGGCATCCCTAAGCACTTCAGCTGGTGCTGTCTCATGGCTTGTGTCTGAGCGAGCTTGTATAGGGCTGGCCTGGTACCGTGGTGCTGCATTGTTCTGTACACATGCTTCCCACATAGCTGGGACGTCTCTGGCACAGCGAAGGTGGAGGAGACTTGACAGACACTTGTTAGTCAGTCACAGAGCCTGGCTCAGCAGTAACTGCATGGATGGAAGGGATCAGCTGTTGGATGAGACTTAAAATCATTGCCCCAAGCTCTTGCTTTTCACTAAAGCTGCTTCTCGGGGATGTGCCTTCTGCTAAACGTACAGGTCTGGGGCCAACTCCTACCAAGTGAGATGCATTGGCTGTGGGTTGGAAGCAACTCAGGGCCCTTGCCTGTCTTCTGGGGTCTCCAGGTTCGCTCAGCGGCTGACCATGGCTGAGTTTGCTCGGCAGAGAGCAGAGGTGAATGGTGCGTTTCCTCCAGGGAATTGGGAGGCTGTGGCAATGTTGCTGTGTCCTGTGGTCTGGTGGGGCAGTGGGTGGCTGTCAGTTTGGGGATGTACAGTGTCCCCAGTGAAAGAGGCTGTCTAATGTCCCTTCTTCCCCCTCTCTCAGTGCTATCTTTGGGCTGCTGTATCGGCCCAGAGACTTTGCCTCCTACATACTGGGGATCTTTATCTGTAACCTGTTGCTGTATCTGGCTTTCTACATCATCATGAAGGTAAAGGGAGGCAGCTGTAGCTGTCCCTGGGGTGCCTGTCTCCAAAGGGGAAGGGATGGGTCTCTTTTCTGGCTGCAGTTTGGGTTCCTGTGGTGCTGCAGAGGGATGTGGAGGGGCCTTTGTGGGGCTCAGGGTGGGACAAGGTGTTGGTGTTGGGGAGGGATGCTGTGTAGCCATCTCAGGGGTGGCTGGACTGTGACTCCCTGGGGTGGGCAGCCCTTTGCAGATGCAGATGGTCCAGGCTGGTGTTTCAGCCCTATGCATGGCTTTGGCCCCTGGGAAGAACTCAGGGTGTGTTGTGAGGCTATGTCCCTGTCTGCAGCTCCGCAGCTCTGAGAAGCTCCTGCCCATCCCCATGTTCTGCATCATGGCCACGGCAGTGGTGTGGGCAGCTGCCCTCTACTTCTTCTTCCAGAACCTCAGCAGCTGGGAGGTAAAGTTCCCCTTTTACTGTCCTGTCCATCTCTCATCATCTTTCCTTCCTGTTGTTTGTTTTACACAAAAAATACTCTGGGAAGAGTCTTGGGCTGCTCATGGAGAGCTGAAAGGGTTTAACTCCTTCAGAAGACTGGGAAGGGAGCATGGGAAGCTGTGCTGAGTGTGCAGCTATGGAGAGACTATGACCCAGGTGATCCAGAGATGACTGGCCCTCACCAGGGGACAGAGGAGGAGCTGGGGATCTGAAAGCAAAACTGGATAAATCCTGACCAGTGCTGGATGGAAGACTTCTTCCTGGAGCAGATGGCCAATGGGGAATAATCTGCCTGGGGTTGTGGAGACTCTTCATGGCCTGGGAGGCTCTTTAAATCCTGACTGAATGCCTTCTAACAAGATACCATGTCCATCTCCATGGAAGTGACAGGCTTGCTGCAGGGTGGTCTGGTGGAGGCTGTGCAGCTTGTGCTATGCTGGACCTTGGATGTGGAGACCAGAGGGTTCCCCCCAGCTGTGGGTTGTGGCCCCAGATCCATCTCCAGGTCTAAGTATGACATTATGTTCCTGCCCTGCTCTCACCACATGTCCAGCCAGCACAGTGCTTTTTCCTGGCTCCTGCATGGAGCGTTAAGGCAGGGTGATCTCCAGGGGGTGCAATGTGGCCAGCCAGGATTGGATATGAGGTATGAGTGGATATGAGGTATGAGTGCATATCAGGTCCTCACTGCTTGCCCACTCCCCTAGGAGACTCCAGCAGAGTCCCGGGAAAAGAACCGTCCATGCATCCTGCTGGGCTTCTTCGATGACCATGATGTCTGGCACTTCCTCTCTGCGGCTGCCTTGTTCTTCTCCTTTCTGGTAAGTCCTGCTGAGCCTCACCCTCCTTGTCCCTCTCTATCCGCATGGAGCTGCGGCTGCCCCAGGATGCCACAGAAGTGCCCCAGCTCCTCTGCTTGGCTCTGCCTCCAGTCATCCTTCACAGTGGGATGCTCCTTGTCAGTGGGATCAGGAATCAGGCTTTCTCTTTTGGCTTGTTGCTCCCTGTGCCTCCTGGCCTCAAATTCCCTCTGGGGCTGTGGGTCACACAGCTGTTGTGGGGAAGCTGAGGGGCTGCTGGTATGACCAGCCCTCTCATGGGTTTGTGAGGACCTCCAAGGAAGGGACCCTACTTTCTTTGACCCAGGTAGTAGGGTCACTGGTGTGGAGCTTAGCTCGCTCCTAGACTTTCTGTCACTTCCGTAAATTGACTCCTGTGCTTCTCTACTTGGTACCACTTTTCAGACCTGAAGGTCTGTGTGGTGGAAAAGGTGGAGGCATCCCCTGCGATGGGGTTGGAGTGTAGTATTTTGGGGAAGTGGAGAAGGAGGCCTTAACCCTAGCTGTGCAAGGTGCAAACTGTGTGTGAAGGAGCTGCCTGGCCGCTTGCAATGCCTGAGCTGTGGTCAAGCAACTCCCACCCTGCTGCCTCCTGGATGGCTCTTCAGAGGCTAGTGATGAGGGACCAGTTTACAAGCAGCGTCTCCATCATGGTGGGGGCAGGATTACCTGCTCAGGTCCTTGCAGCACTGTAGGCAGAGCTGCCTGTCAGCTGTGCTGCCAGAGTGACTTGCTGGGAGCATTACAGAAACAAAGTTCATATGGCACATCTACATGGGTTCCTGTCGTGACTTCTGTACGTGCTGGAGACATGGCCCAGGTGGAGCCCCCCTGTGATGCGATGCCATCAGGAGCTGGTTGTTCTGCCCAGCCATGGGCTGGCCAGCAAGACCTGAAGCTGCCTCGCACTTTCCTCCTCAGGTCCTGCTGACCCTGGATGATGACCTGGACGTGGTGCGCAGGGACAAGATCCCAGTGTTCTGAGCCCTCAGGGCACAGGGGCGCAGGGACGTCCCAAACTGCTCAGCCAAAGGCACTGGGCCAACTGGTGTCTGTGGGGAATGAGCTTGCTTCCATGGCCAACAACCCCGTGGGAGCAGGGGAGCCAGATCCCACAGCAAGCACGAAGGGGTGCTGCGGTAACTGAGGCAGGACTGGGAGGGAAGACAACACTTGCTGCTTTCCTACCGCATCCTCTGGGGCAGGCACGACCCAGGGGCCGAGGACAGTGCCCAGCCCTCCGGCTTGTAGGTGCAGTGGGTGCTGGAGCCAGTGAAGAGGGAGGAAACTGGAGGTGTGTTTGAGACCTTTGCTTCCCTTCGTCCCTGCTGATGTGCTCCGCTTCCTCTCCAGTGAGCAGGCTTGATAAGTGTAATGCAGCTCCTCCTGCATCTGCAACTGGCACCTGTACCCTGCAGGCTGCTGCCCTCGGAGAGTCCCTTTGGCAGCACGGGGAGAGAATTTGGTTCCTGTCCTGCAGCCGCCGAGGGAGCAAAGGACTCCAAACTGAGGTGGAAGTAGGGGACTGTTTTCTCTTTTTTGTTGGAGAGGCTCCCCCCTCCTGTAGCTGGTGGGGAGCCATGGTAACAAGAGACTGCAGTGTTGGAGGGGAAATGGTGGACTAGAGCTGCCCATGAGTGCTCTACCAGAGGCAGAACCTCCCGCCTTGCTCTTGCAGCCTCTCTCACTTACTCACATTGAACAGCCTCACTTCACTCTGGTGACTCCTACACAGGCACTTGCCAGCGTGATGGTCTCTTTCACAGCACCAGAAGTGCTGTCCTCAAGTGACCGTAAGAGAGATGGTGTGGCGAAGCCGCAGCCTTGCATGCTGGGCAGCTCCTTGGCAGCTCCTGCTGTGTGGCCTTGCTAAAGGGGCAAGGTGGAATGGGGAAGCTGTCCAGCAGCCTCAGACTTTTTCCTCCCACAAGCTTGCTTTGGGAAAACTTGGCAAAACAGGTTTCCTTATAGGCTGGGAGTGTGGAGGAGGTTTTGGGGCGGTTGGGGTTGAGCTCTTCAGCTAAAGATCTGGACCAAACTTTTTTTTGTCTCCAACTTTTCTGCATCTGAAACAAGTTTTTAAATGGCTTCTGCATTCTTCCTGAATTCTTAGTTATTTAAAAAACAAGAATAAGGTGTGAATTATTTCAGGCCTTGCATCTAAAATGTGACCTGTTTTGCTAATTTTGAATTAAAAAGTATTCTTTGAGGCCTGCTGTCCTTATTCTTGTCATTGTCTGAGCACTTTTCCTTTGATGTATGTGCATGTAGTCAGTGATGCAAAGGCTCCATTCCACTTGTGCTTACCAAAGCAGATGACTATGGTAATTTTCTACTCCAAGAAGCCTGTATCTCCTAGCTTTTAAGGTTTTAAACTAGCTGGTTTTTATTTTTTCTAAGTTGGAGTTTTTCAAGATGGTCAATAAAATGAATGTTCCTAGCTCCCTGCTCTGCAGGTTGATTGGAATTCTTCTTGCTCCAGCTCTCAGCAGCAGCAGAGAGCACTTGGGGCAGAGGGGTGCCAGCTGCTGTCATCCTTAGGACCCTTGCAAACAGTTTCCTGAGCATAGGTGCAGATGACTTGCTTGTTCTCTTAAGCAAATTGCCTTTGAGAGGCTAAATAGAGTAAAGAACAGACACTATTGTTTGTCACTGTAGCCCCTTTGGCAGAGTGGAGGAGGAATGACAAAAGAGGCTGCCAGCCGCTATCTTCCTGAGCAGAGCTGCACTGCTCCGGAGATGTAGCTGCGTTTCAGGCAGGGTGTGCCAGAACACGCAGAAGGTGGCAGCGGTCTCTGTGTGCTGCGCTTTGGGCTTGACTTGCACGTTTGCCATGCAGATGGAGTTGTGAATGTTTCGTGTTTGAAATAGGGATAGGTTTCTCAGGCTTGTTGCGAAGCATGAGCTTCTCTTCCTTAACAGCATCACCATGGGCTGCAGGGAAGGAGATGACACTTGCTTTTGTCGGAGTAGCACCAGCAGTGGAGTATCAAGCTGAGGATAGTCCACGTTTTCCATTCAGCCACCCTGCAGCCTTGCCATATGTTCTTGGTGTGTCTAAAATGGTAGATTCCAATATTAGCGACATAGGCTTGCCGGCAGCTTCCTTTTTCTTCTCATAAGGAAAGACTGCCAGGAAGTCTGAGGTGCAAAAAACCTCCCCAAATCCTTACTGCCGAGTGCAGCAAGACTGAACCACCCCCGTCAGGGACTCCTGGTGGGGCTGTGGTGCTTTGTCTGTGCAATGGAGTCGCCTGGGTTTCTGTACCCAGAGGTGTATGAATGTTTGACCTGAGAGCTTTTTTGCAACATGTACTCTGTGCTGCCCTGTCCCTCTCCCTGCAAATGCAAGGGCTACTGTAGGTCCCCAGGTGCTGCACTTCCAGTTCTCTGATCAGTGAAACCAAAAGTTGTTGTAATAATACCTGGGGTGTGCAGGATGTGCTCTTTCCAGAGAGCTCTACTTGGAGGGCAGGTGGTAACATGCAGTGACAGCCCTGCTGCCAGCACCATCCATTCCCTCCCTTCTCTCTGCTTCTCTAGTCCTGGCCCTGGCAGCAGGAGCTGAGGTCTGGGGCACAGCTGCTCAGAGCCCTGCTGCATGGTGGCACCTGGAAGCTGCATGAAGAGCTGCAGCAGTAGATCTGTTGGGAGGTGATGTGTAATGGTCACATCTTTTGCTGCTGGGTGAGCTAGGGAGCAAGTGGGGCAGTGCTTTGGGGCCAGGACTGGGGGAGGCAGCAGCAGCAGAAGGGGAGAAAATTTCCTGATGGAGTCCTCATCATGGGCCTTGCATGTACAGTATCTTGCTCTAGCAAGTGCCTGGAAAACTTCAGGTTGAGCCCTGTGTGTGCCTTCAGGGTGGGTTACAAGGCTTTGTGCTGGGATGTGCTCACAGGACAGCAGTGCTGCGGTGGGCAGGATAAATCCCTGGGTGCTGGGGACATGTGGGGTTTGAACACAGCCTGCCAGCACCAGCAGGTTGAGCACGAACTCCCATGCAGTGCTAAACTGAAAGAAACCTCTACTTGAACCTTGCCCCTCTGGGACCTGGAGGGAGCTGTGTAAATCTTGTCTAGGGTGGGAGCTTGTCAAGGTGGGAGGCTATGCTGGGGTGATTAAAGGTGCTTGAAGTGGAGATACTACCCTGCTGTTGCCCAAGGCTCAACAGTTGGAGCATCTGCATGCTGTGGGAACTTCACTAGCCTTTAGTCTTTCAACTGCCTGGTTTCTCTGGTGTCCATGCTGCAATCACACCTTGCAGCTGCAACTGCACCATGTAAAGCATTCCAGAGCCCAGTGAATATTTTTACATGAAGTGGGCAAGTCCGGCCGGAGACTCCAGTGTGGTTTCTTACTAGAATTAGCAAATGCTGCCTCCCTCAGTTCCCTTGAGCCAGAGAGACAGGGAGAAGAGGAACACTAGTTAAAAAAACCTGTTGATCTTGGCAGATCATCAGAACTGGTGTACAAGCAGGTTTTTTGGGGGGGCGGGGGGGAGTGAGACTTGGAGGATCCAGTGTTGGATCCTGCCATTTGTGAGTCTAACCTGAAGTCCTCTTTTCTCACTGTGCTGCCTTCATACCCCTGCTTAGTCAGGTGCAGGATGGGCTTTCGCCTTGCAGGACTGCCCTTACCCTGTGTTTAGGTGTGGAGAAAGGTGTGAGCAGCTTTTCCTCTTGTACAAGTATGTTCTGCTTTTGATGTATTTTGTGGTGCACAGAAGTCAAGGACATAGGACAAGGTGTTGGGGTAGTAGGAATATTGCTTCTGTGGCAGACTGAAGAAGGGCTTGTGTGCCCCCAAATTTGTCCAGTTTTGGACACACATTTTCATAAAAGATATTCCTTCTCCCTATGTCTTCCATAGTCTGTAGTTTCAGACCTTGTTCCAAGCTTGTATTTGCTTCTAGCCAGGAAGGTGGTTATTTCCTCTAAATAGGAATGTGAGGAAAAAAACTAATGTTGAACAGCAGTTGGAAGACTGGAGGTAGGAGAGCAACATATGCGCTCGCTGAGCTAAGCAGAGATGAGCACAATATGCAAATGGCAAGGTGGTAGCAGTGCGGGAGAGAGAGGCTGGAGAACAGCACAGAACAAGCAGAAAAACTTGAGAATTAAATTAAATACAAGGAGAGGCACCTCAAGCCTAAGAGGTGGGAGGAAGGGTTGGAATCGTTTCCCTGCTGCTTCTGTGCCTCCAGCTTGATGCATCAATTTTTAAAATTTCCTCTTAGCTTTGCTCTGCCTGCTGGTTTCTGTTTGTACTTCAATTCTCCCACCCAGCGGCCGCATGGCTCAGCCTGATGTTGTGGCTGCAGGGGTATCTCGATGATTCTGGCTGGTGAGATGTCTGGCTGGGCATGTGGGCAGCTCTGTGTCTCCTAGCTGTCCTCATCAAGCTGGGCTATGCAGCACCTGATCTGCAGGTGTCACAGTGTTAGTTGGAGGTGTGGAGGGAGAAAAGCAAAGCAGCTGATGTGTGGGTTGTGTTAGAAGGTGGGGGCCCTTCTGCTGCCCATGGGCCAGTAGCAGGGTCCCTGCTTCCCCCATCATGTGCTCATCCCTCCTACGCTCAGCACAAACTGCTGTAACAACTCTTGAAAGGGAAGCAAATGGTTCAGTTTTCTGGTGAACCCCCTTAGTGGGTTTAAGTGGCTCGCTGCAGGGGTCGAGGGGCTTGAAGGAAGCAGGAACTGGCCTGGCTGGAAGTGGCGGCTGCCAGGTTAACTCTGTGTGTTGTGGAAGCTGTACCTGCCCAGGAATATCCACCCTAAGCTTTCCACAGTTGGTCATTAAATACTCAGGCTTATTTGCCATGTCATGAAATATATTTGCTGTTTTTATAAGCAAAAGAGCTACCAACACTCAGCTTTGTATAATTGTTGTGTTACCTCCTGCAATGCCCTCCCCATTCCCACATTTTTCCCAAGTAAAAGCTGGTGCAGGGCTGTGGCTGGGTCAAGCAATTCTGCAGGGCCAGAAAGCTGCTGCCAGGCAGGCTCTGCCCTACCTTCCGCGGTTGCAACGTGATCTGCCTCTTGCCTCTGCTGTGCTCTTCTCTTCACACAGCGCCCGGGCACCTGAAGGTGTCAGGAAACATAGGTAAAGTTGTTCTGTCTGGTACAACTCAAACTTTTGTAGAACGATAATAAAACCCCCTCACAGTTTAGGGAAGCTATTAGGATCTTGTGAGCTGACAGTGTTACAGCTACCACCAAAACCTCTGGGACGGTAGAAGAGCAGCCAAGGCAGGGGGAGTATGCTGCGTTTTGAAATGTGAAGGCACAGTTTTAGGAGAAATGTTAACTTGTCCACAGCTAAATGTAGATTTTGTGCCTATTAAAACAGCAGCACCTACACTGAGCAAAAGGGTCTTTGGTGGGGGGAAGTGAGCAATGACAGCAGCAGGGAGATATTGAGTTTATCCATGACATGAACAGGCTGTATTTGAGACTGAAGTATGCTGCCTGCGGGTATGCTCCACCTCTAGCTCAAGATGGGGGAAAAACACTTAGAGCCAGTTTCACTTGTTTTTTTTTTTTGTATGTGGTTTCCCTCACGTACACACGCCTGTGGCTGCACCAAGCGTTTGTATGAGCCCAGCAGACCCGAGGGCCCCCAGCAGCTTTCAGCATGGAGGACAAGCGGGACCCTCACTCCCCCAGTGCGCTGCTGGGGCCTCGGTGGAAACTGCGCCAGCAGCCCTGCTCCATCTCCCACAGGTAAGCACCACACCCGCATCTGTTGTAGTTAGCCAGCGGTGAGGGCATCAGAAGGTATTCAGATGCCTTGTGTCCTGTTTCCCCTCCTCTCTACTACGATAGCAGGTCTCTACAGCAGGAAACTTCACCTTTATGCAGTGTGCTGGCACAACTCTGACACTGAAGCTGGGGCTGTTGCTCGTGGGTAGTGTTTGGGGCGGTTAACTAGCCCTGCCTGGCAGCTCTCGGGCCTGAGCTGCCCTCTCAAGGCAGGGAAATTGGGCTGAGAGTAGGTTACTATGACTGCTCGGAGACTGTCCTTAGTCCTGCACATGTTGTCTTGATGTTCTGAACTACAGTGATCTCTGAACACAGCCTCCTCGTTAAACTATAGATACTGGCTGTTGCTGAAGTAACAAAATAGCAGCTCATTTGTCTTAATACTAAATTTTAATTAAAAAAAAAAAAAATCCATGAGGGCATCTTCCCTGTCCACCAGAATTTTGAGGTTTACAAGCAAGGCATTGTGGAGCCCCTGAAAGCAATTGTTTCCTAGCAATTCTGTCAACTCCTCCTCTATTATGCAGCCTCCTACAAAGCCTTTACTTACTTTGCAGCCTCTCTGCACCCGTCTCATTCAAACCACATCCTTTAGATTCAAACTGTGACAAAGGAACTATCGTAGAGCACTTTACAACCACTATGGCAGTGCGTGATGAGAAGCATTTTATAAAGCTGATGTTGTATCTTAACACAGTGATCACTGTCATCTGGGTAGGGACAGCACCTGCCACGCATTACTTAGATACTTCATTATCAGTTTATGTTTCTTCTGGATTATGTAGTGTTATATATCCAGATAAAGGGTGCGTAACTCTGGTCTATATCATAGAATGGTTTGGGTTGGAAGGGACCTTAAAGATCATCTAGTTCCACCCCCTTGCCATGGGCACCTTCCACTAGACCAGGCTGCTCAAAGCCCCATCCAACCTCGCCTTGAACACTGCCAGGCTTTCTAGGCTGCAAGCACATGTTGCTGGATCATGTTGAGCTCTCAACCACCCCCCCCAAGTTCTTCTCTGCAGGACTGCTCTCAATCCACTCCTAGCCCAGCCTGTATCTGTGCTTGGGATTGCCCTGACCCACATGCAGGACCTCCTACTTGGCCTTGTTGAACTTCCTGAGGTTTGCACAGGCCCATCTCTCAAGCCTGTCAAGGTCCCTCAGGATGGCATCCCTTCCCTCCAGTGTGTTGACCGCACCACAGCTTGGTGGTGTCAGCAAACTTGCTGAGGGTGCACTTGATCCCACTGTCCATGTTACCAACAAAGATGTTAAAGCGCTGGTCCCAATACCGACCCCTGAGGAACACCACTTGTCACTGTTCTCCACTTGGACATTGAGCTGTTGACCACACCTCTGAGTGCAACCATCCAGCCAATTCCTTATCTGCCACATGGTCCATCTGTCAAATCCATATCTCTCCAATTTAGAGACAAGAATGTTGTGTGGGACAGTGTCAAATGCTTTGCACATGCATATGTGGAGAATATACATACACATATGCAGTGAATACACATCAGTGGAGAACTATGACTGTAAATTCCCAGTCTCAAAAAAAAAAAAAAGCTTTTATTTTCACCTATCCTGAAGAGTGAAATGTGTGGCTTTCTATGGGAAAAGAAGTTGTACCAACAAGAATACAGTATTCAAAGAGCATTTTTGGTTTTTTTTAATAAAATACTATCATGTTCATATCTATACAAATAATTATTACAACTATTAAACAAAGTATTACATTTAACAATAGAAATCTCAGAACTCTGAATAAGATCATGGTTTGGGATATTTACACCTGAATGCAACACATTTGTAAAAAGATGTCAAAATAAACAGAACAAGATCTTATTTACAATTGGAAGATGATGTTCCTGTTCATTCATTATAGATTTCTACTGCAGAGTTCCTTTTTTCCATTACAAAATAGTAAGGGCTTTCCACCGAGGCTGTATCCAAGTAATTTACAGCTGTATAAAACAGAAGCACAGCAGAAAACTCTGGACTGAATATAAATAATTTACACCATGGAGGGCAACAGCATATTTGATTAATCTCCTGTGGCAAAATCTGTACTTGCTGCCCTTCTCACAGTGAGTGGGCAAGAATGGGGGTACAGCCCACTGTGGGCTTGGTTGTTTCGTATTTGTGATTGCCGAAACAGCAGCGCATATTGCAAACTTGGAAACCTACTTGTAAAAATACTTTTGGTGAGGCAGAAAGAAATGCTTTTTTCTTTAAATTTATCTCATAAAAACTGGTATCAGCAAATAATAAATGGCTTCTGTGTAACGAAGCAGGGCTCGTTTGGTATTGCCATGACCAAAACCCTTTGTAAATCTTTCACCGGTTCACAGAATAACTTGCTCTCAGTATAACTAGTGGGAATAAAGTGTTGGTGCTCTGAGGTTTTAGATTTACTCTAGGGATCGCAGAGGCAGTAGGAGGTCGAAAACACCCTCACACGCAAACCTGTGTCTGCACTGGCGCTCCTGTCCATGTGGCTGCTACCCGTGCTGGATCAGTGACAGCGGGAGAAGGGAACAGCAGTAGTAGACCACTTAGGTTAGGTGATGATAAAGAATGGAGCTCCTTATATCGCTGTATCAGAAAACAACACAAATTTTGACAGATTTGGTATAAATAGATTCAAAGCTACTCTGTCTTTCCAGTCAAAGTGAGATTATTAAGAAAGTGATGAGCATGAAACTTATTTGGGGAATAGCAAAACATCACAGCTCTTAGCCCAGCTGCCTACGCTCAGTCATCCAGAAATAGCGTGAGTTTGTGACCAAGTCCTTGAGCCAGGGCTGCGTGAGTACCTCTGCATAAGGTGAGAAGAGAACAGGAGATCAGAAATAACAAAATGACCCCTTTTCTCCAGCAATGCCCTCTACAGTTGCCCTGACACGATCTGTTTCCTGCAACAGCACTACAGTCACCAACCACCGCAGCAGCAGCACAGCTTTAAAGTGCAGTAGGAAATCTGTGCAAAATTCAGGAGGCTCTGTACTAGCACAGCATGTTGGTTTTTTTTTTTTTTTTTTGTCAGAGAGGTGCTCTTCCACCTGGGCAGCAGCATAGTGACTGGAGCAGGGAGCAGGAGCTAGAAAACACATTCCAGTAAGGCTCAGCCACCAGCTCAAATCACTTCAGTTCTCAGTTTCCTTAGCTGTTCTTAAATGAGGTCCTTTCTCTCAATGAAAAGGTATATAAATGTTAATATGTTACTGTTTTATTACCTGCTTTCAACTTAGTCTGACTCTGCTCTTACTCTCCTAGGCTTCTTAAGGGATTAATCAAGGACTACAGAGACATGGGTGCGGCCCAGCCCTACACCAGTTGCTATTGTCAGAAGTCACTTAGGCCAAGCTGAAAGCCACAGCTCCACAACGCTTGTCAGCTGTGGCAGTCCCACCCTAGAGGTAGTGCCGAACCTTTCCCTTCGGCTGCTTATTTTGCTAAATTAAGCAGTACTGGGTATTTTTCCTTTCTTCAAAGCCAAAACAAAACCCCCACCTAGTCTAAGTAACCTTCAAAAAGGTATTATGGAAGAGAAAATGCCATTCTCCACATAACAAATTGCAATTAAAACCACAAAATCTTTTCCAAATATATCTTGAAAACCAAAAGAACTGTTAATTGCCAGGTAATTTTTAGGAGGAAAAGATAACAAATTGTTGCTGTTGTAGATGTTTGCTGAAGAAAATGTATTTGTTTGTCAAATTGTTATTATAACAAGTAAAACAGAATTATTTGATCTGCTGAACTTACAGAAGCTCCTTTTTCAAACTTTTTTTTTTTTCCTCCCCCAAAAAACATGTATTGAAGTAAGGTGAACCTTCCTTAAAGTCTTATCAACCTGATACCTAAACACAACAGCTTCAATGGTAGGGAAAAGGAAAAATAAAAGAAAAAAGAAAGAATGGCAAAGATGATGCAATCATTCCTCTTTGTGAGGGCAGAGCCCAAAGCCCTGGGAAAGGGCCAGTGGTCAGAAGCTGAAACAGCGACCTGTCAGTGGCACAAACTGACCTACAAAACTAAACGCAAGAAGCCTGGTCCATGTGGAACGGCAGGAGTGATTAGTTTACCAAGAGGAAAACCAAAACAATTTCATAACTAAAAACTAACCAAAATTACTTAACATCTAATTTCCCCTCTTTTGATGTGAAATATCCAGTGCATCCACTGTTCTGTCTAAAGGCATATGAGCATGAACATGCGAGAAGCTGAAATCTGTGGCAAACGCAAAAGCTGCTCTTAAGCCAGGGGACCTGCCCAGATTCAGCGTTCAAAGACCATCTTGGACAGTCAATTAGACCAAAAGACTGCACAATAGAGCCAATTTTTCTTCAATTAATTGATCTAAAAAGCCAGTCAGAAGTGTAAACAACAGAATTTGGACAAGTGCATTTATATGAAGCTCTAGCAGATACATCTGCCTACCTTTCTTTTCACAGCAGCCTTCCTGATCTCACGCCAACGCCACAGGATCATTTAGTATCACTGATGGCACATAAAAAAACCTCACACTTGTATGTGGCTGAACTTCAACAGAAATTGCCGTGTTCAAGGAGGGTAATGAAATGGTATTTCTCCATCCTGGTTGTGGCAGATTTCAGAAAAAGTCCTGAGAAGGACAACAAAGTGGCATGGCAATTAACGCAGGAATCACCGTGCCCTGTCACAACAATGCGAGGTACAAGTGTCTAGAGAAGACTGACGGTCACATGGTAATTACTTTTGAGCCACATACTGCAAAACTGTGCAGTTCCTGCAAAATTGCAATAGTCTTTGTATGACTAAAATGCCTGTGCTGTGATTACCTGCGCTACAGGTATCCTGTGAACAAGGTCGCTATTCTTGGTCGTCTTTGTAAACAGAACAGGGGCACGTGAAAGTTAGTGACACTGCCTCTTCAGAAAATGATGTAAAACATTTTTAAAAAAAAAAAAAGCCAGAATCACAGCTGACATATTCTACTGTGAATACTCAGGATTGCATTTAACCTCGATATACTACCAGTGAAATTAACAGTGAAATCAATATGAAGGAATAAATATATAGAATAGAATAGAACAGAATAGACTATTTCAGTTGGGAGGGACCTACAACGATCATCTAATCCAACTGCCTGACCACTTCAGGACTGACCAAAAGTTAAAGCATGTTGTTAAGAGCATTGTCCAAATGCCTCCCAAACACTGACAGGCCTGGGGCATCGACCGCCTCTCTAGGAAGCCTGTTCCAGTGTCTGACCACCCTCTCGGTACAGAAATGCTTCCTGATGTCCAGTCCAAACCTCCCCCGGCGCAGCTTTGAACCATTCCCACGAGTCCTACCCGTGGATCCCAGGGAGAAGAGCTCGGCACCTCCCTCTCCACTCCCCCTCCCCGGGAAGCTGTAGGGAGCCGTGAGGTCACCCCTCAGCCTCCTCTCCTCCAAACTCGACAGGCCCAGAGTCCTCAGCTGCTCCTCAGAGGACATGCCTTCCAGCCCTCTCACCAGCTTTGTTGCCCTCCTCTGGATGCATTCAAGGACCTTCACGTCCTTCTTAAACTGCGCGGCCCAGAACGGCACACAGCCCTCAAGGTGAGGCTGCACCAACGCCGCATACAGCGGGATCATCCCCTCTGGAGCGGCTGGTCAGGCTGTGGTTGATGCCCCCCGGGGTGCAGGTTGCCCTTTTGGCTCCCAGGGCACACGCTGCTGGCTCGCATTGAGCCTGCTGTCGACCAGCCCCCCCCAGATCCCTTTCTGCAGAGCTGCTCTCCAGCCACTCCTCTCCCAATTTACACTTGTGCCCGGCGTTACACCGTCCCAGGTGCAGAATCCGGCATTTGGACTTGTTAAATTTCATTCCGTTAATGATAGCCCAATGCTCCAATCTATCTAGATCCCTCTGCAAGGCCTCTTGTCCCTCCAGAGAGTCAACAGCATCTCCCAGTTTGGTATCATCAGCAAACTTGCAAATGGCGCATTCAACTCCTGCATCCAGATCGGTGATAAACAGTTTGAAGAGAACTGGCCCTAGAATTGAACCCTGAGGAACACTGCTGGTGACAGGTCACCAGCCAGACGTAGCCCCATTCCCTACAACCCCTTGAGCTCTGCCCTTCAGTCCGTTCTTCACCCAGCACACCGTCAACCTGCTCATCCCACAGCTGGACAGCTTGTCCAGAAGGATGCTGTGAGGGACAGTATCAAAAGCCTTACTAAAATCCAGAAAAAACTAACATCCACCACCTTCCCTTCATCCGTTAGGCGGGTGACCCTAACACAGAAGGATATCAAATGAGTTAAACAGGACTTTCCCTTTGTGAACCCACGCTGACTGTGCCTGATGATTGCGTTGTTCTTTAAATGCCTTTCGATAGTACCCAGTATAATCTTCTCCATAATTTCTCCAGGAATTGAGGTTAGACTAACAGGTCTGTAGCTCCCTGGGCTCTTCCCTCACATCCTTCTTGTAAATTGGAATAACACTGGCGAGCTTCCACTCAGCAGGGACCTCCCTGGACTCCCAAGACCTTTGGTAGATGATCAAGAGGGGTCTTGCCATAACATCCCCTAGCTCCTTCAGTGCTCTGGGATAAATCCCATCTGTCCCCATGGACTTGTGAACGTTCAGCTGTTGCAACTGGCCTGTGTCAGTTTACAAGCTCACTCCTGTTTTCAAAGACATCATGAAGTAGCTTAGATTTCCCAGCAGAGGAAACTAATGTGGTACTATGTGAATGCCTGGAATGATGAGCAGGACTAACTTCTTTATATAAAAGTCCTTAAAGCCAGGGCTTAATTCTTCACTACTTTGTCTTGAAAGCCAAATACACCATTGCACACACAATGCCATTTAAAGAGACCAAGAATGGTGGTTTTGCTTCCCTCCGAAAGGTCTAGACGAGTATATAACACACAGCGCAGCTGCCGCTTCAATACCCCTGTCTTTATCATCCGCAACCCACGGAGCCACTCATCGTTATGGAACTCATTTCACCACCTGAGGGATCTACCGAGTTAGGGAGATCAATTTGATGTTGAGGACTGACCATCATTCCTAACCCTCCTGCTCTGCACAGGCCAGTTGCTGCCACTAGGTCAGTAACTACACTTGGCGGCCCATTTCACAGTCGAACTCAAGACAAGATGCCTTGCTGTGAAGTGAATTAAATATTCAATCTATTTTTGTTAAGAAACACAGAGAACTGATGCACCACTTAGACTTAGTGTCCTAAGATAAGCTCCATCTGAATTAAAAAGTGATTCCCAATGAGAATCAGAACCATTTCACTTAACTTTGCAGAAAAACATCAGACCTCAGGTTACAAGAGCGGAGACACTGTCAGGATGGACTACAGACACAGCCCAATTATTTTTTATGCTAAAGCCTCTTTAATTTCCTGGATTGGCGTAAACGGACTTAGCAAAATGAGGCCTGGGCAGTCAAGCTGTGGAAAAGCCTTTCAGGTCCCTCTTTGTGGGTCCTGTTCTTGGAGATGGAGGAGTATCTTTCTTTCTACCTTTCAAAATTAAAAAAATAAATAAATAATAAAAAAAAATCCCAGGGAGTCTGCTCCTCTGCCCCCCCCCCCTCCCCCGAAGAGGCATTGGTGAAGAACCTGTGACAGGTCCCAGGAGCAGCAAGACGACACACTGGTGGGCAACACACAAGTGTTTCAAGCTTGCCCTGCCCAGAGAAGAGGCCCCAGAGCAGTTTTTGCCACTCCCTGGCTGGTAGGGGGAGGACTGCATACAAGGAAACCTGAAGTTACTCTGTTATTTGAAGAACCAAAACCAGAATGGTATTTCTAAGCACATAAAAATAAAAAAGACAAATATTTCTGCCTTGTTTGACGAAAAAGCACACTGTAGAGCCATTAAATAAATAAAACTTACCTAGCTCTTCCCTTTCCTTTAAAAGAAACGGGACCGAAATTTGTGAAAGTACTGGAGGCTCAGCCAGCGCACGCACATTCACTCCATCTCTCACGCACATACAAGCGCATCCGCCTTCCTCGTGGTGCTCAAATCACAATGTCTTCCCGGTACGCAGCGTTTCAGTCTTGACACGTTCACGTTCCTCCTTCTACCACAATCATACGGGTTTAGACAAAAGGTGCATTCAAGTGCAGAGTACTGATATTAACGCGGGCCCAGATCCTGTCAGCAACGTTAAGTAAAAACTATGCCCCCAGGGTTCCCTGCTCATTTTGCAGGATGCTACAGGCTCAGTTCTCCTCCCATGTGCTGCCTGGTACAACAAAAGGCTGTCACTCACAGAAACCAGAAAGCTGGTGTTTGAGCGTGGGCCAAAGAAAAGGAGAGGGGGGGAAAAAGACATTAAGAAGGTGCTAAACAAGGTACAAAACCCACCCTGAGGTAACTTGCAGCATACGAACAATGAAATGGCAACAAATAGGACTGCTGTCTCCGCTGACTGCACCAGAAAGAGTCATAAGCTACATTAAAATGTTGACCACGTTCAGCGGTAATGGAAGCCATTGTTAAAACAGATCCAAACAAATTCTTCTTAGAAACAGTAAGTCATGGGTTAAAGAAATCTGAATTTTCTAAACCAGTATTTTTAATTGCTGACCATGGAAACACATAGTTATTTTTGCCAGGTAAAGTCAGCCTCAAGTCAAGTGCATGTGACAAGCTTCAAACAGACAAAAGCTGCAACAACAAATGCCTTTATCAATTAATGCTGCGTTAGCACAGACTTGACTTGTGTTGAGGCTCCTGAAGATATTTTACAAAGGAAAAAGAGAAACCCAAGCCACTTCAAGTTCATCTGTAGTTTCAGGAAAACGCACCAGAAAAGAAACAAAATCTGTAGCGTTTATTTCCTGTCTCCCATACGGATGCTCTCACTCCTTTCTTTACATCCACGTATTACTGAGGGTGGCCCTTACCCTGGAACAATCGGACATCAAACTTGATTGTTGGAAAATCAACAACCAGTATTTGCACAGCTCTCAATGTTGCATCCTTACTGTTTACTAGTAAGTAAGCATTGCTATAGGCACTGGTGCTTTAAAGTTAGTAAGGTGGATGGAAATACAGTGTGTATATAAATACGGAAAGTACCCATATACATACATTTAGGCAAACAAACAGTGATGCTATGAATGGTCTCTTCAGGGATGCCAGTAAGATCCACTTTTTTCTTCTTAAATATATAAACAGCGCATCAGTCTAGAAGTCAGTCTATCAGTTTTCATACAGCTGAGCTGCAGTCATGACCTAGAATATGGCTTATATTGTGGGCAGGTCGGTTTGAGGACTGCTTGGAAGAATCGGAAGCAGATGTGTTTGCAATGGAGAGCAAAGGCGACATTGCTGAACCATCTGGAGGAAGAGCTGTGGCTATTTCTGGAAACAAAGATGTTAAGTTAAAATTGGATAAGTGCGACGTGTTGGTCATGTGCATTGGCGGCATATCCGGAAGCAAAGGAAAACTTGGCTGAGCAAAACCAACAGGCCTGGGAGGAGACAGAATGGATCCAAATCGATTGTTTAAACTTCCACTACTCGGCTTCTCCGTGCTTGGGTTAGGAAACATTTGATTGGGAAAGTAAGGGATAGAAATGTCGTTGGAAAGGGTAGGGTGGGCAGGCGAGTAAGGTGGGTAGAAGGATGGCAGCGTATTCTGAGGATCAACTGGGATTAGAGCTGGCGTTCGAGTGGCACTAGGCTGAGTGACTGGTGGGATGAAAGAGGCATTGGCATTTATCGGTGGATTCATGCCACCCTCTGGAATAAAAGGGAATCCAAAATTCTGAGAGAGAGTATGTTGGTCAGGGGCCGCATTATCGTTAGACACTTGAGGGCCATCAGACATAAATCGGACAATGCTTCCTCTTTTTTCTATCGCAGACTGCTGGCGCCCAAGGATCATACTGCCGCTGGTAGACAGGGGAAGATGGGGAAGACTAGGGTCAAAGACGTTTCCATGTCTTTGATTTCCAGATCGATTCCTTTCGGGCTGACGTATTTTAGAACCTCCATTATCTTGCAGAGGATGCCTCGACCGCTGAGTAACTGAAGAATTTGGCTGACGAACAGAAGGTTGCCCTTGCTCACCATTTCCATGAGAAACTGCAGGGTGAGGATGTGTTGGCCTCACGACTCCATGCATGTTGCTAGAAACAGGCGTATTCATGTGGCTCTTGGTTCCATGACTGTCCGTCATCCTCATGGGATTGGACTTCTGCACAGAGATGTTTGGGCTTGTGTTGCGACCCTGAATATCTCCCGAGGAAGAAGAACTCGAAAAAGGAATATTCAAAGAACTGTTCCTTGTGTTAATTGCGCCAATAGACATGTCACAGCTCTCCCTACTCTGGCCGTCACCATCTCTTCGGATGTGGACGCTCTCCCGTGCTGGGGGACAGTTGTACTCAATTGTGGAGGAGGCGCCGCACTGTGTGTTCCTTTGATGTTCTGGGATTGATCTTTGGCTTCCACTAACTTGATCTCCAAGGTGAGGGGCAAGTAAACTCTGCATAAAACTTTGGTGGCACGTGTTTTCATTTTCCCTTGATGGCAGGGCATTTCCTGTTGGAATACCCTGTACTGGCTGGTACGGCAATCTCTTCTGTCTCTCTATGGATGGCCCAGGATTTTGACCGATTCGAAACACTTGCGACTGCATGCCCCTGAGGGATGACACAGAATTACCAATTTCACTGTTTCTCGAAGCCTGTACATCAAAATTGCCCGTCGGTTGCTGATTGGGTCCAGCTGGCTTGAATGTTTGACAATCAGAAAGCCGCTGCACATCTGAGCCAACTGTATGGTCGACAGATAAGCGGCCCTGCATATTATGAATCACCAACCCTTTATTTCTAGGAACATCAAGATAGCTTCTCATTTCAAGCTGGTCAGAAACCCTAGGGCCTTGGAGAGATATTCCTATTCTCTGTTCTGAATTAGAGGGTGTCTTCCCAATGAGCGCCTCAGCAGAGTAGCTGGAAACTCTATTTCTTTCCTGCCTATGCGGGGTGCATGTCATATCTGAGGGTCTGGTTACGATACTTGCCTGGGACACCATTTGCTGCTCTAAGCCCCTTGAGGTCATAAGTCTCTGCATCTGATTGTGCCCTGACACGTGTTCAGAAGCTGAACCTTGCTGTCTGCTGCTAACATCTTGTTGCTGTTGATGCATAATATCCTGATTTATATGGCTCTGAGGGTGGTTATGATGGTTTCTGCTTGTTGCAGGATTTTCACAGTTCTTTTCAGGCTGGGAAGCTCCAAAGTGCTGCTGCATCTGCTGCTGCATTTGCTGGTGGTGAGGATGAGGCTGACCACCTTTTTGCCGTGTTTGATCACTTCCGTGGTGTTTTTGCTGTAGAGAAAGTTGTGTGGCTTGTGTTCCCTGGATGAGATTTCGTTTCTTTTGCATCTGCACCTCCTGCTGTATTGTTCGCTGTTGGTGGACACTGTGGGGTTGAGAGTGGACTGAGTTTTCCCCGTGAGTGACATGGTGCTGCAGCTGATACAAGTGGTGCCTTTCTCTTAACTGACCAGCCTGCTGTTGCTTTAAGTATGGATGATTACTGTGAAGGTGAGATATGCCTGGAGCAGGAACATGTTGAATCGGCTGCAAGTGCTGCCCTGCCTGGCCTTGCTGCTCTGAAATTGAGGGCTGAGAACCGCACTGAACTTCAGTTTGTCTCAAAGCTGGCGTTACAAAATTGCTGTTGGATGGGAATAACCTACTGAGGCCATCGGTGTGCCCTTGATTGCTCACTGATGCCACTGAATTGGACGAATTAGGAGGAATCTGATTGACTAGCATCTGTGTTTGATCAGCAATACTCTCCGGCGTTCGGTTCATCAGCGCCATCCCTTCGAGCCTTATGGGTGTTGTCTGGCACTGCTTTTGCCTCTTTGCTGTAGAAAGCAGAAGGTCGTCTTGAACAGCCCGCTTGGCAGAGTCTTTGCGACCTTCGTGATTTTGCTGCTTTAAGTGCGATTCCTGCAGCTGGGTAGCCTGCATGGTGCTTGCCCTAATAGCATTCAGTTGTTCCTGAGCATATTCACTCATCATAGTGGGTCCTGGAGACTGATTGACATACGTGCTAGATGGGAGGGAGAGGCTCACCGTTGCAGGGACACTTGCTGGCTCTGAAGACTGGGATAAACTCGAGCAGCTCACAAGGGGATGGACAATGCGACTCTGGTGTATTAGATTATTCACGCTTAAACTGGTTATGCTTGGTGACTGGGAAGCAGAAATCTGCAAAGAAGCGTTTGAGGTTTCCGCACCTCCTACAGAGCAGCTTGGCTTTTCAACCTGTCTATCGACGTTTGTCTGTACTGTATCTTGAGCACCGAATTTGTTTGGTGCCGCTTCCAATGGCCCTGCATTGTTTTCTTTCACCGGTTGAGGTTTAAAAGGCTGTTGCTCTCTCTCCAAAGGTGCAACCTCAGTTGACTTCGAGATGGCATCCCTCATGTTAACCTGTATTCCTCCTCCACCTTTCTCAAGGTTTTCCTGGTCAAAAATAGCTCTCGCTGCAAGAGCTACAATGTCGGTCTGTTCTGAAAATGTGCAGCTGTTACAGGTACTGGTTGAGGTGCTGCTAGTAACATCTTCTCTGGTGGTATCTGGCAACATAGATGCAACTGAGAATCCTCGACTGCTGCCAGAGCTAGTTGACATCGGGGAGTCTGCCTGCCTGCTAGCGATAAGGGAAGCACTGACTACTTCCTGATCGGAAATGCAGGAGTGATGCTGGGAGAGAGTATCACCTTCCGTGTTCATTAGCAAGAGTTCCTGCTTCTCAGGCAAATCAACATTTGATTCTGCTGATTTAGAGTTTTCCATGGGAAAATTAGAATGCTCCCCCTGAACGGTAAACGAAGAGGTTTTTTCCACAGCTGTTCTTTCTTTCGTGAGATCAGACAGCATTTTGGTTAGACCCTGTCCTTCCAACAAGTCCGCATCTTGCATTACCACTGAGGAATCCTGCGCAACGTTGCAGGACTCCGAAATCGTTCCTGCCTTGGAAGCACGACCTGCTGTGCTGCTGTGTGCTGCTGATGTCCCAGCAACCTGAGAATGTGTCACATGTGCTTCGGTACGAGAGGACGTTAAGGTGTGGGGGGGTTCACAGGGTTTGGGAGATTCTGACAAGGCAGGGCCGGTTGGTGGATGGTTCTGAGACCCACAAGCCTGCTGGCGAGGAGCAGCATCTTTGGCAGTCGGCGGGACGAGCGCTGGCTGCTCTGACACCACGGATGCCAGCGGCGAGGAAGCGGGTGCCTCTGCCGAGCTCGGTTCGGGGACGGAGCAGGTTTTGGCTGCCTGTTCAGAGCTCGCAGTCTCTTTGGGATGACAGTCAGAAGCACTGACGCCACTCGATGCTGCCACACTGCTCGCCTGTGACGTCGTTAAAGCTTGCGGTACTGCTGGAGCGTTTTCAAGCAGCCCCTCGCCGCTTGAATGCTTTGCCGCTGTTTCCACGGGAGGACAGTCCGCCTTCCCTGCGTCTTTGCAAGGAACTGCTGGGCAGGACACTTTACTGTTGACTGCCTGGTGTTTCTTTGTACTTGGCTTTTTATTTGTCCTTTTTGATTTTGCATTGGATGGCAAGCCAGCAGCCGCTTTTTTGGGGGAAGCATTTATTGAATTAGATGCACTAGTTAATACTGAAACCTCCGCGGGTACTGACGATGCCACAGAAGTTGGTAATGACACACAGTTAACTGTGGCAATCTGGTTATTGACAGTTGTGGGATTGGTAGGGTGGCCGAGAGACAAGTGTAAGCAGCTCTGTCCAGCCATTTGCGATATGCTTTGATTGAGGTTAGCTAAAGCACCAAATGTATTGAGGGCAACATTGGTATTTGGATCTTCGCTGGTGGTGGGTTGAATAATTTGCATAGGGGCTTGATTTGAAGCTCCAGATGTAGACATCACAGGCTGCAATGCAAAAAGCTGCCCATTTAATGAGATAGTTTGAGGATGCTGTTGATTGGACATTGTAACTGAAAACGTTTGCGTAGAGCTAGAAGATGTCAAAGAAGATGGTCTCGGTAATATATGGACAAGGTGTTTCCCTCCAAAAGTCTGTGGAAGAGAGGCATTTTGTACGGAGCTGCTAGAGTTCGCGATTGCAGTCGGCCCATTCACGGGAACTCTTACAGAAGCAGAAGGCTGAGCGGAGAGGAGGGGAAGAGGATTCTGATTAGCAGCTTGTATAATTACAATTTGCTGACTAACATTCTGGCTGGGAACTTCCGCTCTCACAATCGGAGGGCACGGAGCGGGGTTTGGAGGCTGGAGAATGATGACGTTCTGGTTAGCTGGTGCTCCTGTAACAGCGGACGCGACTGGCTGAGCCATCTGAATCACCTGCATAGCTGAATTTAATGGAAGGATATTTCCTGCAGCCTGAGTTTTAACCTGTGGCTGGCTGATTAATGGCTGCATAGGTAAGGGTGGGCAGGAGGGTAAGGTAACCACAATCTGTTCAGCTGCCTGGCCATCCCCCGGCAGAGAAGTATTCAAACTGATACTTGTAGTCAAAGGCCTGCTATGAGCAGAAGATACAGTACCAGCACCATTAACTGGCTCGTTTAATAGTGCAGTCATTATACCGGATGGTGTTTGGCTTAGTGGCTGAACAGTATTTCCCGCTAGCTGCAAAGTTGTCCATGTGGTCTGTGTGTTCCCAGCTGAAGGCATCCGTGTAAGGCTACTCATATTTTTCAAGTCTGAAGTGCCAACACCTGAAGAGCCTGAAAAAGTCCAGCAGTTCTCTAAGGGACTGGCAGGCAGAGTGCTTACTGCCGTCACAGCCTTAACTCCTTCTGCTGCAGAAGACACAGGCATTCCAGCACTACTTACTAAGTCTGTACTTTTGAGGACATTTACAGAGGAAAAACTCTCTGCAGTAGACAGTCTCACAGATGGCACACAAGCTGTGTCCGTGGTCGAAATGACACAGCTTTCCTGAAGGTCACTCCTTGAACTGTGTGTATTTGAGCAAGTTGCATTCACCTGTTGAACTTGGGAGGCTTCCGTGGAGGCACTGGAAGGAAGGCTGATTCCCTGCAGGAGTGTTTTCTTTGTTAATTTAGTGCCCTCATCATCGTTTTTCCTTTTGGGCAGATTTTGATCATTCTGTGGTGCATTATTTGAAGAACACTGCAGTTCCTGTTCTGTTCCAGATAGAGATGCGCTCTGCGAGCTGGCAGTAGCAGCAGCAAGCACGCCTCGCTCGTTCTCCGGGGTGGAAAGCTCAAGAACGTTTCCTGCTGGAGCTGTCTGAGCAGATGCCAGTGGAGAAACTGTAGTTTGCGACCATGGCTTGTTTTCTGTGGGGTAAATACCAGAAATCGTCACAGGAGTCACTAGGTTGCAAGTTCTCTGGACTGGCACAACATTGGCTGTTTGCTTTTGTAAATTATGACCAACATTAAATGTTATTCCCTGGACAGATGCTCCCTGGTTATTTCCGTTGGGTTGACTCCCATTTGAATAGACAATGATGTTCTTTTGAACCTGATCACTGGGAATAACAACCGAGACTTTTGCATTCTTGAGATTTCCCTTCCAGTGGATTGTAGGGTCATCATACAGGCAAATATCATTTGCTTTCAGTAGTTCGATGTATCTCCCGTTTTCCTTTTGCAGTTCATCCAACTGTTTCCGGAGTTTTTTTATCTCTTCAGCTACAAAACAGTGAGAGCACTCCATTACATTGGCACTAGCACAAATACTAGGTAATGTTCCCACATGACTTGGAGAGTAAATACTATGCAGTATTGAAATAAATTGTTAATAATGTATGCTCTCCTAAAATGGTTAACATAACATAACTGAAGACTCTCCTCCTGATAAGGCTCTCTACTGAGCAGGAAAGTGAATGAACTTCACAGACTATTCTGTTACCAAAAGCAGGATATGTCAAATTATTTAGTTAGAAATAACATCAGGACTAACTTAGATGAAACTGAACACCAATCAAACTGTTTAATTACCGGAGGAAATACAAGCACATTAATTTATCTTTTTCTTTCCCCTGCTCCTTTGCAAAGACTAAAACTGTTTTTATTTAATTGATAATCTCATGGCTTTCCAGGACAATTAAGTTTCATTACATCTAAAAATGATATGCAAAATTAAATACAAAGCACTTATGTAAAGCCATAAAAAATGGCAATACACTTGGAGACTGCTCACCTAACTAGGAAAATCACCTAGGTTTTTCAAACCCAATTACATCAACAAGATAAAAATAAACTATTTAGAATTCCATTCTATGGGTAGAAATAAAAATCACAAACCGCAACATTAGCTCTGAGAGTATTTCTGTCATACCTCCATCACTGTATTTTTACGCATCTGTTCAAGAAGACCTTATATGATGCATTATATTTTTATAAAATAGGCTGTTATCACTGCAGCATTTGAAAGGAAAAAAAAAGCTCTATGCATGAAGGAAACTCTGTGTTTTCAATGAAAAAAATTGAACACTGAAGTTTGTCAGAAATCATTCTGGTCACTACAGTAGAATAAATCAGGACGGAATCTATTAAATTGTGTTGCATCACCTATAAGCTCTGTAATTACTTTGCATCACAATGCGATTGCTTCATTATCTCATAACTATGTGCAAGAACACTTGGGCATTCTCTTGGCTTCTTGTTTCAATATAAGCAGCTCTATTTTTCCTGTATGTGCATAATGTTTTGGGATTCCCAAGTTTGTCAATCCAGGCTTTGTTGTCAGTCAGTACTAACAGACGCAGTGGAAGTGAGTGACAGAAATTCTAGAGCCTCCAGCAGCATCTGTACTTACCCTGTTCATTGTTCCCTCCATTTAACAGGAGTTCATCATTCTGTCTTTTCATTTCTGTTATATACTTAAAGGCCTGATCCAGGATCATGTTCTTGCTCTTTAAAAGAAAACATATATATAAAATTAGGAGAAAGGTCTATCATTGGTAGATCCATTAATGATGAGATTGCACTTGCTCCAAGAGGTCTCTACCTTAAAAATGTGCTAACCCAAATGATTCTCTGAATATTGTTGGGTGGGGGTTTTTTTGTTTTGGTTTGGTTTTTTTGTGTGTGTAGGTTTTTTAGGTTTTTTTTTAGATGAACCACAGGTTTCATGAGTGATATTGACCCTAAAATGCCACGAGTTTTTACAGAATAACATTTTCAGTGCTGCAACTGACATTTTCCGATGCCTGAAGCTAGATACTAAGGCCATGGAACCCGAACAGCAAGCATAATTTCTTGCTGAGCAGCCTAATAAACATATACATCACATGAAACCTCCAGGATACTGCCTTGTAAATATTTTATTAGGAAAGAAACAAACATGGAACAATTATCCAGGGAGGTGTATGCATAATTTTGAAAGTAACATGCTGGAGAATATGGGAAGAGAAAATATGCCATAACCCCTCCACCATCTTCCTTTTATGAAACTGTGCCTATTCTGCCTGCAAAACCCCTTGTTCACTTCCTAATTTCTTCTTCTACTGTTCTGTAGGAGCAGCCTCTGCGGTAGATTGCCCTGTCTTGAAAAAGATGCTTCTGTGCATCAACTTCAAACCATTTGTCTTGCTTCATATTTCACAAGGAGAGTGTCTTAAATTACTATTATTATTTCACTTTCTGACTTGCTTTCATCCCATTATGCGAAAGATGACAAAAATAAGCACGCATGCAATTTTATTTGCATCTTTAGGACATTAAGTGATCACCAGCAAAGGGCTGAGAAGGGATTGGAGAATGACCTGAAGAATGATCTTGCTTAACCCATAGCTTTCCCCACTCAGGCGTCATACAGACTACATTAAACAGCATCAGTAGAAAATGATTTGACAAACAGGAGTTGCACGACGTAACCAGCAACCCACTGGCCAGATCCAACCTAATTCTGCCTAGCCTGCCACCCCTCCTACAGAGGAGAGGGTGAACAGCTATCCATCTGCTCAATGCAACAGGGCAGGCAGCAGCCGAGACAGGATTTTTACCTTCTGTTGTTACGAACGTTCAGGCACCCTAACGACAACTTTAGGAAGCTGTGAGTCAAACGCACAGGCAAACACCAGCAAGCTGACCAAATTGCTATGAGCAAATTAGTCTAGCTTATACCTGCTCAAAAATACTGTATGTGTGAATCGAGGAGAAAATCAGTCACATGTCCGACTCGTACCATTTCATTCCTTTAGCAGTCATATGCCACACTTTCAGATAAAAAGCTCAAAATCTGTGTAATTACATTCATGTGGCCCTGCACTTCCAAAAAGAAAAATTCTATTACAAATAATTTTTAAAATACTAATAACTAGTAATACTTTCAAGCATATTAATTCAGACAGTTCTGCCTTCTTCCTAAAACAAATAGCAAAATAAGTATTTATACTTCTACAGACAAGCAAACACACAAGCATTTTATAGGAAACTTGTATGAACCTCTGAATAGACACTCACCTGCTTAAGTGCCGGAGAGCAGGGAATGAGTTCTCCAATTCTGTTTATCCCAGCATTAATCTTCTTCTTTCGATGTCTCTCCACTAAGCAAAAATAATATGTGGTGTGTCGTCTGGTTGGGCAAGTCAGCACAACAACAGCACAACTAGTACCAATGTAAGGGCTTATAAAGACATTATTTCATGACGTATTGGATCCTTTAGTAACTTGAGAGAGGAAAAAATTCCTCTAAAGTAAACCTGAGTTACTGAATTAATACTCAGTAGAACCAAGAGCTGTAACATACACAGCGATATCTTTAAAAGGTGGGGGTGTTCTGGACCCCTTTGTGGAAAAGAGGAGTTACTGCAACTCAGAATTTGTGTTTTGATAATGCTTTTTAGCTGAGTTTTATGACACTCTCTTCACAAGGCAGATTGATTAAATTTAGGCATACAGAAAGCAATGAACCAAGATTACGGAAAGAGTCAGTTTCAGATTTGGGAAGAAAATATGTATCTCTTAAATACTAATGTCAAGTTTCTTACCAAAAGAGAAATAAATTAGATTTTACCAGTTTTCATTCTTAATTTTCAATTTATATTGGTGGAGCAGCCAACACTGAATATAGCTGAAGCTCTAGGTATATGGACTATTGGTTACACTTTTTTATGTTCAAAGGTGTAACTGTTCCACAAGGTCTAATTATGACTGGGAGTAAAGAAAATATTGAATGAACAGTATTTCCAGTGAATTACCTATTTTGGAGAAGGTCAGAAAATGCTTCATTTACAGTCCTCTAGTGACATCATTTACCTCTTCATGAGGCCTAAACATTGGCACAAAGGGTCTACACTACAAGTCTAGCAGTGTAAATACCTTTGGACATGTTTTTTTCAGACAGTATTGATCTCTGTTTTCCACCCACCAGTCAGCTTCTTTCAAAAATAGTTCACTCTCATGTAGCTATTTTTTTGACTGAAATGTTTTGGTGTTCTATGCAAACTAAAACTATTAAATGCCTTTTTCCCAAAGAGCCTGAAAAAAAAATTCTGTTGTGGCTTTGTCAAGATTCAAATCAACGTATTGTTTGTTCATTGTGCTGAGTGGTTTGCGCAGCTGGGCTGCTTTTGGTGGCACACAGAAACACACAGTGATCCGCAGGTGATTGTGCTCCTTTACAAAGGATATACGGATTTAATGTAAGGAATTTTATTTCAGTAGTCTGTCACTTCAATCTACATTTCTCAAACTACTAAATTATTTTTTGTATTTCAGGACAGACTGGTGGTGTTGACAGAGACAGGCCTAAATACACTAAACACAGCAAGACGAAGTCTCTTCTGCAAGAAATTTACCATATAAATCAGAGCAGCTGTATAAACTTTAAAACACGTGATCCTTGGGACTTACTTTTTTATGTATCTTACTAATACCTACAGGTATCACAGTGGTTATTACAGTTAGTGTAGTGCTATTCCTTTGTTTTGATAAGATTTTCCACGCTCTACTCAGCTTGTCAGATATTAATGACTAAGCAAGCTACAGGGCTGCAGGGAGCTTGTCCCCACATCTTGCAGAGTTCAGCCCAGTAGATGAAGACTTTGGAAAGCTATGTGCATGTAAAACAGGAACTGCGGCAATCTTAGCAGTAAACTTGGTAAGACTATTTCCTGATACTTCTTAATCCTTAAGAAATTGGCCACAACCTGTGCACAGCCTGACAAGCACTATATTCCACAGCCTTCACATGGAAACTACTCAGTGTTTTTTTCCAGTTGAGTTTGTGAGGACCACACAATAGTGCTGTTTAATAAAAGAACTGGAATCAATTTCTTAGGATAAACCAGGCCAAAAACCTGTCAGACTCTTCCCCGGTCCATCTTTCTGCTGCTACTTGTAGAAGATGCCATTGGAGCTAGACACTAGTCGCTGCCCGAGGGATGCAACTCCCGCAACATACAGCCGGTATTTGCACAGGATTTCTGGGATGCCAACATCCAGGTGGGTGCCTCAGGGACAAGCTACAGGAATATTTCTAATCCAGGGAACCTCTAAAGCTCTGTAATCTTGTACTGTGAAAAACAGTAAACTAGAAACAATCAAGAAGCCCTTCTGCACAGATATTCTATACAAGGTCACAGAAAGGTGTTTGGTAGGCTGAGGTTTTTAAAGTGTAGTAAATTCCTACAGAGCAACCTTCTCCATGCAAAATACATTTTACTAGTTCAAAGCATCTGTGCTTATTTCCAGACCGAACAACAAAGCATAATGTTCCTACCTGCATTATGTGTCTCCCGGTTTTTCTTTCTGTGAAGCGTAAAGGGAAAACAGTGATGTGAAACAGAAGGAAAAAAATCTGCATACAAACAAATATTTCTTTTATTTTCCATTACAGCTAAAAATACTAAATATTATATTCTGCTCTGTGAACAAGAACATAGTAGAAGGCACACTCACAAGGACTAGTCTTAGACATTGGTATTAAATAGTTTCTAACAAAAATCCATTTGTGTTCAGACTTAAATCAATTTCAGTGTAACAAGGCACAGCATAATACTCCATTTGATTATTGTTACGTATTTATAAGGCAGAGCTGGATTTTTATGTTTGTGTTCAGCGACAACTATTACACTATTCCCAGTGTTCAATAAGGCCAAATATTAAAAAAAGTTAGTTCCATTTCTGACCAACAAAGTAGTTAAGCCTTTGTTTGAAATGTTGCTTTTACATTCACTGGATTAATGAAACAGGAGAAAATGTTACCATGCAAATTGATTTTTCCAGACACGTTACCTTCAAACACCATACCTTCTGGTATCAAACATGCTTCCTTTGTGTAAGAAAACAGAATTACCATTCTTCTGCAGTTGTTGTTCTTTACTGCCTCAAAATTTTGTCTAGGTATAATTTGGGCATGTGGGGGTTGTCTTTGTTTTCAGATGTTCACCCGGGATTTCTGGACTGATGACAACCAGGTCAGAATCATTGTGCAATGACTCAAATTGCTTTGCTGGAAGTCAATAAATCCCAAATGTATACTCTACATATATAAATCAGATGTACTGTATACATGCAGTAAGCCAAATACTTTCAGGAAGTACAGTAAAGCAAAGCACATGTTTTCTGGAAAAAGAAATACTCCGGGGTGTGGGGGGGTGGAAATCCTTCAAAATATTTCTGTCCAGCAACGCACTCTCAGTCTAGGCATTTGGCTAGAGTATGCAAAAAGCAGAGTAGCATCTTCTGCTCTCCTTTCCCACTGTTACAGCACAGTCCAGATGTAACAAGGGATCTGAAGTGAGAACGCAAGATACATGTGGGCAAGATACATGTGGATGACGTGTGATTACTATGGGGCATGTATCCTTTATGCTTTGTGTTGATACACATTTATTTCTGGTAACTCACCAGAAGTAGTCTGCATCTAGAGTAACTTAGATGACAATTACAAGAGAGTAATGTTACTGCAGATGGTCAGACCTTTGGAGACATTTGCTAAAAAATAATACCTAAAGATTAACATCTTCAAGTCAAACAAATGCTAACTGAAGCCTGCACATCTATTCTACAACTATTCAAGAAGTGATGAATCTTCTGTTCACTGAAAACTTGTGCCACCAGAACAGGAATGCATGTAAACTATCATTTAAAATGGTTTCTTATTTTACAGTAAACAACAGTTCTCACACTTACACCCTAAACAATCTTCTGCCAGTCAGAATTGATCATATATCCTAAATATGCACAAGAATATAAGGGCTGGAGAGACCCAGCTGCACTTTGATTCCCATTACCAATACAGAATCCAAAACACTCTACTAGTGAGGTAAGAAAGAGTCACAAAATCCATGAAGACTGAAAAAAATTCTGTAGGACAAATCAATGCTCTCTCTGAGCTTTTCTTATCATAAATCATATCCTACATGGCCACCTAGCCATAAGATGAAAGCTGTATTTAACTAGGGACTGAATGATTCCCCTACCAATCAGGCATTAGATCAACATGCTACTACAAAGGAATGAAAACCTGGAAAAGTTGTAATGAGCTCTGAGTCACTTTGTTACAAATTTTGGTCATAGTGTTGCTGTTCAACCTCAAAATGTATTTTGAGCTCCAGCAGAGATTCCAGATTTTAAGATCCAGATTCCACTGGGAGTTGAGGAAGAGATTTAAATTACTCTGTCAAAGTGAGTATAGTGACCCCCCAATATCTACCGGGAGTCTCCGCAATAACACAGGCTGCACTCTAACCGAGGTGGTGACACAGTTTTATACACATTAGAGTAGTCGGTGTAATAATCAAAGCATCTCCGTTGCCCAGGTGGCCCAGGTAGACATGTCTTCGACAAATAATTTGGCATAGACAGGGAAAGAGAGAAAGGGAGTTTTGCAGCCATAGTTCCCTAACTTTTGGATCAACCCTGGTCAACTCTCAGAACTTCTTGTCAATACCGTTACTGCCAAACTTTTAGCTAGAAACTTCATAACTGCGACATGACTGCAGACTACGGAACCACAAAATAGTCATTTTCCCACAGAAACTCACCGATGTTGCTTCTTAGTAGGTGTCTCATTTTCTGTCATCTCTGGCATGGTTTCGGAGAAGAGAGCCTGAAGAAAATTGTGGAAGGAATTAACAACTCCTGCACTCTTCTGAATTCTTAGCACACGACATTCATTACATTGTTCTGCCTTTGACCACAAGAACAGGGCCACACTACGATGTACGCACAAGTCCATCACCTTGATGTAGAGCAGCTGGTCATATGAGCATTAAAAATGAAGTATGTTACCTATCAGGGTGCTTTGTGAACCCCTGCTGCCTATGACAAATAGGTTTCCATTTCCTCAAGTACTTTAAATATAAAACCAGGTATAATCCCAACTACTTTAAGGGAGCAAGAAAGAAAATTAGAGTATATGATTGTTTTTTGAATGGGAGGAGGTACAGCTGAACTCTCTTTCATCAGCCCTTCCTAACTGAATATGCATTCAATTCCCAGTTCTACATAAATCATGAATACTAAACAAAATACAAGCTACAATGAGGACATTTTATTAAATACAAATTTAGAGTGCTATTAATGTAGCAAATTACAGAACTTGCTATGGAATTAATGTACAGCTTAAAATGGCTAAAAGTGACACCCTATGCTCTCAGATATATAAAATTCAGTTAAAAATAAAGTTATGAAATAGTTATACACAACAGCCTAATAAATTGCACCTCACTTGTCCTCAGCTTGAACACATCAGTAGCCTGTATTTAGACAAACAAAAACATTACAAAAAAATAAATAAAAGATGAGATTAAGTCAATGATGGTCAAATGTGTATCTACCAGAGGAATGAATTTTAGAGAGCAAGTAACATGAAGTATACTGTAGATGACAACAGGAAAAAATAAAAATCTGTTTTTTGATAAGGCTGAGCTCTGTATTTAGTTTCATGCTTCTGCTCATTCTCTCACCAACCAACCTGTTGTTCCAACTCTTCCCATGGGCCCTCAGACTCCTCGTGGCTTCACCTCTCCCTGGCTCCTCCTGGAAAGCTCATCGGCTTCTTTTAACAGGCTTCGTATCTTTAGGGTATTTTTTTGTTTGTTTGTTTGTACTGTAAGGAAGTGGGGGTGGCTTTTAATATAACTTTCAACACCAAGCAGTTGTTAATGTAAACTGAGCCTACTGTTACTGACACTAACATCAAAAAAAACGGAAAAAAAAAAAATCATTATGAACCAGAAAGCCAGCCATCTATAGAGCTTCCCAAAGCACTGAAGCATACACATCGGAAAGGGCTGCACGTGCACGTGCCTGTGCGTATGTGTGCGTAAAGTTAACAGAAATAATCTTTATTGTGCCAGAACAGAACTGGGATGCCATTCGCCAGTCTTTATACTCTAAAAGGTTAATTGAACGTAGCACTCTCATTCAGTAAAGATTAACTGAGGAGAAACATTAGGGCTGATGCTGTTGACCACTCTACCCCTTCTTTAAGTACTTTACCTATTCCTGTGAAGGCACAGGAAATGTTGGCAAACCATGAAGTAAAGCAAACAGGCAATATCCTGCAAATAGATCCAGCTTGGGGAACTTGAAGTGCCTGAAGTTTTCAGGAACCTAATTCAACACCTCCACCTACACAACAGTGTTCACACCATCACAAAATTAGACGCAATCCCCCAAGACAAGTTACAGAATTCCACCGCTCCACTGGGCGTTACATACAGCCTACCTAAAACACAATCTCCAAAGATTTCCCTAGCATCGCTTTGTATTTATATTTCTCCACAGGTTTTGCTTTCTCCATTCTCACTGACCATGCTCTGCATAAGTTATGAAAAAACCTGACAGAGTGAACGGAGTCCTTTACTGTGGGAGAAAGTAGTGGTGCAACTTCAGCCCTTTCATTCATTCTATTACAAATTACGTTGTGTTACTTCATCTGAAAAACAGATTCCTTCTCCTTTAAATCCATTTTGCTTAATTCGCTAACAATTTTATTTTTGTTTATACGTAGTAAGACTAGTCCAGTTGGTATCTCAGGTCCCGCAAGTTAGCGAACATCCACAACTCTGAAAGCCAGGAAAGCCAGTTTTCCACCCAAATATAACAAATATAACTATAACTTATCCCTCCTGTGTGTAGCTGGTGATGGTCAGTAGTACTTACTCACTTACTCTAGATGCATTCATTGTATCAGGTGATGATGAAGGGGCTAGCTGGGAGAGTTTAGCAGGCATGCGATTCTGATTAGTTAAAAAAAAAAAAAAAAAAAAAAAAAAAAAGGAAATCTGGTTAGAGCCCAGCCATCTTTTACACTATTGGCAGCCAGAGAGATGCTCACACATAGATTGAGAGACTGAGGTCAGCACACCTTGTTTCAGTGGGTTTTTTTCAGTTGTGTCAAAGCAGCCCAGCAGAATCTATATCCATTAAGGCTACCAGCAAAGACAGGAGAAGCAGAGCAGCTAGCCGGTAACGCTACGCTCTCATATATCCATCATTAAGACAATACCTTGTGTATCAGGTAAAATAGCTATTCAGGGTGTCCTTTAATTTAGCGTATACAGTACTTTTTCTGTTTAGTGAAGTAAGGATGTGAGCACAGAGTATGTGGACATAGTTCTGCTACAGCAAAGCTCACAAACGTCATGCATAGAAAAAGGAAGATGCTGGATTGCATCGTGTGGCAGTCACGTACCCTGTTTCTTGGCTTTTCTGCACCATCTGTAAGGACAGAGTTGATGTACCTGTTATTGGGCATTACTAGACCACAGCAAGTATGCTAGCAATCAGAGCAAAAAGATTAAAGAGGTCATAATTTTGATGAACTTAGCATTTTTGAAAGACTAATGCATTCACCAAGCAACCATATTTTTTTAATCTTGCAAATTTATACAGTTTCAGAACCAAAGGAGTATTTCTGTATTACAATGTATTTAATACAGAAAGCATTAATGTGAATTTAGATGGCCAGCTATCATGCAAGGCTACAGATAAAGCACAACTGTGTGAAGGTAAAGGGTGTAAAGCAGCACCCACCCACAAATAACCTTCCCCTAGCACAGACCCAGCTGTTCTGACTCCATCTGCTTCTCCCTGCACAGTCTGGGTCACATCCACAATCCCATCTTCCCCCTGCCCCGAGTCAGAGCACCCATTTCTCCCTCCCAACACGGGCTCTCCGTACTCCTATATTCAAGCTTCTTCTGCCCAGGGTCCACGTCCCCTCAGCAAAATTCTTATTCCCGATAGCAGCATCCCTGTCTCCCAAAGTCACAATCTGTGCAATTTTCCAATTGTCTTATTTCTTCCTCCTGAGCAGATGCCTTAAATGATTCAGCAATACATTGTATATGGTATTTGGGAAGATAGGCAAGGCCTTAGTGGAAGTTTGTGCTGAAATTTATTAATACAGCTTCTAACCAGTTTTTGATCCTGAGAAAATGGAAAGTCTTTATTACAACGTGTCAAAGACTCCCCATTTCTTTCTTCTGCCCCTGCTCTTTTTTTGTTTTTAATGATGTCACTAAGCTTCTTCCAAGTGATGCATTCCCTGCACATTTCAAGCCTGATGCTACCACATTGAGCGTATAAACCTCACAAACGTAAACAGCTTTAAGTTTGTATTGCATATGCTTCAGCTCTACTGGGATATACAGCCCATTTCATACAGAAGGCAGGGCATAGGAATGCAATGAATATTATTCTAACTTTGCTTTACTGTGGAATTACTTTAAGTCAAGTTTATCAAAGTTTACCATTCAACCAATGTTTCCCCAAAAGTTTCAAAGAAGTTTTGTGGGACCAATAAGGAAAAGCAAGGTTGTACACTTCATCTAATTAACCAGTTAATTTCAAGTTCTGGTTTTCTAACTGAAAAGAGGTGCTTGAGTTTGTTAAACAGCACTTGTATACAACTCTGGGGTTTCTACTGATAGATTGTACTGCAAGAAACATGGTGAACCGAAGCCGTGTTTTTTCCTATTCTTATTCCGTAAGGACAAAACCTTTGCATTTTACTTGATACATCCCAAAACAGTTAGAGCTGGCAATACAAGGGAGGTGGTATTCTTGAGTGCTGCTGAAAATAGGGGTTCTGTGAATGAAAAAAACCAAAACCCAAAAACCTGCCTAGGTGGACACTTCTGCGGGCTGAGGAACAATGTTTACAGTCTCCATTTCTTCCTTGCAGCTGTGGTATCACCAGAGCTTTAACAATGGGTTTCTCTTTACCTCTTCCATGTCAAGTAATACTTTTCAAGGAGAGATTCTTTCACCGATTCTTTAAAGCAGAAGACATGTATTTGCTTTATAAGCTCAGGGGCAAATGTATTTTAAGTTCACTCACGAAATACACACACTTGACTCAGCTGAATATCTTCTGCAGAGAGAATGTAGCAAATTCCAAATTCTTTAGCCAGATGAAGGAGAAGCAATTCAACATTTATATTTATTTAGTACCAAGGTTCCCTCAAGGTTTATGTAGTTTATAGCTCTTACAGTGTCAACCCAAAATACCGATTTTAATTTAAATGCAATGTCATCCCCAAAAATGAAAAGATATTTTGTGTTCTAAAGACTTAAGTTTAACATAATTTAATCTCCTCTATAGTTCTAAAAAAGTAGGGTAGAAAACTCAAAACCAAGTTGTTTCAAAATGTCTTCTTGTCTACCACCCATCTTTGCAGCTATTATTCAGCAACTTATTTTATGAAACCTTTTCTTCAAAACATATGCACTCAGCAGATTTAACTTTCTAAGAAAAAGTTAGTTTGGATTATTTTATTTGACATTAAGTTTTCACTCTTTATTTAGGAAGTGTTTCCCAACTTAATACTCATTTTGAAAAAGAAAATAATTCTTCCAATCTGTTATCTTTGGCTGTACAAAACAATCTTCCTCAAATTAGTAAAGGTATTCTATTCTTCTGCATGAGGCAGAAAGAATCTTTTTAATATGCAGCTACACATATTCTGTAAAACTACCAGCAGTCCAAATCTTTCTTTTTCTTAAAATACTTCAGCAAGCTTAGGCAGTTACATTGCTACAATCTTACATTTCTTACTAGTTTTGTACACCTCATGTAGTTAGCTGTGATTTACAGCTAATATCAATTCCAAGGCATAGATAATAACTACTCAAATGCTGTATTTTTTTTTCCTGCAAGACAGTGTCCTCTTCATTCAAGTGATTGCTGGAGCTCTCTTTTTGCAGTCTTCCATGCATGTTTTACAACAAGGCTAGCTTCAACCAGGGACTTAATCCAAGCTTTTAATCACAAGCAAGGTGCCCTTGAGATAAAAAGACACAATTTACTGCCCTTTCTTTATTCTCCCTTGAAACAATTCTATTCTAGTTTTGCATTTACCCAATAAAATGATTGCAGGAAACGAAACTCAAAAGCTTACCTTTGTGATTGTTACCTATGTATACCAACTACTTTTGCCTACAGAAGTAACCTGTTAAGATGACTGTACAGGAAGTTGAAAAGGACTGTTTTTCCTGGTAAGAGTAAAAATCCCTTTGATATCTTTCAGTTTGGTTTCTGAAGAAACCAAGGTTTCCTTGTTACTGCACCGTGTCTCTTTATCCACCCACTCACAATAACAGCTGGGCCCACCGACCAAACTAAATGAAACCTCTCAAAAGACACGAAGTTCCCAGATGTTTACAAAAACCTGAGACTGAGCAGAGAAGGAGAAGTGCTGACACCGCAGGTAAGCGTCAGGATACCCAGCTCAGTAGCAGGTATGCGCTGGCTGACCAGCTGGCGTCAGACTGGTCACAACATACACCACCTTTTGCCAAGGAAGATGTACGAGGGATAAAAGGGCAGGAGAGAGCTACCTTGGCTTTTCACAGAATACACATTCCCGATGCAAACCAGCTGACGGTTTCCTAGGGCAGCCAGGCTGTTCCCAGAGCTTCTGCAAAAGTTAAGAAAAGAAAACCCAATGCCAATAAGCTAAAACTTGTTACACAAGCCACTTCTTTTTATTCTGCAAATAACAACAGATGGAAAACAACTTCACTGCTTTTAGAGTTTTTTTCTTTACCTCTTTTGTTTATACTACCTAAGCTCAAATACATCGGTATTTTTCCTCCTGCTGACTTAAAGCAATAAAGTTTCAGTAAGGCTATTATACAAGAACATGCAAGAGAACTAGAAAGAAAACTTCCTTTTTTTTTTTTTTTTTTTAATAACAGCATTGGAGGAAGAAGCAGGGTCACCACTCAAGTGATATTCCCTCATATCTACATTAATTTTTGTTTTCATTTATAATTTTTGTAATATTAAAGACATAATTGCTTGTGACCTTTTACTAACATGCAGTTTCAGGACAGCATAGTTGTAGGGTCATTTTGAGAAATCCTGACCAGATCTGTTTAAGAAACTTCAGGAAAAAAAAGAAACTTCCCTATTAATCACCTAAAGATCCACCTCTCATGTTTATTCTTCTTGCTCTACCGCTGTTGCCCCTCAAATCTTCCTAGGTTAGTACGGCCTCATTTATTTTTAAATCTTAGAGGAGGGGCAGAGAGAGAGAGAGATCATGTCTACTGAACCAAGTCTCTTACTTGCTGATGATGTTCTGAAAACTATTTAAGGACAGGTATGCCTGGACATTTTGCATCCAGATGTGAGCTGCTGCCACCCTCACACATTGTGCAGACAACCTTGGTACTACAGACTGAAGTGGCACACAGTGCCTAGTAAAGGAAGATGCCTACGCGAACTATCTCCTGTGGTCTGGATGAATCGTTAAGTGGAAGCAGGCATTTCGGAGGTGAAGTGCTGTAACTACACAATCAGTCCACAAGCTAGAATCACCAGACCAGAGCTGTCACCCCAAAGAGTGTCCTCAGCGACTTCAGATCAAAATAAGGGGAGCATTACTGTTTTCATTAGGAAATCGGAAAGCAACGACCAGGGAAATCCTCACAATCCCCATGCTCTTCATGTATTTTGTTGAGATTCACAAGTTACCACATACCAATTTCATGAAGGAAGTGAGAAAGTACGAGGAACGTCTCTAAGTTGCAAGACAGTGCTCATCTCCCTGGTTTTCAATGCCCAGTGATCTGCAGTACACTTCAAAATAGAAAATTATTTTCAAATAGAAGATACATATCTAATTATGTTATGCTTGACAAAGGAGCCAAGAAGTCTGTTCTGATGATGAAAGCTAAGAGGATACAAAGGGGACTGCAGACAACTGCCTCCTATAAACAGGTTGTCATCTCTATGTGGGTTAGGCTACCTGTAGAATCATAGAATGGTTTGGGTTGGAAGGGACCTTAAAGATCACCTCGTTCCAACCCCCCTGCCATGGGCAGGGACACCTTCCACTAGACCAGGTTGCTCAAAGCCCCATCCAACCTGGCCTTGAACACTGCCAGGGATGGGGAATCCACAACTTCTCTGGGCAACCTGTTCCAGTGCCTCACCACCCTCACAGTAAAGAACTTCTTCCTTACATCTAATCTAAATCTACCCTCTTTCCATTTAAAGCCATTACCCCTTGTCCTATCACTACATGCCCTTGTAAAAGTCCCTCTCCAGGTTTCTCGTAGACCCCCTTTAGGTGCTGGAAGGCTGCTATAAGGTCTATTAGAGGAAAAAGATTGCCCATACCGTGGCTGAGGCTAAGCGTGCTACCACTCCGGTGCAAGAACATCGGTTGGTGAGCCAAACCTTGCTGGCAGCACATTGCCTAAAAAATAAATAATTTATTTTTCCTGAAAAAAACTGTAACATGTAAGTCATTGTCATCTCTGAATACTGGGACCAAGATGATTATTTGGAACTGAGGAAGCCATCCACGTACAAAAGCTGTACTTGAAACACCACAGACCAACTGGACAAATGTAGAAGCTACAGCTTCATCAAGAGCCAGTCTAATTCTGCTTTCTGACATGACCTTATCTCCAAGTAAAATCTCTATTCAAAGAACAGTACTTCATCACAGGGCTTGATAACCAATTTAGAATCAAAACATAAAAGCTTTCATTTTGGCCACAATGACATGGTCAGAATACTATTCTCTGCTTCATCTTTTGGTTTTAACCTGAGCTCTTTTTTGTTCTGCAACTACAAAGGATCCTCACATAGTCTGTTTATAAAACTGCGTATGGTCTTGAGGAGGTATCAAGTGACTCTCTGATAGCTACGCCAGACACACAGACACATGCTAAACTGAGTTGCTGCTCTCTCCTTATGACCCTAACTAACAAGTAGCTCAAAATATCCTAGAACTGAAATGTGCAGGGCATCCAGAGAGTTTACGTGACAATTTTTTTAATTCATCTTTTCAGATATAAGTCATTAAGTACAAATTAAGACATTCAACCTGTTTTCAACCCAGCTCTCCTTATGTTGAGATGTAAGCTACACAGCATTCTGAAAGGCAACTAACAGTTGAAACCTGATGCACTGCAAAAGAAATTTTTTTGCTTGTATTAACTGCTTTATCAAATCTGAATGCTGACAGAGTCAATGAGTTACACTGCAACATATGCTAAACTAGCTACCTACATTTCCTTAGTTAACAAATTGCCCTTATAGCAATATAGGAAAATCTGTAAGATGGTTACCCTTCCCTACTGTCCCACCTACTCCAAAATAATGCTGAAAGATGTCAACTCTCTCCCACTTCACTGGCACTCACACAGGAAGCCAGACAAGAACATTACTTCAACTTAAAATTTACTCTGCAAAAGGATCACAGAGAGATCCCCCACTCCCAAACAAGTACACTGAAACTGCTTATGTTGGTACAAGGGTGCTTCGTGCAGTGGCAGTGCTGGCTTAATGTTTGTGGAAGTATGACCTGAGATGATGCCAAAACTAGTTAAACTTCTCCAACCACACAGGAAGCCTCAGAATTTACAGCAAGCAAGAGTCTTACATAGAAGAATCAAGTATTTAAACTACAGATACATAATATTTAAGCAGCATCTCTGCATATCATGGACCCTCCAATAGTGAAAAAATGAACTGGTGTTCCTTCTCTTGTTGCTGATTTGGAGTTGCTCAGTGTTGGGCTAGCACCATTTTATCATTGTAGTAAATGAGTAAGAAGGGCTGTAGGACAGAGCAAAAGGCAATTTCCATCCCATCCAAGATTTGTGTTCAATCAATTTCTAGCTAACAACTTCACTGATGCATGAAAGCAAAGCAGAGTCCAACTTCAAAGGTCGAAGGCTGGCATGAATTAAGCGTCCCTGAAGCCAACCACTCATTACAGACTACAGATGCAGGCAGACACCCCAAATGGACAACGTTATTTTCACTTTAATCTTCAGTGATTCGCAGAAGAAACAAAACTTTAAAGTTAAGCTCTCCTCCCATAATACATTTACAGTGCTTTTAATAGTATCAGCAGCCTAAAGAACAATGTGTTCAATAATCTCCTCATGGCGCTGCCCACCACAACAATGACTTTCAGATCACAAGATCTGAGAAACCTGCATTTAGACCTAAAAGTTAATACATACATACTCTGATCATTCCAGCCTCACTAGAGATGGACCACAAAGAACTCATTTTAGTATCAGAGTACTGGCATGACTGAGATGTGCTTTTAGATGGTATTGATCTCACTTCATGGTCTTCATCTCGGTCTATTAACCTGACAGAAGTGCAGGTAACTGGGTCAGAAAGGCACTTGTTAACAGGAAGCATGAAACATTTTTAGCAGTCTGGTACTTTGTTCTTATCTGAATCACAATGGCACACAGCACGGCTGATGTAAAAGATTGCTGTCGTATGTCATGGTTGCAGACGTAACTCATTCACTTTCAAAGCCTAATGCCATAGCTTTTCATACAGGAAACAAACTGAGTTTACAAACAAACTGAGTTTACACAAAATTTGTCAATCCTGTGCACATAGTAGAATCACTTTTGTGCTTACTCAGAGCAGGACAGCAGTGCTACACTTGTGAGGTAAAATCAAGGTAAACTTTGGACACACAATATGCACATATAAAAGCTGGAACTGTATTTTAACCAGCAAGTTAGGTTAGCATTACACAAACCAGGCACTGCACAACGTTTCTTAATCAGGGAGTTGTGACTTTACACGTATTACTGCAATCTGAAACAAAGGAAGCCCTGCTGCTCAACCATGCAACCTGAGATGTTTTCACTCCACTTTCCAGAACACACACACACCACTCACGTTATGATTGATACCCTTCAGAATAGGAGAACATGTTCCTGAGGGATGTAACTTGAATAAAGGAGTCACAAACATGACAGAGATGAAGAATGCTAGCACAGGAACTAAGTTATGAAGTGACCGGCAATACTACGGGTGAGCAGCCCTTCAGGCTGGAGACAAGTATAACCCTTCTTCAGAAGCCTGAGAATTATAACTAGACCCATTACGAAACGATTAGGAACATCAAAGCTGTCAGATGCTATGCATGCACACGTTTTACATATCCATTTTCACTTGAACACCTGGTTTGTACACACAGCTAGGCACACCACTGGCGTTTTGATAATCAGGGCCAATGTTCAATATTGTTATTTAATTGAAAACTGTCTCAGCTGAAACAATGTGCTGTGATGCTTACTCACTGTCCTTCAAAGTGGCATAGACTTCGTGATATTTTTTACAAGTTCTTACGATGCAAACAACGACGATTCACTGAGCATCCCTTTGTATTAAATGCTACGCTAGTTATACCTCCCCCCAGTCACGTGTCATTTACAAAGTTATTTTTAAGGCTATCTTGGATCCAAACACTTATTACAAAAACGCAAGCACTACTGTACAAAAATTGAACAACAGAACGGTTCTTGTCAAATCCAGCATGTCCCAGCCCTTGACTTCCTCATGTACTTATGTCTTTCTTCTACCCTGTGCAGTATCCAGCTTCAACCCATACACGGTATTAATTCACATCCAAGCTGGACATGATTGGTTACAACGTCACACACCTTATGCCAACGCACTTTGCAAATTAAAAGCATGCTTGAATATTTGGAATGGAACTATTCCAAATCTCTTTGTCGCCTAATTCGTTATAGTTCAATATCTGGAAGCCGGAGGCGTTCTTATGATTTCAGCATACGGGGTGGGGGGGAATAACCACCACCACCACCAAAACAACCCACATAAAAGTAGCTCTTTAATTCCTCCCTTTTAAAAAAGAAGGAAGCATCCTCTATGTTCACCCAAGAAGAGACAAGGTGAAAAGCAGCTGGAGTAGCTCGGCCAGTGGTGCAAGCGGAACACGTTTACTGAATTTTTGCCTTCTTTCTCATAAGATGTCTTTGGAATTTCAGACTACGACTAAACTTCAGGTACAAACGTAGAGTCTGTGATACACACAGCAGGCACGTGCCAGGCACACATCATGGCGCCACTTGAGTGACAGTCACTTCAGTCCGTCCCTGGTCAGCTCCTGGGAACACTACTTGGAAAACCAGGAATTAAAGCAGCAAAGCCACTATCAAGCACTTACATCCTAATTATCGCTTTGCAGCTGTCAGGCTCCTCCAGGATCCACCACCATTTTTCACCTACTCCATTAAAATCTTCCCATGTGTCCATAACCTAAGGGAATAAGTAAGTCTCTAAGGGAATAAGTAATATCCAAATACTTCAAAGTCTGCAACATTCTCATACTGCTTCACATACCCGATACATTATTTTGAATACATGCATCTCAAAATCATGCTCACAACATGACCGTTTTCTAGGCTTATTTCCCATTCAATGACAAATGTATTTTCAGTTGTCAAATCTATTTTACCCCAAAATGTACCTATGAATTATTATTATGGCACTAATTGAAAGTTAAAATCAAAAATTCTAAATCCTTATAATAATATTTCCCCATAGGAAGTTTCTTCCTTCCTATTTGTCTGATTACTGCACACAATTCATGACTGACAAACAATACTCTGCAGTTTGTTAAAGTGCCACACAATGTAATCATGTAAATAAGATTGTCCCAATGCATTGTATATAAAAAAGCAAAGCTTAAATCATGCTTCCAAACCAAGCTATTACATTACCTGACTTCTGAATGCTTAGCTGTGCAATCATTAAGCTACCTCTGCTAAAAGTATTTAATAATTGTATGTTTGGGTGGAGTCTAATAGAAGGCCAAGCTATTATGTGAAAGGCAAAAATAAAGATGCGTGATTTTCTATGTGCTTATGGCCAGTGACTCAACACATCACTATTCCCTTCTTCTTTGCCTTACTTCCACCTTTTCCCTGCAAACTCTCCTGGACAAATAACATCGTGTGCTATGGCTGTATTCAGCCACGTGTATGCTGATGGGACTCAGTTCACCCACGCTGCCTGTCACAAGGAGCTGGATTCTAGGTGCCCTGCCCTTGGTGTGAGCAATAATTGTGATCTTCTGCATTTATCAGATGTTGATTTCCATGAAACTGAAGATTTCAGTGTCTTTCTGTCGCTGGCAGATTTGACTGAAATTGGCCAGAGAGCAACAATTACTAGGTGAAGATTGGAATAGACAGAGTGTGTCCGTAAGCCACCTTTGCTTAGGAGACCAAGCTGAAAACACACCCAACAGGAAAAATCAGGTTTCCAGGGACCGAATTCTAAATAAGAAAAGCTAGACTTTTGCACTGTACTCTGAAGCTGACTAACTTCCAGGTCGAGATGTCACACAACGAGAGCACACAGAGGTGATGCACTGCACATTCTCCATCCTGCACTACGCCGAAAAGATGTTACGGTTGAGAAACCGTGCCCGCGTTTTGCTCTCTCCGAAGCTAACTTTCTGAACGTCGATTGAGGGCCAATGACCTCAGACCACCAAGATTTCAAAACGGTAAAAACACCCCGTCTCTCCAAACCGCCTTCACCTTTACGCTTTCCCCGGTCACACACGCACCAGCACCTCCAGACCCCATCCACGCCGGGCGGGGAAGCTGCCAACCCTCACCACCGAAGCAACAAAACTTCTCCGGAGCAAAAAAAAACCCCCAACGACCCGACCACCACCACCATCATCACCACCGCCACCACGGCGGCGGTGCCTGCAGGAACACCCGGGGCGGGAAGATGGGTGGGCAGCGAGCAACCCCCACCACAAAAGGGCCGCCCGCACTCTTCCAACCGCTTCCCCTTCGCCTTATTTCAGCTCCCAAGTCCTTTCCCGGGCCGGGTCGGGCCCACACAAAGATTTCCTGACAGACAAAGGGGCCACCGGCCCAGCCCGGTGCTCCGACCGGCGGGTGAGGAGGCCCGAAGGCGGCGGTCGGCGGTTCCCCCGTCCCGCCCTTCCTCCTCCCCCTCACCAAGCTCCCGCTCTGAGCCCCCCGCGGTAACGCCCGGCACTCACAGGAGGGCTGGGGGGGCCGAGAGGCGGCAGCCCCACGGCGGGGACCATCCTCCGGGCGGACACCCCGTGTCACCCAGCGCTCCGCCGCTGCCTTCACTCACAGCTTCACTCACCCCCCGCCCCGCTCCGCTCCCGCGCAGCCCACCCTGCTGCTCGCACGCGCGGCCGGCAGCAGCCAATGCGAGCGCACGGGTCGAGGTTTCCAAGCCAATCGAGAAGGGCGGAGGGGGGGGAGGGAGTTGCTGGCCGCGACGGGGCGGGGCGGAGCGGGGCGGGGGCCAATCGCCACCACAAACATTGGCGGGGCGGCCCAATCAAAGGCCAAGGGAGGTTGAGATGGGCGTGCGAACCGTCAACAAGTTCAGGTGGCCGAAACAGGAACTGCCGGAGACCGGCACCTCAGCCGGCCAATGAGAGGAGCGAGAAGGGGAGCACGGAGGGGCGAGAGGCGGGCGGAACTTCTTAAAGGGGAAGGCGGCCGCCGTTACCTCAGCGCCGGCTCAAACCGCCTCTCCCCCGGCCGGCGGGAAGCCGCCCGCTTCTTCCCTTCGGGAAGGGGAAGGGGAAAGAGAAGGGGAAAGGGAAGGGGGGACCCCACTGAGCCGGCAGGTAAAAAAAGCGACGGCATGTGTGACTTTATTTATTTGTTTATTTTTCAGATGTGAAAATATTTTTCTGTCAGAAATGCGGCTGGAGTGAGACGGCACTGAAGAGGAAAACTCTGCCAAGCGGCTGCCGGTAAAGGTTGAGTTTAGCTCCGAAAAGGAGGCCGTAACATTTATACACTGAAATACTGCTGACCCGCTTCCCCTGCAATCAAAGTTGTGGGGAGGAATTGGGATTTTAAAAACCCTTCATCCATCCTCCTCGTGAATTAAATCAGAGCTTAAGAAGAGTGTTCTTTCTTCCGCTAAATTGGGGAGTCTGAATCATTAACAACTCCCCGCTACCTCAGCTTGTCATTCCTGCTAACACCTCTCCAATTCAATTCCTAGTCATAATAAGGTAGCGTCCTATTTCCAGCCTCAACCCTTTCCTTCCACAGATGTTCTGCAAGTTATTTTCTGGAACTCTTTTTAAATGCATCTTACCAGTACAAACTGCATCTTACCAGTACAAACTGCATCTTACCAGTACAAACTGCATCTCTCTGCTCATCTGTAGGCAATAGTGGAGTTGCAAACCTCTTCTTTCTGAGACAACCTAAAAAGGTAGAGCTGTGATGCTTAGGCTTTATGGAAAACGCAGATGCCTTTCTCCCCAGAAAGCATCTTGTGTCCATATACCCTTCTAAAATATTATATAATACAGAGCAGGGACAAGTTTCTGAAGCAGCATCCAAGAACTTTGCTGCTGCTGAAATGAGTCATAGTGGCAATTAGATGTAAAAAAAACCAAAAAAACAACAAAAACCATTTCATTTTGAATAGCTGCTGCTTGCAAAATAATCTTGCAGCTGGTGTTAAGTGGAAGACCCATTTGCCAGCTGTGAAGAAATTTAAGGCCCTAGCTGTTTTTGCAGAAAAATTCTAAAGTTACTGTAAATAGCAACTTCACAGGATAAAGTATAAATGTAAGCACACTTTTAAAGTTTCTGTGTTTAGTTCTGACACAACCAAATGAGAAGACAAATGAAATCTGAAATCCCTGTGCTCTGTCAATTTATTCCAATATAAACTGAGTTACTCCCCCCCCCCGCCCTTTTAGAAGGGTAGTGTACTTTTTCAGTGAAGATTTTCACTAAAGAGGCACCCCCTGTCCAAAGCAGCAAAACCAAGTTTACGTGCTGCAACCCTGTTGTGTCCTGGAGTGTTTGAGCTTGTGAATCTTCAAGCTACTCATACAGTTTTGTATATGGGAAATACAGTAGCAAAAATCCAGCAGGAGGCAAAAATACACTGGTGAAATCATATATAATAGGAAATTGTTGAATATCAGTAGCCTGTTTCTGGTAGTGAATATAAACCAGTAATTATGACCTTTCCATCATCTGGTTTGACTGATGCCTCTTTGTGGCCAAGAGAAAAGCACAAAAGCAACAGTGAGCAACAATGTCATGTCCCATACAACGCAACTGGACTAGATGGGTTGAATAGATTTGGAGAACCCCTACAGGGGAAAAAGTATTGCCAGGAACAGATTACAACACTCAGCTCACAGAGACTGGTTTGGTAGATATTCAAAAGGACTTCAAATAAACAATCCCTGTCCAACAGCTCTTAAGTCATCTAGTCTACTAGAGGATCAGAGGACAGTATCCTCACAGGGACAGACAGCTGATTAGAAGACAGACATCACAGGGCATGGAAGGAAAGATCAGTTTTCACACTAGTGGGAGGTCAACAGGGGAGTCAAAGATTCATGCTGGGGTCTCTACTGCTCAATAGTATTTTAGAAAAGAAAGTATTGAGGCAAAAATTTGCTGGAAGTTAGTCAAGATAATAAGAATGAGGAATAACAGGTGACCCTTCTAATGCTGAGTGACTGGGCACTGTAACAGCAAATTATATCCAGCACAGGTAAATAGAGTGATGTACACACTGGGGAAAAAACAACAATCCCAGTTTTTCATGTGGAGTGAATGACTTACCTACTCACTTATTTGATTGTGGCATTTTAACTGTTCTTTAAATAATCATCTCAGTAACAACAACAACAAAGCAAACTGTTAAAACTAAAAGATAATAACACACAGTAAGGACCCCACAAATAACCAAGTTTTGCATACAGTAAGGGCCCCACAAATAACCAAGTTTTGCATACAGTAAGGGCCCCACAAATAACCAAGTTTTGCATACAGTGAGAGGAACGGAACTGCCTGTCTTAAGATATTAGTTAGTAGAACCAGCAAAGCTTTGGGAAAGGGCAACATGAATGATCAGGGGTTATCTGCTGGTTTCCCTGTAAGGGAGTAATAACTGAATTGTCTAAAACTGTACAGGCCATTAGAGAGGTGACTGGGATGAGCATGGGGAAGGAAAAAAAAAACCATGAGAGCTCAATAAAAGCTGAGTGGTTTGGAGAACAGCTGCAGCAGTTTAAGTACAGCAAAAGTTTTCCAGCTTCTGCCCCTGCTGCTGAGGGCAGAGTGATGAAGGTTGCACTCCTGGTAGCAGTTCATCTCCAGCTGTGCCTTCCAGGCCCTCCAGCAGAGGTCAGGGGAGACAGCTGGTAGCAGCAGCTCAAGATCACAGTCAAGTTTCAGAGCCTGAGCTTTGCTTTTGCATGGTATCCTAATGACTGCAGCAACTCCATCTACTGATAAAGCAGTTTCTAGAGGAACTTAAATAAGCAGATAGAATATTTATATGAAGAGAATAGGGGATATTTGAGGTAACATATCTTCTTCCCCAGAAAATGTACCACAGTGCAACTTTTATCACATCATAAATGGCACTTCAAAGCAGGAGAGAAGCAGAAGGAAACTACAGACAAAAAATGGCTTTAACAGAAGGGACTGGAATAGTTAAGAAGAGATGCGAGTTTTACTTAAATACCTTTCTGAGAAAAGTCAGCATGGAAGAGTACTTGCTGCATCTGAACACCAGTTACTTTTACAAGTACAGACCATAGTTTTTCAATGATTGTTGTCAAGATTTGCAATAGCTAGCAATTAAATCGAATACTTTAAAATACTGAACCTACAAAGCCCAAAGCACACAGTTCTTGATGGCTGGTCGGTTTGTTTCAAGACTGCTCGCTAGTCGATACAAAAACATTCCAGAACAGTTCCTCTTCCTCTCCTCCCCATCACCCCACAAGACCAAGTATTTCTGAGAAAAGGCTCATAACTTCAGGGAAGACAAACAAACAGACCCCACTCTCCTCAGTTGTCAGACACCCATGGCATTCATCACAGCAGCCCAACTCACAGTTCATGTTAGAAATCTGCCAAGTTACACAGTTTATGAAACATCGGAGGAATATTTTATACCTGATTTCAGAGGGAAACAGCCGGACTGCAAAAAAATACACATGACAAGTTGTAAATGACATAACTCAAATAGTGCACGTTTATTCTGAACGGTATTTCTAAAGAGTTTGAGAAAAACAAAAACATGCTCCTGATGTACAAGGGCAATGATAAAGATTAAAAATGGACCATCGTATTGTAAAGAATTTGCTCCCCCTGCAACTTAACTTGTAACATTGAGAATGCATCTGTAAACTGCATACAGCATACCTTTGCCTAAATCTTAACTCAAGAGACCAGGGGTGGTCTTAGCCAAATTAATCAGGAAGCAGTTGCAGATTCAAAAGAAACATCCAAGTCAGCAAACACTTTACAAAACACAGACTTTGTGCATAGCAGCTGACCCTGGATTACAAGATGGGGGAGAATAAAACAATTTGGGGGAATCAAATTTTTACTAGACACAGGGCACCATCAAGATTTAACAAAATAACACATAAGTTTGTTTCAATCATAACAGTATGTCATATTTAGTTGGCAGGTTTAACCATTAGCTGCATCATGTAAACTCAGCCAGTTTCTTATACACAAAATAAAATCTCTCCCTTCCCCCTCCCAAAAATGAGGGATATCTCTCCTGGATGATTCTTTTTCCCCTGTACCATGGTTTCCTCCAGTAGGAGTCTTTTTGTAGATAATATCTTCATACTTCAACCGATGTATCACAAAACCAGTTGCAGAGATTCAGGAATAACTTGTATATACACAATTTACACTCTAAAGCTGTTAGTCACATACATTTTTCTTGCTAGATCTTCATCCAGAACAGGAAGTGCCGGTGTTTTGTTTGGTTTTTTTTCCCCCACTGAAACTCCCAACTTTTAAAAAATTTAGTTGTTCATAAGCTGTTATTTTCAAGCTAAAAGGAGCTCCTGCTGCAGCAACAGCCAAAGTAAGTGAAGTTACTGCCATAAGCCCATACTTCACACAATTTCAGTGTCTCTGGATAACAGCACTAAGATACAGCATTCTCCCCCCACACTCAACACAGCTGATGTACTAATAAAATACAACTGTTTGTCATCCAGAACTACTGACCTTCACTTGCCCTTATCCATGTACAGGGAACACAGCTTTTTACGAGATTTAGATTAAACCTTGTATTCAAGATTCAACAACCGTTTTCCAGGATTAATAGCCTGGGAAAAGGAATCTTAGATTTGTGGTTACTCTCTCTTCCACCTCCTACAAAACATTTTAGCAGAAGTTACAATGAGGCAGGTTTGCTGTGGAATAGGAGCTTTACGAATTGTTTTTAGGGATACATTCATAGAATGATGGCAGCCCAAAGCAAAAAGAGACAGAAACAAAGGTTAATCCAAGTAAGTTCAGACATCAGACTCGTACTTTTAAACCTGAAGGAAAACTGTCTGTGAAACACACCGATTTGTGGAAGCCTACGACAACAGCAAATCCTAAGAGTTCATATCCCCACACCCATCTACCCAACCCAAACACTTACCACTTAGTTCTAGAAGAATGAAGAGCACTTTGCTTGGCACCAGAGGCAGCTATGGTCTGAGTTACAGCTGTGCTGCACAAACATCCTCAAATACAATACTATCTCTCGCTCTCTCTCCGCATACTTCTCTTGGTTTGGTCTACAGATGGCCAGGGAAACTATGTTGGCATATGACAAGCTAATTGTGCTTCAATACATCCCCTTCTAGAAAGGTGCTGGAACTGCCAACATAACCAGCGCAAGCAGGTCCTAGCAGTACTAAAAGTAAGCTTTTGTCAAAACTAGGCTGCCTCTGGCCAAGGAAGCTGTTTGCATCTTTCTAGCCAGAGTCTGCCACCAAGTGTTGCAAACACAGGTGCTCAGGCCGTGCAGAGGGGCTTTTGTTGTTAGCGATCTGCCCATCCCCAAGACTCAAATAGTGCAAACCCAGCAAATGAAGTAGCCATTTTCCAGCATAGGTCTGTCAAGATGCACTCCAACAAACACTACGCACCTCTGGGAAAGAGGGAGTAATTCTGGAGCAGCTTGTATAATCCCCCCTCGGGTATCAAAGACCACATAATGTGCAATGAGGGGTGCCATCTCTTGCCTCACAACTCCTGTCTTGAAATCCTTAGTTCCCAAGTCACCCTCGAGTGACCGGACAGCACCTACTAACCAGATGTATGCTGCAATGCGCACTATAGGTTGGAGGCTTTCAAAGCGGATGAATTCAAGATGCGGATTTAAACTTTAAAAAACAAACAGGAAAGGAATGCAGTTCAATATCTACTTGGGGGATGGGGCAGGTTGGTGTTGTCTCAGCTCAGTGCACTTTCCCAGGTGCTTGGAGAAGAGTCCAAGCTCAAGTTGGTATTTGTATTGGCATACATAAAATCGCTGGCAACAGTGCATAGAAAGAAGCACTGATATTCACGCAAACAAAGCATGAAAGGATGCAAAGCAGAGCTTAGTAGAGTTTACTGTAGCTTTGAGGTTACAGTACTAGGAAGAAGCCAGTCAGCCTATTTTCCAAACCCATAAAATGCTCTAATATATGCCACTTTTCTCTGGTGCTCCACGAACACCCTCTCATGAGAGGGGAACTGCATTATTACCACTGAACGGGAAAAGGGGAAAATAATCTTCAAAGGAGCAAACTGCAGTTCTTCACCACCTCTTCCCAAAGGAGCACATAAACACAGCAAGCCAAGCCAATCCCAAGCAAATCCAGGAGACCCCTGCAAAGCTATGTGATTAGGGTCAGATTCACATTTACCCTCTCAGCCTTGCTGCCTGGTTTTCTCAACCCTTGCCTCATCTCAGATGTGTCACCGCAGATTTAGTAGCTGTAACAAATTTATCTGGAGATGGGTGCTTGCCTTATGCGATCAAAGCTGGTAAGGTGGTCACAGTCACTTTTCCCATCCCAACAACACAGCTAAAACTCTCAGTGAGCCCTAAAGCAATTCACCCATTTTTAAAGCAAGGGTCTTGCCTCAGGATTCATATTTTTACAAGGTTACTCTTGCCAACAACAGATCTAGCTCTTACTCTGGCAGAAGTCTGCTGGGAGTTGGGTAAATGAAAATAAGAAAAAACCAAAGACCACTCTAAGCCCTCCTCTCAGTCAGTTAAGAAGTGTAGCACCAGCTTGGGTGAGGAGTATTTAAAAAAAGCATTCAAAAAGATCAGCCCAGGCAGAGTGAAAAGGTATGGTAAAGTAGCCCGCCCTTCTCAGCAACAGATGGAGGAAAAAGCAATACTCAAAAATATTGGGAAAAACTAAACATACTTTTTTTGAGGTGGGGGAATTAAAAGGAAGAGTGGGAAGTACTAAAGTAACATTCAAAGGTTGGGGGGGGAGTAAAGTACCCTGTAGGTTATAAAAAACACAATAATGTAGGAGTCAAAGGACAAGATATTGCTTTTCCTTCCCCCCCCCATTGGATTTACATTCTGCTTACTGAAAGAGATAATTCTGAAGGAAACTTGTTATCAGGATAACCTGCTCAAGCCCTCCACACCTCAAACTTAAAAGATCTGCACACCTTTTCCCACCCCAAAAAAAACAAAAACCCAAAACAAACAAACAAAACCCAGAAAGGAGAGCTCAAAAAAAAAACCAACCAACCCCAAACATGATTGGACAATCCTTGGAAGAAGCATTACATTTTGTTGGAGAGAGGTCAAGAAAAAAAAAACAATTAAGAGGATGAAAGGATGGAGTAAAGAAAAAAAGAAAAAGAAAAAATCAAGAGGCCTCTCTTTCCTTATTTGGCGACAAGCAAGTGCAAGAAAGTGTTCGTTGGGGTTTTGTTCAGTTGTCGGTCTTTTGCACATCTGCGTTCTGGCCAAGACAAGGGGCTTTGAGGTTTTTCTGCAGCACATGAGCATCTGCGGGCTCTATCCTCTTGTAGTAGTTTTTCTTCGTCTCAATGATCTCAAAGCCAAACTTTCTGTAGAAGTCAATTGCGGACTCATTGCTGATCTGGACATGCCTGGGACAGAAAGGAGGATAGAGAGACAGGTATCAGAACTTTCTGTAGTACAGTACTCTGCCTCCACACTCAGAACAGTCAAAGACAAGATAAGAAAAGGAGCTATCTAGATAGAGACAAGAATGATGACGTCAGTTCAGGACTGGAAATTTTGGTCCTACCAAATCAATCCTGAGCTAACACACAGCTCCTGGATGGCCTGTGGCAATCATTCTGAGATGTGGCAAATGTTTCTCCTCAGTAAAGCTCTTTTAAGGAACACAATACCAGAGATGCTCTGAAGCATTACTGGCTCAGTAATTTCAATTTGTCTTAATCTGGAAGCAACAGATATTTTGTGGAAATATATAACAAAGTTTCACTGCAGAGCCAATTTTAACTTCCTGTAGTGACACTTCTCAGATGACCAAAACAGTTGTTGGAGTGATTATCCCTACATGCTGCAACCAAAACTGGCAATGGTGTTTGATACGATTTTAACTCCTTGCTCACTGCTAACTACCCCTCTCTCCTCACAAAAAGCAATGGCAGCACAAAGAAGCCCTACGGACTTACAAAGTCCTTTCCCCTTTTATCTATCTCCCCCAGAGTTTTACGGATCCCGCTATCATATTCCAAGAGTTTCAAGGCCTCCAAAACAAACAGCCATCAATTCTTCATCCTAAGCGACTAGGACATTTATTTGCATAAGTTCCATCAAAAAAAAAAAAAGAAAAGAAAAGAAAAGATATTTGGCTCAGCAAAAGGCATTCATTAAACACTCCCCAAATTCAGCGGACACTGCACAAGCTCATGAATCACTTTGTCATGACAACATGCTGCATAACCATAGAACCAAAGCAACTCTGGAAGCAACAACAAAACAGAACAAAAGATCTTAGTGTTAAGCCCAATAAGCACCAAATAGCTGAAAGGGAACTTCATAATAATGACAAATTTAGGCCCTGATATCAAATTGGGTGCTAAGCTGCACAATACATTCAGATAGAAGATGCACAACCAACAGACATAGTAATAAAATCAATGGGCCACTAAAAGAACTTTGTTATGCCCACCTTTGGGGGCTATTTATTGTCATCCCAGAATCCTGGGATTGGAAATGGAATGGAAAGAAGGATTATGAAGGATTTGGTTTTTGCATTAAAAGCAGCAAACAGTTCCTTCACTGTGCACACAGTAACATGCAAAATCAAAAAGGAAAGCCTGTGCCAACTAGCAGGTATCAGAGTTCATTACCACTTCTTCTGCAGCAGGAGAGCAGGAATACAAGCCAAAAGCAGCTTTACTCAGACTCCTCTCTAAAACAGCTATTCCTCTTACAGAGATGGCACAAAGCTACAAAGTAGAGGACTTGGAAGACGTTGCACCTCTTTGGCAGAGGTGGACTATGCTAGAGGAGAAAGTCACTCCATCTAGTGATACCAGTGTATGAAACACTCCTCACTAAGCATCTTCAACAGTCCCGGCAAGAGTTTAGGGTGCAGTTCTGTGGCAGTGCAAGTCCATCCAAACCATACCTGCTGTGGGACTATCTCTACCAGTGCACCATGCTTGTACTGGTATAAGCCGGCAGTGATGGACAAGGAAGAAGGTGTCTCAGAGAAGCAATCCGGCCCAAAACTGCATCAGCTCACTTGGTAATCACACAGACACCAATGCACAGGAAAAAGCAGAAGCGTGCAGCCAGCAGCGAAGGGGAAGCAAAGCTTTGGCATCTATGGATTTCAGGCTCTGTTTCCACGGGGATCTATTAGGATGGCAGTGCTCTTTAAAGCAGCCCTGTCCTCTACCCCAGTGCTTGTTCTCATGTCTGCAATATGCCAAGTGCTTATGCAGACATGCAATTGATTTAAAAAAAAACCAAAAACCAAAACAACAAGACAACCCCCCACCGCCCAAACACACTAAAATAAAAAACAACACCCAGAAATAAAACTGAAAACAGCTTCCTCAGCTGGGTCAGGTCATTAACCTAGTTTACTGTGTTGCTGCACAAACAGCTGACCTGGCACAGTGCAAGAATGGGAATAAGCAGTTGGACCTTGCTAATGAATGTGAACCTAGAGTGCCTGCAAGCACCTCTGATCTGATGTTCTAACCCATATAGTACTGTCGTAAAAGACAGACAGCAAATGCATCAAAACTGCACGCAAGACTTGCAGTATTTTCTATTCTGAGGACAACACTGTATGGCAAAAAAAATTCTTTCCAATTTTTTTTTTTAGTCATACAGTGTAATTCTGCTATACAACATCATTTTGTAACTAAACTACTTTCAAACTCAGCAAATTTGCAGAAGCCCTTCTAAAGCAAGCAAGTTTTTGTTTTCTCAGCATCACACAAGCAGCCCAGAATATGACCCCTAGCTTTCTTGCTGGTACTTACAAAGTGTCCCCATGACCCCACTGAAACACATACTAAAAATGCTCCTGGATCTCCCTCCCTTTGCTCCCATATATGTCTCTAATATCACTCCAAAAATGCACGAGTGCAACTCATTTACTTACAGATAGATGTTGTCAAAAGTGCCATCTTTCTCACAGATGTTTAAGACATGATTCAACATTTTAGTTCCTGCGAAAAGGTAAAGAGATACTTAAGAAAACCAGAAGTGCACAATCAAGTTTGTACTTAGCTAACAGCTTTCTTGAGGAGAGGCAGGTTAACTGTAGGTAGGCTAAAATGACAGAGCTTGTGAGAACTAGGAAAGCCAAATAAAACATGGTGTATAAGTATCTCACTATCTTTCTGACTGCTTGCAAAATTTAATTCCTTGTTTCTTTGGAGAAAAGAGACCCGAAAGCCCAGAATCATACATCTAAAGCAGCTTGTTTAAATACTAGCTTCAAGGGCTCAAACTCACCTCAAAATACGGTCAAAACAATTGTTGAAGCAGTGAGAGCATTGCTAAGTTTTTCTAATAAAGACTTGGTGAAATAATTTAAAATAAAGTTATCTTTTCATTCCAGTTTGTCAAAGCAAACAGGTCACTACCAGGTCTTGATTAATCTGGCCTATGGATTTGCAACATGGAGAAAAGAACTAACTGCAGTATAGACAGAAAGCAGGTACTACCCTTGAGCAGCAATAATCAGTAGTGATAAAGACAAAATAAATAGAAAAAACGCCTACATTTAGAAGAGTGAAGAGATAACCCAATGAAGGAGTGTTGTGTTCTACTTGTAATGACTTGCATACTGGCTGCATACCTCTAACAAATTATTTCTTATCTCTGTGCATCAATTTTCATATCTATAGAAGCAGAGTATTTACATCACAGCATGATAATGTGATTAAGATTAAAATAATCTGAAATCCTGAATTAGAAAGCTCTACAAAAAGTCCATTTCTGAAAGGCAGGAAAAAAAGAGCACATCATAACTCATACTCTTTCCCCAAAGTCCGTTCCAAAGAAATCAGTGGTCTAAAAGTGCACTATCTTGGTTAAAAATCTGAAAGAGCATTTAGAAGGCTGCACAGATATCTGCTTTCTTTGATGACTCAGATACAAAAGAAGAACCTCCTTACCTATTCCTAGCCTTCGGTAGGGTGCCAGGCATCCAAGTGTCATGATGTACAGTCTCTTCTGGTTCTGGGAGTGATCCACCCTACAGCACACTGCTCCCACTGCAATATCATTGAAATAGGCTGCCAGGGAGGGAAACAAAGTGTTATCAGTCACAAGTCTCAAACTGTACATATAAGCTCCTTCATTTATGCCCTATATCTTCCTTCCTTCCCTCTTGCTAATTCTCCCATCCAGATAAAATATACATTGTGGCTAAACTCTTGGAGTGAAGTTACCAATGGTGCTCTGACACAGTGGGTGGCTTATTACAGTTCAAACCAACTAGCAATGATATCAGGAGGTAAGCTGGCAGCACACATATCTCAAGTTTTCTGCTGTAACAGAAAACAGGCCTATTCCCAGTAAAATTTAATCTATTTAGAACACAAACCCTCTGAGGTTGGGACTGTGGCTTTTTGAGGTTCCCAAACAGTTATTTTTCGTTATGTAAAACAACAAAATGGAAGGATCCGCTATTCAAAACCATTATGGATAGCAATGATGAGGACTTCTGCCACCGTAGCCCACAATTACTGGCAAGAACATTTGTACCTAATTTGGCTAGTTCGCCAACCTCCAGTACATCCTTGTAGAACTTGTCATTGTAGCTGACAGGAAAAATGACCTGGTTTAGCCTCTTCAGCTGCTTAATGTTGTGTGGCGTCACATCTCCCAGCTCGATCCGGCTACTGGAACAAATCAAAACATGCTTAACATCTGACACACTACAAAATTTCTAAGGACACCAAAAATTAATTATTTTATTTATGCTTAGAGAACTGTCCCACCTAATAATCAGTTCAATACATATTTGAACTGCCACGTCCAACCCATACAATTAAATCAGCCACCAACAGAAGACTTAACTCCCAAACCTAATTTCAGTCAGTGCCATACAGTCAGAAGTTTTTCAGGTCACACTTAACACTGATGTACCATAGCACTATTGGGTGGGAGACAGGAGGACATGAATCTCTGTAGAAGTATTAGCTTTAACTTTAACCTATTAATTTCCTTACTGATCATCAAGATCACAGGGGCTGGGGGGGGTGGGGGGGAACCCCAAAACTAACAACAAAGAAAAGATGGGAGAGTCAGGAGGCTAGAATAGAGACCAAGAAAATGAAGTCCTTATCCATGCTTCAAAGACAGCCTTAATTTTACCATCTATCAATATAAAGCTTATGCTTAGACCAAGACTAAATCATTACTAGACATCTGTGTCTAAAAAGCAACAATACAGTGCGCAGCAAACTCATATTAAGCCTGCTGATATGCAAGCATGCCACCCTGAAGGTGATATCCGCATTGATTATAATCATCACTGAAGTCAATCTTCCTGCTGACTGAGAGCAGAATCACAACCTTAAAATACCAGCATTGAATTATACTGAGAAGAAACAGACCAAGCTTCTCCCTTTTCCAAGACTAACTTCCTGACAGAAACACTATATACAAAGAAACAGATTAAAAAAACCCAAACCCCGACAAAACCAAAAAACCCCAAGATACTAGTTGTTCATATTGCCCAAGCCAATTTCTTGGGTGCAGGTAGACAGGTTTAAGGAGGACTACAAGAATGGAAAACAAAAAACCAAGATAACCAAAATCTTTTCCCAAATGGTCACCAGAATACATAGGCAGGTACACAGCCAATGCATGTCAAGTTAGAAACACACACAATTCTATGTTCATCTCAGCCTTGTTTTACCAAATACGTACAGGCAACCAGATTATTTTCTGCCCAAACACTGGTAAAGGCACCGCTTGCCTTTTTTAAAAAAACAGTCAAATTCTGTTTTCAAAAAGGCAGTTTTCTAAGATCCTCGTATACCAGGCCTTCAAGTTTGTTCTAGTAATGCCACCCCCAATGTCTCTTGTGCCTTAGTAGCTTATTTTTTCAAATAGGTTGACGTCTAGGACACAACAGCCCAGATTAACTTACATAATACAGTAAAACAAAGAAGAGATAACAACCACCAACTTTTTTCTTCAAGAACTGTACCAAACAATGCAGAGTATAATCTGTCTCTGCTTTATTAACTGACCTTGATTATATATCAAAACCCCTTAAATGATTAGTACTCCAGATATCATATCAGTTTTAGTTGTCGCTACCAATGATGGGTGATAAATACACAATGCTTTCTAGGCATTGAACTGCAGCCTGCAAAACTATCAGAAAAAGCTAGAGGAACAGAGCCTTTAATGTTTACTTCAATAAGTATAACTTGCTCTCACACCCACTCTCTCCTTTTCTTTTACAGCAAACAATAGTCTTCAGTTCTGCAAAGATATCAACAATCACCATTGCCCACTCTCTGGTACGACACAGATCAGACAATCTCCCTAGTGAGCCCTACAGAAGCTAAACAATTTTTAAGTAGGGCCTACCTTTTAGAGAACCATCTAGCATTAACTAATGGACTATTGATGATTTTGTAATTTTTCATCAGATTAATATGTTCCAGTTACTACTTAGAATTAATGGATGACATTTACATATTGAATTTTGCTGACTTCAAAGTCTAACCTTTCGTCACACATTTACCAAAGAGATTAAAAGGCCCCCTGGTGTCAAGCATCTCATGCCAGTATGAGTTCTTGCAAATTGTTCCAGGCAGCTCCTCATCTATCTTCCACCTACCACAATGAACATGTCGATCTTTTTCCTCTCTCTCTGCAAGGGCAATTGCTAAGCAACGAATCCTTGTAGTTTGCCCCTAAGCTCTGCCCAATTGTACAGCAATCTCAAGAGACATCTCACTCAAACTGGACAGTATGTTCGCCAACAGTGATCCCAAGAACAACAGAAGAAGCAACAGTCTCCATATTCTTGCAGCTCATCCACGTCCAACAGTTTCCATACTCTTGCATCTCATCCATGTCAAGATATCCAGGCATACTACAAGCAACAGCAATGGGATGTATTTCTAAAGTTTCTAGCTATAAACCACTACATTGTGCTGAAATAGTCTGCAGTATCTCTTTCCCATGACTCCTACCGCCACCAGCCCTTTGTTTCACAGCCTCTTCCATCCTGTAGATTATTTTTGCTCTCAACATTAAGATTCCTTTCTTCATATATCACCACTTGTGCAAGCCCCTTTGATAATTATATTCCAACATAAAGTAAGTACTGAGCTAGGAAGGATGATCTCCTCACACCACAGAAGTATTCCCATTGCAAACAAGCACACGATCAAAGTTGTTAGATGGTGGGGTAACTGTAATACTTGTTTTATGCCCAGCTTAGCACAGCTGTTCAGCCTAGCATGGCAGGGCTTCTTCAGGCATGCAGAAGGCAAGTTGTCCCCTTTTCTAACCCCAGCCAACAGTGCTGCTACCTCTTCCTCGCAACAGGTAGGAATAAAACCGTGGCATGTGGATTCCCGGGGGTACTTGTGCCTGGGAGAGAGTTTTGCTGGAGTAGAGCACCTTAGTAATCTCACACTAGGAGTAAAGAGAAGACCCAGCAGCCTCTTTTGCTGCAGTCTGCATTGGAGTAGAAACCAAAGGGAGCAGGTCTCAACTGCGTAGTTAGACCAGATTAGCTGCAGAGTAGGTGGTCAGTAAGGGAAGAGAAAAACCTCACATTTACACTCAGTCCCTTGAAAGCCTAGACCTTTTGTCCAAAAGATTTAGTAGTATATTAACCTTGGTCATACTTTTTTTGTATTAGTAGATCCAAGCTTCAGTAGATCAGTAACGCTAGCATGAACACTTACGACGAGCTGACAGCAAAGTCATTCTAGAGCAAGTCCCTCTTTATACCTGACCAAAAAATCTCTGACATAGACTATTATCAGGTAGTGTGTTTTCTAATATTATTTTAAAATTAATTAGTTACTAATGAAGCAAAAAGTCAGTCATTAGAAGACAGTCACTATGGAGTATTTCTGATGACAGTGCAACAGGACAAAGATATTTTGTTAGGGGCAGCCAGGACAAGATGGCTGAGAAAGGGACCATGGACAGAAGACAGACCTTCACCAAGAAGGTTTCAGACAGGGAATAAATAAGTTCAGAAGCAGAGCCTAAGGCTGCTCATAGCTGCTGAGCCAAGACATCACCTCTGAGGCAGGCATCAGGCCAGAGAAACAAGTTCCAATAGTAGGTGGCTAAAAGGTGCTGCTGACAGATCTCCTGGAGCCCTTGGGCTCACCTCCTATCTCTCACCACTTGCCACATTCATTGCTGCCTCCTGCCATCTCCTGCCTGCCTCCTGTGCTCCATCACTAGCTGTTTCCTCGTTGCTCGAGAGTTGCACCAGGGCCGGTAATTTAGCCTGGAGGATGATACGAAAAAAGTTTGAGAAACACTGCAGGAAGCATAAATCAATATGCTAAATGAGTCTGTTTCAATAGTATGTACTCAAACCATAAATTACTTTAATGTATAGCGCTAGCTGATTAAATCAGCACCACATCTATTACACACAAAAACATTTAGTAAGTAAACTAAATGAGGACATGGAAAGGAAGACCCACATCATGAGAGTTCATCACTTTGCCCGAGGACAGCGCAGCAGAAGTGCCACTAGGGCCTGGAGTAAAAACAGGGGAAAGCTGGCACTGCTGCCGAAAGCAGCAGTCTTGCTGTCCCGGAGCCACTCATTTCCATGTTCTTGCTGGCACAGACATTCGTGCAACAATGTGGTGAACCAACCCCAATTAAAACTAACCTAGCCAAAAAAAAGGAAAGTTTAGTTTAACCCACATCAGTCCCCTGACTGGGTTCACCACACAAGTCTTCTGCCAGCGTAAAGAGAAAAAAATTGCCAGAGGCAGAACCGGTCGGTTCTTGAGCAGAAGTGCCAGCCTATCCCAGTTTGAACTGGAAGTACCATGCAAGAGGAGCACAGGGATCATTCAGCATCAAGATGATTTTTGTGCTACACCTTATCATTTACGGAACAACATGCGCTTTGAACCTAAGGACTTAAAACCACCCCAGCCTCAGAAGATCCAAGACAAGGCACCTGTAACAAAGGACACAAAATGGTCACTCCTTTCTTTTCACTGGAGTAATAGAAATAGCTTTGGGGTTTGTTTTGTTTTGTTTGTTTGTTTTTTCATAGCTATTTACAAGTAGACCTGCTTCTTCAAGTTACCTCTCAGCCAAATCAGTAACACTAGGTTTACTGTATCAGCTAAGGTCTGACTAGGCCAGTCCTCTGCATTCCAGCTCAGTACAGGCTGTACCAGAAATACCTATCCTCTGCTGTTGCAAAGAAAAAAATTAAATCATGAGCTCAGATTAGCATATGAGAGAACATAAAGATGTATAAAGAGCCTGAAGTGCCCAGAAGGGACATGCCCTTCCTTATAGAATAAAATAATCTGTTTATTCCAGTAATATTCCTGGGAAGATACTCACTTATTACCAGCATCCAACATCTCAAATAGCACTCCATGGAGCACACAACAGTCAACTGTACTCATCTTAGGTGTCAAAGCTTCTGGACCAAGTCAGCCACCCCATCCCAAGCAACTGTTTTTAATACAGAGGAATGAGGGACTCGGCTCATCATGTCAGGCCTCTTACTGCTACAGTGTTCTACAAATCCATACCCTTTCCTAGATGGCATACCAGCCCTCTGAAGCCACTTACGCATCTTCCATTGCAAGGCTGTTCCCAAGCTACCATTATTCTCATATTTGGGCTTTCTTCCGATTTCCATCCTAAACATACTCAAGTCTACCCACACGCTGTCTTTTGTTGCTCATTAGCTTCAGTAGTTGATGGGTACCAATACAGCCTATCCTACATGCCTTTTCAGAGAGCTACCATGACCTGTTTATATTTTTCCTTCTTCTAACTAAAACCAAGCTCCTGGCCTCCTCCTTTAAGACTGGCTCTTAATTCCAACTATTGTCATACTAGCTCTTCCTTCCATTCCTTCAGATTAATTTTCCTTAAACACAAACTGCTTACAGCACCCCAAATACTTACTATTGCCTTGTACAATGGCAATCAGTTTCTCCCATCTCCACCAGAAGCACTTTCCTGACATATCCTGGGACTACATTTGCATTTCTTACAACTGCAACATACAGCAACCCAACTACTGGGGATAAAAAAAAAAACCCACACTGAGACTTAACTAGTGAAGGGAACCAGTTTCTGGTGCGTAAGGCTGCTGTTCATTAAAAGCACACAGCAACACTGCCCAGCAAGGTAAGAACGGAAGCGAAGAGTGATCCACAAAATCCGAATGGAAGCGGGACTTTAGTGAGGTGACATGCAGCAGTTACTGAAACTGGATGCACGCCCAGAACATCAGCATTAACACTCCTGCTCTTGCATGCCAGTGCCCTAAGATCCTTCAGGCACTTGCTAGAAAAAAAACCTCACACTTTTTGTAGGACCAAATGCAATCCAATTAGTCCTGCTGCAGCTGCATTCCTCTCTATCTGCAGCCTACTACAGGGCTGTGATTTGAACGCTATTTTTCCTGTAATGTCTTAAATTTATACTGGTGGAAGTAACACACGCTAAATCAGACATTAGTGTTTGCTTATGCTAAGGCTGCCTTTTGCTTCTCGACATATACCAAAGGACAACTGCTATACAGAATGACAGCTCAAGAGGAAGCCAATTTCCAGAGTTACAGTTCAAGAGGAAACACAAATTCAGTCCCAGGGAATAGCAAGTGTTGAACACTAGTTTAGAACCAACATCAGGGAGAAAAAGGGGGAATTCCAAGTTTCCTAATGCCATAAGAATCTCAGTCTCATTCAACTTTAAATAGTGCAAGTCTCTCCCCAGAGGGATGTGCCTGACTGAAACAGATCTCGGCGTAACTGATAGCTAGGCTTAGGCTTATTGAAGGCATCTGGCACGCTAAATTTAGCGGAGCTCTATCTGCAACTCGCAAAACTTACTGAGGTATCATCAAACAGTCAGGAGAGGGAGCACAGGGGAGAAAAGGGCCCTAACAAATTAGAGAACTTCAGAGAAGGTTTGTCACCCACTAAGCAGCCAACTAGCTTTATTGCTTCTATTTTGGCTTCCAAGTCAAAGCAGGAGTCTAGACAGGATAATCCACTCATAAAATAAAACCAAACCAGAGCTATGAAAGCTGTAGACCTGAAGGGTGTGGCTTTGCTTCGATTCAACTCCAAAGTCTAAAGAGCTTCTCCAGTGTTTTGGGTTTTGGGGTTGGTTTGTTTTTTTTCCAAAAACAGATGAGCTGTCTTGCTAGGCACACAAGTTAGTCTAGTTCTTGTGGGCAGACTGGTATGTTTTCAATTATCTAGAAGATCTGCGGGCTGTAAATGTACTCTGCTTCACTTGTCAGAAAACCAGAAGGATAAGTGCAAGCCTAGCATGCCAAAAGTCCTACCAATTTGCTTCTGAGCCCCCCCGATCTTCTTTAGCCCCACTTAACTACTGAAAACATGTATTTGCATGACACCTGATACCCTGCTGGAAGTTACCCCCAGCTGTGTGCTGGACTGTAGAAGGGCACAGTAATGTACAGAAGAAAGCTAACCAATTTTAGAGTCAGAATTAAGAGAAGACTTCACTCAAGCCTTGCAATTCAAATGGATCTCAATGTGAATAGGTTTCCCTGGCATGCATCATAATTCTCCAAGACAGACTTCAGACCCTCCTTGCCTCTCTCCTTTATAACGAAAAAATACGCAGCATGTTGCAGTCAAGGTTTCTTCATTATATTTGGATAATTCACTCTGTTTCAACCTAGAAAACCTGACCACTGTACAAAAGACTGGCCGGTCTTCACATGCAAGAAGTTATGCCATGATAGCCTCACAGTTTTCCCAGCAGAAACCTGTTCTTTGAGTTGTACTATAGACCTCAAATTTAGGCTCAACTCTGATCTCAAAAAAAAACCCCAAAACAAAACTCCAAAACCCAACCCTAAAGCTAAAGTAGCAGCACAATCATGAAGGATCTCAGCTGTCTGATTACGCAAGTGCAAGGGGGAGGCAGTGAGGTAATTTCAACAAGTGTCAAATAAAAATAAACTTTCCCAAGAAAATCAGAAGCTATCTCAATCTGCAGCTGGATACAGAGAGCAGGAATCACTGTGCCCAGCTGACAGAATTTTTCAACTTAAAATATCATGAATAAATGTAGTTGTCTAGGACAGAAAAGCAGCCATACATACATCACTTAGTAGCCCGTAACACTCTGCTGCTTCAGATCACCTCACGAGGTAAAGGCTTAGATATTATATCTGTCTATCCCAGGTGCATCAAAGTCAGGTGAAAGAGGAAACGACTTGCCTGCGATCATAGAGCAGATAAAGAGCTGCCAGAAATCCTAACTCTCCATTGCTGGTCTAACCACTTTTCCTTATTAGTCAAGCAAGCTCAGAAGAACATTCAGATTTTGAACCATGACTGCAAAGCAGAAGTACTTCACTATTTTGAAACAACTCAGCTCAAAATTAGTTTTGTGACTCTATTACCGATACCCTGAGACACCTTATAAATTACTGCCCCTTTCCATACCCTCAGTGTGCCTCGATATAACAATTACAACCCTTACTTGCCTCCCAGGAGATAACGAACCTTCGCTAATTAGTGTTCATGAAGTACCTGGTAATGCTTAGGTAAGAACAGAGGCTTACCTTCAAATTCAAAACAGAAGTGATGCTGGGTTCACAAATTGCCTTATTTACATAAATCTATATAGCTCAGGGGCACTTCTCGTACTTAAACTAGGTAACAAACTATAGAATTGACTTATCAGGAGAAAGGTATTTCTCTGCTTCAGGCAAACTTTCTATAGGTCACTGAAACACCTTTCCTTACAAATGCCTGTGTCCATCAGATTAGTAAAGAAAAAATGGCAGGTCATTATGGGTCTCCTGCCTATACTTTGGATTTCAGTCCCAGGGTGGCTGGTTTTTTTTTTTGTTTGTTTGTTTTTTTTTTTTAATTTTGAGGTGTTAAAATCATGCATTATATAAATAACATACTGTGAAAAATTAACAAAACATGCTATCAGGTTTACACACTTACCTTCAAATACTTCTAAGGCAACAATCATTGCAAGCACCTAACTTATCAAGCACAAAAAGGTTTTTCCACCCCCATTTCCCCAATTTTCAGTAAGAATGAATTGTTCTCAAACGAAAATTTGTGCTAAAAGAGCTAAAATCAAACAAATCTCCTTTAATTGCAATTTTCAACCTAATTTGTGATCTTTACTGACAAGAAATTCCAAGTGCCACGTAGAAAAAACTTTCACAAGCCTTCACCTGCTACCCTGGGTCTCACCCCATACTCTCAAGAGAGGATAAATACAATGTTCAGATGGTGGAAATAGGAATTTTTTTCAGGGATCGAGATTCTAGTCTGCTAAGGGCCAAAAATCACATGGAGCCTGGAAAAGAATGGGGAGAGGGAGGAAGAAGGCCAAGTGAGCTCAGGAAGTACTTCATGCATCAAGATCTTACCATGCAGCATGGTATTTTCAACCCATTTTAAAAAAAATTACTCTGCCCCCAGGAAAATCCAAATATCTTCATCTTAGTCACCTAGTGACAGTGTTGTGGAAATGTTTTTGGCTCTATTTTTTATAAAGCCTTGTTTCATTTCCTCCCCATAATGAATTAATTCAATATGCTTTGACACAAATACACAGTTACCCCATTTCAATGCTGTGCTTCTCTGCTCTCAGGTCTTCAAGTCCAAGAGTCTCCAAATAACCAGCAATTCTTCTATGCATAGACAGCTTCTCTCTTCCTCCCCACTTCCGCACCACCTCAAATCTCCCTCCTGACAAACTTCTGCTGCTCTAAAACTCCCACATAGGTAACTTCTTCCCTTCCCCTCTTTCAGCAGGGAGCAGAAAGTGATCCTAACATTGCCTGCCTCAGAGCCGAAGGGATGCAAGGAGGTACTGCACTTCTCTCTTATCAATTCCCAAACAAATATGAACATCCAACTTCTCCTGTCCTTTCCTCCTCCGGGTAAAAATATCTAGCGCCTTCTCAGATTATTGGTCTGAACACTTCTAATGCTTGCCAAATGGGAAGGCTCTTCAAGCTCTGAATCATTTGCACTTGGATAAAAGTTATTTTTCTGGCTCAACCATCACCCATTACTCCCCATTTTAGAAAAGATTAATGTGGCAAAGGAGGCTGCATCATTTCTCTTGTCCTCAGGAGATGGCAGCAGAGTCTGTGGCATTTGGTGATTACTAAAGGTACTACTTCTTTCACAGAAGAAATGTCCCAACCTAGCAAGCCAATCTATAGAGTAACAAGCCACATATAGATGTTAAAAGAACTGAGTGGTCACACACCACTCAAAAGACAAGACTGGGTTCTAAAGTGCTTCAATAAAATGGCTACAATCCCTACACTACCTTCCTATCCTCCCAATCCTTCCTACTTCATGGAATGTCTTAATCTGGTTATGGAATTAAACTCAAAGTAGTAAGAGCTATAAATCAGGCTAAAGTACCTATAATAAACCACATTGAGTTGTTATAAACTAATTTAGAAGATATTAAGCCATTTGTAAGCATGCATATAGGCAAGGTCTAAATTTACCATCCATGAAATTAAACACAGAGAGTATAGCTTTAACATTTCTAGGTTCAGAAAAATCCTAAAACCAGACAGTGATTTTCAAGCTCAATTACCTTTTTTTGTCCCACCTCCAGTGCATATGACAATTCAGCAGTTTTCTCATAAACTTGGAACTTCCTCCCATATACGTTAAGCTTAGCACTGTGCCTTGCAAATGGAAACAAATCAACAGCTCTGCATGACCTCTGTAATGCTAACTCAGAAAAGGAGAGGAAAAAACCTTCCCTGTTCTCATGAGAAACACGCGCAGCTTCAGGACCTTGAAGGGTTTACTTTGTGAATCTGGGCAAAACAAGCAGTAATCTCAGAGCTTACCCATAACAGCTTACCGTACTTTGAAAACACTATCATTATTTTTCTGTTATGCTCGGTATTCCCCAGCTGTGATGTCTCTTCTGCAAAGGCAGCTAGAATAGCGCTAGCCTGCAAAGCCTCCAGGTTATGAAGTCCTCTGTGGCAGCAGCTACCTGTTGTGTAGCATGTAGTCTGAAGGGCTCCTCCGCAGCAAGTTAGGACCCTTAGAAACTACGAAGCATAAGACTTAACTGCAAACATGTAAAAGTTTAGAGGCAGTCTCCTGTAAGTTTCTTACACATAAGTAGTGCACATTACTTTCTAAGACAGCAGTAGAACACACAGCACTCTGCTCCTTCTTTCAATCAGTTTTTTTCATCATGTGGCTCAATGCGTGCTGCCACATGACAATCCCACAGGTGTTTCCCATCAAAACTGGAGAGGGGTTTGGTCAATGTGACAAAATAACACATATGCACAGGATCACAGGCACCAGGCCCTGCTTGCAACATGCGATACATGCTCTATATATCTGGTATTCCCAGTCACATAGCAGGTACAAGCATATGACGGAGCATGCGTGTCCTGCATCACACCCCTTGTGTAATGTGGTTTTTAGGTAAGGGCAGCAGGGACTTATTCTCACAGGCTTCATCTGAACTGAAATGGGTCAGAAAAGCACCCTTACTGTAAGACATCAAAAGGCCACAGACTGAGACCAGCAAATGCTCAAGAATCAATGCAAGACTTTCTGTCTTCTTGCCTTAAAACCACTTTTCTTAAAACAACTGTAACAAAAATACAAAACCACTGAGCAACAAGTGAATCAACACTGCAAAAGAAGGGAAGCACAGGGAGTATTATTTACATCTGCTCTACAAAAACAGGCAAATTACTACAGACAGTAGAACCCGAGTCCCTCCCACTGGTATTTTTCCTCGTGCAAATCCAGTTCTAAAATAGATTTTCAAATTCCAGAACTAACAATAACAACATTTAGGAATACAATAAATGAAAAAAGAAATGAATCTCTAGAGAATCATGAAGATCACTAACAGAACAGTGAACTACCTCAGTTTTTCAGCTCACATTTAAGAAAAAAAGGGAAACACGATGAGTCTCTAAACTATTAAAATCATTCAGCAGACGAGGATAGAGTGAACATAAAGCCAAGTATCACAAAAGCAGGTGGGAGGTAATAGCAATTACCAGTTCAGAAGCTGGTATTTAACTCATCAAGTAAGAGAAAACCCACAAAATTTTAAGCTGCTGAGAAAGCAAAAAAAATCTCTTGCTATATCTGAAACCAGAGGTCCTCTGTAAAAGTCATCACCTGATCTCAAATGCCCTGATGACAGAGACACAACAACCCCCTATGCATTATTAACACACTGCTATGTGCTATTTTGAATTCAGAGAGCTAAGAAAGAGGGCTGCAAGCAACACACCTTGACTACACAATCTCTTTTAGATCTGAAATTTCAAAATGCCAGTGAACTTGCTAGGTTCTTTTTTAATTCTTTCTCTGCCAAAGTAGACTGTTCATAATTACAGCTGATGTTATGGGTCTTAGTGCTCCCAAAATTATCTCTGCACTTTGTGGTGTGGGTTACTACGCAACGCATACACTCCCAGAAAAAGTACTCAGATGGAGTCGGTTTGTTCAAAAGAACTGATCCACAATTTTGGATTCAATACTGAAGACAGATCAGATCCCTTCAAACACCACATTAGTTTCTCTCTGTTGGGAGTTGAAGCTTTAGATCTATTTTTGGACCTATCTTCTGACAGTACTTGTTTTTTAGGGATCTTCTCCGATCTTTGTAGCTTGACAAACAATTTGGTTTTGTTCCAGAGCACTCCTATGTAATTTAATATATTCCTTTTGAAATCTTCGTCTAGTCCTTTGATTCTCTCATTGTATTTAAATTGGGTTATTTTTCAATTTGAGTTCTATCGGCCTATTTGCCTCAGTCTGAATTTTTAGAGAACACCTGGATTCAATATGAAGAATTTATTCAGCACAAGAACTTGCTGCATGGTGCTAACAGTGTTCTGACAAGACAGGAATACGCTGCTCTTCGAAGAGACGAAGGAGAACCAGAAAAGCAGAAATACACAAGCACAGAACCCAAATGGATCAGTTCTGAAGTCGAATCAGTGATGAAGCTGCCTGTAAGTGAAAGTAAAGTAACAGAAATAAAGTTTGGTGCCCTGGAAGCAGAAGAGGGGTATGTGGGGTTTTTTTCTCCATAGCTTTTTATTTAAAAAAAAAAAAGTTACAAAAGGTAAAAAAGCTCCCTGAAATGAGAACTCCTGAGCAGTGCAAACAAAGCCAAGGGCCGTAGCACGGTGGACAGCTCAGGCCGCGGCCTGCCAGGAGACCTCCACGGCTCTGGCCTGACATGTCCAGGCTGCTTTCCACCTCATGCATCCAGGCCCCAGTAACCCTGCCACTCAACTCACAACTGACACATGGCCAAAGCAGGGCTAAGCTAGAGAAAAGAGCAGAGTGGTCAACGGAGGATAAAAAGAAACCCGGTTTCGTCAGGAGCGCTGTTGAACAATGATCATGTCAACTGCCACTTCATCTTGGCTGATCAGCGCTGTCTCCCTTCTTGCGAACTCTGTCATCTTCATTATAAGATGACTAAGAGGTGCAGTGCCCTGTTTCCTGTAGGGTGGTGCAGGTGAACAAAGGATTGCCCGATATCCCAAACACACCTATTTAATGTCAGCTGAGAGTCAGTTTATTTGCCATCATCGCTGAACCTCTTTCTACAGATACCTGCCAGCCCCTCACAACATCTCAGGCTGCTTCCACGCTATAAGAAACAACTGACTATCTGTTATCAAGCAGCCTTGTCATGTGACCTCACCTCAATTGCTAATAAGCTAAACCCCTTACCATTTCTTAGTAAAAGCTTAAGTGCTTCAGCTTCCATTCACCCTGCCTTAAGCTGCCAAACTGGAATAATAATACCCAGCATTGCATAACACCAGTTTCAAGGGGACTGGTTTAATACTCCTTTGTGAAACAGCCGTGGAAAACTTCCCTTGTGCGTATGAAGAAACTGAGGCAGGGAGTGGAAGAATCACGTTTTGTGGAGCACGGGTGATGCTGAAATTAATAAACATCAGGTGATTTAACCAACATTGAAAAACCTGTCCCAAAGTGACCTGTGCAAGGTCAGGCAGGTCACCCAACACCAGAGCAGAACTGTGACTCTAAAGGCCTCCCGCCTCCTGCTCAAACACCACACCTCACCGCCTCCACTGAGCAGGAAAGCGAGTCTTTCAGCCGACCACATCCAAAATCTGTAGGTTTTCAACAGCCGCCGAGAAGCGACGCCAGGCCCAAAGCAGCGTGCTACAGAAATCGAGACACAAAACACGGCGCGTCTTCATCCATCCACGTCGTACAGCCTCCACGTAGATAAAGACTTAAAAAGACTTAAACCAACAGAAGTGCTAAGAGGATGTTACAAACAACGGTGCCGCAAAACCACTCGTCCGAGGCCGGCAGCTTTTTCGCGCAGCCCCAACGGCGTTTCTTCGCTGTCGCCAGACGAGTACGAAAAACCAGCCAGCATCTAGCATCCCCCTCCAGCCGACTGCTTTCTCCCTCCCTTTTGCAGCTCCCTAGAGCCCGCAAGCCGACATCCCTCAGGAGCACGAAGGACCGCGGCGTTCCACCGGCTCAGCGCAGCAGGGCTGAGCACGAAGAGAGTTTTCGCTACGGCAGCGGAATAAATTTTACAGCGGGGGGGTGGGGGGAGCTCTCGCTCGGCTGAAAGGCCACCACCGCGCAGCGAAGGGACTGCCGGGTTTTCTCTCCTAAAACGGGCTCCCTTGACACCCCCCCCCCACACACACCCCCACCCCCGGTGGGGACGGCGGCCCCTCTCCCAAAAGGCGGGAGAGCCGCCCCGGCCCTGAGGCGACGGCACCGCTCGGCCCCCTCCGCCCTCCCGCCGAGAACGCGGCGCCGCCCGCCCCGCCTGGGCCGCACTACCGAAAACGCTAACGACCGAAACGGGACCCTCCCCCCCCTCCCCACACCGTCCTGTCAACGACCGGACCGGGCCCGAGTTTCTACAGAGCACGCCGGGCCCGCACTCACCCCTTCATAGTGCGGCCGCGGCCTGGCCGGTACCGGCGTCGGCGCTGACTGCGTACGGGGTCCGGCGGTTACGGCTCACGGCCTTCCCCTCTCCTCGGCCCGGGCAGCGCGGACGGCTCAGCCTCCTGCTCCCGTTCCTCCCGCGCCCGCTCCACATGGGCCTCCGTCCGCCCGTCCGTCCGTCCGCCCGTCCGTCCGCCTGCTTTGCCTGACGCGCCGCCCACCGTCACCTTTCACCTCACGCCGCGCGCGCCCCCGCCCGCCGCCTCGCCGCCATGACCCCTCACACACCGACACCCCCCCCTTCCCCCTCCTTTTTTTCCCGCCCGCGCCGCGCACGCGCCCCGCCCCTCCCCTTAGCGTGACTAGAGGGAAAGGCGGTGCCAGGGGAAAGAGGAGGGGACGACCCACATCACGTGCTACTGGGCGGCCAATCTTCTGCCCGGCTCGGCTTCAACCCGCACCTAAAGGTGGCGTTGGAGGGGGGGGGGGGGTAAAGCTCCGCCCGGAACTTAAGCGCAGAAAGACGCCGGTTTCGCCTCTGTGGGCGTTTTCCGGGTGGGTGCGCATGCGCGCGAGGGTGGCCGGTATCAGCTGATCCGGGTGCCGCCGGAGGAGGGAGAAGGGACTTGGGGTGCGCCGGCCGCAGGTGAGGCGTTTCGTCCCGTCCCCTCTCGTCTCCCCCAGTCCTGCTCCGCTCCTTCCCCTCTCCTCCCGAGGCACAGCTCCCGGGAGCTGCTTTTCCTTCTCCACCCGGTGGGTCGCGATCGTGTCCGTGTGTACCCCCTTCCCCCCCCCCCGCCCCGGGCCGTTACCCGCCCGCCAGAGGCGGCGGTCTCCTCACGGAGCCGCTCTCTGAGGGAGCGCGCGCAGCCCCCAACGGCCGTTCCCGCCTTATGGAGCCCCTCCGGCTTTTGAGTCGGGGGGGGGCGATACCGGAGCCGGGTGTCGGGCCCAACCTGCCGCCTTTTCGGTTCCGACCGAAGCGAGTCAAGCGCAGCGCTGCGGGCGTTGTCCGTAGGGAGCCGTTTCCTCACGGGAGAGCCCGCTGGGAGGGAAAAGGTCTGGAAAGCAAAGCAGCCCCCCACCCCGAGTAGGGTTTTCCCGATTAAGAAACGTGCTGAAAGGTGCCCAGTAAGGCATCCAACCGGGGGGGTGGGGGGTGTAAGCCAGAATCCCTTATCAAGAGAAGTGGTGACAGTGGCCGGGTTTCTCTGCCGGGTCACCCCACCATCTTGGGTGGGTGGAACTGAAGCTTTCTGTGCTTTGACTGTAGCCCTGCAGTGAGCAAGCAGCAAGTCTGTGGAACAGGAATGCTGCTACTGGGTTCTGACCGCAACTCTTCCTTACTAAAAGGGCTCACCGGTTGTTTTGCAGCTGAAAATACTGATGGTATATCAAATGTGTTTCCTATTCCTGTAGCCAGTGACAAAATCCTGATTTAGATGAGGCGTTCTGAACGTCGCACTTAGAATTCACTTAAAGGCAAGAAAGGAACTTTACGTGACTGGGCTCCGGACAATATTGTACACGTTACAGGTAGCTGTGACATCGGAGTATATGACACGTATGTGTCAAGATCTATCCATTCAACACAGTTGCCTAAAGTGATTTCTTCCTAAGATTTTACTAGCTTCCCTCAGAGAATTTGTACTCCAGCCAGGAATAAAAGCAATTTGGTGATAGTTTTATTCCTTGTAATGCAATACTTCAGCAGAGTACACTGGCTACTTGATCTAGCATGGTATTTCAAATGCTAATACCACTTGATGAAGTGGAGAGGGGGTGGAAAAGGAGGAAAACCTGCTGACAGCCTGCTAAAGGTGGTTTATTAGCCCACCTGTAGCATTTCTGGGAGAACGTGCTAAGTGTAGGTTGGCATTTGCAAGTGCAAGTGGAAGTTTGAATAACAGAGGCAGATCCTCAGTATATTGTAAGTTGCTGTATTTGTGCTGACTTTGGCACTCTGCAGGTCTGCAGCAGCTGAATGTTTGGCTTCTCTGTACGGTACTTTCAAGGGCCTTTTTCAATGAGCAGCAAGCATAAATATTCAGTAGTATCTATGTTTTATTATTTTCTGCTTAAGAATGTGTGAAGTGAGATTAGTGTCTATGGGTCCTTGAATTACCAAAAATATTGCAGATTATTTTTGCTGTCCTTGTCAGTTTTTTATGTCAAGTCTTCTTGAAAGCAGTTTTACTCTCTTATCTGGGGAAAAAAATAGTATTAATTCTATAACCAGGGGACAAAGCGTGGCATTCAAAAATGATAAACCACCATGGGCATCAACTTGAGAGGATGGGGAAGGAGAAATTAAGACAATGCTGGAAACTTACTGCTGGCATCAGCTGACTGTTCAAATGGAGCTTGAAGTCTTGTGTTGCAATAGTAACACAAGATCTCTGTTTCCTGTAAATGCAGCCTTTCCATTTTCCAAATCAAGAACTATTTTCTACAGATAGTGCTAATATTAAAGTTCAACCATGAATGATTAGCATTACTTAATTGCTATACAACGTGGCTTAAACTTAGCTTTTATCTGGATCTAAGTATATATTAGCTGTTGTATACCTCATTAATCCTGACTTACAAAGTCTGCAGGCTTCAGTGTGCTTCTGTTTTCTAAATTTTTCCCCCGAGTATGAGTTTGTCCGTTTGTCTTCTAGACACACGTGGGTACTGGTATTATACATTGTCATCCAAAGCCACTACAGACCAGCAGATTACTAGGTGATTGCCCTGGAGATATGTTTAGAGGCACTACACTTCACCTCTTGTGTTTTGATACCATAATACTGTCTTTCTGAGTTCCTGAGCCCTGAAAATTCCTACCAACATTTTTCCCTTATGCTTTTAAGTTGCTTGTTTGTGAGCTAAGGCTGTGTTCCTAATTTCTGCTTTAAAAAGAGTAAAAGGTTTACAGGAAAACCTAGTTGATGTCTTTGGTTACTTTGGTGTTGACCATAAAATGTTGCATGCTATTGCTGGCCAAGTAATAGTCCCTCTTTTTCTTTCTCTCTCCAGTTTAAAACAAACAAACAAAAAACCCCCCAAAACAAACCAAAAAGCTACACACAACAACCCAACGCTACATTGCCTAGAGCTGAAACTGATTTTATTTCCTCAGTGCTTGTATCATTGGTTACAAAGAAAAGTGGGGGATTTTAGACTTGGAAATATTGAGGTATTGTTGAACAATAGTATCCACATGATTTTTTTAGACGGGAACTGTACCAAGGAAAACAGACGATGTAGTCAACTGGAATATCATGCTCGTTTGGTCTTACTCATCATCTTAAAACGTGACTTCTTTAGCCTTCCAGCTGGGCAGAGAGAAATGGGGGCCTGCTCCAGCAGAGGAAGTGGAATGAATCTAAACTTTTCAACCTTTTGTTCCTGTACAGATTAAGCCGATAATCACCTAAAGGTCCAACATGCAAAGCTGGCTTAGACTGGATCTTCTGGTTGTCGTTGTTGTACCTTCTTTTATGTTCTGAAAAGGTTTTTTTTTTGTTGTTCTTTTTGTGTTTGCTCCCTCCTCCCCTTTGAAAGCGGGCGGCTAAGCTTATATTAAATTCTTGGGTTTGGTCATATCTCATGGCAGTAAGTTCTACAATCAGATAAATATTTTTGGTTTGGTTACTTTTTTTCATCTATGCATTTATTTCTCCTGTTTTTTGTCAAATTCTCAAGTTAAATGCCCCCACTTTTTAGAAGGATTGACCATTTGCTGCTAGCTTTTTAGACTTGCATATATTATACAGCTGCTGTAACAAACTTTGCCTTATAAGGTCTGTCTTTACTGAAATGATACGCTTACTCTGAAAACCAGTGCGATGTATGTGGATAAATCCTGAAAGTCCTAGTCTAACAGACTTTATGACTATCACTTAACCAAATGGCAGATGAAGATCAGTTTTAGCTGCTGAACTTATTTTCTTGGTTCGTCAGCTTGATTACTCCTCTGAGCTTGTGTAACAGTAAATTTCAGTGTCACTGCTCACTCTTGTCAGAAATAGTTTGTCTGACAATGATCTAATATGTGCATGGTGCCTGTTGACAGTTCTTTAATTTTGTCATAGTTTACAGCATTTGGGAGAGTCCGTTGTGGGAGTTTTAAAATGTTCAAATCAGAAGTAATCAGAAAGTACTAAAACTAGTATGGGAAGCTGCCATCATGGCCATGTTTTTATAGTGCTGGGCTTTCTGCGTTAGCTGTCTGACATCTGTTTAATCCTGAGAAGAAAAATTTTGAAGACCATTGCTACGCCAGTTAAGCGAGACTCATACTGCTGAACAGTTAAATGAACTAAAATGTCTGCCGAAAATAGACCCATTGCAGATGCAAACGCTTAAGAGAGAAGCGGTGTTCCTAGAGGGTATCTCTGTAATGAGGAAGTCTTCTCTTTGTCCTCCTTAATCCGTTGAAGAGCGCTCATATTGTAAAGATTCTCATGTCCAAGTTAAAATGTTGGTGTGCTGGTAAGTTTCAGCTGACCAACTAACTCTTTCTGCCAGATGGCAGAAAAGGCGCTAGAACAGGTTGCCCGAAGAGGTTGTGGATGCCTCATCCCTGGAAGCATTCAAGGCCAGGTCGGATGGGGCTTTGAGCAGGCAGGTCTGGTGGAAGGTGTTCCTGCCCATGGCAGGGGAGTTGGAACTAGATGATCTTTAAGGTCCTTTCCAACCCAAACCATTCTATGATTCTATGGCACCCCAAGAAAAATGCCGAAATTTGCAGAGTTGAAGATGCAGTGTTCTCCATGCTCTGTCCCATCTTTAGGATGCTATAAACTATGCTCCCTTACTGGAGTGGTTTACTGTTGTTTAAGACTATATAAAAGATAGGTGGTCTGAATGTCTAAGCTGTTGGTCTGCGTTCTGTGCCCTAAGCATGGAGAGCAGTCCTGTTGTTGTTGGGATGGTCGGGTGTGATGAGGGATAGAAAGGTTATGGGAAAAAGGTATTAGCTTTATAGAGAGAATGCGGTGCCTTTATTAGAATAGTTTATTACAGCTGGGCAAAAACTTTCAGGTATGCAAGTTTCCTTTAGCAGCCTGAAGAATGACTTGCGTATGCTAGGAAAGAAACTGCATCTTCCAAGAAGTTCAGTTAGCGGGACAAACGTTTGGTCCTTCTCATTAGTACGCTGTATCATTATTTTGTTTCTCACAATGAAAGTAATACTTTAAAAAGCAGCTCTCAGAAAAAAACCTGAAATGGTATTTCTGGCTAAATGCAGGTAACATTGGTAAGGACTTCTAAAAAGGCAATTCTATTATGTGAATTTCCTCTAGATCCTTGAAATCTTGAGGGCTTTGTTATCATGAGATAAATTTGCATCACCTGGTAGATATTCAGACAACCACCACAATATGTAGTTTAAACAATGTTAAAATTTAATATGTTGGAGGGGCTCTGGGTATTCTAAAGAAGCTGTAAATATTTCAGGTAATTGAACATAAAATCTCCAAGTGTGGCTTAACTTGCTTTAAAATGTAAAGATGAAGTTTTCCATTATAGGAAAAGTCAACCTGAACTTAATTTCCTTTTACTGAAATCCAATGCCTATATGTGTGTTGTGATTCCAACCAGGTGTTTCATTATACCAAAGTGCTGTAAAAGAGTACTTCTATCTGCTAGGGGCATTAGATCTTTCTCAAAGACTTTCATGCAGACTTACCCCTGGTTCAGCTCTTCAAATCAGCTGTCAAATACCTCACATAATAAACTGAAGATTCCATAATATCCCAACTTTCAAGACTGCTCTGAAAAGTTAAGTGTAATGATGAAATGCTTATTCCAAACTTGTGCTCAGTATTTTAGCTATTACCTTTAGAGACAAGGGATTAGGCAGTGGTGAGGCTAGTAGAGGAGCTGATGTGTTTTAATGAGCCCAAATTACTAATACTTTTCTGCATGTAAAACTGAGCTTGGCTTACAAATCTAGCAATAGTTGTTTTATGAAATTGCACACCTTTTGTCTGTTGAGGTAAGAGTCTTCAACTATTCAGAAGTGACGACTGAACTGTAGTAAAGTTTGCTGCTATAATTGCTTACAGCTTTGCATTCGTCTCATTTTGATGTTTGTCATCTTGAAGGTTAGGGCAACAAGAAGTATTTCAAGTAACGATGCCAAATACACCTGAAAGTAGAGTGACTTTTATGTAATAAAAGCAAGGGTGGATTTTAGCTTTGCGGTACTGTTGGTGAGGTTAATGAAAATGTTGCTCATCCAGAGGAAATGGCTGAGCATTGTACGAAGCAGATGGCTGCAGAACTTTTCAGCCCTAGCAGCTAGACGACAGGATCAGGATAAGAAAGGAAGGCTGCTGTGGGACACAGAAATGAATGTTGTATTAATATACTGTGTTATGGCTTGGATCTCGGTTGCATTAGATCATTCTTTTGTGTGAAAGTCTATCAAGCCAAAGAAGGGGCAGGATGTGTAGTGGGCTGAAAGGATTGTCAGATTTTTCGCAGCAGGAAACTTGTGAAGCAGTGTAGCAAGTAAGAAATAAGGGGAGGCTCATCCATGTCCACCTCTAGAGCTCCTCTGGAGAAGCCTTCTGGGCCAAGAGGAAAGAATTGGTGTAAAAAAACCCTATTATGGAAAACTCTGTAGCATGTACCAGTCAGCTGATGAAGATTTTTTTTTCACATGAACAATGTGGTTTTCTCTAGTGACAGGAGTATTTTAATTGATAAAACTAGGATCCTTATCAGTTTTAGATATAGTGTGACAACTGTGTTTGAAGTCAGAAGGCCGGTTATCTACTAAGCTGATCAAATATTCAGTGGGTCAAAGCAGTTATGCAATGAATGCCTTGCCAGCCTTTCTACCTAGTTTTAGCACTGCTGCTAACTTCTCAGTCATGTTCAGACACAACTTTTTTCTGGTCCTGTTCTGGGCTAACTGAAGGAATCTCCCAAGCTTCAGAGTAAAAGCTTGGGTGCTTGAATAATATTTTGTGGTGGTGGTACTTCTTGCATGAACAGACTTCATACCCCATCTTTGTGGTAGGGGAGAGTCTCTTATGCTGTATATATGTATTAAATATAAATATGTTTAGCTTGTGTGCAAGGCATGATGTGTGCTTGAAGTATCAGGCTTGTATGTATTGGCATACCCATAGGTAAGTCCTCCATCTGTTTTGAGGAAGAAGGCAGTAGGAGCTTGTGATGGGCTTCATTAATTGCCATGTTGCACAGTCTCACTTTGTAGCTCTTGTGTGCTGTGCTAACAGGGGCAGCATAATTCTATTTCCTATCTTTTCTCTTGAATATACCTGGATTTCCCTGTACATGTGCTGAGTAGCAAGCCTCATGTGAGAGGAAGGGGCTTTATAGTACCCGAGAGACAAGTTGTGTGAAGGATGCACTGTCTTGGATGGTTGCAGATGGATCCACAGGATGTAGCTGAGCATCACTTAAGCAGATCGCAGGCCTATCAAGAGCAGAGGTGGACTCAAAGTGCCCTGTGGCAACTGGAGTTGAATGAATAATTAAACGGAAGAATGTCCCTGTTTATCAAAACAATGATACTTCTAGCTCAGAGCTTATGGCAAGAAAGTTGGTACAGTTAGCTGCTTGATGTCTGTGTGAGAAGAAGACTTAAACCATATCATTGTATTGAGTACAGGAGGTGGTTCCTGCTTGGTTTCCTCAGTGTGCAGATCATACGAAGTTGGAAGGTGTTTGATATAACAGAGGGCTGTGCTGCTGTGCAGAGGGATCTCAACAGACTGGAAAAATAGGCTGACGGGAATCTCATGAAGTTCAACAAAGGGAAATGCCAAGTCCTGCACCTGGGGAGGAATAACCACGTACCCTGCTGCAGGCTGGGGACTGACTGACTGTAAAGTGGCTTTGCTGAAAAGGACTAGAGGTCCTGGTGGACACCAAGTTGAACATGAGCTGACAACGTGTCCTTGTGGCAAAGGCAGCCAGTACTATCCTGGCCTGCATTAGGAAGAATGCTGCCAGCAGGTTCGGGGAGGTGTTTTTTTCCCCTCAGTTAAGCTGTGGGGAAACCACATCTGGAGTGCCATGTCTGGTTGTGGGTTCCCCAGTAGAAGGAAGACATGACTTAATGGAGTGGATCCAGAAAAGGGCTACAAAGACTGTTAAGGGTTTGGAGATATGAGGAGAGGATGAGAGAGCTGGGATTACGTAGCCTCAGGAAGAGAGGGCTCCGAGAATCTTATTGTAAAGTATATAAATACCTAATGAGAGGGAGCAAAGAGGATGGAGCCAGACTCTTCTCAGTGGTATCTGCTGAAGTAACAAGAAACAATGGGCACAAACTGAAATACAGGGAATTCCCTTTAAACATAAGAAAACACTTTTTACTGTAAGGGTGTCTGAACACTGGCACAGGTTGCCCAGAGAGCTGGGGAGTCTTCCTCCTTGGAGGTAGTCAAAACCCAGCTGGACATGGTCCTGAGCAGCCTGCTCTAGCTTGCTTTGAGCAGGGCATTGGAACTCAGCGATCTCCAGAGGTGCCTTCCAACCTCAGCAGTTCTGTTTGGTGACTGGGAAATCTGCCCTGCTGTGTTATAGTAAAATTATAACTCTGCATAGTATGAAGGAGCGGATTTCCTGAGAATACTATTTGGCTTCCCTTCCAAGTGACCTGTGTTAGAGTTCTGGGCGTGCTGTTTCTTCTGGGACAATATCCTGAATTCCAGATGCAAAAATGCTGCCGAACTTCTGCATTTGTCTAGTAACTTAGGCGCTGTATTTTTTTTTAATACTTCCTCTTAAAAATATCATCTGTTGGAAGGGGAAGTGTAAACTGACCAAGTTACAGGAAATCTATGGCAGTGATTATCCGTTATTTACGAGGGCCTTGCAACTCATCCTCATACAACTGGACGCTGGGATTTATGCACTGTACCAAGGTCTGCTCAGGTGAATGTAGTAAATGTTGGCAGTCTTGATTCTAAAGCATGACTTAAATGTGACCCTAAGCTGATTGCCCAGTGTGGGTTGTGATCTTTACTATCCTGTAGCCTCTAGGTTTTTACTAAGAAGAGGAGGAGGGATTTTCTTTGGAAAAGGTTGGCTACATTTTAGTGTATATGCCTGTTTCCTGGATATCAAATGTAAGGGCTTATATTCTGACTCCATTTTTCTACCCTAGGAAGTCAAAACATGCGAGTCTGTTTCAGATATAGTAAAATCTATGAACTTAGTTCAAAGCTACTCCAGCAGAATGAATCCTATTACTGGTGACTTATGTAATGCTGCTGCTTCTGAATTGCTGGTCTTGTGCTACTTACTTACTACAACTTTGGTTAGCATATTTAAGCTTTTGTGCCAATTTGATGTGTTGCTAATCCTAGAACTTGCAAAGATAGTCTTGAGAAGGCTGCAGGGAACTCTTCAACTCGTGCAGCTTTTTGGGGGAGAGACTGCATAGCTGCTTGTCTTCTGTACAACATACAGGATAACGTCAGTGCCTGTTGGTCTTCAACAACAGATTCTAGCAGCTGTCATTCAAGGTGGCACATCAGTCTGCTTCGCCAAGGTGTTGGATGTTGTGCAGTTGCATCAATGCCTCTGCTAACTAGGGGAAGGGGTTCTTGTTTCAGCAGAAGTAAGCCCCGCAAGACTCTCTAGTGTGACAAGAATCAATACCTGTTCTACATACTCAAGCAATTAGTATTACGGTGTCTTCAATGCCTCCCTGTGCAGTCTGTTGTTAAATGGTTGTTCTGTTAAGCTCTTCCAGAACAGAGCACGCACTGACGTGGATAGATTACACTGGAGGACTGGTAGGTAAACGGATTCCAGCAGAAAGCATGCATCTCCCTTTCAAGGATTTTTATGTGGTAGTATGTACCACTTGGGACATTGGGATTATTGGTTTCGTAGGAGGCCCTTAATGTGAACGCTGAATGCTGCTTTTAATTTCTTCTGCTCAGTCCTGTGTGGTAAGGAGGGCATAGATGAGAGTTCAGCTGGGCTCTAGGTAGCTTGATTTGCTATTGCGGCATTCCTCGGTGCTAGTGGGAGAGACAGACTGATGACTCATCAAGTCAGGTGGTTATGCCTCTGCTGTGTGTCAGAAATTTCTTTCCCCTCTGCAGCAGGCTTTCTCATCCCTCTGTGTAGGGGCACTAGAAGGACAATTATTTTGTAAGTGGTGGTGCTTAACTGCTGAATTCTGGCTTTGCTTCACTGGGCCTGTGGATTTTTGTTACTCCCTGTTTCTGCAAAATAAGGTAAGAATCTGTGTTTATATGATAAAATAGTCACGGATTTTCTTCCTTGCTGCAAGAAGGCTCCTTCTAAAAAATCTCATTCGAGTCTTAATTTTGAAGATACCTTTGTGGTAAGGCAGTTTTTCGTGTAAATTCTGGGTCTGATCAAATGTTTGAAGGAAAACCAAGGAACTGTAATAGGAAACAGGTTTCTCCAGCATTGAGAGCAGGACAGTTACATTTTTGGGGTTACTGTGTAGCCAAATTGCTGTGCTGGGGAGAAACCAAGATAGAAAACTGAGGTCATTGGCGCTTTCCTGTTTAGTTATGACTATAAAATTACTTTAATAAATCACCTTTCAGTCAGAGATGGTTCTGCAGCAAGTAATATTTTGATTTCTGGCACTGTTAGGCAGAATATGACCATGTTAGAGCTTAAAAGCATGTTTAAAATCAATTGGTGAACTGTTTAAAGACGAGGAGGATTCCTGTATGTAAGTTGTAAAGGATACAAGATGCATCTTTGCTCATAAGGGAATTAAAATTAAGCTAATATCCTGTGTAGGTGTGCTAATGGACTTTTGTAGGAGTGGATTGCATATGGTGCCTAATATCCTGTGTTGGCAAGAGGCCTCTGGAAGGCTGTAGGAGCTCAGTAGGTTTCTAAAATGGCTAGCTACCATGGCTTCTGGGGTAAGTACGTGCTGCCTGTACACACAGGATGTTATGTTTAGCAAATCCTGATGTGTTTTAGGGAATTTAATTTTATCTAACAATGAAAATATTTAACAGTGTAGGTACGTAAGGCAACATTTCTGTCCTCAAGGACTTTTCCATATAAAAGGAAAATCTGTAGTGCCAATACACAAGCACAAGACAACTATGCAGAGATAAATAACAGCATTTTTTTTCTAAATTTGTATTCCATGTTAAAAGACGTGTAGCCCCTTAAAAAAGAGGTCAGCTTGGCTGGGTGAGCACTGGCTTTTTAGACTGTATGTACTTTGGAGGTATATAGGAGGTGGATAAAAGAAAGGTGAGGGAGAATTCACCATGTTTTTTACACTTGGAGTAGTTAATAGGTATGTATTTAAAAGCAGGTGGTGCAGATGCTAAAGATCAGGACAAAGACAGGGTTTATTGGTGTGTCACTAGGTGGTCTAGCAGAGGAATCCCCTTCTCTTTTAGTTGGCTTGCCCAGTAATTTGGGAAGGTGGCTGTAGGAAGAGAGAGGGAGCAGAGCAGCCACAGGAACAGGGGAGGCAGGTGCTGGGTGTCAGGATGTTGCCATTTTAACTGCAGAATGACTGTTCTGAGGTTCTTATTTGCCTCTCTAAAAGATAAACAGTTGCTTCAGGTGGCTGTCAGCTGACCTGCAGGTTTTGGATATGAAGAAAAGTGAATCGAAATTGCAACTGGCCAGTGTTCTTCCTGCTTTTCCTTGCCTTTGTAAATTGAGTCTTTCGTATGGGACCCTGTGCTGTCTAATTGCCAAACAGCGCTACTAATTCAGTTATGAGAATTTGGTTTAACTCTCTATTGTGCTTCTACAGAAGATTTTGGTAGTAGACTCTAGAGATTGTTCTATATGGTATGTTGAAGTAAATGTTCTGGGTGGATTTAGAAGACCGACTGCTTTTTTCAGTATGAACAGTAATTGTGCTTGGGTTTTGCAATGTTTTAATTGTTAAAACCAAAAAGGATGAGGTAGTTATGTTAGTCTGATCAGAACCAGCTCTTAGCAGCTGCTCAGGAACTGCAGATTGCTTTGCGAGGACCTCCCCTCTGCCATTTGTCAGAGGAGACTTTTGAGAAATAAGCAGTGACATTAAAATTGTCTTCTGGGCCTAAACAACGCACAGCTTAAATGAAAAACTATCATTATGGAGAGCAGAGGGATCTAACAGATACCTGACTTAGCCTTTGAGCTCGAGAGCAGTTAGCAGTTCCGTTCCAGGCTGGTGATGACTGAGTCACAAGCAACTGTTGGGGTGGCGGTTGTGAAATGAATCAATGGTAGCCATGTTACACAATCCATGCCAGCAAGACATGGAGCCCAGAAGAAGCTATTCCTTCAGGATGAATAGGAGTTTGGAATCATTGGAGATCTTTTTCTTATAGAGCAGAGCCACTGATTTAAAACATTTAGATTGGTAAAGAGGCTGAGGGGCAGAGGACTTGTAGTATAGTATTAAAAAGCTGGAAAACAAATCATAAGATTTTAAGAATAGCAGATGTCAGCTACCTACTGCTCCTGAAGAACAGGCAGCAGAGCATCCTTTAATGATGGTGGAAGGGATAGCAATGTAGTTGTCTTCCTCATTGTACACGGGGCAGATTTTCAAGCCTGAGTGTGCTTCTGTATTTGCAGCCTTGCAGAGGATGCTGGGTTAGGTTAAGCTTCTTGCAAAGACTGAGTGTCAAATGGTGCCTCACAGTTCATGTCACCAAACTACGGGCTTTTGCTGGATAGGCCCTGTTGATACACAGAGAGCATTGTATGGGGCTGCCATACAGCACGTTTCAGCAGTGCTGTATTGTAAATGTGTCAATACAGTAGAAATGGGTAGAGAGTTGCCTTGTGGTTCTCTAATGCTAATCAGTTTCCAAGGTAACGTAAAGCGTGGTAAGGGCTGACAAAGCAAAACCATTAAATGTTCTTATCGGCACCCGAAGCAGGACAGCCCAATTATCGATTACAGGACAAACATGGATGGAGGTCTGTTTCTAAAACAGCTTCTCCTGTGCCGGTTTAGATTGTCCAAACAGTAGCTGGCAAGTTGGGGGTTTTGGCCATTATTCAGCACAATTCTTCTGTAATGCTCCATGTGTTTCACTGAGAGCAAAGGCTGTGTAATACCTAGCTGTGAGGCATATAGAAAGGACTCGTGTGTTTGTGTGCTGGTGTTTGTGAAAATGTGTTTCCTCCTCTGAACACTCTGATGCAGCAGCCTAAGACAGCAAAAACAGAATTTTCACAATTAGTATTTGTAGTATTGCTATTTAGAGACTGGTGGCAGTAAAGCAGCCCCAGAACATTCTCTTGCTCACTCACAATCATGGAGAACTCCATATTTTGAAGGAGGGTAGATGAGATGTGGAAGACAGAAGAGATTCTCCATTGTTTAAATATCCTGTTACTGGGCTTGAAAACAGTCCAGCGGTGTTATGGCATTTTTGGAGTGTAACTGTTTCACTCAGTGTTTTGTGGAGCGTATTAGGGAGTGATGTTCCACCCCGGTGTTTCTGCAATGGGGGATGTTAGTCCTTTTGTTTGTTTAAATGAGTTACTTTTTAACTTTTTATAGCTTTCAAATCAGTGTTGTTAAGGTGCTTCAGGCTATATGAGTTCAGAATTCTTCAGTTCAGGATTCTTTCTAACTGGAATCATGAGAGCAGAGGGGAAGAAGAGGAGGAACTTATTGCATATATGTATTCTTCAGGACTGACTCTTTTTTTCCCCTCTGTACAGTTGAGCAGGCAAAATGGACTTCTCCAAGCTACCCAAAATCCGTGATGAGGACAGAGAGGCTTTTGTTGGCTATGTCCATGGAGTCTCGGGACCTGGTAGGTATTATTTTGTAAAGGAAATCATAAGTTCTGTTTCATCTAGTGTCTTGTTAATCTTGTTCATTTGGAAGTGAACTTGGAAGTGGAGAAGTATAGTAGCTCTGGGTGGGGCTTTTTCTCTTTCTTTTTTTTGGGGGGGGGGGGCTTTGTAAGAAGGATTAATGACTTATAGTCTGATAAAATATCAAGAAATATACTAACAAGGTGTTACTACTAATTAATCTTGCTTAAAGATGTAATGAGCAGAAGCAGGCTGAATAATAATAAAAACAAAAGGCAGTAAGCTTTCTGGATGAGATAAAGCCACTTAGTCAGAAATCTGCAGGCCCAGTGTATTAAGCTTCTCTAAAAGGGTGTGAGATGCATAGTCCATTCTCACTGAAATGCAATTTGACCCTGTGCTCTTCAGAATACTCAGTCCCCTGCCAGTGTCAAGCCGTTCTGTGTTACTGCACCATGGGCTGGAGGAGCCTGGCAAGGAGCTGCAAGGGTCAGGGAAGGTGGCAGAGCATAGTGGTATTGCAGCTGGGAAAAAGAGGACTCTCCCTCCTTCTTTATCAGCTTAAATAGTTTCTTTAGGTTCTGATGGTAACAGCTTTTGAATACGTGCAGACTCTACTTGCTTTTCTGCGTCCTCCTGCATTCTCTTCAAGAGGTGAAGGAAAGGATGGGAATGTGAGAACAGAAAAATGGCATGTAATTTTGTTAATGCAGCTTATTTGATGAATAAGAAACTCCCTTGGCTCGTGTCTACCTGAATAAATACCTGTCTTTAACTGACAATTCCTTAACTGCAGAAGTGATACTTAAAAACAATTTTAAACTGATACAGCTTTCTTTCCTAAGAAGTGGAAAATGTATTTGTTTGTAAATACGTGAACCCTGTGTGCAAGATTAATATTATAATATAAAAGACATAATAAATTTTGTCCTCAAGCAGCTAGGCCTCACGTATGACCTGCTGAAATCTAACTCAAAACAGTAGGAGGTTTCAGGCCCAAAGCATGCTGTAAATTAACTTTCAAGAGATGAAGACTGTTTTAAGTACCCTAAGATGTACATCACTTTTCTACAAAATAAAACATCAAAATAATGTTTCCTTAAAAGCTTTGTAGGCATCAGCCGTTCTAGACACAAGGGTGTGTATTGCCTTTAGCAGGCACCTTGGCTTGATCTGTACGTGGAAATAGTTTGTTATGTGAGCATCCAGTTGCTACCAAGGTAAACAGAATTTTGAGTGACTGGAAAATGCTGGTGCCCAGCCACAGGGAGCTTTTGCCATTTTCTTGTATGTTTTAATTTAGTCAGATGGGAATGTGGCCCAGCCAACTGAAAGGGAGAAGTGCCTATGTAACTTGTCTGTCAAAGTTCACTGTGTCACCAAAACCCTAAACATTTGCTGTTTGTCAAGACAGATAAGAGAAATTATGGCGTAAATTGTCTGTGAACTACTACATTCTGATAGTGTCCTCTTATTGAGCATAAAGGAATGGTGTCAAAAGTATAGGGAAACTTCTTCTTTTGGCTCTTAAACTAGAAATATCGGGATTTGTTGTAGCCAAGTTATCCCTTTTGTGAAATCAAGAATGTGCTTCTGATTTGGATGAATACCAGGCTTATGCTGCGCAGTTCTTACTAACTTCTGATGAGTGAATTTCCTGAGCTATAGGAAAAATACTCACCTGTGTGCCTGTCTTTTACAGTGGTCACAGCGTGCAACATGGCGGGTGCTGCTATGTACGAGCTGGTACGAGTAGGCCATAGCGAACTGGTGGGGGAGATTATCCGACTGGAAGGTGATTTGGCAACTGTCCAGGTGTACGAAGAAACATGTATCCTTTGCACTGATCCCTCTGGGCCTGCCAGACTGCACAGTCCAAAACTCAGCAGTGATTAGGGTGAAGACGATGAACAAAGCTGACTGGGACCAGTGCTTGGTACTTCTGGTGCCAGCAGGACATCTGTTTTGCACTTCTTTTGTAAATTCTGATGGTTTTGAGGTAAATCGTACCTTGCTTGGTTCTGTACTGAGGAAACCTTTTTTTATTTTAAGTGGAAGTCAAATAATGTGTACCTTACAATTTAAGTTCATTTTAATTTGAACATTACAGCTCTTTTTTTCCAGGAAGTTGTTTGACAAATGTCAATGATAAATGGCAAAACTACCAAGCAGTATTTGTTGCATTTTTTTCTTTGCTTTTGAAAACTATTCTTGTATAACTCTTGAACAGGAAATGTAAAGTGGGCAGCATGCCGCCTTCTGGGCAGAGTGTTTTGCCAGATGTAATAGATTACATTTTTGCTTCTGCAGTGTGCTTACAGAATCTTGGTCCAGCTAGGATGCACCATGTATTCTAAAATCTAGTTAATATAAAATGTATTTTCTGTTACACATATATGAGAGAATGTCAGAAAAGAAGTTATAAAACTTGAAGCCAGACCTTCTTTTTTTTTTTTGTCATATTCTTTTAAACTTAAGAGTTGGCTCTCCATATCTGTAGAGGCTAGGAAGAAGCCTGTGCTGGCTCCCAAAGCTTTGTCCTGAGGAGCTAGATGGTAAACTGGTGACTAGCTCCTCTCTGTACCTAATAATTTATCATTTCAGGTGGCATCGTCCTTGTGATATCTAGTGGCCTTCCATCAGTAAGTGGAACAAGTTTGAGTATAGTTTACTCTTCGGTTGCTGATGAGAGGGCTCTGTCATAGGGCTCTCTGAAGTCAACTTTTATTTACTCTCTTGAGTCATGCATAGGGTTTTGGAGGTTTCTTTTGTATTCTAGCAGTATTGTAGTATTCTTTTGCCAAACTGCTGGCTCTTTGCTGAGAAGTCCATTGTATATCTTTGGAGCTTAGATAGTGCAAAGACTGGGCAACCTGATACCAGAGAGGAGGGAAATAATGCTAGTCTTGGACAAACTCCCTTTAAAATTACGCTGCTGTCAAAAAGGCTGTGCAAGGCTCAAGGTCAAAACAGTTGTGGTCTCTAACAAATTCTGAAGTGAAAAATTATAGGTTTCATAACATTGTCATAACCTGTTTTCCAGGTTTGAAGATTTAAGAAATGCCTGACATTTTGTCATCCTGCTGCCTGGCACTCCAGTAAACTCATCCATATAGTTGACTCAAACTAACGATCATAAAGCAGAATATTTACCCCTACTTCGCCTCTCTGGAGGATGAGCAACTTTGTGGCTGTAGTATTTTCAGCTGGAGTTTAGTATAAAGCCTACATGCTTCTCAAATGATGATGTGTAATATAGTAATAAAAATATTACCTTAAAGTCAGAAAGGTGGTTTAAGAGTATGATGTTGTGAATGTGATGCCTTCTGCCCTGTCTCTTTCCCTTTCTCTGGATGAACTTTTTCTCAGCAAATCTTTAGCGGGTGTCTCTGTAGGAGATCCTGTACTCCGTACTGGCAAACCCCTGTCAGTGGAACTAGGGCCTGGCATTATGGGATCTATTTTTGATGGTATCCAGAGGCCTCTCTCAGACATCAGCGCTCTGACCAAAAGTATCTACATCCCTAGAGGTGTCAACGTGTCAGCTTTGAGCCGAGATGTCAAATGGGACTTCACACCTTCCAAAAATCTGCGGGTAGGTCCCGAAAAGCCTGTTTTCCTTTCTTGCTCCTCTACCCCCAGAGCTTAGGGCTGGAGCAGAATGCTGAGGCTGTGACTGCTGGGAGCTATGGTTAATGCACTGTTTAAGTTTGTGAACGGGGGTGCTAGGAGGCGGTAGCGATGTATGAGACTGGATGGGGATCACCAAAACTTACTCTCTGTGACTTACTGTGTGTTGCTGCTGCATACGAGAAACTTGCAAAGTTTTAATGTGTTTGCAAAACTGTAAAGAAGCTGGTGGAATTGCAGTAAGCATTAGCAGGAGCAGGTGTCACCTGAGCAAAAAGAATGACTGCAGAATGCATTTCGTGAATGATGCAGATAGCCTTAGAGCTGGAAAATGTCACAGCTTTAGCCCTTGGCATCTTTTTTCCAACTGTGCAGGTTAGCATATGCTATTCTTTTTCTACTTAACACATTAAGCTGACAGATATAAAAGAAACAAGGAAAGTTCCTTGCATCAGTCAGTAATTGCTACTGTCTGAGCCTTGAAAGGCGCCTGAACCCAGATAGTGTTGCTAGCAATGTGCTGTTAGTGTAATGAGTTATGTAAATGGGGTACTGTGCTGTAACAATGCATTTATAAAGGGAGTAATCACAGTGCTAGACTTTAGCTATAGTTATTTTATGCAGTTCTTTGTCAAGGTTCTTTTTTAAAACTGGAGTTCTCACTTATGACTAATAGACCTGTTCTGATTTTAGGTTGGCAGCCACATCACTGGTGGAGATATTTATGGTGTGGTGAATGAAAACTCCCTTATCAAACACAAAATCATGCTGCCCCCACGGAACAGGGGTACAGTTACATACATTGCTCCGCCAGGAAACTATGACACTTCAGTAAGTTTCCCAAACAGCAGTTGCTGGTATACTCATTCTATGTCTCTTTCATAAGGTTGATGTACTCTTTCTGTTCTGCATGATGCCAGCTAGAAAGTGTTTCATGCGACAAGATGTCTGAGTTAACGATAGCTTCTGCTACCCTGCCTGCAGGGGTTATATGATTATCTTGTGCAGTTACTTTCTATGTATATGGCTTCCCAATGGCACTTCAGTATGCCATATTTGCTGACCTCTGTGGGGATCTACAATATCTTACGAATATGTAAAATTCAGTTGCTCTTCAAAAGCATACTTTTAGTTGAAGCTTCATCTTGCACTTCTTTTCCCCAGTAGCATTGTAAATAAGGGAAAGAGCCATCCCTCAGGAGGGGATGATAGTGTGTTGAGATTCTGAGAAATCTGTGGTGGTATCAAAGACCTAGCTGTGCAGCGTAGCTGAGATGAGAATTTGTGTGCTGGTCCAGTGCACAGCTATTTGCTTACTTCAGATGTCTGGTGCTGTCTGTTAGGATGTTGTCTTAGAGCTGGAGTTTGAAGGTGTGAAGGAGAAGTTCACTATGGTCCAGGTCTGGCCTGTACGTCAAGTCCGTCCTGTTACTGAGAAGTTACCAGCCAATCATCCTTTATTAACTGGCCAACGGGTCCTGGATGCCCTCTTTCCGTAAGTACTGCCTTTTATTTTCTAGTATGTAAGAAATCTCTCTTTGGGCGGGGGGGGGGGGGGGGGGTGGGGTGGGGAGCAGAGGGAGGAGGCCTTAAATTTTTTTTTTTAAGGGCAAACAGACCCCAAGCTTTCACTATGTATCACAGCATAATCTCAAAAAATACTTAGCTGAATTCCTCATATTTCTGTATCTGGCAGGAGAACCTACTAGTGGAAAAAGGAAGAGAAGTTTAACAAGATAGTTCTAGTGCATTAATCTAGAAGAGAATGGGCAAACGTAAACTTAACATAATCATGCCATATCTACAGAAAGGCTGGAACTTTCAAGCTTGATATCTCCATTTGAACACATAAGTAGGATCTCTTTCCATGGTCTTGAAGATGTATAGTTTCCAATGATTTTGGGGTCACCACTTATGAAAACTGTTGCACTTAACTGTAACACCAAACGCTTATTTAAGCAGCTAACTTCCAAGACACTAAATTCAGTAATTTTGGTCCTAAAATATCATGCTGCTTATTCTTATAATGCACAGCTAAGTACAGTTGTTCTTTTCTTAGCATTTGCATTCCATTGGTGCTTCCAGCTGTGAAAACTGCTATATTTTGAGCCTGGAAGTCTAGCTGTTGTACCAGCATAACTCATGTGTTTCAAGGGCAGTAGAGGAAAAGGATAGTTTATTCCCTCAGTCTTTTGGTTTAGTGAAATACCTCTGTGTTTCTCACCCAGAACACTGAACATGACTCCTGTTGCTCTGCTTTTAATTAGGGAGTTTTATTGGAAAACATATTCTGAGATGGGAGAGAGCTGGTTTTTTGTTCCTTGCAAATCAGAGTCCTTTTTCTTTACTCAGGTGTGTGCAAGGGGGTACAACAGCGATTCCTGGGGCATTCGGTTGTGGGAAGACTGTGATCTCACAGTCTCTCTCAAAATACTCCAACAGTGATGTCATCATTTATGTAGGCTGTGGAGAACGAGGAAATGAAATGTCTGAAGTACTGAGAGATTTCCCTGAGGTTAGTATGGAGAATTCATGGAGACTTAAACCTTCTTGGGAAGACTTGCTATTGTACTGGTATTATAACTGAATAAAATATCATACTGGTAGAGTGACTTGAAATTATCTTCTTGCCTCCCTGCTGTAAGTTCTGGCTGTAGTAGCAGAAATCTCTTCTGGCTTGTTCAGGAATGATTTCAGTGGCCCCTCAATAAACATCTGTACTAGTTCTTGGGTGTACCTTCTAACTTGTTTAAAATAAAGCCAAAATTAATGGCAGGGTGTAATTTAGCACAGTTATAAGCAGCTTACCTTTCACTGGTAATGCCTCTCAACTTTACGAACTTAACCATGCATAGCAAATGCAGCATCTGTATTTACAGGGTGCAGGGTGGTGACACAACAGTTACCAGATATTACTTTGACACATTAGGCTTTGGAATACCTTCTGAAGGAAGTAGAAAATGCCTGTTTAAAAAAAACAACAACAAACAAATAAAAAAACCCCTACAACAAAACAAAACCAAAAACAACCCCCAAAAAACCAAAACAACAGGTTTACTAATCCTTCTACCTGTTGTTATATGTTAGTGAATTAGTTGTGGCACAGTCTTCTGTAAAATATGGGAAAGAAGCCAGATCATCTGAACTGTTAGGTTGGAACTCCACAGTCAGAAATAAGGAGTGAAAGGCTTGGATGTGTTGATTGATTACAAGATGAGAAAGTCAAGCTGAGGTGGCCATGCAAAAGGTAAATCCCAGGGTATTCATACGTGGACTTCTGCACAAATGTCAGGATATGCATTCTGTTGTTCGGGTGCTTATGAGGCTTCACCGGGGTTATGTGTGTGGTTTTATGTCCAGTTGTCAAAGATCAACTTGGACCGGTGTAAATGGAGAAAAAAAGCTCTCTGATTCCTAATGGACTTACAACAGGACGCTACGATTTTTTGGCTCTTCCAGCCTAGTAAGCTGAGAGAGGATAATGTACTTCTTGATGTGGTGGATTTCTCATTACTTGTTTGAATGGGATCAATAGAGATTTGCCAGTTGCAGAAGATGAGATGAGGCTAAGGCATGTATGTTAAAGAGTTAAGCTGTGTGCAAGCTGGAAGGCAAACCAGCATAGTATCCTGAAATCTTGAATCTAGTCTCTGCTCTTGGTAGGGTAGCTGTGAGGAGAGTATCCTGATACAAGGTGAGTAATACAGTAAAAAAACCCAAACAACAAAAAATAAATTAAAAAACCTTGCTACTGTTACCTTTGTTCTTTTCTTTTCTTGCATTTTAGTTAACAATGGAAGTTGATGGCAAGGTAGAAAGCATCATGAAGAGAACAGCTCTGGTAGCAAATACCTCCAACATGCCTGTGGCTGCCAGAGAAGCCTCTATCTATACTGGTAAGATTTACAGGAGGCTGGAAGAGGCTGTGTAGAGCAAGCCATCATGCTCTAGTATTTTCAGTTCCTGAGGTGGTCAGTACTGAAAAACCTGCTTAGTTTGAGAAGTCAACCCTTTCAGGCCTTGCCTGCATGAAGTCCTAGTATCTTAACTGAATTTGGCTTGCTTGTATATAATTACAATTTCCGAATATTGAGTAAATTTTGCTTATAAGGTGAACTTACTGCACCAGCTCTCATGTATTTTTTCTCCGTGTGTTAATTATGTCAGCTTTTGTTTGCAAATAGCTTTTTGCTGACAAGTACAGCCACCTGATGGGCAGGAAAAATACTCTCGGAGTTGGCAGGCTAGTCTTTCTTCTGCAGCCTCTTAGAGGGTTTTTTAAATTCTTTTTTAGGAAAAGTTGTCAGATAATTAAGATAAAACATGACCTTTTCTCACGGTTGTATTCTGGTAGTTTGAAAGGGAAGGAGGCGTTTTACAGTAAGAAGAGGCTTTGTTCATGGCTTCAGTGAGGCAAAGAGTAGCATCAGTGACATTGCCATGTCTCTTCAAAGAAATACATGAGAATGTAAGATGAGCCAGAGTGGTTCATAAGCAGAAATGGGGAGGGTGAGAAGAAATAAAAAAAAAAGACAGCAAGGACATGATCTAGTGGGAAGAAAGAATAACTTTCAGTGTCTATTTCCATCAAAACGTAAACTTTAATTTGGCTTACTTGCATCTTAGTGACAACATGCAAGCATAGAATTCCTTTCTGAACTCTATCCTGCAACACACTGTTGTCTTTGTTCTAGGAATCACCCTGTCTGAGTATTTCCGGGACATGGGCTACCATGTCAGTATGATGGCAGACTCTACTTCCCGATGGGCCGAGGCCCTCAGAGAAATTTCAGGGCGACTGGCTGAAATGCCAGCTGGTGAGCAGTCTTTTCTCAGTCTAGTCTTGTAAATGCATCCTTTAAACTCTGAGCCTTTGACTCACTTTCTGTGTGTTGGTGTTTGCAGACAGTGGTTATCCAGCCTACCTTGGTGCCCGTCTAGCCTCTTTCTATGAGCGAGCTGGCAGAGTCAAATGTCTGGGAAATCCTGAAAGGGAAGGCAGCGTCAGCATTGTTGGAGCGTGAGTGTTGCATTTCTTTGCTTTGCATTGGCTGCAGTTTTTCCTCTGTGTTTTTGTATGTCAAAGTACCTGTTTTTCAGACAAAACGGTCTTCTTGCTCTGTGCAGCTGCAGAACTAAAAATATGTGAATGAGTAGGTAGATGTTTAGTCTCTGTTCACCCAGAACTGCTGCTAAATTGTGCGTGGGGGGGCAGAAAGAATGAATGTGGACAGGTAGTTCTGTGAGGTATGGAATCACAGTCACTTGCAGCAATTGGAGCAAATGGCTCAGGGAAGAATGTCGTTAGAGCTGTCAGTGAAAAGTATGTCAAACCATGCTCAGAGCAGGAAAGAAGGGGCAGTTAGAGCGGCAGTGTGTGCACTTGGGGGCATAAGGAATTGTGGTTCTCTTGCTTAAATAGAGTAGAATTACAGCATATCTCAAGCTGTGATGGGCTGTGAAAAGCATGTGGTCCACAGACATTCTTCTAGACTATGACTTGTGTATCATACTGTGGGCAAAGTGAATTTCCTCCTGACACATTTTCAGGCGAGCCTCTAGCATCTGCAAGAACACCTAGAGTCCATTGTTCGCTCTGCTTAGTTCTGCTGTCCACAACATACGTACACAAACGCATTGTGCTTTTGAGGTTGGAAGATTTTTTTAATTGCTGGGAAAGGCACATATTAAGGTGTCAAGCCCAAATGAAGTGGTTATTGTATAGGTGGACATCTGAAATAATTTCAAATTGGGATATTGTTTTCTGTAAAGTAACCATCTCACTGTGTTTCATGGTGTCCTATCAGCACGCTTGCTGAATGTGTTCCACTTGAAATAGGTTTGATAATCCAAGCTGGAGTTACCACCTGGAACTAAAGTGACTGAAATCATAGCCTGATACTGTTAATCAGTTGCCGATATAACTATATTTCATGGTATGCTTGATGTTACACTTGTGTGGGTATGCATCAGACACTTTCTGCAGTGGAAGCTTGCAATCTGTTACTTGAAATCGTGTTGACTTTTCTGGTTTCTGTGATCACTGAGCTGTGCAGTCTTATGTTCAGTACTTCAGTTTAAACTGTGAAAGCAATTCTGATAACTTCTCCTTATTGCTTCCTGCTCAGTGTCTCTCCCCCAGGTGGTGATTTCTCTGATCCTGTCACATCTGCTACACTGGGTATTGTTCAGGTACGTCCCACGATGTTGCAGCTCTTCTGTCCACTTCGTTAGACTCAAAATGATTCTGCCTCAGTGCATTTGTGCCAGTGGCTGGGGTCTGAGAGCTTTGATTTGACACAGGCAGCTTTGTAGGGTGCTTTGGAAAATGTTCTAACAGCGTAAAAGGTGACCTTATGAGATGGTCTCTGAACTGATGTGTTTGAGATCCCTTTGGAAGAGGGAGCGAAGGTAGCAATTCCTTCCAATGCTGACTGCTCAGTAATATCTGTGTGCTTCCTGATTGCTGCCCATTGAGCTGCACTCAACTGTGGCTGCTCTCAGCTGAGATGGAAAGTGAACCAATCTTAACAGGTGCATTGAAACCACAAGAAAAATCCTTAGAGCAGCTGACTGGGAGAAGAATGTCTTGCAACTGATTGCAGCCCTGTTTTGGGAAAAGTGGAGACTTATTAGATGTAACTCAGTTAGACTCCAGTGTTGACTTTGTCTTTGTTATGGCTGATTTCTCCCCCATGAGGAGTCTCAAGCTGAGTAAGTCTGAACTCAGCTTAAAAGATGCATCATTTTTTGAGAAGTGTATTTGAAAGTCACTGCTGTAGTTAAATTAACATAAGGAAGGCTTTCTTTTTTTCTCTCAGGCTTTCATTTGTGATACCCTTTGCCATGTTGCGTTTGCTCAAACTTGCTTTCTGTATTGGGTTGGTTTTTTTTAATTGCCTTCAATTATTTTGGTTCGTTTTTTTATTTGGAACACTGGTTGATCTTTCTGCCTTCTGACAGGTTTTCTGGGGCCTGGATAAGAAGCTGGCGCAACGCAAGCACTTCCCCTCTGTCAACTGGCTGATCAGTTACAGCAAATACACGCATGCCCTGGACGAGTACTACGACAAGCATTTTACAGAGTTTGTCCCTCTCAGGACAAAGGCTAAAGAGATCCTACAGGAGGAAGAGGACCTTGCAGAGATTGTGCAGCTTGTGGGGAAGGTGAGTAACCAGCTGTGAGGAAATGTGGTGTCAATGAACCATCCTCCATTTCCTTACTGCTAGTGCAGGCTTTTGACCGGGTTTTTGGCCAGACTTGATGGATACCGCATTGTGCAAAAAAGGCAAATGGTCACTGGGAGGTGTCAGACTTGCTTGCCTCTAACTGTGCTTTATTCCAACTTTCTTACGTGTTGTTGGATTTCTAATGACAAATACTTTTCTAGATTTGATAAACCTTGGCTTGACGCTACTTTTCTCATGTAAATTAGATTGCAGGACATCTAATGCTGGAGTTAAGAAACTTCACTTGCTTCAGTGTTCTAGTCCTGCTGAAATGTCCTTTGCTGCCACTTACAATAGTACTCCACTGGAAGTAATCTTTGTAAGAGAAACGATGCAAACTGATCTTTACTGTTGAAGCCCTCTGAAGGGTTACAGGTTATTAGAAACCATGTTGCCAGCTGCGGAACAGAGGTGTTGGCATTTACAAGCTGGCCTGTAGAAACAGAACTGATGTCTGCTTTTTTCGAAAAACTGGATTACCTGGTTTCTTTGTGGAAACCTGTGACATGACATATGGCTCCATTTTACAGACATTCCTTAATTTCCTTCATTCACCTTACTGTTTTGGAGAGAAAGCTGAATTTAAACAGGAAAATTTCCCCTGAGACCTCTCAAAAGGGACCCAGTGAAAACTCTGTGTTTCAGCTTAGCCCTGTAAATATGATAACTGACAGCTGCTTAGCACATACTTGACAGTAATTTCATTCCATGATGTTTGGATGAGCTATGCTGATTTACAAGGTGGTAGTAGCGTGTGGTAACATGTATTAACTACAGTTATTTGGAGGAAGTTTGCTCCTGGTGCTGTCCCTATTCACTGATGTTCTAGTCCAGCCAAGATGAGGCCTTTCACCACCAGATCTTGCCTAGCAGAGCTCTGTTCTCTAGATGTGTCTTTGAAGAAAAGGAGATGTGATATTAGGGCCTTCTGCAGTTTTCTATTTACAAAATTATGTTCCAAAAGACTAGTCTACAGAGCAGGGTAGAATCAGTTCCTTGGTGTGGAAGGGATATTGATAAGCCAGTGCTTGTAACTAGGCATTATTCCCATGATAGAAGTACTGGAACTGGTGATCTTATTCTCAAAGATGTTATCTTTAACAGTTTCTTTCAGTCTGGGCGTGGCCAACAACTGCAACAAACCTTTAGAAAGGGGGAATTGTGGAGAAACAATGAGATACTTTTTTTTTTTTTCTTTTTAGCTCTGAATTCTGTTAGTCTCCTCATGAAAGGTCCAAGCTTCCTGTCTGAAAAGCAAGCTGGGGTACTTAAAACTCAATCTGCCCCCTGTAGCAAAAGGACAGTGAAGGTGAAGTGACCTGTGGTGCCAACAGCAGCAGTGTGCAGCAGGGTTGTGCCTGTCCTGCAGAGTACGACAGGCATTGTCATCAACTCCTTTGCTTTTCTTGAATGCCAGACAGGGAAAGCCCATTGGTAGCTGTGGAGGCTAGTACCAAATCCTTAAGATTACTTACTGATCTAGCATGCTGCGATCTATTTTTTCATCCATGGACATAAGGATTGAGGAAGGTAAAAACAACTTTACCCCTTTATGTAGGAAGGTGATGTTTCAACATACCTCATAGCAGAGCTGTGTGTGTTTTCTGTGCCTGGTGGCTTTTCTATTATCTTAAAGGAAACTTCCTTATCTTGGTTTATCATCAACCAACGAGCAGGGGCTTGTGGGGAATATGAAGCTCAAGGGCAGCCTTGGCTGCAGTGACCATGAAATGGTGGAGTTCAAGATCCTTAGAGCAGCGAGGAGGGCGCACAGCAAGCTCGCTACCCTGGACTTCAGGAGAGCAGACTTTGGCCTCTTCAGGGATCTGCTTGGTGGAGTACCAGGGGATACAGCCCTGGAGGGAAGAGGGCCCCAAGAAAGCTGGTTAATATTCAAGGATCACCTCCTCCAAGCTCTGGAATGATGCATCCCAACGAAGAGGAAGTCAGGCAAAAATGCAAGGAGGCCTGCGTGGATGAAGAAGGAGCTCCTGAACAAACTCAAACACAAAAAGGAAGCCTGCAGAGGGTGGAAGCAAGGACAGGTAGCCTGGTAGGAATACAGAGAAATTGTCTGAGCAGCCAGGGATAAGGTTAGGAAAGCCAAAGCCCCGACAGAATTAAATCTGGCCAGGGAGGTCAAGGGCAACGAGACAAGCTTCTGTAGGTATATTGGTGATAAGAAGACTAGGGAAAATGTGGGCCCTCTCTGGAAGGAAAGGGGAGACCTGGTTACCTGGAACATGAAGAAGGCTGAGGTAGTTAATGGCTTTTTTGCCTCAGTCTGCACTGGCAAGTGCTCCAGCCACACTGCCGAAGTCACAGAAGGCAAAGGCAGGGACTGGGAAAATGAGGAACTGCCCGCCATAGAAGAAGATCAGGTTCGAGACCATCTAAGGAACCTGAAGCTGCACAAGTCCATAGCACCTGAGGAGCTGCCTCCTCGGGTCCTGAGGGAACTGGCAGAGGAAGTGGCTAAACCACTAACCATCGTATTTGAGAAGTCATGGCAGTCTGGGGAAGTTCCCAGTGACTGTAAAAGGGGAAACATAACCCCCATTTTTAAAAAGGGAAAAAAGGAACACCCGGGGAACTACAGGCCAGTCAGTCTCACCTCTGTGCCTGGCAAGGTCATGGAGCAGATCCTCCTGGAAGCTATGCTAGGGCACATGGAAAATAAGGAGGCGACTGGGGACAGCCACTAAGGGCAAATCATGCCTGACATATTTGGTGGCCTTCTACAATGGGGTTACAGTTTTGGTGGATAAGGCAAGAGCAACTGATGTCATCTACCTGGACTTGTGCAAAGCGTTTGACACTGTCTTGCACGCATCCTTGTCTCTGAATTGGAGAGACATAGATTTGACAGATGGACCACTCGGTGGATAAGGAATTGGCCGCACTCAAAGAGTTGCAGTCAATGGCTCTATGTCCAAGTGGAGAGCAGTGACAAATGGTGTTCCTCGGGGGTTGGTATTGGGACTGGCGCTGTTTAACATCTTTGTTGGTAACATGGACAGTGGGATCGAGCGTGCCCTCAGCAAGTTTGCTGACAACACCAAGCTGTGTGGTGCGGTCAACACGCTGGAGGGAAGGGATGCCATCCAGAGGGACCCTGACAAGCTTGAGAGGTGGGCCTGTGCAAACCTCAGGAAGTTCAACAAGGCCAAGTAGGAGGTCCTGCATGTGGGTCAGGGCAATCGCAAGCACAGATACAGGCTGGGCTAGGAGTGGATTGAGAGCAGTCCTGCAGAGAAGGACTTGGGGGTGTTCGTTGACAAGAAGCTCAACGTGATCCAGCAATGTGCGCTCACAGCCCTGAAAATCTGGCAGTGTTCAAGGCCAGGTTGGATGGGGCTTTGAGCAGCCTGGTCTAGTGGAAGGTGTCCCTGCCTGTGGCGGGAAGTTGGAACTAGATGATCTTTAAGGTCTCTTCCAACCCAAACCATTCGATGATCAGATAGACTTGAAGTAGACTTATTGACTGTTTGGCCCATCTTAATTTGGCAATCCATTAAATCAGCTGTTCTACAGCAGGGAGTGATAAATACCCAAAAGACAGAATTCTGCTGGAAGCTATCATAAGAGGGTGGGAAGAAAACAGGTACTGAAAGATAACAGTTCTTGGCCAGGGCATACCACGTCCTCATGGACTTGAGTACTAAACTAACAATGTACCTTGCTTTTCTAGGCTTCCTTGGCAGAAACAGATAAAATTACCTTAGAGGTTGCCAAGCTGATAAAAGACGACTTCTTGCAACAGAATGGTTATACGCCTTATGACAGGTGAGGTCTGACAGGCTACTCTACCCTTTTGGTCCTATGTAGTCTGGATTTAGACAGCTATTTTATTTGGAAACGAATCAGTGCAGAAATTAATTTTACTCACCATAAACAAATGGAAGAACTGTGCTTAGGTAGGACATCAAACAGTGTATTCACATTGTCTTACCAAAGGCATGCAGACCTTTTCCGAATGCAGTCACACCCTTTGAATTTCTCAGGCTCCCATCTATTTTTGTTAGCCAATATTTCTGCAATAGTCTGTCCTCCTTAGGAGGAGGAGATGAGGACCACTTTATTTTCACAGTCAGCATCCAAAGTCTTCCTGTTTATTGTAGCGATGAATGGAGGACTGCAAGAATCTGCTTTCAGTTACTGTTGCATAATTCTTAAGTTTGATCCATAAAAAAAAAAATAGTGGATTTTTTCCCTAGTGCAGTGCTTATTATCCCTGTCTGCTTTGCTTCTTTCTATGCTATCCTTGTGTTTTAACAGCCTGACAAGGGGCCTTTTGTACTTCATCTCACTCCTCAGCCCAGGTAGATCAGGAGGTCTTGAATAGTTCACCACTAAAAATTTAGATGTACATCATTCTGTAACAGTGTGTGCCTTTGATTAGGTTACTAGGGTAGGTATGCTTGTACGTGATGGGGAAGAAGCACAGGAAGTAGCACGATGTAGTGTATAAATAATAATAATGAGGTACCTTCTGTGGCAGTCATCTACCCATTAAAAATGGAGATTTTTGTGTGTGGAGTGCTCTTGTCATGGAAACACTCCCTTTCCTGTGAGCAAAGAAACTTGCAGAGCTGTCAGGTTATCCCAGGCTGCTTGGAGGAAGCCTCCTCCCATGATGGACAAAACAGGAAGGAGGAATTCCGTTGGCTGCTCTGGTGTGTTTTCCCTTTCTTGTTAGCGTTGGCACAGATTGAAATGTGAGACTTGTACAGCAGTGGTTCCTGTTCTCTCCTGTTTTGCCCAGTGTTTGGGTGCTGCTTCAGAAACCTCACTTCAGGACAATCGTCTTAGCCTATGATTCACCTATTTAAAAATGTGGGACTATCAGAAGCAGTTTCTCTCCTTTGATGGTATGAATTAAAAATACCTGGAGTAAAGCAGGCTAGCACTCTTTCTGTCAGGTGAGAATTCAAAGTTGTTGTGAAGGCAGGAGCAAAGGCTAGTCCTGTTCCAAGATGCCTGACAGATCCTCTTCTGTTCCATCAGGTTCTGCCCCTTCTATAAAACGGTAGGAATGCTTTCCAATATGATTGCGTTTTATGACATGGCACGCCGTGCTGTAGAAACCACAGCCCAGAGTGACAATAAGATCACGTGGTCCATCATCCGAGAGAACATGAGTGAAATCCTCTTCAGACTTACCTCCATGAAGTTCAAGGTATGTTGTAAGGAACCAGGTTGCACTGCTTTTTGTGAGCTTCCAGGGCCTCTGAAAGGCTGTTACTCAAAGGTGGTCCTCAGTTGCCTCAGGTAAAGGTCTGTGAACAGAGACTTTTTGCAATCATTTTGAATCCACTTAAAGAACTGGTTTTAGTTTGAGCACAGGAATGGTCAGTACAGAAGCCTAGTTGGGTGGTGCTGGCTGCAGAGCCTTAGCAACCCCACCTTCAATAGTCTCTTTTAAGTTACATGTATTCATGGTAATAGTACAAGCACCTTTCCTGGCTGTTTTGAGGTTTTTGTGATAAAATTCTGTAAAAAATTGTAACATGTTCTAAGGAGACTATTCGCAGATAAAAGCAGCCTAAAGTTTAAATCCAGGAATGTGCTAAAAAGTGAATGATAGAAATGTTGATCGAGCTATTTTAAGTAGAAGTTAAGGAAAGAAATGCTAGACTCCTGCAGTAATACGTGATGTGCCCTGTGTTTGACTTCAGGGCCTGAGGCAGGTGACTAGGAGGAGAGGAAGGGAGGAGTAACTTCACCGTGGGCTAAAGAGAAAAGAAGTGGCTCAGAGCACCTGCTCTGGGTAACTTCAGTAGCTGTCTTTTTAGGGTACAGCTCTCCTAAAACTGTTCCGGAGCATGCTGGTGTAGCAGTTACTGGTAGGACAGTAACCTGTGATGCTGGCTGATGGTAAAGTACCTAAGGAATATTCTCTATGAAGTATAATGCTTACTGTGTTACAACTCTTATAAGCTAATATTGCAAATCTTTTGTGAACAAGTACCATAAGATAAAATTATGTTTAAAACTAAGTGTTCTGGCATGCCAGTGTATTCTGTTCCTGCAAGGTACTGGCTCATTTCTGCAGTAAGCAGATCCCTAATATATATTGTCAAAGCATCAAGAACATAAGATACACTTGGGGACATGAGCTGCTTTGAGAGCTGGTTATATAGAGATAGGGGAAGTAATATGCTTTTTACAAACCCTGGCCATCAGAAGACACCTAGCATACAGGAGAGTGGTGGACAGCATGGCTGAAAAAGGGAATCCAGAGGGTGAATACATGTTAAGTGGAGCCAGCCCTCTAACACAGTAATAGTTACGAAAGGAAAATTCTGTTTCCTGGGTAACAGTCTAAAAGGTGTGAGAATTTAAATGTTCTGCATCCTGCAGTCTGTGGACTTTGGAGAGACAATGAAGGAGCAGTGCATCCACACATGTAAGTCCTCTGTGTTTCCCAAGAGCTGCACTGACCCAAAGGAGTGTAGTGCTGAGAGAGGAATGGTGAAGACATTGAACAGATTGCACAGCTTGGCAGTTAATGCTTCTTGCAAGGAAGGCCTCCCAGCCTCAGAGCAAAGCTGATAGTTATTTTTTTTTTTTGCCCTTCTCTTTCATGAAAAGTATTCTGAGAAAATGAAGCTGTACAAAATTGTTTTTGAGCTTTTTATGATTTCACAGTAAGATTTTAATTGGAACTGAGTGAACTCTGAGTGATGGCAAAGTAACTCTTGCACCTATAGGCGATGCACCCCAAAAAGTAGAGCAGAGCATTTCTGAGTCACAAAGATCTTTACTCTGTTGGGTTTGGGGATAGGAGCTGGTATTAATTACTGCAGCTCTTGAATCACACAGCATTAACAGAGACCCTCAGTACTACTGAATCCTTTCCAAATCAGTTGCTTTTTAATAAAGTAACTGCTGCTCACAAAAAAATTTCTGTCCAGTATCCATTCTGCCTGCTCACTGAATGTGGAAAGAGGATGAGATTTAAACCTCATGGCTGTTGGCAAGGCAGACAGGAGGCGGAGATGGAGCTATAACGTCTGCGCTGCAGTTAGCAAGTGTTAATCCTGAGGTCGAGAAATTATAGCACTGGCAAAGCAGGGCTGCCTTAAGTACCCAAGGCTTTTCCTGACTGATCTGTTCATTTGTGGTGTTGTCTTTCAGGACCCTGTCAAAGATGGTGAAACAAAAATCAAGGCGGACTATGCTCAGCTGTTTGAGGATATGCAGAATGCATTTCGCAGTCTGGAAGACTAGACTCGACCTCTGTGACCACTCCAGTTTGTCCTCTCAATTCCTCATCTCAACTCCTCTGCTTCCCTACCTTACAAGAATGATGCAACAGTACTTGAGTTGATAAATACCCCTATGTTTTCCCTGTTCATACTCAGAGAGTGTCCTTACAAAACATTCCTCTTAGTTTGTGTTTGGCATTGCTTTGTGTGTGTCTGAAATGGTGAATGATGTGTGAATGGGCCTGGCTGAGTGAGGAAATGCTGTTGTACACTTCTGGGGTGGGAAAAATTTCACCTTGCCTCTCCCAGCTCTCCTGGTAACCGGTCTTTCACCTTGGGCTGTAACCAGTTGAGCTGCACCGGCAGAGGAGGTGTAGATCTTAATGCAGTCACACGGTACGTTCTGAGCTGGCAGTGGTAAGGGCATTTACATCTGGCACTTTGCTAAGTGACTATCATGACGTAGAACTCCCTATTCTCGAACAGAATTTTTGACCACATTCTGATGATATGTTGATAAAACCAAAAATTCTTCACTACTCTGTTCCTTCTGCAACTCTCAGCTGAGCCTGTTGGTATTGAAATGTGGTAGTTCTGGATCTCTCCAAGAAGGGACTAGCTAGAAGATGAGCACGTATAAGCCACCAATATACTTCTGTACGCTGGAGAAACAGAATTTTATTTTCCTACTTAATACAGATAGGACTGTTGGACTTGGCATCAGCTAAAATCAAAGCCATAGGTGCTCGGCTTCCAGTAGAATTTTACCTTCTTGCCTTCCACTCACCCCGTAACATTTCCTGACACTCAGCTGCTTTAATTTGTGAAGTTTGACTGCTGCTGTGTACTGCAGGACATAGATAGCAAGTTACAGTGATGCCATGTGTGCAGACCAGGAACACAGTCCTTCCTCGGCGGTGCTCTTGTCTGCTGGTGCAGTTGCCTCCCAGTGCAACGCCCTGGACATGCTAAGGAAAGGAAAGCGTGTGCTTAGCCTTCCTCCTCCACCTGTGCTCACGTGGCCTGTTTGGCTGTGGCACAGAAGGTCCCCAGTTCTCGTGTAGGAGGAATGTATGATGCTAAACTGGGGGCGGGGGATGAACGGGGGAAGGCTGATAAGTACAAAATGTATTTACTCCTGCCTTCTTGATTATGATGCAAGAAAAACCAGTGACTGGTCTTGTGCTCTGGAAGCACTCTGTCAAGCAGCTGCAACTGCTGTGTCTTGGGCTTGTTTATTGGCAAAACTAGTACGAGATGAGGCATGAGCATAGAGTGGCATTTCTGTCCAAATCCAGGAGCCCAGCACTCCATACCATTGCTGCCATGACAGAGAGAGAAATGCTGGCATCCTCTCCAGTCTCTCCCTCTCACTTGTGTCAGGTGGCATCTGCACTGCTCGGTTGTGCAGCTCTCTGTGCCCAGCTGGGTTCCAGCTGATGTCTGCTGCTTTGTTATAGTCATGAAACAGTAACCGTTGTCGGTGACACCATGGCAGTGGCGTGGCTATGTAAGCGTTAATTCTGCACTGAAGTATTTCCACCGGCTGCCAGCTTTGAACAGTAGTGATGCAAAGGGATCTTGTGCTACGGACCAAATGCTGCCACTTCCATTATGGCATCAACTCGCTGTTTGTCAGGGGAGAGCCTGGTTGAAACTTAAAGGGATTAACTATTTTTGGTTCTCCCCAAAGAAACTACTCCGCCAGCTGATACTCTGGTAGTGAATGGTTTAAGTTTACAGCTCACTAAACTTTTGGTGTATGCTGCTTATTTTACCAATGAGCATGTGTGAATGAGTAGTCACCGTCCAAGCCCTTGCTGATTCCTCATCGTTCGTACCCTTCACCACTGTACTATGTAGCATTTCATGCTAGAAACCAGATGTTCTTATCTCTTTAAATAGACGATGTTATAAACTTTACAGAAGATGTCTAAGATAATGCAGTTCTAATATTTATTGTGCTGTACCTGGCCCTGAAGTGTGACCAGTTCAAACAGTTTCATATATATTTTTGTCTTTTTTGTTTTGTGTCTGTTTTCAGTGTTGAGATTCAGATGTCCTGCAAGTCTTCCCCCACAGCTGTGGGAGGAATTAAAAGATGGGCAGAACCCCACGACCTACTTTATCTTGTATATTTCATAATGTATGTTGCTGGAAATTGTGTAAAAAAAGAAATTTAAAAAAATGTTGAAGTCAATGAAAATAAAATTGATTTAAAGTAGGTCTTATCTGTCCTATTTTCTTATGTCAAACCAAACCTGTGCCATAGTGGTGTACACAGCATGCTCACAGCTTGCTTAAAATCTTACTTCATGATTTTAGGAATTTCTTTGAACCTGTAAGCAGCAATTTGGCAGGGACACTTTACTTCAGTTCTCCCATTCCAGTACAGCTTGCATAATCTCCTCAGCTATTACATAAAAGTTACAATGTAGTAAATATTCTTGTGGCAGATATTTTTAGGACTACTTTTATTACAATGAAAGTAACTGTAAACTTCCCTTTCACTGCTAGTAGCTGCCATGCATGCTCACACAACAATTGCAATTGTACCATTTTATGGCACTTGGCCAAGCCTTAAAATATCTTCTTGCTGCGTACCTCATGATGTGGAATGCACGTCCTACAATCTCAGCTGCCTGCTTCACACAAACCACTTGGAACTTTGGATCATTAGACAAGCACCACTGCTGGCCACAGCCTGAAACATGTTGGCATTCCTTTTAAATAAGGAGTTGAGACCTTCTCTAAATAGCAACAGATGAAGTGAGAATATGCTAAAAACATGACATTCAGGTATTTTTGTACATATTTGACCACTGTGTAACACCTCCTTGAAGGAATTATTTTGCTCTTTTATATATTATATATATTAGAGATACAGCAAGCTTGAATAGAGCAGATGTTCCAAGTAATCCCACTGCATTACAAAGAGGTGGAAGTCACAAGCTCGCTCCTGGCAACCACGGACTAGCCAGCAGTTCTCTGCAGACCTTAAGAAACCCATCGAGAGAAGCGACGAGTTCAGGTTTTGGCAGTTTGGAAGTTACCACCTGGCAGCGTCCTCACTTCGTCTACTCGGCTTTTGTGGATCTGGAAGGCAGGCGTCACCCAGCGGCCACAGGAACACTGCTCACCCTGCCAGCTGAAGGAGCCCAGCTTCGACGTGCATTTCGGACACAGAAGCTGCAAGAAAAACAGACGACCCAGTCTAAGGCGCACGCAGGGCTATTTAAAGGGTACTTCTGGGGTACATTCAATTGTGGCAACCTGCGCTGAGCCAGCTCCTTCCCTTGTCACACTTCACAGAAGGTAAACAGGCTGAAAAACAGGCAAAAAAGCTGAATTGGCATGGCTGCGTAGCCCTGGGCTGTGCTGTGCTGGCAAAAGGGAAGGGATGTGGAAATGCAGTTGCTCAGACCCACTGTAGTTCTGGGACAGTCAGCCAGAGACCACAACAGGTTTTCTAAGTCCTGCAAACTCTTTTCTCATACTAAAAACGAACAGCAGATAAACCCTGTCCAACACTCTGGCTCCTGTTCTCAGTCCAACGAGATCACCAGCTCGTTTCCTTATAAAAGGCTATTTAACATTTAAGAACCTGTTGATAAGCTGCAAAATTCACACCAGAAAGGCTGGCAGGCCTAGGTCTTCACATGGGGGCTTTCACATCAGGAAACAAAACCAGTTTGTTCTGCCTTTGCAAAAAAACAATATCCAAAAAATAAAGCACATGCTCCCCTTCACCTGTCCTTCCATTACTCCGAGCAACGCTGGCTCCATCCACTGCACAGGCTCGGTGAAGTAAGAGGTACACTTTTCGCGGCCATCGCCACAGAACCGAGCAGAGTCTGTTATCCTCTTGTGGGCAAAGGCTGTTGGTCCACTTCCTTCCGTGTGGGACAAAATGCTGGAACTACGGAACAGAGCGCGCCTGCCCTCCATGACAAAGGGGGGAAAAAAGAAGTAAAATAGTTGGTTTTTTACTGGGAAAACCTACAGACAATAGAAAACAGGGACATGGACCTCTTGACAGTGAGTGAGTGAACAGGATTACAAATCCTACATTTTTTTAATTTAGTCTAAAAGGTCAGCAGGCACTGACTCCATGCAGGGTTGCTCCTTAACAAATCTAGTGATTTGTGTCAGTTTGGGCTCTGCCCCACAGCTGTATGCCGTCTTTTATATAGATCTATTTTCAAACGATTCCTGCCTACTAAAACTTTAAATCTACACTCACATACTTGAAGAAACCTACAGCTGGGAAATAGCAGGATTATTCAATTTCACTTTAAGCAATCCATAAAAGGTAGTTAAAATGCGGTAAACCCCAAAATCTACCAGAAGCTGCTTCTGGAGAAACCGATTGTCAAAAACAAACTAGAAGTTACGGTTTCAGAGCAAGCAACTTCACAGAGCCAAGCGGAATTATGCCTGCCTACACAACACGGCAGGTTAGGCTGCACAAGTGCTGCACAACTTCAAGGAACAAAAAGGTTTGTATTTCATAAGATACTTTTATTTGTCTGATTTTTTGTGGCACACATGGTATGGTAACTTTGGCATGAGCTCATCCCTGTCCTGACAATAATGACATGCCCATTGATTTAAATGGGCTATTTTTCTCTTGGGTCAATTTCAAAATGACATTTCATGGAGAAATAGAAAAGGTTCAGTACCTGCATTTCCTGCACCTGTAGAGAACCTCTGTGTTCGGAGTTTGACATATATTGGTTGGATCAACAGCAAAGACTTCTCGGGGCAAGTCTTGAAGTTCTGCAGAGGGAGGTCAGTACCAAGTTGTGAATCAGATCAACGCAGTCACGCTGCCATTTCCGCGGGACAAGACAGCACTGCACCTCTGCCCCAGTCACAGCATGCAGAAGCCACGTTCTTTGCATTCATTTTCCCACTCACCAATTCCATTAGATAAGCTAAAAATGAAAGAGCCTCATCCCACCACACCTAAGATCGGGATTTGCTTGATGCAAGAAACTGGGATCTAGACTTTGGCCTCAGCAATGGTAAAATAGTTGCCTTTTGCTTTATGTTCTTACTTAAAGAGAAAGTAAAGGCAGAGGAGGAGTTAGGACTGTTCTGCCAATCTTTTAGTGCGCACAATACAGAAAGTCAGCTTGCGAATGTGAACTGCCAAGGAGAGTGACACATGAAGGGAGAGAGTGCTGTCACGCTGAATATGCAACACAGATCTTGCAAAAAAAGCTACAGGTTATTATTTTATTATAAAATTACGCATACGCACACATATCTACTACAGTCACTCTTTGGCAAATTAAAGTATGAAAGTTTACTTCATGCCTTGATTTCAACTTCATCTCAGTTTTGCACTTGCTATTTTTTTACTTTCGTCAACTTCTTTTTAGAGGATGTTAAGTTTGCTTAGCCAGGTCCATAAAAATCAGGAAACTTCTCAAACTGACCTTTTACCATTTCAGCGTTTTGTTAAAGAGAACAGTTCCTTACGGATCTTATTTCTCAGGCATCTCTCAAAGACACTTTTTCTCCCCACTGATGAGCAGCAATTCTCTAGGGCCAGTACGAACGTTTGGCTAGCCAACTCAAGGCTCGGCTGCTCCGAGGGCGATACTCAAAGCCAACCACCTCTGAGACGGCCTTCTGCGTTCACTTCTCAGACAGACCGGTCCCACCTGGGACCAACCTCCTTAGGAAACTGCCCCAGGCTTCGCTCCCAGCACCCACCCGGGCTCAAGGCCAGTGCTCCCCAGTGCCCAGCTCGGCCCCGCCGCTCCCCAACTCACCGGGGTACCTCTCCGTGAGCATCTGCAGCCGGTACCTCTTGTAGAAGGCGCTGCTGCTGTCTACGGCGCAGCCCATGGCTTCGTAGAGCTTCAGCTGCCCTCGGAAACCCGGGTTCACCCTGCGGCGGAGGGCGAGAGGAGAGCGGGGTGAGGAGGCGCCGGGCCGAGAACGGGGGGGACGGCGGGCAGGGGCCGGGGACCCACTCGGCGTCGGGTTTGGCGGTCCTGACGACGGCGTAAGCCTCCTCCCAGCCGAGTCCCTCCGTCTTCATGAGGTAGGCGGTCACCACGGCCACGCTGCGGCTCACCCCGGCCTGGCTGCAAGGCAAGGACAGGAGAGGAAAAGGAAAGGACGGGCCGGCCGTACAGGAACGTCGCCCGGGGGGACGGGACACACGACGGCCGGCCCGCCGCCGCCCCGGCCCTCACCAGCGGACGAGGACGGCGCCGCCGTCCGCCCTCGCCGCGTCGATGAAGGCGGCGCAATCGTCCAGGCGGCTCAGCAGGTCGGCGCCGGGCTCGTCCCGCGCCCGGACGTGCATGCTCCGCATCCCCGGCGGAGGCGGCGGTTCCTCCTCCGCCTCCACCGTTAGCACCGCCACCACCCCCGCCGCCGCCAGCGACTCCGGGGACGAGCACGATTCCGCGCCGCCCACGTAGAGCCCCGGTAGGACCGGCACCATCCCGCCGCCGCCGCCGCCCCGGCAACCCGGAACCACCGACATGGCGGCGGAGCTGCCGCGACTGAGCAGGGCGCCGCCCCCAAGATGGCGGCGGCAGCACCGCCGCCGCTCCCAAGATGGCGGCTGCCGACGGCCGGGTGTTGCCATGGCGACGGCGGGGCCGGCCTTGTCGATGTCGGCTGTGGCAGTTCCTGCTGGGAACTGGGGCAGGCCGGTGGCCTTGACAGGCAGGAGAAACCTGGGAATGGATGTCAGGGCACCGCTTGCTTTTTCTCTTACTTATTTAAGTCATGATTTCCATAAAAATCCTCGCACATCTGTGAGTACCGGGGCAATGCTCTCCCCTCCCCATCCACAAGTGTCTGGCTCGCCTCCTCCTTGTTAAAGTCGAGGGGTCTCCCACCTCCCTGTCCTGTCTCCTTACAAGTGCTCAGAAAACAAATACATACCACTAAAGAATCTCCCAATACGTTGTTATTAAAATCCCATTATTTTTTAAGTTAATCTTGTGGTTTTGAGGCCCCCGTTTGCTCCTGTGTGTGTGGTTTGCATTGACAATTATTTTTTTTTATTTTTGACATGAGGTAGAAACGGCTCTCTGACACTCTCAGAGTGGTTTTCTAGCAACTGCACGGGGTCAGTGGGCTGCTCTTTTGAGATGGGTGCCAGGAGTTTGCTTCACTGCAGCCTCCCGGGGGTGTTAGAACAGATACAGAAAGATCAGAGGTGAGCACAGCGAAACCCCAACGTCCCAGCTTCTGAATCCAATTTCTGCTATCCTTACCCCTCAGAGTAGTCCTGCGATGCCAATGGCAAGCATGGTGCGGAAAGGAGGCCTAGAGGAGCGGTTACCTGGGAAGCCACACCGGGATCCAGATTCCAGGTTGTGAATCACCGGCTTGGAGATTAAAACCAAACAGCGGGGCTGTGAGGAGCCTTCCCTTACTGTGCGATCCCTGGCTGCTTTGTAGGATGGTCATCGCGAGTGGGATTCTCCGTCTGAGCCGAGTTTCCCTGCGGGAAATCAAACACGTGGAAAGTCTGCTGGGAAACGCATCAGCTTGCTGCTAAGGTCTGTTACATGGCCACATCCATCTAAGTGGGAGCGCAGTCAGCACGCAGAAGAAAGCTGACAGCAGTTAGCCTTAACTCTTTCTAGATTGAGGCTTCTCATTCAGGACTCAAACTGCAAGCACCTTTTTAATGTCAGAGGTTATGAACTGGTTACACTTCCCATTTCAACCTAGACTGGAAGCCAGGCCAAATAATTCCTTACTGGCCTCGTTTGCAACGTCTGAATAGGCTCTTGCCACTGAAAATCAAATGTCTGGCCCGGCTTGAAAACTGCCCCGCTCCTCTGTTTTATAGTAGCTCTCATGCAATGAGTAGATTTTGAACTGCAAAACATAAATTGTAACAAAATCTGGATTTCTATTCTGATCTCTTACCATTAACTGAGCTATGACTTGCATTCAGCACTGAAATCTGATGCAGTGTAGACAAGAGGCATCATATCTTCTGGTAATTCCAAGGTTTGTTACATGTGACACCACTGAAGACTATGGCACAGCCACTTTTTTTCTGCCCATTGTAAGGTTCAGGTCTCTTCTATGGTGAAAGGAGACAGAGCACTCGCTTTTCCTCCCGTAGATAAGGACACTCTCCCTTAGCTCTTAGCAGGATGCCTGTGCAAAACATTACCACCCCACACATAACCAGACACAGCTTTTCCTTCTTGTCTCCAGAGACGCCAACACTTCAGTTCTTCCTCAAGCCTTTTTGTCCAAAGGGATCTCTACCACGTAGCTGCAAGTTTTCCCCAGCATAGGCCGGACTTTGCAGGTTTCTGAGCAAGAGGTAAAATGTCAGATTTCATTAGAAAGAGCTATGGTAAAGCTATCCCCTCATGTGGGATGCGTAACCTTACTCTACCTCCCCTGTATGAGATAAGAGAGTCTGAAAGTGCTGATTATCTGTCGCTGGGAGGACTGTTGTAGCGCAGCCCTGTACGAGACAGCTGTGGGCAAAACTGTTGCAAAAAAGGTCTGCAAGGGCCTTTTGGACCTTTGTAGGATGTCAGCTGGCCGCAGAGGAGGTGAGACCGACAGTCGCCTCGCACTTGATAGGGTGAGACGGAAACCTGGTAGGAAGGGAGATTGCTATCCCTTTCCCGACGGAGAGGCAGATGGAGCTGGGGTACCAGGGAGCAGCTGTCACGCTGCAGAAGGGACGGGCCACCACAGAGATCCTGCTGAGGATGCTACCCCTGTGTTTATCAAGGACTTCCTCACCAGTGCCGGCAGGGAGCACGCACCAGTTGCCAGCCTCACTGGGAGATGGACGGTGGGACAGCGGCTTCCAGAGCTGTAGAGTTTCCATGTGGTACTGGTGGTCCACCAAGCAGGCTAAGATGGCTCTTTGTAGTTGAGAGGGGTCCCAAGGCTTTTGAGAGTGCCAGTCCACCGCAGCTTAAAGTTTGCCATCATCCTGCCTCATCTCCCGTGCTTGCCCTAGTGCCTGTGTGATTGTGTGGCGGCCCGGCTGGCAAGCTGCCCCAGCCAAAGGCAGATCCCCTCTTTGGATGGATTAGTTTTAAATGGCATAAACCTGACCCAAAGGAAAGAGCGTGACTGTGCATCTGAGGATGAGGAGTCTCTGACAGCTCCCATTTAGATTATTTTAAACTATAGAACTGCATTACCTGTGCAAAACCTGCTTTCCGGTTGCCACTGCCACCAGCTAGAAATAAAGGGCCTACTGAAAAAGTCTTGAAGAATTCATACAAGTTTTCAATAACAGCCCCTATAATCTAGCAGGGAAAAAAGAATACTGAAAAGAAAGACAGGTGGAAATTAAAACCAGAGCAAACTGTGCGTGGACCTTTAGCCATGAAAGCAGTTAACAACTGCAGCAAACTACCGTGCGGAAACACTGGGTTATCCATGTCAAGCAATTTGAAGAAAGTCTGCAGGCAAGTGCATGTTATTGAAGGAGCTATGAATTTTACAGCAGGATTATATTATACAGGGATTATACTGAAAGGTGGTCAATCATCTCTGTTAGCCTTCAAATCTGTGAATTTGCAGGGGCAAATTTAGTTGCCTCTGCAGCTAAAACCAGTGGCACAATCAAGAGGCAGAGCTCGCAGATGCAGACTCCCAGGGGGTTGGTCCAGTCGCAGTGTGACCACTACACTCCTCCACACTGGTTCCTAGACCCGTGGATGATGAGGGAACATGAAAAAGATGTGATTTCAGAGTGAAAACCTGTAGTGGGGGAAAGTACAAAATCCGTGGGGCAGAGCCCACCGGCAGCTTGGCACTGAAGAGCTTCGCATGACTGAGGCTGCACTCCCTAAGCAACCACGCTCTTTCTCTGTACTCCCCTTTGCTGCTTTTGCCACCTGCAGCCCGAGGTGATGCGTCCTGACTTTGCTCACGACTCCCAAATTAGAGTAAATATTTTTTTCAGTCTGATTTGCAAACCCTTGTCCTCCCCCCACCTCCGCCTCCCCCTTCAGTCTTTGTCATCATCTTCTCCTGCACCACCAAAATTTTTGACAGTTTGCTCTCCCCCGGGTTCCAGGAAACCATGTGACTAATTAAGCAGTTGGGGCGAGCTCAGGTGCAAGGAAAAACAAGTCAGATGATGGGCTGCTGCCCACTCGCTCCAGCGAGTGCATTCCATCTCAGCGTGTGTCTGCCCTGCTACTTCATAAGGGAAAAGAAAATGCCGGCCTTCCCTGGGCTGGGAGCCTCACAGCACAACCGGATCGGCAAAACTGAGTCTCTGGCTGCGAAAGCAAAAGTGCCAAGGGCCTGGGTGGAGGCGGAACCACCTCTTCCCTCCTGGAAGAATTTGGCCTGTGCACTTTGTCACATATTTGAGTGGCTCCGTTCCTTCCGGCTTTTAAGCAGTTTTGGGCGTGTACGTCAGAGGGTTCGTGAGGAGTCTGCAGCCCACCGCCCAAGTTGCCAGAGGTGGCACTCAGCAAAGCAGTGGAAGGGCTAATGGGTAGGGACATCTTCAAAAAGACATTCATGAGAGACAGCGACTCTGGGCTCACATCTCAACGCAGCAGGAGCTTGGAGCTCCCACTTCGCACAGGTCCTGCTAGTGAAGGGACCTGGTGGCATTGCTTGCCCCTTGGAGAAGGAGTGTCTCTCGGCTTTTGCTGAGCTCAGAACTTGGTGGGAGCTGGGAAGCCCTACATGGTAGTATCTCATCCCTTGGAGCAGGGACTTCCCAGCTGTCGCTATGCTTCTAGTGGCAAATTTAACCAGAGATTTTTGAAAGACTGCTGTTCCCTGCATTAGTACACTCTGCGTATCTATACTGGATTTCACGTGTCTACTTTTATCCATGTATCAGGAGGAAGGATTGCCGCATCTCCCCACAGTAAACCTCAAAGGCTAGTAAAGGCAGCTAGCAGCAGAGAAAGGGGCTCACCCTTGACGCTCTACAGGAGGATTTCACCATAGTCATGCGAGTGGGATGTTCCTACCTGTCTCCACGCTCTCAGCAATTGCAGACATGCAGTTACTCCACATGTCAGACAAAAAAGAAGAGTTTCCCAACTGCAGATTTGATGCTCAATTACAGAATGGAGCATGACAGCTACTACTACCATGTATTAATAACTCTGCTTCACTTTATGGCTTTAACAGCTGTAGCAACCAAGATTTATAATGACACATTACGTTCAGCAATGCATCACGTAAGGAAACTAATCTGACAGTGCCAGGTCACTGAGCTGACTTACAAGTTTTTAAGTGTGTTCCTTCTGCCAAATTTGCTGCCCTATTTACTGGATTAAAATGAACAAGTTTCAGTGTGTTCAGAAAACTCCGTACTAGCCTTTGTTTTGGCAGCTCCCAGACTCTTCTTCCCCCTGTCACACTGCCATGCCAGGAGCCGTTTGGTCCTTCTTCCTTCCCCATCCTCTCTTTGAAAACCCTTTGAAGCAGGTCCTGCGGTGTGTATCCCAAAGGGGGGTTATAGACCACAGGACACGAGAGGAGGGACTGTAGCTGGGAGGAGGCACGGGGACATAGGCAGAGATGAGGGATGGAGCGGCTGTGGGAGAAGGGCGAGATGGTGGTTGTCCAAGGGCAGAGGGGGACCGCGGCTGCCGCCGCTCACGTCTTGGCAGGAATTTGTCTGTATCCCAGTCGCTTTCTGAGAAAGGATGGCTTGCAAAGATTGGGATCATCCATTACCTCTCCCTAGACTCGGAGTTACAGCTGACAGTGGGAAAGGCAGTCCTAAGTATTAAATGTTAAGACTGGAGCTGGGTCTGGGCCCGTGTCAGAGCCACCTCGGCAGCCACAGCACCTGAGCAGTAACCCATGCTTCTTAATCTCTCGTCTCGCCGGTGGGCTGCATGTTTCCACGTTTTTCCATCCTCATGGCACAGTAATCCACTGTGCAGACACAGGCGGATTGGATAGCAGAAGGCTGGCTGGCTGGCTCTCATCAGGGGTAAATGGGCTCGTTCTCCTAAGACATTCATTACTCAAAGATGAATTCCTCCTTGCTCCTGCAACCTACCCAGGAGTCTGGTCCAGCAGGCTTTAAACGGTGTTTCAAAAGCCCTTCCCACGGACCCCTTATGTGGGACCAATGAAAAGCAATTAAAAAGAGCAAGTGTATTGTCAGGAGGTGTAAATTCACTGCAGAGTGTGCTGACAAATACTCAAGGTCTGCAAATCAGAGGAGGCAGAAAACACTCCAGGTATCCTTTAAGATAGACTTGAGATACCTCTTTGTTTTTACAAACATTTTTATGGAACAAGAACTTGTAAACAAATAATGTAAAGTGTGAACCTTTTATTAATACTTTAACATCTGTAATAGCAGTATGTGCTGCTGTTTATTTTTGCCTTTATTGTTATCTCATGAATATTACAAATGGAAAATGTTTTTCAACATGTAATTTAATTGCTGTTTGCTCATGGGGCAACAGAAAGTATACTGTCCAAAATAATCAGTTATTATTATAAGACAATAATATTTGAGGCAGAAATATTGCTGAAGAAATATTAAGAGGTGAGACCATTCACTATTTTAACCTCCAAGTGAGACACTTCCTTACTGGTGGTTATGCCTCCATCATTTCCACTACTACTTCATTTTGAGTTCCCCATTTCTCTTTCTTGTTTTAGAAACACAGGAAAAAAATGTTGAGAGAGACCTGGATCCTCACGCCCAACTCCGTACCACCACAGACAATTGTATTATGTATTTTCTTTTCTAGCTCCATCTTGAAACGTTAGTTTTATTCCCCTCCTTCCCTCCTGTGATGCTCGGAATTCATGATTATCTCATTGGACAAAAAGATGGTAACTTGCCTTGAATCTGATTCTTGTCTCAATGTTATCCTTTAATTTAAATAGCTCTTTTTATTTCCTGTTATTTATACCAATGGTGCGCTGTTAGAGAAAAATAAGTAAATAAATAAACTAACTCACCCATATTCCTGCTCAGCTTTGGCTTTGTTGGTGAAAGAAGGCAAGTCTGTCTGTGTTTGCTCTGCAAAGAGGAGCTTTTCAGTTTCGTCTTACAAGGTCAGCTCTTCTCCGCCTGTGTGCAGGTGTTGATTCATCTTTCTTGACTGTGTATGAACAAACAATGTAACAAATGTGTCGCTTTTTTCCCCCCAGTGTTTTGTAAATACTTTTTTAGCTCTACTAGAAATATGTCAACTGGCCTGTCCTAGGATAAGTTTTGCTCCCCCCCCCCCCCGAGTCCCGATAATCCTACAAAAGGCAAATAGCCCAGGTCCTTTCTCTCTTTTGCTGAAATGCTGAGGGTTTACAGCAGAAATGGTAGCTTTTATCCACGCAGCACATAATCTTGCGCCGTGTACTATTAAACGCCTGCCGATTTTTATTACTCTTGATCTCCTGAGTTATTCATTGCTTCCTGTCTTAACAGTTCCATCCTCCTCCCTGTCTCCAGTGCCTCCCGCAGCCCATCAGCTGCGGTTTTCAGTAGCACGCCGTTTCAACGCTTTTTGCCGTCTCCTTGCGAGCGCATCCTTGCAGTTTTCGTGCCAACTCCTAGTTTGGCTGTTTCCCATGTGGCACCATAGCAAACTCTTTAGCAGAGCCTGGAAATTTTGCATCTGTGCTGACGGTTGCTCTGCCCGAGACGAGGGAAAGCCATGTTGTATTTCAGCCTGCTTTTCACTGGAATCCACTTCCCTGTCTTCTGCTATTCTCTTGAAACGTTTAGGCCATTGCTTTCCCCTCCGTGTGCAGTCGTACATAGAGCGGGAGGGGATGGAAAGCGACCCTTCGGGTGCCCCTCGCCACCATCTTGGGGTGGGCTGCGGGGCGAACCCCTGGAGGCGGGAAGGGGGCGGTGTGTGTGAGGGCTCCACGGCCACCCCCGTCCTCTCCCCACCCCGATCCCCGCCGGGCTCCCGGGCCGAACAGCCCGAAAAGGCGGCCAAACCCACCCCCATTCGCTCCGCTGAGGCGGGGGGGGAGAGAAGGAGGGAGAAAAGCGCCGCCGCCATCGTTCCTGAGGCGACCGTTCCTGAGGCGGCCGTTGCTGCCGCCGCCGCCTCCCGCCCCGCCCGCCGTTACCTCACGGCGAGCAGTGGGCGGGGCGGGGCGGTGGCGGGGCGATAAAGGGCGGGCGAGGGGAGGTGGAGGGGGGTTGCGCGCGCGTGTGTGTGAGGAGAGAGAGGGAGGCTGGCGCGGTCGGCGCTGCGGTGCGGCTGAGGTGACAGGACCGGTAAGCCGCGGGGGCTTGTGTGTGTGTGTGGAGGGGGTATGTGTGGGTGAAGCTCGGTTCTCCGCTGCGGGATAGAGCCGGCGGGGTCATTTTATGTGAGGAATCTCCTGGCGGCAAAGCGCTTGAGTAACGCTTTTTTTAAAAAAAAAAAAAATTATTACTTAAACCGGCTTAAACGGCAAGGTCCGCCCGGCTCAGGTGAGTTGCGGGTTCTGCGGTGAACGCAGCGGAGCACCCTCAGGTCTCCTCTCGAGAGAAAACGTCTTGTAAGGGAAGACGGACCTTCCCGCCTGCGGTGCTGCTGGGATTTGGGGGGGGACACGACACAAGACACTTGTAACTTGCAGTGTCACAGGGCTACTGCTTGCTGCAGGCAAGGCCCCCTAAATTTTTTTAGGTGTTGTGTCAAATTACAGGTCTCCTAGGGGAAAAACTGCTGCTGCAGGGTAATGTACTTCATCATGACAAAGGTGAAGGCGTGTTGTCCTCCCTCCTAGTGCCTCTAATTTGAGGTCTGCATCCAAGTGAAGCTACAATACTCTTTACGCTTGGTATTAACTATAGGTAGTGCCTGTCTTGGCTTCAGAATTGTTTTCTTCCCAGTGAATGAGCATCTTCAGGTATCAGATCTTCTTGTGATGGAAAGTGTTGGCAGTGAAACAAGAAGCATGTGAACTGCTAGTGTCCCAAATACATTAAAGTTGCTAAGATCCTGCTGTCACTAACATAAATCTTGCGGAGTAGGCAAACATGGGAGCGGTTTGGGGGTGGGAGGCTTCATAGGTTGACAGCCTGAGAATTAAACTCTCTGCTGAACTAGAAATGAAATACTTCATCTTCCCCCCACAAGGGCAACAATGCATGTTATCCTCCTAGGTGAGGACCACGAAGCAGAACCAAGTGTGTGTGGTGGCGTGGGAAGCGCTGCTCTGAGTCCTTTCTGGTCGCTGGGTGGGCTGTCTGTTGTCTTAGCTGCTAAGAAGGCTACAGACGGGAAGGAGGAGAGGGAATGCTTTCAGAGGTAGTAGCTGAAAGCACTTGCAGCTTTAGCTAGAAGTCATGGAAGACTCTTGTGTTTTTTAGTGATCTGAAGGATTTAATGAAAATACAGTGGGTTTAAGATGAAAATGCACTTTAATGTGCTTGAAGTACCTGAGGGCAGCTGCTGGCAGGCTTGATGCCTCTGGGTTTATGCTGCTTTGCAGCCTTAAGGGTTGAGTTTGAAGAACCCCTTGATTTGTCCTGGACTAATGATCTTGTGAATCACAGGTTTGTTTTGTGCCTGCTGGAGCTGATGTGACCCACAGCAGCAGAGCCTGTAATGCAGCAGCTCATGCTCAAGGGCAGACATTGCTTCCCCAGGAGCATTTTTACCTTAACTGTATATTTTATCTAGGATTTGACTCTCTTCTGTGGAGGAGGTGACAGATCAAATGAGCAGTTCAAAAATTAAAAGCTGGAAGAGGACAGGCATGAAATGACAATAGCTGCTTTTTGAATCTTGCTGAAAGATCCTGCACTATGTTGATGCATGTTAGGAAACGACATGGTTGGGTTTTAAACAATTCCTGGTAGGCAAGAGTTAACTACCTTAAGTCTGACTAGTCTGACCTGACCTTGGCAGCTGCAGTCTTCACAAGTACTTGGGGCAGAAGGTGAGGCCTCAATTAGTCTGTAGCTGTCAGGAAGCACCTGGCCACAATAGAAACCTGGAACACTTAAAAAGAGAAAAGTGTATTAATACTGCTTGGAGTTGTGTTACTGTAGAACATATGTAAGTATCTGCATACTTCAGAACACAAGCCACTTAAGCACAAAAGTGATCTGCTCAACTGTGACAAGACTCCTTAAAAAGTGCAAAAGTTCAGACAAGGCTGTGACAGGTCTTGTCAGTGAAGTTCTTAAGTCCTTAGTGTTAAAGTGCAACGCTAACATGATGTCTGCCTTAACCTCATCTGAGTGTATGCCAGCTCTTAAAAGCTCATTTGCCCTCCACTAATGAGCAAAAGGCTGGGACAAGCATGAATCTTTCCAAAAAGGTAGCTTGATTATGCAGGGTATCTGAAGAAGAGTAAAGAGTTGCTTATGAAGACTGGAGCACACATTGAATAGTGGTGTTATCTGACTTTGTAGCTGAAATTCTGTCTGGGATGCTGAAGTGCTGTAGCTTTTTGCAGGAACAAGGTGTACTTGGCCCTTATCCCATGAGTGGTAGATGCTGGATGGTTAAGAAAGGAAAAACTCATGAAAAGGCAGAAATCTTATGTCTCTAGTGTAATTAAAGTGCTTTCAGTGGATTGGATATCTCGGCCCTGAAACTAACACCTGAGTGTCTTCAACTATTGTGTTAGTTGGAGAGAGCAGTTTGAGCTTTATGTATAATGAAAAAAGTTCAAAGCTTAACTTTCAGAAGTACTTTGCACTTATAGCTCCTCTGGCATTGGCTGGTGCTGCAGATGATATTAAATTTGGGTAAAGCTTGTGTCATCTTTGTTGATAATTTCCCTTTGACACAAACTGCTTTGCTGAAGCACTTTACCTCACCAAAAAAAGGACAATGACAAGTAAAATTTTGTGCCTGCACCAACAGAGAAGCTGAGCATCATTTCAGGTGAAAGCCTTCTTGATAATCATTTTTACATAGAATTATTTCTTTCTAGTTTGTGTCTGTGTGTGTAGACTGAAAAGTAGAGCATAGGATATATCTAGGAAGCACAAACAGAAAGTCTGACTTGTCTTTTTCTTTTTTTTTATTCCACCTCCTTACAGTTTCTTTGGAGAAGAAACACCTTAAGATGGCAGGCAAAGGAAGTAACACAGACTGCATGTCATGCAGTGTACTGAACTGGGAGCAGGTCAGCCGTCTGCATGAGGTTCTTACAGAGGTAGTTCCAATCCATGGACGAGGTAACTTCCCAACACTGAAGATAACTCTGAAGGACATTGTTCAGACTGTTCGGAGTAGGCTGAGTGAAGCAGGCATTGTGGTACAGGATGTCCGACTGAATGGCTCTGCAGCTGGTCATGTCCTGGTCAAGGATAATGGGCTGGGATGCAAAGACCTGGATCTCATTTTTCAAGTTTCTCTTCCAAGTGAGGCAGAGTTTCAGTTAGTTCGAGACGTCGTGTTGCGATCACTCTTGAATTTCTTGCCAGAAGGAGTAAGCAAGCTAAAAATCAGTCCAGTAACCCTGAAGGAAGCCTACATCCAGAAGCTAGTCAAAGTGTACACAGAGTCCGACCGCTGGAGCTTGATATCACTTTCCAACAAACATGGCAGAAATGTGGAGCTGAAGTTTGTAGACTGTATACGGCGGCAGTTTGAGTTCAGCGTGGACTCCTTCCAAATCATACTGGACTCCCTGCTCTTCTACTATGACTACTCAGCAACCCCGATGTCGGAGCACTTCCATCCAACTGTGATTGGGGAGAGCATGTATGGAGACTTTGAAGCAGCTTTTGATCACCTCCAGAACAAGCTGATAGCTACCAAAAATCCTGAAGAGATCCGAGGTGGTGGGCTTCTGAAGTATAGTAACCTCTTAGTACGAGACTTCAGGCCCATGGATAAGGATGAGATCAAAACATTAGAGCGCTACATGTGCTCCCGATTCTTCATAGACTTCCCAGACATCCTGGATCAGCAGCGCAAACTAGAGACCTACCTCCAGAACCACTTCTCCAAAGAAGAGAGGAGCAAATATGACTACCTCATGATTCTGCGCAGGGTGGTGAATGAGAGCACAGTCTGTCTCATGGGACATGAGCGAAGGCAGACTCTCAACTTGATTTCTCTGCTAGCGCTCAAAGTACTGGCAGAACAAAACATCATCCCTAATGCCACTACTGTTACCTGTTACTACCAGCCAGCACCTTATGTTAGTGATGTAAACTTCAGCAACTACTATCTTGCAAATGCTCCTGTGCCATACAGCCAGTCCTACCCCACTTGGTTGCCTTGCAATTGATCGTTTCACTTGAGTGTTCTTGAGTGAAGGCTACTGAATGCCAAGATGCTGAGTGTATATATAGACAAGTAATAACTGTCAGCTGGAGGCTTTTGAATGGAAACATGATTGTGTTGGACTGTCCATTTCCTGGTGTGCAGTAGGAATATGCAACCAGGTGACCTGCTATGAACCTTTCGGTATATCTCTACAAATGCCAAGAAGCCTTATTACCTCTTCACTGGGAGAAGAGAACCAGCAGCTAAATGTTAAGAGGAGTAGTTACAAAACTCGGTACTAGTTCTGGAAGTGGCTATTAACATGTGATCCAAGTGGAGTATTCAGTAAACTAGGTTAGTTATTAGAGGAAAAACTGCAAAATGTCTTGAGCAGAGCAGAAGCCACTCCTGGAATAGCAGGAAAACTCTGCTTTCTATTGCCTAACCTTATTACTCCACACTTCCTCAGTTCAAGTTCTAGCCAACCTTCTATTGAACTAATTGTGCAAGAGTGGGCTCATGTCATGCTTGGGCTGCTTCTACTTTCTGGCTGTTTAGAGCTGGTAACTGTATGGATACTGTCTGTCTTGTAGAGGGCCTAAATGTTGTTTCCTGTAGTACCTAGGGATATATGGTCCTGCCTCAAGTTCAAGATTAATTTCTTGGAAGTTGAAGATGGATTAATTAGTCTATCTCTAAAGCATAAACTGGCTAAATTTTTCTTGAGTGCAAAAATTTGGAAGGTGGCATCTCTAAACAGGTACCAAAGCATGATCTAAAACTTGCTAATATGAAAAGTCCTTGAAATGAGGAATTGAAGCCTTAAGTAGAATTGGAACCACAGTTGGAATAGTTAGGATGGAAAAATACAGTTAAGTCCAGGTTCAAGATAAAGCCTTTCTGACTGCATCTTTCAGAACCATTTTTGGCACAGTTGGAAAGTAGTGCCGCTATTACACTGAGGTTTGGTCCAACTTTCTTCCTCACAGGTCCACAGCAAGCAAAAAAACCCCCAAACCCAAATAAATCCCGAACCACTGTAAGTTGCAGCATGATGTGCACTCCTGCCACGGTATGAATTCCTAAAGTGCCTCCTAAAATTAATTTCTTGTACAACTTCAGGCAGGTCCTGAAGGCTTGTCTTTCTGTCACCACTTAAGGGTTTGAGCTTACTGGCGTATCACTATCACCTGGTCACTGTATGAGATGGTATTCTGAGTGGTTAGAGTCAAATTCTTCCTCTTTACTGGTCTGAACCCTCACTTGAAGAGGTATATAAACCCTAAGCAGAGCTCTCCACAGAGGCTGTATGTGGTGAAAGTCTGCCCCTGTTTTCAGAATAGCCTCTGGAAGAGTATGTACTCCCTTGGAGGTGTAGGGGGCTGACCTTCCTAAAGGGTCTGTGCTGAACTTGCTGCTTTGAAACTCCTGTGCTTTATAGGGAAGGTTAAAAATTCCCCAGTTATGTATATAGCGGTATTAGAAACTGGCATATTAACTGGATGATTTTCACTGAATTGCAATAGTAAAATACATATGGCAAATGATCTTGAGTTTCCTTTGCTTAACCAGAGAAGTAGACTAGAGAGGCAAATCTTAGAGCTATTTAATATGTACTGGTGCAATGTTTAAGAATACTTGTTTGCTAAACCTTTTTTATGACTTCCAGCTGTCTCTGCAAGCTTGTGAGACCAAAGTGCCTGATCAAACAAATGATTTAAGCTTAGAAGGTAAAGCAGAAAGCAGGTGAAACACCAATATATGGTTGCTGTTTAAGGCAGAAAACAATAGCAGTACAGCACTTAAATGGCAGTAAAAAACCTGCATGTTCCTCTTAGGACCAAAACCTTCTAGTAATATTGCAAGTTCTCTCACTTCTTATAACTACTTCATAAAGACTGTCTCAATAAAGCAGTGAGGCGACTCTTTTGTTCAGACTTCTTTGTTTAGCTTAGGAAGGCAGGGAGGGATACAATGTAGAAAGCAGACTGTAGCCCAGTATGCTTTAGCTTAATTTTTTGAACAGTCTTGTAAACAACTTTAATAGCAAATAGACAAATAATTTGGTGTCTTCTGTTGTGTTTTTTCATTAAAGGCTTTCTGTGTAGTCAGCCAAAGTAGCTAAACTTGAAAGTGAACCTAGCCTTTTTCACTAACTGTGGCTTGGACTTGATGTAGCTTACAGACAAGGCATCTCTCACCCAAGACTTTGACTGTTTGGAAAGCTTTTTAAAAACTAATACAATGCCAGTGTTGTCATGTGTGTTAAATGTAGTGCAAGCTCACTGCTAGAATGACTTTCACATGCAAGGCAATACTTGGCCTAGTATAGAGTATCACTAGAAAGAAGGACGTCTTTTGCTTAGGAGTTTGTAACCGCTATCATCTCTTAAATAGCTGTTTTTAAAGCCAATCTAAGCTATACCCACTGCAGAAGTAAAGCATTGCCTAGAGGGACATTGTTTGATTTGCATATCAAATAGCTTAGACTCATGTATCAATCTTATGCGATCTCATGGCTGATCTTTAGAAGCTGTTCCTGTGCGTCAGCTCATGTGGAAGTAGTAGTCAGATGCTCAGGAGGAGTCCTCGCAAGCTTGAAATAAACAGACTTATGTTTTACTAGTCTTTGAATGCCTTGGCTGCTGAACATCAGGCCAGGTGTATCTGTTGGAAAAGGAAGTGCTAGAAAGAAAGCTCTGATGGATTCCTGCTGAGATAGAGCTATGGAGAATTTAAGCTTCCTGCCATAAATATTGTGCTTTTGCTAAGGTAACCTGTTGCTGAGGCCTCTAAGGAAGCTTTATGTTGAATGGCTGCTCTCTGAACAGCTGACTTCCTGGGTTTAAGCTTTGCAGGACTGTTGACTTCCCTGCCTGGCTCTTAAGTTGCTCTGGCATATGAGAAATATTAATGCTTTGTAGCCTGGATGCTGGATGTGAAGCTCTTGAATAGTTAACTGTATCCTGAAGCTGCCCACTATCTACTGCATTGGCCCTACTGTATAAGGGATTGCTGGGACACTGTTCGTCTCATTGCCTTCAAAATAATCCTGGCTTGGCAGGTAAAGCTGGAATACTCAGTAGCTTTTCATAACTGTGTTGCAAGCAGCCTACCCCTTTCTGTTCCAAGTTGTCCTAGCAGCCTGATGTTGCATGTGGCAGTGGCTTAATTTGGTGTGTGCTAGCTGGTTCAAGTTCAGGTGTATGGTGGCCCCTGTAGCAAGGAGTAACAGGAGAATGAGCGCTAGGTAAAAGTTAAAAGTGATGACCCTAGGCCAAGTGTAGGGTGCCTGCTTGATTCAGTCTCCCTTCAGTACATAATGATGCCTCTGCAAACCTGCTCTATCCTCTGTTGCTCACTTGTGTGTCGAATGGAGGTTAGAGAAAGACTACTATACTTCAGACTATTACCTTAGCACATTCCCTCTGGGCAGTGGCATCAAAACAAAGCTGCAGTAACACTGAACTGCAAGTCTTGTATCAGTGCATCATTCCTCAGGACTAGGCTTCTAGTAAACCAGGCTCTGTGGTTTAGAATAGCTGTTTTCTTCCTGTAGCTTATAAGCTCAGCTGGGCTAAGCCAGTCTGAGGTTAGGCATCTGTTGTCAATATTTATTGCCAAGTCCCACTTGACTTAGAGTTTATTAGTGTGACTTCCTCATTGTAAGATAGATTTTTTTTTTTTAAATTTGATAAAGATGCTACCAAGGAGACCTAGTAGTAGACTGGGTTTTACTCAGTTTGGTAAAAATCCCTATGCTGATCCATGGTCACTCTGAGAAGTTGTAAGGTAAAGCATACTTCATGCTCCCTCAGCTCAAGATTTAATTGTTGCTGTGTTTGTCCTCAGCTAGTTCAGTCAATCACTAAGCTGGAGGTTGAAGACTACTGCTTGCTTTTGAGTAACCATTTTTCAAAAGGTCTTCACACTTTAACATTAATAATCTTGTCTACAAAGCAGTAGGTAGTATTTAAATCTAGTCCAAATACCTAAAGCTTTTTATTGAGACTTAAAGACCCATATTTTGGGAGTGAGTTCTGAGGTTAAGCATATGGTATGCTTTTGTGCCTAGGCTTTGTGGATTTCTGATCACTAGAATAACTGCTGATGTTGGTAGTGATCTCTGCTTATCACTATATGAGTGCTTGGGAAAAGGCCTCTTAGAAGAGAACTTGGACAAATTGCTTCAATTCTAAGCTGTCAGGGTACCAATGGTACTTGTTTACTCACCCTCTCACTCAACTCATTCAATCAGGGTGCCATAGTTGTTAGGCACAGCAATAAGTTAGCCACAGTCACTGGCAACTTGGTTTAATTTGGGCATTGGGAGACCCAAATGGATAGTAATACTTCTAGCCTTTGCATCTACTTTGCATGGTCTTAACCATTTGTTGAATATGGTGAAGTGTATTTCATATATGTTCTTTAATTTCAATGAAAGTAGTTATAAGGTGGGATGTGTGGCTATGGTTGTAGAAGTCTGGGGGGGAGTGGTTGGAGCACTCTGGTTTTTCTCACTTGTATTGGAAGAGAAGGCTGCTCACTGAAGTGTCTGGATTGGGCTTCTCTCTTTCTGATTAAAATTGCACTTTCTTTTGAAATTTAGAAGGCCTTTTTTTCTCTGTTTATCTCGTATATAATTTTTTACTATTAAAAGAAGTCAGCTCTTAGAAAATCTGTCTCGTACCTCTTTGGAAGAAGTGAGTCTTTTTTTTTTTTTTTTTTTTTAAGCTGGCAAAACAAGGTACTAGAAATATTTGGAGTTGTGATGAGCCCAAATGTGAAATTGGTCACAGAACGTTGTCTACTGTTCTGCACTGTGGTGTTCACTTGTCATTCTTTGAAACTGGGTTTTAGACCTTAATGATTCTGAAATTCTTGTGCAAATAAACTTATGCTAAACATTGCTTGCCTCAAGTAATTCTTACATCTAAATAGTGCTGACAAAGTATTTGTGGAGCTTATTGGCCAATGTGTGTGTAGATACACGGGGCGGGGGGAGAAATAGTGATGGGGTACACAGTAATGCTTGGGTTTAGATGTTGTTCAAGGTACTTCTTCCCCTTCCCCCCCCCCCCCCGAATGTACACATCTGCCTCAACTTACTGAAGATTAGTCAGTTAAGTGAGACATGATTCCTCTTTCATTTACATTACTGTGAGTTTCTAAAGAACTGGTTTTGCCCTCTCTTACCATTATCTGGTCTCGACTTTAAAACATGTTGAGGCACAGTCCTAGGCCTGTTAGATAGTGTCTGGTCTAAGCTAGAGCCTGCCAGTCCATTCTGTGATGCACTCCATTTTATATGCTACTCCAAATCAGGGGCCCCTGCATACCTCTGCTCATGAGACAAGGAGGTGAGAAACAAAGTCAGCAATTGCTCTTCAAGTTATTTACAGGTTGAGAGTCTTTGTGCTTTCACTCTGTCCTAAAAGTGGATGCTTCTGCATACCAATGGTCAATGGGGGTTGAGCAGGCCAAAGCTAAATAAAAGCTAGGGGCATGTGGCAGTCTACTTGCTGTTCCTCCTGCTCTAGGATCAAAAATAAATAGACTGTAAAAAGCGTGCTTTCTTCTAATCCCCTCTAGAGCCCAGACAAGCTCTAGACTCTCAGTTCAGTAATGCTGGAGGTATTCCAGCCTTCAGGACCTTGTAACACCTGCAGTGGAAACTTCTGTGGAGATTAGCAGAGGCAGTGTGATCCCATGGAAGTAATCATGAAGCTTGTGTAGTCCCCTTTCAAGATGTAATTGCTTCCCTCTGAACTTAAATGGACAACTGATAATGTGGCTGGGCAACATAAACCATCTGCTTGTCACCTGAAACTCCCTTACCCCAACTCCTCAGTGTATCTCCTCATAAAAGCTTCTGAGTTATTTTGGGCAACATCCTTAAGTTTCTAGAATACCAGACTTAGATTTGCAGGGTCTGATACTGAAACAGCAAAATAGCTATGCTTAAGCAAGGGGCTTTAGGTACTCTTTCAGTTCCATAAGGAACTTCGATAATGGTAAGAACTGAGAGGAACTAAAGAAGAAAGATGTTCTTGCTCTATTGTTGTCGTGTTGTTAGTGAAAATACATTTGTAAGTGTCCTTATCCATGCTGTGCAAGATGACCTCAGTCTTGTGATGGGGGAGTGAGAGGCGTTAGACAAATAGTACTCTAAATTGTTGCCATTGTTCTGGCAGATGTGCTTATTTCCCTCCTTTCTTCCATGATGGAATATGGAATATTTAGTATTTTTTAAATTGGAGTATTCAATGCGCCCTTACAGAGACAGAATAGATGCTCCTGTGAGAGAAACAGAGATTTTCTTTGGATGCCTCCTGTTTTTGAACATTGCTCACTACTGATTTAGTACACTAATACCCTAGATACCTGAAGTTGCTATTTTCAGCAATAAAATAGGGTTTGTATTTATCCAATGACTTAAAAGGGAGATATATCAAAGTGTGTAATATGCCACTTGAGTGTGGGTGTTAGACATAGTGGTCATGTTTTGCTGCAGTAGCAGTGCTGTAATCTGTTCTGCTTTGTCTCAACGAGAAAAAGATGAGCTCCATATCCTATAGGCAAGACTGCCCGGCGAAGGGAATAGTTAACCTGCCAAACCTTAGTAATTTTCCTAGTAGGAAAGAGTTGAGTCATCATGCTGGAAAAAGAGAGTCTTGCCAAGAACTGTGTGCAAAGCAGCTGCTGGATCCTAAACTGGTAGTTCACATGTATGTTAAGGAAAGCTATACTGCCTACTTCAGTGTTATCACATTGACTCTCGGCTGGGTGGTTTAGTAAACCAGTAGGAACTAGTTCCCTAGGCTGGCTGATCCCACAAAATGCTGTGCTGAGTCTTCATCGCCCATAAGTAGAGAAGGGGACAGTCCATGCCACCTCACTGTTTGGAGAATGGAGAAGTGCAACCTCTTGCAGAGGTCCGGCCAAGACAGAGCACGAGGAAGCTGGCCAGTCTAATCTTATCTGTAGCAATAATCCTCTCGTCACTGATAAACCCCTATAGCTAGCCTGCATACTTCAGGAGACTTCAAACAAATCTCCAAGGCCTGAACTGCTTTGGGGAAATAATCCATCCCTGTGTATTCCCAGCAGGCAAGTGACAATTTGGTGCTGTAGAGGTGGTCTCACTGTCAAAGCTGGAAAATTTCCCTTCTGATGTTACGTAGTTGATTGTGGTCTGTGTTTTGGTCTGTGTTTTAGCATGTGAATGACATAACCAGGCAGTTCATGTGCTCTTACACCCCTGCAACACGTGTTAACTTTATTCCACCTGCTCATGTAGCAAATCTGCTTCAGAAAACAGCAAATCAGTGAATACTGATTGCACCACAAGCAAAGGGAAAATTGTCTTCCCTGCAAGAGAATGGTTGAACTGTGAGACTTCTGATTCAGTCACTGTCCCCATGCAGCAAGGCAAGTCTTCTGAGCATATTGGATGTGGGACATGTGAATTACTCCCACAAGCTGGTCTCTTTGTGGACGCTCTTCTCACTTCAGAATCTACTGTCCACCTGCAACAATTCCCTTCTCCACTCCCTCTCTATCGCTTATCTGAATAACTTTGAAAGCTATATCTCTGTGTACCTCTTGGAAATTTATTCAGTCTTGCCCTAAAGGTGCTCAGTAATGGCAATTCATTGTGTACTTGGAGAACCTGTTCTAATATTTGATTGTGGTCATTACTGAGAAATTAATTTGCATTTCCACATTGGTTTTTGAACTTCATCTTTGATCTGTGGATTGCCGCATCCTTATCAACAAAGCTGAAAAGTCTCAGACTGCCCCATGCTCTCCACTAACCCCTTCAGCTCTTGGATGAACTGTCGAAAATGAGCTCTTGAAGCTGTATGTTGTATATATTGGATTTGGAAGCTGGAAACCTTTTCTTCTGTAACTTTGTGGTTCCTGCACATCTCACGAACCAGCACCAGTTGCTAGCCTGGTGCTTTACCTACCATGGATAACAAATAATACTAAGGTTGCTTCTCAACCTCTTGATATTTGTGTCCATGACCTGTGCCTGCTGTTTTTACCGTGGCATTATGGCATGCCAAGTGCTTGTGCCGAGTCAGTTATTCGCGGTGATTTCAAAGTCCATCTGCTGCTTCTAGAGGCAGCCTCTCCCATCTGGTATTGACAACATCTGTGCTCCTGGTTTCCAGATGTAGTATTTTGCATTTGATGGTATTAGAAAAAGATTTTGTCTGACTCCTATGGGCAAATAGTCGCAATGTTGATGGACACAGTAACTCATCTTCTTCAGTATTTACTACCTTATTGACTTAAGTATTGCATAGCGCCTGGAGATGACAGAAGTGTGCACAGTTTTGCGCTGTTCTTGCATACGGAAGAGTACACAGGGTTGTTGTGGGCACTTTGAAACCTGCAGGTGGTTTAAAGCCAGCGTCAGCACAAAGTCCACAAAGATACTGGACGCAGGCTATTTTGGGAGTGTTTTTTTCCCCTGCAAATACAGGGTAGAGACAGCAGAGAAAGCTTATATTCTGTCACCATGCTTAACAGCAGTTCCTCAGTCCTTTCCCCTGCACCCCCACGACTAAAACACCGCAGTGACAAGTAACCCTGGGGCATGAGTTCACAACATGACCAAAGTGAAGAGCTCCATGTTTCTGCTCTTGCCACCACATCTGTTAATCATCACAATCGGCTGCCTGTGTTTTACTGCTCACGTGGGGCTCCCCAAATGTTGTGTAGCCCTGACTACTTGCCAGGACTGATGTAGCTCTCCAGACCTCATGAGCTCCCATTCACTTTCTCCTCCTGGGCAGCTTTTCTTAAGACCAGGGGAAAGTAAGTAGGTTTTGGGAAGAGCCCCTGCCATCAATCCCACCACCCGAATTCCCTGCGACACCGGTGGGAGTTTGTCAGATGCTATGAGGGATTTGCTAATGGCCTGGCAGACCCCAGTGGTTACGGCTCCTGCGTTACGGCTGTCCTGCAGCCCAGCTGTGCTGGAGTATGTTTCTGCAGCCCTGCTCAATCGGTGGGAGCGACACGTACAGATGGGGCTCAGCCTCTGGCAGCAAATTCATGGAGTTACTCCAGAGAAATGCTGCTCATAAAAAAACGGCGTCTGTTTTGGAGCGGAGGAAACTTTGAATGTGGAGCAATATTCCAGCTACGTATGTGCCTGCTTCACATTGGTGCTTAGCCTCCTTCCTTGCAGCACTTCTCTGTGGTGGAGATAGAAGGAGGATTCCTATTTCCTGCCATTTCCCGGACCAAAAAAATGAGCCCTGCAGAGGGGAAGCAGCACACTTTGGTAACACAGGGACTTGCTGGCAGGGCCAGGAGTAGATATTTTGGAAGCCCTGCCTATTGATGGGGTGGGAAGGGAAGCGGGGGTGGATGGTACTGGGACATTTCAGAAATTGAATAGAAGGATGCGGGTGTTTAAAAAACAATCCACAGTTGAACTGGAGAACCGCAGTTTTGAAGTACTGTCTTCTCACAGGCATGTCTGACTTACTTAAAACTGCAGCAGTGTGCCAGCAGAACTTGCAGGGGGCCTGTGTTATGCCCATGTTTAGGATGCTCTACACAGAGAATTCGTAACTACTTGCAATACTCAGTTGCAATATAAAAGCATGGGGGTAAACGTGCTGTTCTGTTATTGCATGTTACACACGTGGCTCTCCTCAGCAGTTATGGTGTGAACTCTGGCCTTCAGGATTCTCAGCCAGATTTTTGTTGTCTGGTTAGAAAGAAAAGATTACTGTATGGGTATAATTGCAACTACGGTTAGGATGTTTCGTTTGACCAGGACTTGAATTTTTGTTTTAATTGAAGTACCAGTTGAAAACATGGATTTAGTTAAAAAAAAGGAAATTTCTTTCATAAATAATATTTCATTAACTAGCAATGTGATATTTGACAGAAGTGGTCTTGCCTTTAACTGTAAAACTGCTTGTGCAGTTATGACTTTTAATTCCAGAACAGCAGCTTTTACTTTGAAGGTGCTTACTATCTGATTACTGATTTTACTTACTGCTAATAAAGAATAGATGAGTAGTGAAAGGGTCTCCAGTTCATCTCAGGGATCCTTTGACTGACTTGCAGTATTGTAACACCAACTCATTCAGAGAGTTTATGTCCACTGCTGACAAAACCTCCAGATCCCAGACTTCATGGAAAAGTAGCAGTAGTACTGTTATAATGCATTATCCTGGTCTGTACTTGAATAAGAGAAAAACTGCAGAAAAACAATTTAAACCTGGTTTCTTTATGATGACTGTTCTTGAGGCTGTTTCAGGCATACTCCGTAGATTACAAACAATGTTTAATTTGTAAGAGGGACCATCTCAGAGGAGGCTGGTCATTGCTATATATATTACATTGTAATATATCACAAATAGGCTGCAGTGTAATAGCACTGGCTCATGGAACTGTTTGAAACAGTCTGACCTAAATTTTATACCCATTGAAGTGCCACTACTTTTAAAAATGACATCAGAGGACTGAGAAACCTGCAGAAACATGTTTAAGATTCGGGTGGCCAGAGCCATCTAGAAGCTGGTGGCTGGTGGTGCCCACTCTGCATCTTGCGGAGAGGATTTCTGTGCAAGGGCCATTTCAGAAAGGACCCCAGGGTGCTGCTGAACGCCGAGCAGCAGCATGGGGCCCTTCAATCTCCTGCCGTATTCACTGCATAATGATGTGAATTAAGTGTCAGGTTAAATCTTACCTCCAAATGATGTGAATTAAGCGGCAAGTTAAACTTTACCTCCAAATTTAATCGGGCTCCATAGCAACCTAACATACTTTTTTTATTTCTCCAGTGGTTTAATTTCCTTTTTATTTCCGTAGCGATGGATTCTTGAGAATCCAGACATGCCGCAGTGCTGGCAGATTACCTAGACTTTAACCAAATCTTCATTCTCACAGTATAGAGTTAGCAGAGAACTCAAGCACTGAGAAAATAAGGTGTAAATACTGTATAAATGTTGGAAACAAACATTTAAAGAGCTGGTTTTAATTTTCAGAGGATACTTATTACTGAAAATATTTTTAAAGAGCTAAAATCTTACTTTTATGATATAGTGGCCATTTTAATTTTTCTTCGGGTAGGTGCCAGTTGTAGCCTGGCTCCCAGATATCACCTGAAGATTCTTTTAGTAGGTGATAAGGACAGCAAAATGTAGGTATGACTGTTATTCAGGCTAACGTTTTACTTCCTATGCTCCAGACTGAAGATAATTTTTTCTTTGAAAAATCATGGTGAAATATTGCACAAGCTCACAACAATAGTTTTCTTTCATGAAAGACCATTTTTATAAATTATTTTCTAAAAAAAGATGCATTGGAGCAAGCCTAGGGGTTTATTTTGGCCAAGGGTTCCTGACATACGGCCACCTAAAATAAGTTGCTAATAGCATTTCACATGGCGTTTTGTCCTGAGCCCGAGGGGTTATTGGTGCCTGGCTGCAAAACCTGTCTGGTGCTTTTTTGCTCGTTGATGCTTTGGCTTTGGGTTAGCTGGGATCCAAACTCAGGCTCTGGTTAATATTTGTGGCATTGCCTCTACAAGGGGCTGGTGCTGAGGTCAAGGCAGTGTGGGGGGCATGAGATTCGGGGAAGAGAAAAGCTGTTGTTTGTTGTGTCAGGCGAACCAGGGCAAGCTGTGAGAATGTGACTGCTTCTGCGCACACGGTGTTTGTTGGGAGTATATCTTGGAAACCTTTGTTCAACCCTGTCCTCTCTCCTGACAAGCTGTGCTGTAGTGTGAGATCACTGGGCTCTAAAAATGTCCATGTCTCTCCAGTGACTATGAAGAAATCTTGGAGCAACTGGCTCAGGTTGCCACACCACAGACAACTAAAAAGGGTCGAGAGTCTTATCCCAAATGGCCAGAAATCAGATAAAAATACCAAGAATTTTCTTCCAAGCCCACTGCAGGCATTTTTTCCTTTCTTGTGACTCTGTTTTTGTGATGATGACATGGGTCTGTTCTTGCAGGTTGCTTGAGTTTCCTTCTCTGTTCCATGTCAAGCTGGGGGTTAGCAACCCTTCTAGCCAAAGGTCTGCAGGGAGTAGGGTGGAGATGTCTCCTGCAGGGAAGAGAAGTCTTTGCACCATCTGTTTTCTACTCTCCCCTAAAGCTGAATGACCCACTTGTCTTGGCTTTTGTTTTTTTCCAGGTCTGTGCATGTGCCAGGAAGCCCTGCTGCAATGGCAGGAGCAGAGGGTTTAGGGGAAAAGTCTGACTTAGAGACCACAGCTTTATCAGAGAACGATTCACATCTTTTGAGCATGTTTAACCCATGTTCTTAACCATTTTTCTCCAATTATCTTTGGTCCACAGTTGGGTGAAGTCATTGTCAGCCCCACAGACTTCAAGGACTCTGCTGTTTCCAAGTGAAAAAGACTCCAAAATGACTCCAAAACATTCAGGAGCCAGAAGGAGAAAACCAGTCAGTGCTGAGAAGCAGCTGGTGACCATACAGGTGAGACTGGTTCAGCCAGGAGGGGTTCAGGGGTCTGGAAGCTGGTCTTGGACTATCCAAGCAATAGCCTCTAGGACATGAAACAAGGTGTACCTGCTAGCGGTTTGATATGTTGTGGCGTGTCTCTAAAAGCCTAATATCCCAACAGGAGGAAATTCTGAGCAAGACAGATAGGAAAAAAACTGTGGAGGAAAAATACATTTTCAAATGGGGAAAGTTCTTTAGAAAGAATATATGAGATAGCCAAAAAGCTCTATTTCCACGTTCAAGGGAGATGATAGCTTTAGCTAAAAGCCATGGTACTGAACTACAATGAAGGCAGCAAGTAGAAGCAGATATGCAAGATATTAGCTATGGGGAAAAAGGCAGTAATAGGTGGCATTTGATGCAAATTAGACTTCTGAAGTACAAAAAACTGTAGGGAGGGGATGTGGAAAACCAACTAGGTTCATTTTCCTTAAAGATAATGGGAAAGTGTTTCATTTTTTGGAAAAAAAATTACTGCGCTGAGGCATACACCCTTTTTTTTTTTGGAAGTATGTCTGTTAATAAAGATTCAGAAAGATGGAATAATTTTTTCTGATGAATGTTTGGAAGGGAGGGTGTTCTGCTGAGATGACAAACTACTCTTGACCCCATTAGCAAGAGGGGAAAATTATTAGAAAACAGCAACTTGGGAGAGGAGTTGGCTGGAGAGCATTCTGGTCTGCCGATATTAACGTTAAATCTTGAAATACTGGGTGAATTCCAGGAGAATGAAAACATACGGCCTCTATTCCAATATTGTAAGAGGGGATCTAGGAAGAACCACATAAACCCTCATCTCTGACTCCAGTTTTACAGGTTAGTGGAAGAAATGCTTTCTACATGTGAGGGAGCGGTCCTGGCACGTGAAGTGAATGGGATACTCTTTCCCATAAGCTTTTGAATATAAAGTGAGGTCCAAGGGGAAGCATCATACTGACTTTAAAAGAGAAGAATTGTAAAGATTTCCATTTTTTTTGTCTGCCATGGGCTTCTTGAAGGTGTTGTTTTGGCTGTGGGCAGGGGTGATGAGCTTCCTGCGTCACTGCAGAGCACGGAGTGATACAGACTTGGATCAGCAGCTGCAGGTATCAGGTTCATTTGCTGCAGTGTGTTTCTGCAACTGGAGCGCAGCAGAGCACTTCCCACTTGCTTCAGTCACCCATGAGAGGATCTGGAACTGAGTTAAGGAGAGATGATACACGACATGCCACTTCATCTTGTGTCACCAGCATAAGGGGTTCAGTAGCTACAACTGGCCTTCTCTAGACTTAGCTAGCAACCACATAAGCCCCCATCCAGCCCCTGTTAGCACTCAGGAACAGTCCAGTAAACCCACCCAAATTTGAGATCATGCACACCATGTGGCTGACAACAGGAAGCCTGGTGTCAGCTCTGAGAACCCTTCAGCAGCTTCACTTGGCTGTAGGAGTTCTCCTACAGTGTCCTGTGATTTAAGTCCCGCCCAACTTAGCCAATAAACTTTATACCCTGAAGTTTCTAAAACAGTTCCTGCTATCTCCAAACCCAGTTCATCTCACCCTAAATAAATATTGCTAAGAAGGAAAACTTTGGTTTTCAGTTTCTCATTTTGGAGAAACATGGGCTCTACAGGTAAGAGGGAGAAGAGAGGCAGCCATTTAAAAGCCCATTTTTAGGCTCAGATAAGTCATTCCCCTCTGATTTTGCTTCTGATTAATTGCCTCAATGAATGACCAGTGGCTCATTCTACTTGTGCATGCCTGTGGTGTTCTTTGGGGTGAATCCCTGAGTCATTTTCTATTACTGCCTGCCACCTTTTATACATATCACACCCCTGTTCAGCAGCTGTATGTGCCTGTCTGGATCAGCGATAAGTGGCCCACCCCTGACATGAGTCTCATTTTATGAATTGTGTTAATTCCAGGTCAGAGAGAGGCCTGGAGGGACTCTTAATGGTGAATGTCTGTGAAGAAGCTGGCTTGTTGAAAGCTGTAAGGGCAATTAGCTATGTATCCTTACAGAAGTGGTTTTCTGAAACTCCTTAACCTCTAGGCTTCCCCCGCTGCTTTTCAGGCTGCTGCAAAGTTTGGCAAGGCGCCTTCTTCTTCCGTGGCTGGGGAGTTTGGTTCAGAATATGGATTGAGTACATCATGAAGTACACAGAGGCCTGGGTCGTAATAATTTTGTACCTTTAGGGTTGGAAGATGACAAATACCCCTGAGCTGCTACGGGGTGGAGAAAGTCAGGCCTCAAACTCGTTTTCCAATGTTAAATTCCAATTGTTGTTTGGGGTTTTTTTAGGGTTTTGTTTTGGTTGGGGTTTTTTTTGGCTTGATTGATTGGTTGGGGTTTTTTTCTCCCTCTTCACCCAAGAAGCAAACACTTCCCTTTTGACCCCCAAAGACCTGGGGAGTGGCGGCAGCGGGCTCAGCACCGCGGACAGCGCCCGGGCCGCCCCCGTTGGGGCCGCGGCGGGGGGGACCCCGAGAAAGCTAAGTTGTCAGACGGATGGGGTGTGGAAGGTGTTTTTTTGGGGGGGAGGGGGGGAAGTTTGGGTGCTGCGTACATCCTCGAGTTAATTCACTCTCTTAAGGGCTTCTTCTCCTGATGGAGAAATCTCAGCAAACAAAAATAAGGCGGAGATGCTGCTGGGATGGTTAGCCAGTGAGCGAGAAGATGGGGAGTTTGGCAAGCTGAGCTGCCCGCGTTCCTTGCGATCCCGGTGGGAATGGAAGGCTCCATAGGGAGCCCTTATTCTCCAAGCCCTCTTCCCACCAGTCTTTCTGAAGACAGCCTCCTTCTTGAGCTCACAGAAAGCACTGATCGGGCAGCAAGGGATTGAAGCTGGGGCTTTGGTCACCGAGCAAGTACCAGCCTACAGCTAATGGAAGGACTGGAGTTGGAGACTTTGCCTTGTAACGAAACTTCTCCTGAGCTTGCAGGTCATCCTCACATTCTCCTGTGGTCGGAAGTATGAAGGGAAGATGAGGGCTCATTTCCAACCTTCTCAGGGCTTTTCTTGTACCTGTCACCTACACAAATACTGTGCATCCACCTACTCACAGCTATGGCACATGTATACCAGGTCCTCAGTCACAAATGGTTAATACCATTTCATGTAGATCCTTTCGCTGTGAGAATCTCGTAAATATCAATTAATTAGCCTTTTGGCATGAGAGAGGAAAGTATTTTAATCCCAGTTTTTTTGGTGGAGACCTGAAAAGAAAAGAAAATTGGAATAGTCACACAGTAAAGTCCCTTTCTTCGAGACCTTCTTATTTTGTGTCCCTTCAGGCTCACCTCTAGACTCACTGTGAAGCAGTCGTTCCTGCAGCATGGGCTTGCAAGGATTTCTCTGCTTCTTCCTCAAAAAGCACAGACAAGCAAAGTCTCAAGGCAAATCCTCTTTAGCAGCCAGCTGCACAGAAAAGATAACTCAGGTCTAGGACTATAATGGAACCAATATGAGAAGAAAAGTTTTCCCACCTCAGCTCCCACCTCATGCTCAGTTTATGCTAATAAGAAACCACTAGGGACTTGTTTCCAGCCAGCTGAGAACCTTTAAAAGGCAAGGCTTACCTGGATGTTGGTTTTGAATAGTAGATATCCTCTTCTCTTCTGGCATTACAGTGTGAGCTCCCTGCCCTGTTTCAGTCTGCTCACTCTCTGGGGCCGGAGACCACGTATTAGCTCATAGCAGTGTTTGGGCAGTACCTTAACATGTAACTTCTAATCCCCTTGACATGTGGTAGAAAAATAATGGGTAGGCCATGCTGTATGGATTCTTGTATAGATCTTTGTATGGAAGAGTGTGATACCAGTGTGTCAAAGACAGAAAATACCAGAAGGGAGAATATGTAACTAAGGATAGAGAGGTCAGGACTAGATCAACCTGACCACGGAAATGTCAATGGGAGGAAGGAGCTGGATACACAGATGATTTCTCTTGGGCTGCCTGTAAAAGCTCTGTCTGGGGTATGATGTTCCCTACTTGTACTGGTGCACCTAGTCAAAGGGGACTCAACTGCCCACCTCAGCTGTCTCCCTCCTGTGTGTCTGCTCTGGCTGGGGAGAAAAAGGGTGAGGGGACTTGGGGCTTGGCTTGAAAGCCTGAGTGGGTTTGAGTGATCTTTGACTCCTAGGAGAATTAAAGGTCCCTTCAATGGTAGACAAATAGAGGGAGAGGAAGAGCTGCTATGGGATGGGATTGAAGAGAAGAGGGGTCACGCTGTGGAACAGCCCTCCCCAAGCTGGCAGGTCTGCTAGAGTGGAAAAATCAATGCTACCACCCTCAGGAACAAGAAGGTGCTGCTGATGGGGGACAACAGGGAATTCAGGAGTCCAGCCACCCAGGATGGCCTGGGGCTTAGTGACATTCCTTTCTTCTCCCTCCTCTCCCACAGACCCCAACCCTTACAGCCTCTGCTTGCTCCCCTACGTTGGCCTTCCCTTTGCACCCCTTTGCAGGACTGCTCTGCAGCTGGGCTGACTTTATCCCTGTCCTCTCCCTCTTTAATTGCAGAGGCCCTGCTGTGGCTTTCCTGCCTTTTCTGGAGGGGTGCTTTGCTCTGCAGGACAAGGGCTAATACCCTCCATCTCTGGGCACCTCTTGCCATGCAGCATGGAGGGGTTGTCGAATTGGATGCCTGCACCCAGCCTGGGCTGTCAGCAGCTCCTCTCCAGTTTTGCATGTGTGCTGGCATATCGGTGGTGCAGAAAGCCGGGGGGAAAGCATTTGCATGCTCCCCAGGAGCCCGTGTCCCTGCGGGGGCGGGGGGGGGGGGGAGGATCCCGACCAGCTGTGAGCACTCCCTGGCAGCCAGAGGGTGGCACGTTGTGTACACAGGAGTGCGTGAACTCAGTCAAACTTCACAAACAAGGATAAGAACAGAGCCAGGAGATAATCAGTGCTCAAATATAGCAACTCAAGGTTTCTTGAGAGAGACAAGCGAAACAGCGAGGCAGAGCAGGTGTCACAGTCCCTGCGGCTTTCACTTCCCCTTACCTTGGCTTCTCAGTGGTGAAGCTGGTGCTGGCCACAGAGCCCGATTTAGACCACAGGCAGCAAAACAGCCCATCACAGGCAGCCTTGTTGCTATGCGGGACAGGAGTCTTACCGTGCCCTGCATAGTGGCACGTCCCAGTGCCATGCAAGTCCCTCACCTCTGGCAGAGTCGCTGCAGCCAGCCCCCCACCTCCTCTCCATCTCCACTGCTAGCTCTGGTACTGCTACCAAAACAGCCGAGCGTGATCCCAGCTGGCATTTTGGAGCAGCCTCGTGGCTGGCTCATGGACCAGGAGTTAAGGGGCTGTGCCCCTCTTCTGCACAACCCATCCTCCTGCTCTGCAGAAGGAATGGGCAGAGCTGGAACTCCAGCACGGGAGCTGGCTCCCCGTATCACAGGAGATTGCAGTGCCTGAGAAAGGTTTGGTGGATTGAAATAAAGCTCTGGAGCCTGGAGGTTCCCCCTCACCTCCAGAACAAGAAGCTAGGCAGCTGGAGGTCTTATAAATACTGACATTTGAGTTTCATCCAGCCCATTGCTTCTTCAGCAAGGGGATGAGTAATGTTGCTTGCAACACAGCTACTAGCTGGATTCAGCCCAGCTTGGCCTCTCTGACAGGTCTCACCACAGTTTTCAGATGGTGGAAGGACTGGCTTGGTGAAACGTGACGTGGGCCAAAGCAGCTCTGGTCTCTCTCAGCCCCTGGAAGATGTTATGGGGAGGCTTGCAGCTGCCCAGCAGCCTCCTCCTCAGCCCCATGATGAGACGTGCGCTGCTTCAGCTCTCTCTGGGGAGAAGACCCACACTATGGCAATGCGAAGTGAAGAAATGTATCCTCTCCCTGGCGTGGCTTGGCTTGCTGAGCTAACATGGGGTTATGCTTTTGGTTGGAACTGATAAACTGCTGCCCTTCTGAGCCTGCAGGGAGCTGCTATAAAAGATGAGCTGGTGCTCCCTGTCCATCCCAGGCAGCTTGCATGAGGAAAGCCACCTGTAGCTCTTTGTAGGCTTGGGCATGGCTTGGGATGAAGGAGCTGTGTGTTGGACTTGGCCTGAGAAAATGGAAAGGGGAGCCTCTGAACCTAGGGCCAGACTTAGCTATCTAGGGCTGGATCTAAGCAAAAGCTGGTTTGTGCTCAGGTAGGGGACCACCAGAACCTCAGCAGCCTCAGAAGAAGACCCTCTCTGTTGGAGGCATCACACATGCTTCGCTTTCCCGTTGGTGCCACAGTGGCACCGGCTGGCAGGTACTATGGCCATCAAGGCTGTGCCATCGCCTTGGAGGAGAAGCCAGGTGTCCTGGGGAGCCCAAGCCAAAAGGGAAAACATTCAGAAGCAGGGGCATCCTGGTTACACCAAAGCCAGGACACTTGGGAGCTGTCAGTGTCCTGTGAAGTACATCCTTCTCCTGACCTTTTTCATCAGCCGGGCTGGCTGCTTTAGACCCCAGGCGGTGGTACAGCAGGGCTTATGGCTGGAAATAGCCGCTCTCTCGATGCTCTTTTCTGACTCAAAACAGCAGCTCTGTGAGATGACATGGCAGCTAAAATGGGACAAAGCCGGAGGGCCAGGTGCAGCCTGTGTGAAAGCTTTCATAGCATACCCAGGTGCCCATTAATGTACTGAACAGGGGAGGGAGAAAAGGAGAGAGAAACCAGCCACCTCTTCCTGCGCACGCACGGTGGCTCAGGCTCCCGGCTGAAGCCCGAACCAGGTGTTTCCTGGGGTACGTGAGTGAGGGGGACCCTTTCTGCAAGATGCTTTGGTCCCCATCCTGCTCCTTCTCCTCCTCTCCCCTCGTGCCTGCAGATGGTGTGGGAAGTGGAGCCGCCTCTATGCCCCTGAGGTCAGGAATTTGTCCCACTGCTTTCCTGCACTCCTACACCCTACAAAACCATTCCTGCCCCTGGTTTTGTGCTCTGACCTGGGCACCGGCAAGTAGATGGGGGCTGTGGCCAGCGTGGAGCCCGTCGCAGCGGGGCTCTGCTCCGTCTCCATCGGTCGCTGTCAGTGTGGTCACCCACAGCCACGGGGTTTGACATAGGCAGGTAGAGGACACCAGCACCCAGGTGGCTGGCTGAGTTGGGTGAGGGTCTATAAGTAGAGGTTTCATATGATGCCTTCAAACTCTGCAGCTCTCTGGGGAGCTGGTGGCTGACTTGCAAGTGAAATGCTACACACCAGCAAAATCCTGTATGTGCTGCTGTATCCCTGGTTCAGCCTGGTGATGGACTGAGCCACTGTCCCAGTGCCAGCTGGGTGCCCACTGCTGGAGCAGTGTCCTGCAATGGGGTCTGTAGCTCATGCAGTACCTGCTCCATGCATGGCTCTTTAGTGGCCTGGCTGTGCTGTTTCCCAAACCTGAATCCAGTCCTCCATGTGCCCAGTGCCGCCCACACCCTGCTTTGCTTGTGCTTATCTCCATCCCACCCTGGGGAGCCTGGGCCTGGTGGGTGCCTGGGTGGGGATGTTCCTGTCCACCCTGGAGGACCGATGTGTGGGTGTGGGAGGACCTAGTTACCAGGTTAGGAAGCTTCTGAGCTGTTCATAGTCCATCCTAGTAACCCATCTGAAAATTTGGTGCGTGTAGTCCCTGGAGGCACTTGCTCCTTTGGGAGCACAGAACAGCCCAACACGTGGTCCTACCAAAAGGTCTCTGTGACGCCAGGAGGGTTTGTGCCCCCATGTCTGAGTGATACAGTGCAGCAGATGGGGCGAGTAATGTGCTCACTTGGCCAACCCCTCTGTTTTGCAATAGAACGCGACTTTTTGAAGAGAAGTCAGAGTTTTTCAGAGAGTTTGGCAGCTGTGGATGGCAGCTGTGGTGCATCTGATAGAGTTCACGCTGCCGGCTGAGCCTCTTGGCTGCTCTGCCCCATGCCGGGTGCCAGTCCTCCGGCATTTGCATCCAGGCCAGCACATGGGACCCTGAGAGCTGCCTCTCGGCCTTGCAGGGGAGCCAGTGCTAGTGCTAAGGGCATGCCGTAACCCTGCAGCTCAGTCGCTGCCTGTGAGCTCCACAATGCGAAATACCTGAGAGCCAGCGATCCCTGCGAGGCAGCAGCATGCTGGAGACACGGCAGCGAGGTCAGACTAAACATCAGCTGTGCACAAGATGGCTGATGTTTTGTCCTGGAGGAAAAGATCCTGAAAAGACCTTGAGGAGGCAGTGAGGCAAGGCTCCCTGCCAGGATGGGACCCTTTTCCCAGCCACAGCCTTTTTGGAGAGACCCTTAGTGTCCAGCCGGTGGCAATCCTTGCTGCCCCAACATGTGCCCCCGGGCTTGCATGACCTGGACATTTATCCCAGAAAAGGGAGGCAAAACAAACCCTGAGCTTCTGCTGTAGCTGAAGAGTCACGTCGTGTTTCGGGATGCTGCAGAAGCTGCATCCCCAGGGAGGCAGCAACTGCACCAACCCCTCTCCTGAGTGCTGGCATCCTGGGCTGTGGTTGCCGCCAGCATCGCTCCTGTGGCAGAGCCTGCCAGGTGGGTTTTGCTGGGGCAAGTGCTGCTGGCCCGGGAAATTAGGATGGATGGTTAAAGTGGGCCAAAAATAATTTATAAAAGGCGTCTACTGAGCCGCTGTGTGCCGCTTCCTGGCTGGAAAAGGTTGGTACAGTTAGTTGCAGGAGCATGGGAGATGCTAGGGTGTCGAAGAGAAACTGCATGTGGTGCTTTCATGAAAGGTCTGTGGGTGTCCCTCCAGCCATGCTCAAGACAGTTCATTACCAGCCTAAACCCGAATCAAACCCATCTTTAGGCTTGCTAACCTTAATCACTGCCCCGGAAGCGTGGTCAAATATTCCCGTCCATGTTTGTACCCCTTTGCCTGGTTTTGAGGTGTGGCAGCGCTTCTCCCCTTGTACTGCAGGAGACAGGACTCACCGGGCTTTGCTCTTCCTTAAATATACAGGTCAGGAACTAACAAGTCAAGTCCATATGGCCTTGTACTAGTAAGGAAGGTTTTAATATCTATTTTAATAACTTTTAGGTTAAATACCACAAATCAGAACGGCTAGAAAGAAAATAAAACCCCCAAGCCTATATCCATACGCTGTGTCTGCAGATTACCTCACAAAAGACCTTATTAAAAATCTTTGAAAGTACAAATAAATGTCAGTTCATTCCCTTTTAGCCACTTTTTGGCTGGCTCAGCTGAACATCCCATTGGGTTTGTGAGAGGATGGCATTTGCTCTGCAGCAGGCATCCCCTGGCTACAGTCAGTGGGTTTATGATGTTTCTAAATGTGTCTTTGCTTCTCCTTTATTTATTGCCTCCAGTGATTTGCCAGGTAGGGGTATAAGCCCTATGGTTCTGCCCTTCTCTGGTGGGCTAAAGCTTTTTGGAAGTCTCAATGCAAATTGCTGGCATAAATTAGCCCATTTCATTCTGTCTCCAACTTGAAAACTTCCTTTTTCTTTGAAAAGCAGGATTAAAACAGAAAGGAGAGTTGGCTTTCTAGCCTGTCTTGCAAAGGGGAGGAAGGAGGACAGTTGCTTTGTTTGGGGAATGGTTTTGGTTGTTTGTTTCTTTAGAAGCAGACACAAATACCTGCAACATTGGCAGACTTGAGTTTCTTCTTGGTTTTTTGTTTTTTGTTTTTTTTTTAATTTAGGATATTAGGTCTTGATAGGTTGCTCTTTTTTTTCCTGGAAGACTTTGCCTGGTACTGGTGGTGTAGAAGATGGATTTGACACAACCCAAGCAAGGGGGAAAAACAAGAGCAACCAAGAGGCTCCAAAAATATTTTAGTCAATCAAACAATTCAAAACATACATGTTTTATGTTGGTTCCTTTTAGCAGCCGTTTGTCTCCAGATGTCTGGCAAGTGGTTGGAAGAAGCATTTTATGTGAAAATTCCAAGAGCTGTCACTGCTTCAGCTAGCAATGGAGAAAGTTTCCATCTCTGTTTATCCTTATCTAACTGTCCTCCTGCAGGAAACAGGATGGAGACTGGAGATGTTAGGGAAATATTGCAGGTCATGCAAAGAGAACCCAATTCAGGATTAAATAACAAATCTATGTCTAAAGAAACCCCAAACCCCAAACCCCTTCTTGGCTACCTTGGGATTTTTATAGACCAGAAAGCAAAAGCCCTACAACAAATAAAACTCGCACAAAGCCACAAATTGCCTGCGACCTTTAGGAGACCGTAAGAGACTGTCATCGCCCTGTCTTTGCCCCTGGGAGTGACGTTGCAAAGGGCTGACTCACTCCACAGCATGAGACCATCTTCTACCCAGGGAGGACATTTCGGCTTAACTGATATGGCTTGTATCTTGGGAAAGATCGGAACTTGCTTCGAAAAAAACCTTCTGCTGGTTTGCCCACTGGCTTTGCCCAGCTGAGGAGCTTTTGCAAAACATGAACGGAGCTTTTGCTGCTAAAGCTTTGGGGAAAAAAGAGGCATAGCTACATCGCTGCTTTTGCTCTTGGAAAAAAAAGAAGTAATTATGTTTGCATGCCACAGGCTGAACAGCTTGAGCAGAAATCTGCAAAAAGCCTGGCCGCTGCCAGGCCCATTCCCACTGCCGGCGAGCAGGCACGGCTGGGCTCAGGGTTGCCCCTAATCAGTGCTGCCCTCCCCCAAAAGCATCGCTTTGGCAGCAGCTGCTCGGCTTCCCTCTGCCTCAGCCCCGAGGCCCAGCTGCGCCAAAGCCTGTCCTGGTGGCCACCACGGCTTCCCCAACCCTGGCCAGCTTAGTGCCAGGCATGGGGGACCAAATTCATGATCAGTGCAGACTTAGACACGGTTCCCCATTCACTGTGCTGCTGCTCCTGGCATCTGTGTCCTTGGGTAAACAAATGGTTCTGTGACAATTTTATTTTTCCTTCTTTTTTTTTTTTTTTTTTTTTTTTTCTTTTTCCAGAACAGAAAGTCAAATCTGCCTTACTTGGCTTGGAAAGTGGCAAGAATAGGATGGGAGGAAGTTGACTGGATGTGACTTTTCAAAAAGGTGTCTGCCAGCAGGAAAACAAATGCTGAAGGCAAATAATAAAGTTTGAAAAAGTGAAAAGTTTAAAATTTAAGGAAAAAAAGGAAGAGAAATCTCATGAGTATCACAGTTTGGGCCATCAGACAAACCAAAGTTTATTCTTTGGTTGTCTGTGCAGTCCCAAGAAGCTGCCCAGGACGGGGCTGGCTGTGCCGAGCAGTGCTGCTGGTGCTGTGCCAGGCCATGCTGGGGGCAAGCGGGGGTTTGTCCTGGGACACAACGGCACATCAGAACATGGCAGTCGTCATGAGCCAGGACTGAGCCCAGGTTAAAAAAAAAAAAAAAATACAAAATACAGCCTGTTTGGGCCCTGGGAAACAGAGCACCCCATCCCCCTGTCACTGCCCCCCCCCCAACAACTTTCCAAAGGGACCGAGAGACTTTCTGCAGGCTCCCTGTTGCATCGCGTGGTCCTGGGGGGGAGGCAGCCCCAACATCACCCCCGTCCTCCCCGCCAGTCTTCCCTGTGTGAGGTTACTCAACTGTGCGTATGAAAATAACTCCTATGTCCCAGTTTATTATTTCTCCTAAGCGGATGAGAGGGTTGGAGGCTGATCAGAGCAGAGGAGTCTCCTGGTGAGTTCATTCTTCAAAAGCTCGGGTGGGCTGCTTCTCATTAGAGCTTGCTAGAGTGCCAAGAGAAAAGAGCATTTCTCTCTGGATTCATGTGCACGTTCCTCTACCGCTGTCCTGGAGCTGCTACAGCTGCTCCTCTCTTGGGATTTGCCAGACACAGCAAACCCCATGCTGTTTAAACTGCATGGGGTGCTGGCAGCCGGAGGTGGAGGGCTCGGAGCAGCGCGAACTCCCAGCTGTGCCCTGCTGCCACGGGCACGGCACCCATCTCTCTTGCAGTGCCTAGGTGCGGGCTCGCGCTCCATTCACAGACCCCGTGACAGATCAAAGAACGACTGAAAAGTCTGGAGGGGGCCCTAAACAGCTTTGTTTCTCCCCACCCAAAAAACCCCAAGCCAAAACCCCAAAACCTCCGAACATCAAGAAGTGTCTGGAGTCAACAGGCTTAATTTAATGATGATGGGTTAAAACTGCTCCGAGCCGTGCTATGGGATGGGATGCCACCAGCACTACTCGCTACCCCTGTCGTCCTTGCTGGTTGCTCCAGGGTTGCAGTGTGTTTCCTCCACCCAGCTGATGAGCATTGCTTCGGGCAGTGGGTGCGTGCAAGACCAGGCTAATGAAGTAGTCCTCCATCAGAAAAACCTTGCTGCTGACTGCAATGTATTTTCCACAGGTGTAAGGACTGCTTCTAGTTCTGCTGCTTGCTGCCTAGCTGAATCAATAAAATAACTTGCATCCAACAGCAAACGCTGACATGCCTTTCCAACCCAGGTGTTGGAAAGGTGTTGCACTTTGAACCCCTTGGAAATGGGCCACCGGAGGATGGGGCAGGAGAGAGCAATGGGTTTTGCAGGGGGGGCAGCCCCAAAGTCTGGTTTTAGTGACTTGCTTTGAAGGCTCATTGCTAATGGTGAAATATTTTTGCACGGTTGCTTCTGTGATGACTATTTAACTAGTTTTGCTCCCTAATGATCATGATGATCGCAGTGCACAGAGTGAAACATTTAAATGTGATGCGGCAGAGGAGAATTTGCCTAACTGCATCAGTGGCTCTGAAAACGTCCAAAAGGTCATCTTGCTCACGGCCACACCACCTGCGCAAACTCCGACATCTTCTCTGGGTCTTGGTACACCCTGCTGTACTCCGTACCCCTCCTACACCCCTAGGCTCTGCTGTCCCAAGCTGGCACATCAGCAAGTCCCACTGATGGCTGCTACTGCACCAGCCAGGCTGCAGAACATTTCTACTTATTGTGCTTTGGGGTCATCAGTTGTTAGGGTTTAAAATTTTATTTATTTTTTTAAATTCCTGGATAAGTCCCTCAAAAACACTTTGCTATACTACTGTAACAGACTTAAGTTCAAAGAGATGCTCAAGTGCAAACAAAGCTGCTGAGACAGGACATGGAGCATTTCCCTTTAATCTAACTACTTCATTGGGACCTGCCTAAAGAAGTTATCCTACCGTTACTGTAAAATATGTTTGCATTTTTGAAATGCTCTTGTCTGGTCTCATAACAGAGCAGCTTTTCTGCTTAGTGTCTTTCTTACGGCTCTGGACTTACAGAAATTCTTGTTTAATGTTATCGTTCTGACCATGCTGTTGACCACCAGCTGGTCTCTGCTCAGTAACATCTTACCAAGTTCACATTTCGTACTGACTGTGTGTATGAGCTTCTGGATACATTTTCATAACAGATCAGAGAATCTCATGTTCCTGAACTGTCGTACTGTTTGGCCACCTTCAGAAGAGCCTTCTGGGACCAGAAAAGGGGGATTGCCCCTGGCCTGCAATGCAGACCATTTTCAGGGAGAGTTTCAGCTATGTTTTCTGTCAGTTTTCCCCCCCATCTTGCAGACTCGAAAGGTTTGATGGGCTGGTCTGATTCGGCTTTACTTACCGATGGCAGCTGATTCAAGTGACCTCAGGGTCTGAGGTTTCTTTCTCCACTCTTCTGTGCTTGGGTGAAAGCTTACCAGGCTGGTTCAGTGACTCTCTTTTGGGATCTCCTGCTACTGGCTCATCTCTGGGTCCTTGCAGCTCACTGAGGAGGTGGCTCAAATACTTTTAGGAACTCCCGAGTCCGCATAGGATGTATGCGACTCTGAGGACAGAGTTTGGTTACACTTAGCCTGTGATTGCTTGTCAGCTGCTACTGAGTAGGTTCATTTGCTACGGATCCAGCTACCCCAAACTGCACTTTTTCTTGCACGCTTTTGCCATTTCCCTAGCGTTTGATCCAGCAGGCACGTGGTGACTCACTGCTCCGGTAGAAACCCAATGCAGCAAGATCCAATAAAGAGGATGCCGATGGATCAGTGAGCCAGAGAATCAGCAGAGCTAACGAACACCAGCCAGGTGTTTCCTTTACCACCACTACCAATTCAGTCAAGGGGCCACGTTGCACCTTCCCTGTTCTTGTAGTGTTATTCTTCAATATGCAAAGCCACCTTTGAAATGCCCTTTCTGAGCAGACAGGGTAACATCTTACTTGCGAATAAGCAAACCTGTTCAGATGATGCAAACATGGCTATTTCCTGCCAAATTAGCAATGCCTAAGTGTGTCCAAGTTGTTACAGCAGCCAGCTGCTGTTATTAACCTTTTAAACCATGCGAGTTATGAGCTCCTTATTGCGCAAACATTCTGGCGAGAATGAGAAAGAGGGTTTGCAACCAGCTCTTTCTAGGAAATAAGCATGGTAAACCGATGGACAACACTAGGCATGTTCTGTGGGATGGTACGCAGGACACTCGCATACCAATACATCTGTTTGGTTTCGTGCAGTGTTGCTTTATGGTAGGTGTAAGTTTGTTACAGTGCCATGCTAGAAACCAAAGTGGTCTTACAAACTGTGAATGGTCCTGTTGATAAAGTAACTCTACTTAGCACTATAGCCACCTTTGAAACTTCACCTTCACCTTTTTCTTCAAGCAGAAAGCCAGATTACAGCCCCGTTGCACCGACCACGCAGGAGATGGTGTATCCATGTGCCAGGTAAGAACTGCAGCTTGGGTAGCAGCTCAGGTTTGTGGTAAGTATGAAGACCCTCCCACCCAAAGCGTTCCCCAGTCATGCCCAGGAAGCCCTTTCCTGAAGGTACCAGGCACAGAGGTTTTCATGGGGAAAAGATGCACAACACTACATCTACTGCTCTGTAACACACCAGCAGAGATGAATCAGGACCACGGTGACTAACATAGACACGATGGAGATTTGGTGTGTACACTGGCTTGTGTCTCTAGTCCAGGTACAGTCTCTCCAGACCATCTCCCCAGGACCTAGCTTGGCTACTCATGCCATTACTGACTCCCTGGCTATAAAGCCAGATCTCACTCCTAAAAATCAGTTCCACTCAAAAGCATCAGTATTAGAGGAGGACACTGAACTGTTGCTTGATGTCTCAGGCGGTCCTTCTTCCCCAGCACAGGGGTGGGCATTTAACAACCTTCCTCCCTACCCCTCAGAAAAGGGAGAATAAACTCCTCCAGTAGATGGGAGGAATGAACAAGAAGAGGCTCTGCTGCCTACATCTTTGCTGGAGTAAAGGCTGCTTCTCGTAACCTTTTGGTGAAAGTGTTGAGCACACGATACATTGAGTTTTGCTGCTCTTGTGCTAACCACATTGTAATCACAAGCAGTTCTGCCTCATCTGGAAGAGGAATCTGGTTTTCAAGGGAAGCACAGCTGAGAAAAGCTTCAAACAGGATCTGATTAGCCAATTAAAAACAGATGCTGTGCTGGCAGACAGGCTGCTGTGGATCATCTGATACAATCCCCTTCCCCTCGTTTTTGTACATGTCCTTCCAAGCAAAGCCACCTCTCCCATAGCTATGTCTAAATTGCATTAGGAATCTTGGCATTTTTTCAGTTATACATGTTGTGAATGGTTTTGCCATTTAAAATATTTCAGAGGGATTGTAGAGTCAAGTAGTTGACTGCTTATCAGAAATCCACCTGGTATTCAAAGGAGGCAGAGGCCATGCTGCAGAGGGCCTGGGGCTGTAGCATTTTAGTCTGTGCAGTCCTTAACCTTTACACAGCAACTTTTCCGCCCATTCTCCTGGAGGAGAGAGCTCCATCAACCCTGGGACCAGAGGAGGAACACCCTCCCCACCACACCACACGCTTTGCTTTAGTTTTAAGCATATGAGCTAAGAGGGCTCTGTATCCCAATGCTGAGGCATAAACCATCTTTCTCTCATTCAACTTTGGAAGGAAACAGCACCTTGCAGCAGGTTTGCTTGCCTCTCACTGCTCCAGTATAGCTCAGGGCTGCTTTAGCAAACCCACATCCTCATCTCAGCCTAGTGCAGACTGCATGGTACTGGTCTATGTACTCAGTTGTTTATCCCTCTAACTTGGGACCTTTCCCATGGGAGACTAAAGAAAATCCATTGGGCCAGTTGCCTTAGGAGTACAGCTAGGTACTGCTGTCAGTCCTCTTTGGCACTGGAGGATCACAAATTGAGTTGTTCCAGGTAGACTTCTTACCCTCTTCCCCAAACACAGCTGAAACACCTCCCCGAACTCTCCCAAGACTGCACTTGCTAACAGAAGTCACTGGGATCAGTTCCTATTTAGCCAGAATCAACATATTCAGGAATTTCTGTAATAGACTTAGAGGTGCAAACAAGTTTTAGATTGGGACTATTCATTTGGTTGCTTGGTCACAGATGTAACAGGAGACTCATCCCCAGAGAGGCCAAGGAAAGGGGATAACGCCTTTTGCTCTTGTTTTTCAGTTTGACAAAGGAGAAGGGCTGATATCAGCTTGTTGAATAGCAGAACCATCTAAATTAATTTCACATGGAATGTCTGGTCTCAGCAGGGGGATGCTAATCATCTGCAGCACTACAGCTACAAAAGTGCTCAGGGAAAGACCCGGGAGAAGGCCTCATTCAGCACAAAGCTGAGGCAACAGAGGCATATGCGATAGGAAAAATCAGGGGTTTAGGCTACTGCTGGGGAAGAGAAGATGCCAGAGAAACTCAGCAGCTCTGTTTTCATTCTAGGATCTTGTAAGCAGGAGAGCATGGGAAAAGAGCAGCTCAGCTTCGACTGTACATGGCAAATCCACGCCAGCTCAATGGCCTGCAGAAAGCTGACATTCTGACTTTGCCCACAACGTTTTGCCACTTCCTACTCCTGTTGTCGCATCCGGTTAAGAAACAAGTACAAAACACAACAGGAGAAGCAGCCACCAGGCACTTTACCTTTCACTGACTTGGCAATTGCTTCAAACACTGGCTTGGCCAAACAACAACAGGTAAGCCAAGATACTTTGAGTTGCCTGTCCATGGTCAGACATCACCTTGACAGACTCCAGCTCTTAAGACATCTAATTGCAGTATCAGCAAGTGAATATAGGATGTTTTCAGAAGTGTGGCTAATGAGTGCCTAAGCACCACATCTGAGTTTTACTGACAACAATGATGTCACTCTACTGTCAACATCACACAGGGCATTACAGTGGTAATAACAACACTCATAATTATGCTAATGGACTTCTCTGTGGAGACTCCCCTTTTTGAGCCTGCAGATGGTGTGAAATAGCTTTAAGCAAGGCAATAAAACCTTCATCAGAACTTTTAATTCTGCAGTGACTGCACTGGGTAGGGGTGTTAAAATGCACACAGAGTTATGACATACACAGACTGCCTGCCTAGCCTCTTCAAGAGAAAAGCATTGTAGCCACCCTTAACCAGGGCATGCCAGTGTTCTCAGCCAAACCAAATGTAGTTCAGCTAGTTAATTCTAATACACAAAAAAATTTGCATTAAAACAAACACTTTAATACCAATGATTATCCTGAGCACTTCAATGATTTGTTTTTTTTCACTGGCATGTTACATTTAAAAGTCTCCATTAAAAAAAAATAAATTGGTAAATCGCCACAACTCCAGACTCACTGGAAAATGCAGGATCTTTGCAGCACAATGCAGGTCTGTCTTGCCACTGAGATCTGCAAGACTTGGGTAAAAAAAAAAAATAATTTAAAGCAAAGTCTTTCAAGGGAAAAATATACACAATAAGATGCACAGTGCCAAGATCTCCTTTTTGCTTTGCAAATGCTCTGGAGGCACATTCGCACTTCACTGAGCCAAGTCATTTCTTAAAATGACTGGACTAGGGTTTGAAAAACGTGCAGACTGAGTCCTAAGAAGAACTGTTTAGGTTTTATGACTCTGAGCCATCTGTGAGCTAAAGGGACAGAAACCATCTAAAAACTATGAAGCTGAGAGTTCGGTTTTCACAATATGCTCTGAATCACCTTTAATCTGCCTATTAATTGGACACTGGCTGTTCTGCAACAGCCCCACTGAAAATGCCATGGGTGTGAAAAACAGCAGATGGTTAGTGGGGGTGGAAAGCTATACGAATCGTTAGAGAAGCATGGAAAATTCATTGCTGGCTATAAAAGTCACCAGACAAGGGCAGCTGTAAACAGCTAGGTGAAAAGAGGAGGTAGGGACATGTGGTAGCTGCTCTGTATAGGCTGTGGCTATTTCCTTCTCAAAACCCACCAGAAAAGTGCTGAAAGAATCACATGTGAACTGACCATAAGGTGCAACCCTCCCAAGTATTAGCACCAAGGTGGTTTTCCATTGTGCCACAGTTTCCACCTTTTAGCAGCACCTTAGATCTGATAATGGAATCACATAAGGACCCTGGGGGACACTTAAAAAGCAAAACCACTTGCTTTTTATATGTTGTAAATGCATGACTATTAAACCCCAGCTAAGCGATTATCTTAATCTGTAATTGACATACCAACATGAGGAGGATAAACCCAACATTAAGCCAGGAGGCCAAGGGAGGAAAGAAAGGAACCTCAGTATGGGCCATCTTTCACTGCACTCCTAACTTACAAAAGCCCCAACTCTCAGACTGCAAACACAAATTGTGACATGCAATTAGATGAGCAAGAGAAGATTTTTTTCCTGTTTACCCCAACAATTTACAGCACCTTTAAACAGGAGAGAGATATCTCTTTCCAATCAATCACTACCTTCTAAGATATCTCAAGATGACTTTTGCTTATGCTTAAAAAAAGGTAATTATTGCAGAAGTGGCAGAACAAGCAAAACTGAAGAAGTTTTAGAGAGTAGCAGACACAAGTCAGGGCAGGAAAGCAGCTAGAATGAAAACACGAAAGTGGTACCATCGTTTTCATGTTCAGTACTGTTGTGACAATTCTTCCTACCAGGGAATCCATCATTCTGATTATGTTTTAGAAGGGAGCCTTCTCCCTTCTCTTTTAGCTTTCCATTGGCAGGCTGAAAAACTTTTCACCTCCAGTTCTGCAAGTACTCTGTGGCTGAGCTGTCTTACATGTATCACGTCTGTCAAAAATCAGTGAGCGTCAATGTAACAGGAAATAAAAGGGACACCAATACCTCTAAGAACCAATCTCTGCCACCAGAGGTTGGGGTTGGAGTCATTTCCCCCTCCCCTCCATACATACTTCATGCAGATGGCATTCATTTATCATACAAACACATCTGGCCATGTCAAAGGAGAACATAAACAACTACAGTTAGAGAAAAGAAACCGCAAATGCTTTTCAATTTTATTCTTACTGGGAAGGTAGTGGCATCCTGACATGTCACATCATCCAATGAAAACTGACAGGGACTTTATCAAGGCTCCTAGCTCACCTAGCATTTATGGTACTAAGTCTTGCAGTAATCTTGGCTTGGCTGTAGTGCTTTGTTCAGCCTGCAGACATGGCATTCCCAATTCCAGATAGTTTTGCTGGGTCATGACCAAAGTAATCAGCACTAACAGAAAGGGAAAGTAATCAGATGTGAAACACAAAGACCATATGATGAGCAATGTGTCAGGCTGGTACTGCACAATATGTGTACAGACCTGTCAGAAACAGGTATTACAAATGGAGCTGGAAAATGGTAATAGTTAAAAACATGATCAAGTGCTTTCGATGGATTTCCCAGAAAAGTGTTCAGAAATAAATGTTACAGCTTCAAAAAAACAAAACAAAACAAAAAACGAAAGTAAAATGCACCTAGTGATCTTTAAATCAACTTTTCTATTGGATAAATATATTTGAAATAGTTGTACAGTTCACAGTGGCATAAAGTTCTGATTGCTTGAGTGCTTGAAAATATCTCATCAGTAAAAAAATACCAGAGCTGGGGGAGGAAAACCCTCTCTCTGAATTCTGTACATGGGCAAATGCACAGGTTTTGGCAGGCATCAGGTCATTGGATCCATGGGAAACCAGCAGCATCGCAGGACTGCAGATCACAAGTCAGGGGATGGAGGATAAGAAGAATAGTAAGGCCCATTTTCCTACAATGAAAACAGAATGAGCAGTTCAACAAAAGTGTTCTTCAGTACACCTTGGTGCAGTGGATGATGACACAGAGGCAGAAATAAATGGGTACTCCTGGCTTCATCTTCCACGAGTACAGTGACTGCCACAATTCACCCAGGAGAGGACTGTGCTGGTAATCAGGCAAAAATAGGCCTTGGTTTTGCCTCTGTTTTAAGAAAAAAGTGCAGGTTAAAATTTTGCCATTAAGCCAAAGCTGTGATGCAAGGAAACCACAAATGCTAGCACAGCCAGTCATTCAAGACAAAGTTGCTTACGCAGACACACAGCTCTGGCTATTACTTCGTAGTTATAGCACATCCTCTTTGGAATGATTTGGCCAATGCAAGCCACATTCATTCCACCATTTGGTGAGAGACTTGGGATGGAGAAAGGAAGAGGAGGAGGGACCAAAACAAAGACAAGGCACCCTTCTACAGTTCCATTTTTCCCAACTGCTTCCCTCCAACCGCTGCCCCCTCCCCTTTCCTGCGTGGGACGGGTAGGATAACACACAGTATTTCTTTTTGCAGTCAGTGTAAGTTATATAGCAGGTTATATAACATGAATTTTATCTTGTCCACAGACTCTTAGTGTGTTATGTTACAGTTCTTGGCTGAAGAAAGGTAGTCTGCCTTTTATGCACATAGGAGACTGCTCTATTGGGAAAGGAATCTGCTTCTTAGCCAAGCTCTTTACTTGGACTGATGCAGGAAAAAAAAAATTAAAAAAAATTAATCATTACTCACAGCAGAACAACTAGACTCTCCAGGAACCCTCCCTTCCTTCTCCCCATTCTTAAGATGTGGAAGTCAGCCCCTTTAAAGCTCTTGCAGAGCAGAATGGGAGAAGCACAAGAGCTACACTTAGGTGCAAAGACTCATGCTTGCCACATGCAATCACTTACCCTGGCATCATACTCAAGGACAAAAGGGGGGAGATCAATCTGCTCTGGGGGTATGGCTGTGAATAACTGCTGAAGGCTTTCCACATAGTGGATTTTGTCCTTTAGCCCTGAGACTGTAAAGGTTGTGAAAAACCATGCTGAGACCTGAAAATAAACACCAACAAAAACAAATTAAGATGGTGCTGTTTCAAAACCTTCAAGTTCAATGTAATACTCCATAGTTAAACAGGCTTGAGTTAAACTTGAAGCACTAATACCATGGCAATAACACAAGGTCAGGAAGTATACACCGCTGACTGCTAGCAAGCCCTGTCTTGAGAGCTTTCCGGCTAGTGTTTTCTGACTCTACACTCACTCCTCCCCAGCTCCCAGTTTAAGGTCCCTTTCTACTGTATGAGAGTGACAGCTATTCTGCTCTTTGTCTTCAAAAAGCCATCAGTATAGTGGCACATTCTCACTTCCTGTTCAGCCAGCTCAGAATATGAGCTATTTGACTCTATATCTGACAGAAGCATTTTCAACACTTTGCCTTCAAGTTTTCACAGAAAAGGCAATCTGAGGGAGAGAGAGACTTTCAGCTGTTCAAGGGTCCTACTAAAATCTTCTCTCTGCTTTGGGTTGGCTGAGTGAGTGTGTCCTTCTGTTTCACCACATTTCTTATCAAAGCCTTATCAACTTATTCTACAAGATTTTACTTTAAGTATTCACACCTCTGTCTCTTTGGATGTAAACAGGATAAGGAATTTTTGACTTGCAAAGTCCAGTAAGTCACCATTGCTACTTCTACAAGTTATTATACATTCCTGTTTAGATTGACTGCACAAGCTTTTACTTTTGAACCCACCTTCTTCAAAATTAAGCACTATATTACTTTTTGTTTGTTTCTTATCTAGTCTTTCCCTGGCAGACTGAAGGGAAAGAAAAAACCCACCTATTCTACAGGTCACAAATGCTCATATTAGGGACCACTCACATGGTCCTGGGCAACCAGCTCTTGCTGACCCTGCTTGAGCAGGGGGGATGGACCAGATAACCTCCAGAGGTCCCTTCCAACCTCGACCATTCTGTGATTCTGTTTGATAGTTGTACTTTGACTGCAGTAAGTTAACAGAAAAGAAGCAACGCCACAAGAAAAGCCTTGAGGGAAGTGGGAGTTTCAATAAAGTAAAACATTAGGTCAATAAAAATGATCTACCTGAATACAACATTTAAAGAAAAAGCCGATGTCTAAAAACTGTCCTGGAATAACTATGCTGCCTCCTCAAAACAGTGTATTTTCATGAGAAAACAACAACAAAAAAGAAAAAAAGGAGATAAAGAACAGGACAGAATGTTTAAAATAGGTTCATTATTTTAAGGGCAGAATTAGAGATTTATGTTAGCAGAAAACAGGCAGGCAGATTATTACCGGCATCCATTATTTATCGTATTTTTCTAACAATACCTCTTATGAGTGACACTGGATGACAGTTTAATGAGTGAAAAATACCCCCTCAATCCTGTACCAAAGTAGCATGCATTCCAAGGTGTATTATGAATAACAATGATTAAACATAATTGCTAAGGATGTTTAATGTATAAAAGCCTAATAGGGAATATTTTTGCAGCCATCACGAAAACTGGTATCAAGAAAAGTGACTCTGGCCCCCCCCCCCCCCCCCCCCCAGTATACAAGCCATTGCAGTGTGACACATTTTACCCAGTGACACAGAAAAAGGGAGGGTGGCAGAAATGTTTCTAGAGAATTTTTCTATTATCTCCATTCTCAGTAATCACAACTTATAGAAACAGTAATATGAGAGCAGCCATTTCCTTATCGGTAGGAGGACATAGAACTTTAAACTAAACCAAATCCCTGTTAATGCACTGAAAGCAGAATAAGTTATACCAGAGCAGTCAAAAAAAGCTAGAAGTCTAGACATCTGCTGAAGTTTTCTTTCATTTTTCTTGTCCTGCAGTTCTGAATCTGAATAAAAGGCTATCAAAGTCACTCTGCCAAGCTAGAAAACCACAGGGTTAAAGTATCTGATGTCTTTCCCTAAAAAAAAACCCAGCACAACACAGAAAAAGCCTGTCACCAATCTCTTAATTGGGTCATACCCCAAGGATAACATTTCCCAGATCTTAGTAGGTTTATTACAATTGAAAGGATCTTGTGTAGAAAAAGCTTAAGTGATGTGCAACAACCTTTATATTGGCATCTGATCTCCAGAAACTGCTTTTGTGACTGTTAAAGAAAACAAGACAAAAATTTTTCATGATAAATTCAAAGATTATGATTATGAATATCTAATTTGAGTATTCGGGTATGTTTCAGTTTTGAAACATTTGTGATTCACAGCCAAGTTACTAAATCTATGAAAACAATTTCTCTGGGTGAGGTTTTCAGATCCAGCCACTGATGCTTCAACTCAGAACACAAGCTCTAAAAAGCTTTGTTTGGAGAGCTCTCAGGACAGGAAGCCAAGAGGATTCACACAAAAATGCCCCAAAGAGCCTTTATTTATATATCAGCAGCTATAGCAGTAACAAGCAGATGTACATTTACATAAGAGTATGAAGGAACTTATGACAGCACTTCAAGGGTATCTTAATGTAAGGCCTGGCGGTGAAGTGTTCACGCAGCAAGAGTTGCTGCCAGCCTAAAAAACTGCTGTTGCCTATGCTGCGATTTCATCACAAGAACGGTTACATTTCAGCAGCACAAAAGCATCAAGTTCTTCACAGGTCACAAGAATGCTCACATCAAAGCATGAATAAAGACAGGATCAGGGTACAAAAATGGATTGTGCAGTGACACACCCTGCTTCAGTTACTCTGTGTTTTAGGATAACTACTGAACCCTGCATACCAAAACCCATGTATTCTAGACAGGCAATTACCCTCAAAATATACATAATTTAAACCAGTTTCATATCTAGAAACTAAACAAAAGAATCATGGTTGGCACCATAAACTACATTGAGAACTATGCTTGTCTTCCAGGGGCACGAGTTTCCAAGAGACATGATGAAAAGCCTCTGGATCCCTTTTAGCCCAGAAATAAGCAAAGCAACTCTAGGAGATGGCAGCCATCCACTGTGCCAGGATTCAATACTGCTGTAAAATGGACAAGTTATATCACAGATTTAAGAATGGGATATATGTACAAGGGTGATGTGTTTCAGAAGCTGCATGAATGCACAAGCCTTCCTCCTGCATTTGAGACGTGGTGTATTTTCCACTACTTCTAGGGAAGGAAGTCAATGCTCCCAATAAGAAGATGAATGTGCCAAAACATTTTTTAAGATATTTGAGGCTTCTGAGCTAGCAATCTTCCATGGGGACAACAGCCCTGAAATAGCCAAAAAAGGAGGGGAGAGAAAAATCATTTGTTCTTAGCAGCCACCTTCTCCACCACGACTTTCTGCTGCATATTGCCCATAATGTTTCGTAACCCGATAGTCTCTGCAACAGCCAGCTAGGAAAAAGGCTTGGCAGAAAGACATGGACACACATCCTCTTTTGCCTCCAGTTGTGCTGCTAGAACAGGATACAAACCAATTCTATTTCCAGCAAGAGAACTCTACATCTCTCACCCTCCCTGCTTCCTACCAACTATCTGCTTGCCCCACAGATCTGTCGAGTCCCACCGCATTTCCCAAAGGGAGAGAGAACATGGCAATAGACTGGTGAACACAAGTTCTCATCCTCCAACAAAAAAACCATTTCTCAACTGAATAGAAATGTATGGGAAGACAGGATGGGGATAAAGTGCTGCTGAGAATCTAAAACACTAGTACTTCTAGCTTCCACTTTTCCACTCAACTTTGTGACCTTAGTAATGTTCTATGCCAGCTCCTACATTTTCAGGAGCAGAGCTGGAAGCTCTAATTCTAGCACTCAGACCTCAGATCTGTACCCTGTTGGAATAATTAATATCCTCACAGAAACTGGAAGGTATGCTGTTGGGAAGCCTCAGTCTCATGTACATAAAAACAAGGAAGCTGTAAGTCTCATGGTGTCCCAGCTGTGCACATACAAAGAAAGGACTCTTTGGATACTTAGCAGTCAAAGAAATTCTTGCTGAATGTGTGCAAACAGATGTTTTTTCCAGGCATATAATTTCCTCAAATTTGATCAATGTCAGGAAAGAGCAGAATAAACACAGAGGTTAATCTGATGTGAACATGGAGGATCACATTTCTAACTGTTTTAATAGGACAAACAAAAAATTTAGGAAGGCCTGCTGCCTACAGTTCATCTGAAGTATTCCTACTGCTGCAATATAAGTAGTGCGTATGAAGTACAGAAGGGAGTGAGCTCCATCTTCTGTTGCCCCACACAGATCATAGCCAAGGATAGTATCTTGCTGCTTGACAAGTTCAGTTTTTCATCTCCTGAAGGCTTAACAGGATTTTTCTGCACTCTGTCACAAAGGCATTCTTCCCATCTTTTTTTGCTACTCTACACTCTATAATTCTGACTAATCTCATTGCTGCTCGACACACTGTCCTCTGCCCTTACCAGGGCAGCTCTTAAGTGATATGCAGCACACATGCAATACCTCTTGTGGGGAAAGAAAACGTGAAACATCCAGGAAACGAGCTTCACAAAAAAGAATTCCAGTTTTTGGTCATGGGTCATCATCCTGCCAACCAGACAGCAGGAAAAAGGACAAAATATTTCTCTTTGAAAGAAACAATATCCAAAGCTTCCACCTCTCTCAAGAGCACATGCAAAGCAAGGCACAGACAGCTGCACTACACTGGGGTTCAGCTTATCACTAAGGTTGGAAGGCTACAGCTAGATCGAAGATGGGGATGAACTTCAAGTTCTGAAATCCAGAAGATATGGCCTAATTTTGGAAGTCTTCTATATACCTCCATGTTCCTCATACTACAGTCTTACATGCTACTCTGCCAACACCCAAAATACACTTTTCTTTTGTACTATTTACCTCACCTTTGAACGAAATGTTGGGTGGACAAAATACAGTGCTTTTAAGTTCCTCTTGTACCTGGTTCAGAGAAAGAAAAAAATTCTTTAAAAGTGACTTCTAATTAAGCTCACCTACACAACCCAACTGTCAAAACATAGATCATTTTGCTTAAGTGTCTCTGATGTAATTTTACAAAGTTAGATCTAATATAAGGGCAGATACCATAGAAGTAAATGTAAGGGGAAAAAAAACACAAAACCAAAACCCAAAATGATTATTCTTCAGGTAAAGACATCATAGCCTGCAGTCTTTTATGCGGACAGTTAAAGTTATGAACAGATTATGACTGCCAGTATTACCCAAGCCTCTTCCCTCACAACTAGCAACATATTTTTAACAAAGCTGGGCTCCAGAAGCTCCACCAGTGGGTAGAGACAGACAATACACTCAGTATGCCTCTAACAGCTCCAGAAGGGAGACTGCAGAAGACAGAACTTCCTGGTTTAATAAATGGTTTTGATAGGAAAGAAAACATGTCTTCCTTCCTCTTGCCTTTGTTATTTATTTAGGTCTTTGTCCCAGCAAAACTCTGTCACAAATAAATGGGAAACCAGATACAGGGAATGACAAACATTTGCACAGCACAGAGGAAGACCAGAAGGGTTTTTTCCTATTGACACTCACTTGGCATCAACAACATCATACAGTTTCTTCAGGAAATTAGAGTCTAGTTGATTGTAATCATTTGTGAGTGTATGGAAGTACACCAGGACATATTCCTTCACTGCAATATGATCCATGACATGGATGAAATACAGAAGAGCCTGAGACAGAAAGAAATGATATTTCTATTTGCAAAGAACTCTTTCACAGTTGCACTACATCTTAACATGCTTCCTTCAATTCATTCGCAAATCAAGAATCACGAGGCTGGGTGGCATTCTGTTTCAGCTACAAAAGCAAGGTGAACATTCCAAGTCTTCAACTTGACTGTAATAACTTAGATGTCTTTTTTGTCTAGCTGACCTCACACATTGAGATAAATTCTTGCCGTTTCCATGAAAAACTAATTTGACTTGTTATATTCCACTCTTCATGTCTTGGCAGTTATAGAAGCAGGGTAAGTCTCTTTCTTCTTAAGAAAAAGGAGTCCATGTTAAGCCTGTTTTAATAAAATGGTCCAGTTCCTCCTTGAAAAAAGCCACCCCAACACACACAAAGCTTTATAAGGGAATACATTTTAATCTGTCTATAAAAATAGTTTCTATTTAATTTAAGTCTTCTACAGATAAAGTTTCTAGTATTAACACTGAATTACCCTTATAAGCAGACTCTTACATCCTGAACATTCATATTCAACCTACACAACTCTAGTTTTACAAAGCCTTACCTTTTCCATGTCTATCAATGTTACGGGGATATTCCTTCCAACCACCACCATCACTGTGCGGCCACAGTTATCTACACCTACAAAAGAAAGAAAAACATGTCTCTCAACTTCTCTCAGTCATGCCAGCTTTTGGAGTTGCTTCTTTTCAAACCAGGGAGAACCAGCCACAGCTAAGAATTTTTGCAACACATCTTAACAGAGGAAATACGCTTAGAGTAACTGTTCTCACTATACCAGTAGCTATTCTGATCCAAAAAAGGGTGCATCACATTTGAGAAACTTAAGTCTTAAGGACTGCAATTTTAGGTTGCCTGTCTACTCCACATTTACCTAAATCCCAAGTAATAACATGGTTTTTATTTAAAAAAAAACAACCTTCACTTGCATTTCTACCACCAAAGCGAACTTCTTCCTAGAAATCAAGCTCTAAAATCTAGTGCAGATTCCCAAAGAGTGCATTACAGACCTCCTGCAGCCCACAGAGCCTTGTCTAAGGCAAACGAAAGAATTTAAAATCGCAGCTACTGAGCAGAAAGTATCACACAGCCTTGGTATTTGCACAAAGATCAAGGAAAGCATCTGGATTTTCAGGAGGCCAAAGATAACAGCCAAAGTGCTGGACAGACTTTCTCTGCAGAAACACAGCTATACTTTTGAGAGCGTGACTACTTGCTTGTTTCTTCCCATCATGGTGCAAAGCAGCAATAAGCCACTGGGACTATGGCAAGTTTTTATGTCTGAGTATGATGCTACCTAACGAGTAAAACTGAACTGAAGATTACAGGTTCTCCATCTCTGCCTCTCAGGCGGCAAGGACCTCGCAGCTATTATCTTCCACTAAACTCTCCATTGGGTTATCAAATCTCTCCCTAATCTCCCCATCTACTGAACTCAAGGTTACAAGATGGGCTGCCCATGGTACACAGCCATTAGTACTAGGAGACACATACAGAGGAGAGCAACACAAACCTAACCTGAGGGAAATAAAGCTAGCCATTTTGTTCAGGAAAGCTGTTTTAAAAGTTGCTTTGGTAACTGCTTATTCTCTACACTCATCATCTGAAAGCGACATTCATTTTTTTGTAACAGAAGGGTGGAGATAGTTCTTTTGGTCTGAATTCTCTCATACAGAGCACCTCATGCATTGGCTTAATCTAACAGTACTGATTTACATCTAAAGCTACAGATAATTCAGGATGTGCATGTATCCTCAGATTGTTAAAGCAGAGCAGTTTGGGAGTTTACCACACAGTCTTTCAAAGCCAATCAAAAGAGGATTCCTGCTTTACTGCAGAGATATTGTCTAGTTCTTGGCCAGGCTTCTAGCTTAATAACATGACTAATTTTACATGCAAGTCCAAAGAAAAAATACTTTTATTTTGTATTTTTACTTTAAGACAATATACATCAGTGATTGGTACCCTGAACTTACCTGTCTGGTACAAGGCTTTAAGAGAAGCAATATCAGAGAGGTCTTCAGCTCTTGCCTGACACAGCCAGCGATTGTAACTAGAAAGTTAAAAACATCTGGTCAGATCTAACCCCCCTTTGGATTGGTACTAGGAGCCTCAAGAGGTATATGGCAAGGGAAGGACAAAACAAGCTGTTTCTGACTGAGTCCTCTCTCTAATGCTGTGGTTTTCTGACCTATGGAGCAACTATCAAGTTGTTAAAGAAAGAATTGTTGAGAGAAAAAAAAAAACAAACCCCAAAACATTTGAGTGTCTTAGTTACATACTCAGTGATTTTCACTGGGGCAATGAATACACACCAACTAGTAACTATAGTAGCATTGCATTTGGGCTGACGAGATCTGAGTTTTTTCCATTTAAATACCTCAGCATCAGTGTTTAAAAATAGGGGGAAAAAGACAATTTCTTTAAAAAGTCTAGAACTCGAACACAACTACGCAGTAACCAGTGTCACATATGGATTCCTCCCCCCCATCTTTGAATGGTGAACAACTTAGTGCCTCATCTGACAAGCCAAGCCAAGCATCATGCCTCAAGAGGACTCCAGCATGGAACTGGCTTCTAAGAAAGCAATCATGCACATTAGGGTTAGCAGGGGAAAGAAAAAAAAGAAAAAAAAAAGAGGAGAAAAGCCTCAGCATTCATTTATTTATCTTTCTGTTTTGAAAAACGGAAGAAAAACATTTTGCTACCTGCCCAGAGCCTCATGAGCAAGTGGGCAGTATTGAAAGGAGGTGACCCCACTACAGAACGTGGTGACAAAACAGTGACATCTGGTGGCAAAGAGATAAGGCAGCTGGTCGGATGCACTGGCCATGCTAGCAGGTTCATCACTAGCTTCCTTTTTCCTCCTACTGCCCCTTCCCTTCTCCCTTCAGACCAAAAAGGCTACCACAGCAATCCAGGGTGACATCAGGCTTTATCTGTATTTCCTTGCCAGATGATTAGGCTTTACAGATAACAAGATCATCATAACGGTTGGTCCTCTGAACAGCTAACTGAACACAAAACATTCACACGGACAAGGAAATTCTCACTTCCTCTGATGCTGTTTTTGCAGTGCTGCCTCTGACAACTGTCCCTGAAGGATGAGGCGTCTCTGTTTATCAACGTCTCCCTCCATGCGGGCAAAAGCATGGGAACCAATGAAAGACAAATCTGCCTCCAGACCCTCTTCATCTGAAGCATCTGCAGTAGAAACAAAGGTAATGTAAAATGTTCAAGCTGCGTACAAGACAGCAATGCTGCTGATGGATTGCTATGTATCTCAGTGAGCCAAACCAGTCATCATGCTACAAGCTAACACAAAAAACCTGTAACATGCCATGATGTGGCTCTGATATCTCACCAGTACCACTGACAGATTACAGCATGTGACTGATAACTACGGACTCCCTTAAAATGTTGGCTTGCCTGGAAACTAACTGGGCAAGTCCTAGTCATCAGCTTGTAACAAAGGGATAATGGTTAACTCTCTCAGAAAAACAAGGCCTGAGAGAGTGACTTGAGCTTTACAGCTGTCCTACTTGCCACAGGGGGAAAAATAAGTAGGCAGAGGGACAGATGCTGCAGTTTTATTCAGTTTAGATATACTGTAAAAAAGGCTCACTTTTTGTATCATTGACACTGCTTGAACAGATGCTGTAGAGCTGGCAGTAAACTGAGTTTACATATTTTTATAGTATTGTTTACAGCATGACTGTGTGATGAAATAAAAGAGCACAGGCTCGCTTGATGGTGACAATACCAGAATGCTCCACTGAACTTGATGTCATCAAGAAATATTGCTAAAGCTTCTAGCACTACCTCTCTGGGCAATCTGGATGGGAACAGAGTTTCCCCATTTTAGTGTGACATGCTATAGTAGCAATGGGACAAAAGTGCAGGATTCCGCTATATCCATTTGCTCCTACATATGAAAAAGCAGTAATTTCACAAATTATTAGCTAGTGGTTGAATGCCTCACACTGATCAGCCACAGCTGCAAATACCACTCTAACCAGCAGTTTGGACAGAGGGGGAAAAAACCCCAAAGACTGGGGTCTGATCAGTAGAAGTAGGTACATCATGTATCAAACTGTGGACAGGAAAATTAAGTTGTCTGTATCCTCACTGCATATTCAGCCTTATCCCAACTGGCCATGCAAAAGTAAAAAACCTTTGAAACCCATTCCAAGTTACCTGCTTTTGATAGTTTAAGGCTTTGCCTGAAGAAGTGTAAAACTTTCACAGCACTGCTTAATATGCCCATCTATATAATAAATTGTTTTGCCATATGTATCTCACCTCTTCAACCCCGACATCTAGGCAACCTCTTTATGAACAAACTTCTTCACTGAGCTTTGACAGCCATTTCCCAAACACTGATCTCTGGGTTGATCTAGTTCTTCTATCTTTTGGGGAGTTTCTGCTAGTTTTCATTGAGCATCTACTAGTTTGATGCACATGCTGTATCAACAGAATCTTATCATTTGAGACAACATTTGCTAATATACAAGATAAAAAGGCATTATTGTTAACGGTCTAAGTTAGGGGCTGCACAAGATTCTGCAAAAAACCTGCAAAGGTCCTAAACACTTTGGGAGAAAACTTGCAAACGGAATGAACTACCCCACCTCTCACCCCAAGAAAGAAAAAGACAGAACAACAGCTCTACCACATCCTCTAACCACCTCACTTTACACAACGAGGCAGAAAGCAGAAGTTACTGTTGTGGAACACATGAAGCCAATGAGACAGCTTGACAACTGTAGTCATTATAGCCTGCCTCAGGTGAGGCAGGGTAGGAAAACATCTCTCTGCTTCCCACGTGCCTTTTCTGTTTTTCCATCGACTTTCACACAGAGATACTTATTCCAAAGTTCAGTTAAGAACTCACCATCCGGAACACCTGGCTTTTCAGTAATCCTGATCTGCCGCTCTGGTACTACAGGCTCCCCTTCTGCATTGCCAATATCTGCAGGGAGGTAAGGCAAGGATTGTATCTCTTCTTCCAACGATCTTGGAAAATACAGAGGCAGCAACTTCTGGTAAGTGGCCTACGAATAAGAAAAATGCGTGAAGGGTCTATCACGCATCCTTGTGCTTCAGTTAAGTAACACCTGCCCTTGTAGTAGGGACCTCCTCAGTGGTTTGGAGGCAAAGTACCGCTTCCCTCAACGGCTTCTTTTGGGCTGTTACCCAGAAATAAAGGCAGATAACCTTGATAAAGGTTAACTATTTTTTTTTGCCACACTGGCAAATGCCCTTGAGATGATCCCTGCTTTAACCTGCATAAAATCAGGTAGATTGCAGATACTTTAACTTTAGAATGAAGTTACAATATGCATGGATGACAGGCTTCAGCAAAGGCTGCTTATATTAAAATGCACCACTACACAGATCACCCTTAGTGATCTGACTGGGAAAAAAGAAAAAGTAACAACCAACCAAGACAAACCCTCCCCACATGGGGGAAAATAGTGAAAATCTCTACTGAACATTGCAATACTTCACGTTTTCTCTCCAACTGATCAGCAGTTTTAGAACACCCAACAAGTTAGTTATTTTCCGCATCCAGATGCCACAGAACCAAAACACAGTGTGGGTGTTCTGCCCAGGAACTGCCATTAGCAAGTCTGATATACAAGACAAATCAATATTCAAACTGCTAGCATCTGTCTGAACACATATCATTAAATGTCAAGCTTGTCATTTCAACGAGCCAGTAAGCAATGTTTAAGATGTTTGTAGGTGATCTGTGGGCATGCTAAACTGGCCCTTTTAAAGCACAAGGGAAGCAGCATTGTGTAGAGGAGGAAATCTTGTATGAGGAATTTCCTTTCTGGCTGGCAGATACCATCCAGCACAACTGCATGCTAAAACCTCTAGTACTGGTTCCTTTCCATGGTTCAGTAACATGGAAGCCAGAAGTGGGAAGATTCTGAACATGTCCATAGTGACTGCTAAGAGCATAAACAGTACTGGAAAAGATGCTATGCTAGCAGGAGACAGAATGATGCTGTGGGACCAAAAGCCTATGTGATTTGAAGGGGAAATCCAAATCCAGCTTGGCAATGCAGGAGTTAATACTGCTGCAGAGAAGATCAAACATGCCCATCAATTTTGGTGGAATGAACGTCAAGGTGATACCTCTTCAAGCTCAGAGACTGCAAACACCACCTTCTCCAGAGTCTCTCCATGAATCTCCAGGAACCTTCTAACTGTGCCTGCAAGGAAGAAGATAAAATGTAGTTAGCAAAACAGGAGGAGAAACTTACACACATGACTACAAGTGAGGAAGTCAGAGTGCAGAATGGAGACACATCTCTCTCCTCATACAAAACGGCTCCACAGGCTGTATGCAACTGCGGATTAAGTGGTAGCTGAACACACCAAATGGGTTGTTGGCCATATTGGAAGTTCCATCTCCACTCTCTCCTGCTGCTCACTTTAGAGATGGATACAAAAGAAAAAGTCTCTCTCTGATTTTAGCTTACTAGGTATTCCTCAGTCTGTGGAATGTAATTCTACAGCCCTGCAAAATCAAGCCAAATCTTTCCTTTAGAGAGTCCTGTGCAAATTGTCAAAACCAGACATTCCTAGAACAAGTCATCGTGCCCTAAGTTATCAGGAAAGCAAGATAAGCCAGCTACAGCAGAAGCTGGTACTAGACAGAGTCAGCCACACAAAACCTCTGCGGTCAGCCACGTGAAAGAGGCATATAAAAATTATATTTGTAAATCATGAGAGAATTTATTTCCTCTATTACATTTTTTGGACTCCCCCAAAGCTTTAGCATAATCCAGGGACACAGTCAAGTTCCTAAGCATTTGCAGCTGAGGGGAAAAAAAATATTTTGTAACCAAGCTCCCAGTCAGACATATCCTTGTACAGATGAGGTCCTTGAGCTGCAATAATCTTGACACAGGTCAGGATTTTCAAGTGCTTTCCTGTCAGACTGCCAAGAGAGAAAGTGTCCAAACAAATAGGTTGGTCTAACAGTATTTTTCAAGAGGCATATAGCCCTACAGAGACGACAGAAGAGAGCAATAAAGGAAAGTAGTCTACTCTACAGAGAATACATTAGTGTGAGTTCTTCAAGAAACAGCAGAGGAAAAAAAAAACAAAGAGCTATTTTCAAATACTTCCTGTACAGAAATTCACGTGTAATTTGGTTGACCTGCACCACTACTTTGTGGGACAAATGCAGTTGTGCGGTTCCACAGTAAACAGTTTTCTGAACCTATGTGAGCAGATGTTTTCAGATGTCTCACTCAACAGCCAGACAGCAGAGAAAACAACGGACTAATCTGTTTCTCCAGTGTCAGCACCTCTGCTAAACAGAGGGTAAGAAAGATTTCTCCAGTCAGCCTGCACAGCAAGATGAAAACCCACTCCTTCCGTCTGCAACAACTTTCCTATTGAGCAGGACTACCACGCAGGAAGGTCCAGGGACTGGGTGGTGGTGGTGGAAAGCAGACAGGAGCAGGCCAACAAAAATGAGAAAGTCTAAAAAATAGGGAAAAGTAAGAAGGAGGCAAGTATATAATACTCTTCTCTGACGACTTTTCTATTCTTTAAGTATTTTCAGCCTAGGAAATTTTCTGATTTGTTTTTAGTAGCCTTCATTTTTTTCTTTAATGTAGTTTCCTCTTGAACCCAAACAAGTTTGAAAACTTTTAACATCTACAATGCTTTTTGGTAAGAAGTTCCATAAAACAAATAGTGTAAGCATAAGAACCATTTCCCCTTGTTTGTTCTGAACCTGATTCATACTAGCATTGTTTGAAGGTTCTTATTTTGGGAGACAGTGGACAGCTGATTCCTATTCACCATTTCCATGCCACTCATGAGTTCATAGACACCTATCACACTTCCTTCAAGTTCAGCATATTCCAGTCTGAAAAAGACTTTAGCTTACTTAGCTATTTCTTGCCTTTCCTTATTCTTGTTGACCTCCAACTTCCAGTTCTACTGCATTTTTTTTTTTTTTGAATGTGCAGCTTTAAAGGGTGGACAAAAAACAGATTTAGAGTACAACATTCTTAATTTTGTTGTGTCTTACTCAGCTGCTTGTTTTGAACTCCAGTGAGCTGTTGTTTCCATGGAACTACTATAATCTCAAGATTTTGCTACCTAGGATTAGCCCACCATTTTGCATGTGAAAGCAGAAGCACATAGGGGTGGGTCATCAGGGGAAGAATATCACTTTACATTTGGATATGCTGATGACACCAAAATGGCAGATGAAATTCACTCTGTTGCTTGAGGGTCTGTCTACAGCTATTCAACAGTAAGGCCTCATCTTTGCTATTCTGAATAATTTTCTATTACCAGCAAACTCTCTCACCTCACTGTTCAGCATCTTTTCCAGGTTATTAATTAATATATTGAAGACTGCAAGTTCCAGCACAGATTCCCATGGATCTTTACTGACGACCTCTCAACAGAGAAAGCACTGTTTGTTTTTATACTCCATTTTCTGATCAACCACAGAAGGCCTTGCCTTTTTACAGCCTCTAACAAACTACAGCCCCCTAAAAAAAGGGTTTCCCATATCAACAGCAGTCTGTCAGAGGCAAGCAATCTGCTGAATACTGCCATCCAGTTTATGTCACTTTCCAACAAACTTACGCAATGCTATGTGGGTTGCATCCTCCAAGGGGTAGCATCTTTTCAGAGAGTTAATGACACAAAATCCTACGGAGCACATTGCCTGTTCCCTGAAATCCAGAAAAAAAGAAACAAATGAATAGATGGTCAGAGGAGAACAAATGTCTGTCAGTACAGTAGATAACAGCAGTACTTTTTTTCCTGCCTCTATGCAGCAGAAACCCTCTTTCAGGTTTTTGCAGGATTCTTTCCTGGTAAGATGTATACATACCACAATTAAGCAGAGAAGGAGGGAACCATTAATGATTCCACACTGTTTCCTCTTGTGTTTGCTCTCAGATTTCTCCTCCTACCTCAGCTATGTTGTTCCTGCAGTTTCTCATATTCTGAATGAAGAAGTTCTTCCCTCAAGCTCCCTGCAATCCTTTCCAAAATACTTTCCTTCCAGTACAGGATTCACAGTGAGGAGGAGGAGGGGAAAAGAAGGTGCTCTTTATTGCATTCTCCTGTTCCTCCACCTGACCTATCAGTTGTTTTTTTAGAGGTCTGGACACAGACCAAGGTGGCTTCCTCAATCCTAGGTACGATTAGACAATCATTGGCACAGAGAGATACATACTTTAAAATCAGTAAGATGCTTCCAGCAGGGAGCCACATTTTTAGAAGAGTAAAGCAGAGGTGTTGCCAACAGTCAGAGGAGTGTGAGCAAGCTCAGAGCTGGTAGACAAATTCACAAGCCTGAAAAGTTACTCTAGAGAACAGATTGACTGAAAGGCATTCAGAATTCAGTAAGCAGAATTATTAGAATTTTTAAATTGTATTTAACATGTTTCAATCCAGGCCTGACCTTGCTTGTTACTTCTGAGGCAGAACAAAACTGGCACATACTAGAAAGCTTAGCTGTAATCTTGAATATTAAACAGTTACTATTGCACTGTAATGCACCGTCCAGACTTGGAAGAATTGATCTTCCTAGCCCTAAGAAATTGTTAAGTATATTTTCGGACATTGCTCTTGTTCAGATTTTTTTTTTTTTTGGTGACTGCTACCATTACAACAGCCATCACAGGAGAATAACAGAATACAGGAAAGAACACAGAAAAACAGAAAGAAAAAAACCTGTTAGCTAAGAGGAAGTAGAAAATGCCACAGATGAAAGAGAAAAAACTACAAACCCATCTGCAGCAACTATGGATTTAGAAATAACCTTGCACCCTGACTCAGAATTTTAGATGGCTGTCGTACCAAGGCAGAGAGGCCAAATATATGAACTGATAAAGCAGTCAGATCTGCCTGTGGGTATGTCCACATGGCTGCAGAGACACATGAAGTTGCTGCTTGAGCAAGCTCATTTAAAGCTTTTTGCAGCACAGAACCCAATGCAATTATCAATGCTGCTTCTCCTCAGAGTAACTGAATGCTGCAGAGCTCTAGCTACACTGTTTCAGGACTTGAATCAGCTCAGATCTCTCTGCACATTTTATCTACACCGCAACACAGATAACAGGCATGAAGTATACCACGAAGCCGCTGATGTTCTCATGTCCTTAACCAAATTCACTATACATGAGAAGATATTCACAGCCATTTGGCCTCTGTGCAGACCCAAGTATCTAGAACAGATGTGCCATGGATGGCAAACCCTCATGTAAGTTGTTGTGTGCTTACTTTGCAAGCTGCAGGACATTGCGGTAACAGCTGTATAGAGAACTCTCGGCTGCGGTGCGATACCGGCTTTTGTATTTGGGTCCCACTGTGTGAATGATGAAACGTGCAGCCAAATTAAATCCTTTGGTGAGTTTAGCCTCGCCTGTCCTGCACCCTGAAAAAAAAAAAACCAAAACCAAACCACAAGGATAAATGTCAATGTCATGATAAGAAAGCTAAAAGCATTCAAGTCCTTGACTTCCTCCAGAGTCAGACAACTCCACTTCATATATAGAAGTCAGTATTTTAGACATCAAATACTAAGGATGGAATTCTATCTTGTAACAGCTGCTTAGTATCACCTAGTCAGGTTGAGGATGCAAGAGGTGCGCTCACTCCTCTCAATTTTGAACCTATGCATATAAGGACAAACCAGAAATTGCTAGATATGCTGTCTTAATCGCAGTGCTTACTAAGCTACATACAAAGCCAAAGGGAGAAATGATTTAACAACGCGCAGAGAACTGAGGCACAAGTATGCTATACAACCAGCAATAAAAAGTCCTTCTAAATTTAACAACTTGGTTTGGGGAGATTGCTTTTTGGATGAAAGGACTACAAGTCTCCTTAATCAAATCCACCAGTGTTGGCAAAGCTATAAAAATGAATAGATCAAGCACTTGTTTCATCTACACTCCAGCACAAGGTAGCTTGCTTTGTTTTGCAATTTTCCTCATGTCCGCAAGGCAGAAATAAGATTCTCATGGAGATCATACTTTCTTGACAGACTAGACTAGTCTTTAGGCAAGGAAGTTCAAGCAACATATTTGTTACATTCACAGCACCCTCCAGTTACATACTCTAGGATCATGTACTGCATGCCAGCATACTTTACATCTATACATCTTTTTGGTTTTGACTGCCCTTTGGTTATCCCCTGCAAGTTACTCAGACTTAATTCCTGCGATTTTTCGCAAGGGAAATCAGTTTGTCAGAACCTTCGATGACATCCGTAGACCCCTCTATTCCCTTCAGTTTGTCAATACATTAGTGATAGTGAAAAATCCAGGAACAGCTACTGTGTTTAAAGTCTGTTTTTAATTCGGCACCTGGAAGAAAAGTCTGCTAACTCTCCCCTTCTTCACCCAAGTCTAGTCCGTTCCAGTTCTGGATAGCTGAAGAAGTACTTCTAGTCTTTCTCTTTCCCTGCCCTCAAAGACAAGTATTTTCCACCTTCTTCCTTCTGCTTGTACAGCTGCAGTTCAGCTTTCTGATCTGGCTGAAAACTAATATTTTCACAGGATTAGCTTTCAACCTGATCTTATAGGTTGCTAGTGCCCACGAAAAGGAATGAGATGCGAACAAGTGGCTGTGACCACCCTTCTGGCAGCAGCACTGCAGGAGCTTGGCTTAAGTCAACCATGAAGCTGCCCACTGAATAGGAGCATTCACCTCTCCCACTCCACTCTGTTCCTCGTGGTGCTCAGGCAGGCTATCAGCCTGCATGAAAGCGTTTTTTATGGCAAGAGACATTCCAGGTTACGAATCTCTCTTACTCAAAACTTTAAGCATGTCTTTTTAATGGCAAGAACACATTGCCTCTAAGCCAACATCTTGTAAACTTTTTAATCCAGTAAATCACATTGTTAGCTTCTATAGACCTCCACCTTATTTCTTCTGGGTTAATCAGAAGGAATATAACAGCATGCTAAAACTAAGCATACTCTTCTGAATTACTGCACATCTTCTAAGACACCGCATCTCAAGAGAGCCACTAAATAAGCACAATATGGAAAAAGCAGAAGCTAAAACTGAAACACTTAATATATCAGATATCAAGTTACTATTCTTCCTCTGTGGTCCATCCAAGTCACACAACTTGAAAAGAGCAAGCAAAGGCCAGTAGGAAAAACTGTCTTGTGAAAAAGAATTAAGCAAGTTTGACTGAGGCATAGTTGTGAATTCAGTAGGGAAACTAATAAATTCAGACCACCAGATGTAGCATCAGTAATCTCTAACTATACTTACATCACACTTAGTACTTGCCAATGCCTTCTGCCTGGAGATCTCTATAAAATTTCTAAAACTAAGATGAGCAGCAAGTATTATTCCTATTTTAAGATACAGGATGAGGTGAGCTAGTAGAGTGAGCTGCACAGGTCAAGGTCTGTGGCAAAACTGGGAACAAAGGCAAGACCTTATTTTTTTATCTGGTGAGATTTCAAACATTAGAACAGCTTGTCTCCGAGTTTAAAATGGAAAGTCTGAATCCTCCATATGATGTGTGCAGCAGAGAAAAAGTCTCACTGGAGCTGGAAGACTACTATGCATTGCTGTTACAGAAGGTCTTTATTAGACTGCAACAAGTATGTGTTGATAGGCCAGCATATATCAATAACACTTCATCTGCAAGCCTGGGCCCTTGGCTACAGTATTCCTGTGTGAATCAAAACTACACTCTGTTCCCAGGAATGCACAAGTTAACTGAGCCTTTAAAAAAGCACAGGCCTTTAAAAGGTCAGCACATCACATGCTTTAAGATCACGATTTTTCTTGGATTCTATGAAGTATGAATATATACCAAGCAGCAGGAATAAAGCAGGAGAGAACTAACTGAAAAACACAACTGCACCCATTTTACGGCTTTAGAGCAAAGACCATACATTTTCACTTCTTCCCAAGAACATTCTCCTATGAAAAAAAGTTCAAAGTTCAATGGGAAGGATTGCAAAAAGGAGGTAGAGCTGACAGAAGAATCATAAATTAATTTCTTAACTAAGCTCCCTTCCGCTAAAGTGACAAACACATTAAGGGTGCACGAGCGCCAAAGCTGTAACCCACTCTCTCTTTCCTCTCCCACACAACATGCCAGTATAGTGTCACAGAAGAACTGGTTTCTGAAAAGCTTGTCACAAGATTAAAATGAAATTATCACATATACAGAGTCATGAACCTGCAGAACGCATTACAGAGAGAAGACATCAGTGTCATCACAGGGGTAGAGAATGAAAAACTACATATCAACTCAGCATGGTAGAGGGGAATTTAAGCTAAGCCCAACTTTTACAAATAACTCCCTACAGAGCTGACAGATCTCAGATTTTAAGGATTCCTTGAAACGTTGTCCCTCTCTTTCCACCCCACTCTGCACACAAGAAACTCAAGTTTATTTTAGAAGAGTTCTGGCATACATAGCGGGGTCCTAACTATTCTACAACATCTGCTGTATTTTAACAGTTGTTCCCACCTGAAGGGCACACTGACTTTTCCCTCTCCTACAAAATGGTTACTCTTCCTCCTGTTTTACTTCCAGGTTACTCATAAAAAGCAAGCTGAATCAGCAAAACACGATTTTATAAAAACAGAGGCGGTCTATTCACTTGTAGTTTAAGCTATTGAGGGTTTGTATTAGAAACATTATGGCTCTTCTATCCGTTTTGTTACTGCACGATAAGGAGATAGAGCTGTTAGGCAAGAGAGTGAGCAGTCCTACTCAGGGATCAGCTGGGTCTCAAAATTCAGCTCAGTACCATAGTTACTAGAAACATGAATTCTTAACTGCAAACTATATCAGACTTCTGTATAACCTTTGATAACTATAAACTCTTCATTCCTCACACACAACATAAGGAAAGTCTTTATCTAACAAGGACTGGAAATAAAGTTGATCATTTGCAAATTTCATTATCAGCCATAAACCCTGCTAATAAAGAATCTAGGTGAAGAAAATCTCATCCATTTCCAGAACAGCTGTCCATCAGGGATGGTCTTGTGACTTTCTAATGAAACCTTTTGTTGTGCAGAAGATGCAATGAACTGAACAATTTAAGTGGTCAACTGAGACTTTACTTAGACATGCAGCGTTTTATCAATCTGTTATTGTCATAGTTTCCTGAAAGACTGTGTGTGTATATGAATATACACAAAGCGTATATTAGAACGCACTTAATTTCTGCAATGGTGAACTTCAGTTCCTGTCTTCCACAGTGTATACGCACTGAACAGGATAAGAGAAAAATCCAAAGGTGTACAAGACTGGCCCCTCCAGTAAAAGCTCTGATAAGCTAGCTACTCTAAGAGGCTTCAGAAAACAATGGGAATTCTCATATTGCAATGTAAGGGTTCACAACTTGAATACCTGCCACAGATTTCAACGATCTGTAACCTGAATGGCAAAAGAGAAGAGGCTAGCTTGGTGTCCGTTTCCTCTATTTATTTCACATTAACACCAGATGTTGAGGGGAAAAAAAAACAACCCACACTATGCCTTGATTTTAGTTTATGCCCAAATTCTAATGCTTTGTACTATGCAAGGACCGTAGATTTCAATAAGATAAAAACGTCTCCAGCCACTTACCTTTGAGCTTCTGGAGTTCATCTCTCAGGTCAGGCCCAGCATGCATGAATATACTTTCAGATACTGGATTCTTATCAGTGAGAGACTCATTACTGGTGTTTACTATGGCTGTGCAGTTCAATAACGCTACATCTCCTTTCCTGAGGAAACAAGGAAGCAGGTTATTGCAGGCTAAATGTACAATTAAGCAGGATATTCTCAAATAAGTGCTGACAAGCAAGGAAATGCCAAGTTAAAGGAAAAGCATTAACAGTATTCCAGTGCCCACATAGCGTAGCGTACCCTGACATGCTCACCATGCAGAATCATCCTTTGCCTCTAACTGATGAAAAAGATTGCATGCAACCCGTCATTTCCTCAAAAACTCCCAGCCTCAACGGTAACTTAGTGATGTAAAAAAGACAGTGTTGTAGTTGTACGTAGGGCAGTTTAACTAGCAGAACATGCGAAGCAGTGTGCTAAACTGATAGAGTGTAATGTGTTCCAAAACACCATGTATTCTCTCTTGGAGACAAGAGGACAGTCCTCGTGGTATATTAATTTCAAAACTTCAACAATTTTTTCAATGTACTTTTTTCAGTTTGCATACACGCTATTCAGGGCACCTTACTGCTACTGCTCCTTCTCAGACCACTGAGGATCTAGAGTGACACCGCAGCTAGACAAGTTTTCATTGCTTTTGTTCCGAAATTGTGAACCCGCAATTTGATCATGTTCATTCTGCTGTTCAAGGATCAGACATGCAGAAGATAAACAAAGCAGAGATGCATAAGAGACAATGGAGTAGCAGAACTCTGACCTGCTTTTTGTCACAGCAGCAGCCATTAGAGATTTTGGGATCAAAGAGCATAGGAAGGGAAATAAAGATTCCCACACACAGGGAGAGATTCAAGTAACAGTTGAAATTGCACACATTTATTACACCCGAGCCCAAGTCATAAAGAGATGTTTAACCTTATACTTCTCTCTCTTTAATTAATCAGGTTCAGGAAATCCATGAACAGTCCTATTTCCTTCATGTATTAACCAGAAAGACGTTCAGGCTGATCCCTGAATCTGTGTCCCTGAGAAATCCTTTTCTCTTCACATTGATTAACAAAGAGTTACTCATCTAGAGAGCAGGTTCAAGTATCTGAGTTACAGGAAAGAAAAACTGATGGAGTAAGTTCACCTCAGCACACTGTACTTTATCAATAGATTTTGGCAGAAAAACATGGAGACAGAACACACAATATGGGGGGGAGGGGAGGGGAAGCCCAAAGCAAGCCACTAGAACCACATGAAAGAAAGAAATACTGATCAAAACCAGAAAAGTGAAAGCAGAATAAAGCCAGCAAAGAAAGAAAAAACCTAGTAGACAGCAAGTATATTTTTTAAAAATTCAAAACAACTTTGATAAAAGTGCCCAATTAGGTTTTGATGTTAAGCGTACAGTATGACAGTAGAAAGTACAGCTTCAGTCGGCTGCATCAAGGAATGTCTATGAACATGCAAATTACAACCTATGGTGGAGCAAATCTCAGACTTGCAGATTTACAGTGAACAAAAAGATTACTTTCTTCCTAGACCTGTAATGTTTGATTCAAGAAAAGAGGGCTTGAAGGCTTTATTCTATAGCAGTGATTGTTATACGAGGCAATTGGATCCCGCAATAAATGGAGAAGAGGTGGCAAACACACCAGAGCCATATGCGACTTACCATAAGATTATTTTTGCATTGATGTCTTTCCTGTAGGGAAAAGGTGATCTAACATCATCTTGAGCTTTTTCAACAGGATTTTGGTGAGGGTCCAGCTGCTTAGCCTCATAGGCATCAGTCCAGCCTGGCAGACTGTCAACATCCACAAATTGGGAAGGAGCACCCAAGGGATCCATGGAATGGAAACAACAACTCCTTTCCTCTGCTAACTTGTCACACTCCAATTCTCACTGGAGTCTTCCAGGTGCTTTAAAGGAAGAAAATCAAACCAGGTCACCAGCTGTTCACCAAAAGGGAGTCCTATAAAGCCAGACCTTTCACAAGAGTGCAGTGCAATTACAGGTACCAGAAAACAGAAAAACAGATTTCCAATTCAGTCGCTCCCTTTCTGTTTTATTATCTGTATGCAAAAAGGCAATGCAAATACTTGCAGGAAGACAAACCTTTTCCAATAGTACAAGATGAAAACACCTTCTCTATTAAATTGGTCCAACTGGCTTGTGCATTTCAAAAATGCTGAAAACAAATTTGCAAGTGTAGAAAGGACCTTACTGTTTCTGAAAATTATTATTTCTTTATCTTAAAAAAAAAAAAAAAAGCAAATTTGTAGCAGGGTATGTATAATCTATCCCTTCAGAGATTTTAGTCTAGCCCTGGGTCATACTTTAAAACAAAACCAAAAAACCCAAAAGAAAATACACAACCTCCCAAACCACCACAACCCCAGAAACCCTAAACACAAACAAGCCCTTACAAACAAAGCAATGAAAACATCCTCCCTCTCCCCAAATTGTACAACCCTTGCAGTTCAGTGCATTCCAAAGCACTGCAAATAAAACTTACAGTTGCTTAGTTCTTACAATCATGCACATAGGCACAAAACTCCTTCACCCAAATAGGTTTTGCAAGAAATGGAGCAAAGCTGTAAATTTGAATGCTGGCCCAACGAACTTGCAGGCTGAACTCTGCCATCTAACTTTTTTCTTGTTTTGTTTTAAAAGGCTGAGATGACACTCATTGCTAGATTAAGACTCAAACTCGCCGAAACATACTGTTCAATTGCCACCACATAACACCTAGGCTACCACATTTTGACTGTAACTACTAAACCATACTAGTGAATTAAGCTAGCACAAATGCACTCACATAAGTAACTTCAGTTTGCCACATACAAACCTACTATTTAACCTTTTTCACAGGTTCGTAGCCGATAAGAATTTTGAAAAGATAGCACCCACAAGTGGCAATTCTGGAACGTGAATTGTGAAGTATATTCATTAAAAAAGAAGCCCCAAACCAAAACAACCAAACATCCAAACTCAAACTGAGGGATAACAAAGGCTGACACTAGGACAAAGACAGCTGTAAGAGCATCTAAATAAGATTTTTTTGCTGTGAAGAGCTGGGAGAAAGGCACTGAACAAGAAGGTAAGAGTGGTCAGACTGGCTCCAACCAAAAGCTCATCTACGATGGTGTTGATAGCATATGTCCATACATTTCATGTGGTTTGTTCAAACTTTTATGGTTTTAATATTTTGTACCAGCCGTGGAAACTGGTTTGCTGCTAGATGACTGTGTAAATGAGATTTGATAGATGATCATATATTAACATTATGGTTGAAACAATAGACAAAGGGTAACCAGGGAGACAATTACAAAAGTGTAGTCAAGTGATTAACTAGTAATTATTCATAAGTTTTGGAGTTCTTTGCTCTTATGACTAGATGTTCCTGTAGGCTAGATGAGAACAACGTTGAAACTGACCACATGTGATTGGAACTGCGTTAAGCTTCAAGATCAAAGAACAAGAACAAAGACTTCAAGGACAGCCAGCAAGAACCTCAAATGGGTCGGTGGTCACAAAAGCAGCCCTTCGACTCAAAGGGATCCTGCGTTGCACAGGATCGGATGTAGGCAGTACTGCGATAATCAGTTATAATTGTTTTTGTGTAGATGTATGCTAATCTGATTAATATGCAATTAGTTATTCTATATAACCTGTTTGTGCTAAAGCTGTGGTACGCACGCTAGGCGGAATTATCCCCCGTGCACCCAGCGCTGCAATAAAGAATGCCTGCTTTCTAACTGCTTTCTAAAACTCCAAAACGAGTCTCAGAGAGTTTCTTCGACCGGCTTTTTGGTACCAGCGTCTTCCCTCTGACGAAGAGCCTCAAACGGGGGCCTAGGCGCGACGGTAAGAGGCAGGCAGAAGAAGAGGGGTGCACATAAGCTCCTCATGGATATCCCCCCCCCCCAAAATCTGTTGCCCGGGGCCTCCTGCAGCAAAGGCAGGCCCGCCACGCTGAACAAAGAGCACCCCCCCCCCAAAAAAAACCCCAAAACCAAAACCAAACCCCGCGGGTGGGCCGTCGTACCCCTACCCGTGAGGAGAACGCTGTCTCTCCCGCCTCCTGCAGCCGGTAACCGGCACCGCCGGGGGTGAGGCCGGCGGGAGCGGTCAAGCGGCTTTCCCCCCCCCCAGCTCCTATCTGAGGGGAACCGGCAGCAACAACGGCAGCTTCCCCCCCCGGAACGACCGCGCAGTAACTCACGGGCAGGCCCCGCCGCCTCCAGCCCGGCCCGGTCAGAGGGTCTCGGTCGACGCCGGTTCGGCGACATCACCCAGAAAAACGGAGAAGCCTCCGCGCCCTTCCGCTTCCGGGAGTAACCCCGCCCCTGCGCTATCACTGCCTTCATACGTCACTTCCTCCCCCGGTGCCTCGTCCGGCGCGCTTCCGGCGTGTGAGGGAGCACGCGCGGCGGCCGTTTGTAACGGCCGGGACGCGTTTTCCTCAGCGTTTTCCCGCCGCCATAGCTCGGTTCATCCCCTCAGCACCGCCATGGGCCTCACCCGGCAGTACCTGCGGTACGGGCCGGCCGCGCTTTTCGGGTTGGTGGGTAGCGCCAGGGGTAACGCGGCCTTCGTGGCCCTGCGAGGTGAGCGGGGCCGCTGCGTGGCCGTGCCGGCCTGCGAACACGTCTTCGTGTGGGATACGCGGAAAGGAGAGAAGGTGAGAACGATACCCGGTGAGCTGGTGGAAGAAACTTTGTGAGACTCGTTTTGGAGTTTTAGAAAGCGGGCGTTCTTTATTGCAGCGCTGGGTGCACGGGGGATAATTCCGCCTAACGTGCGTACCACAGCTTTAGCACAAACAGGTTATATAGAATAACTAATTGCATATTAATCAGATTGGCATACATCTACACAAAACCAATTATAACTGATTATCGCAGTACTGCCTACATCCGATCCTGTGCAACGCAGGATCCCTTTGAGTCGAAGGGCTGCTTTTGTGACCACCGACCCATTTGAGGTTCTTGCTGGCTGTCCTTGAAGTCTTTGTTCTTGTTCTTTGATCTTGAAGCTTAACGCAGTTCCAATCACATGTGGTCAGTTTCAACGTTGTTCTCATCTAGCCTACAGGAACATCTAGTCATAAGAGCAAAGAACTCCAAAACTTATGAGTAACTACCTCTACTAGTAAATTACCTGGCTATACTTTTGTCTGTTGTTTCAATCATAGTGTTAGTATAAGATCTCTAATAATTATTTACCAAATCTCACTTTTACAGTCACCTAACGGCAAACCAGTTTCCACGGCTGGTACAAAATATTAAAACCATCAAAATATTTAGACATACCATACAGAATATATGGAAATATGCTATCAAGAGCGGGGTTTTCCCCTGTAGCCCTCCCTGGGGCTTTGGGGGGTGGTGAGGATGACGGAGGGGGGTGTGTGTGTGTAGTGTGGGCTCTTTTGGACCACCTGAAGCAAAGGTACTGGTGTTAGTGGGCTACATTTTAAGGGAAATGTCACCTCTACAGCTTCCCCCTTTCTCTGTAGTCTCAGCACACCTTTGGGTTTGCTGGTGGTGTGAGTCTGCAGCTCTGGGTGCGGCCTGGCTGAATGGCACTGTTGATCCTTTGAGATTTGTCTTTGGTAGCTCAGCTGGGGAAGAGTGATGGCTGTGACTGTAAAGCTGTTCTCTGTTTAGCTGGTGAGCAGCAGCAGCACTGTGTGAAAGTTGTGGGATGAAACGGGGAATGTCGTGGAGTTTGTGTTTTGCCTGTGGAACCGGGCTTCCCATGTGAAAGTTGTATCCCTTAGGGGGGTTGTGAGCTATAACTTTAAGGACTTTGCCACAAGTTTACTCCTGTCAGATTCTGAAATCATTGTAAGTATTGCTGTCTGCTACAAACTGAATTCAGGGTTTGCTTTACAGCCCCTACAGTGTTGACTGCTGGTGTGTTGTTTCGGAGATGGTTTTTATCATTCTTAAGTTCTCGTGCGGTCTGTGGAAAAGCAGCTCTGTCCTATACCTGAGAAAGGCCAAGCAAGAGAGGATGAGTCAGGAAGAAGTTTTCAGACTTTACTCTCAAACAATGTTCCTTGCCCTCTGGCACTTCAAATGCAGGGGCAGAAATTTGGGCTTCTGAGTTCCAGGCCTCATTCCGCACCAGTTTCCTGTTTGATTATGAGAAATTACTTCTCTCCTAGCTGCTGTCTGCCTTGTAAAATGGGGCTAATGACACTGTATTTGCTGCAGGGAGCTGAAAAATAAACTTCTAAAGTAGCAGAAGCACTCAGTTGGAAGTTCAGTAGAAGAGCAGAGTGTATTCTTGCTGCTGTGCAAGTATCTGACTCTGACATGTCATTTATCAACATTATACACGTTTTGTCTCTTAAAAATTGCAGGTTCTTATCCTTAAGGGTCTCAAGCAGGAGGTCAGTTGCCTCTGCCCCTCTCCAGATGGGTTGCACTTGGCTGTTGGGTATGAAGATGGATCAATCCGTGTTTTCAGCCTCCTAAGTGGAGAAGCGAATATCACTTTCAATGGACACAAGGCCGCAGTTACAGCCCTGCAGTATGATCATCTGGGTGGCCGGCTGGTATCTGGCTCAAAGGTGAGGGTTGCACATCTGGAGGACAGCTGTTTCATAGAGATGTTCCATGGAGAAGGCTGACCTGCACTAAAATGTTTGGTATTTTAAGTGAGCTGTGTGGCCTCTGCCTATAGGCAGAGAATAGCAGTGAGAGGAGTTAGGGCTGCAAGACAGGGATGGAATTGGGGAGCCTAGGGCTGGGAGATGAGCAGGGGCTGCAGGGCAGGAGAGGGGTGCTAACAGAGCTGTTAAAATGAAGAAGCTTGTGATGTCAGGAATAGCAAAAGCGACTCAAGCCGGGGCAGAGATGCATTTATTGGTCTGAATGTACCTTTGGGGAAGGCATGTCACTTGCATTAATCACCCCTGACGTTCAAATTCAGAGTGAGAAGGCGTGCTCTCAGATAATCTTTTCAGTCTCATAGCAGAGGTAGATGTTTTGCAGAGACAAATGCCAGTCCCACGGAGACACTCTGTCTGTTTCAGGATACAGATGTCATCGTGTGGGATGTCATCAATGAGAGTGGCCTGTACCGGCTGAAAGGACACAAGGATGCTGTCACTCAAGTCCTTTTCTTGAAGGAGAAAAACCTGTTGGTCACCAGGTGAGCCAGGTGAAGCGTAGTGGTCAATCAGGAGAGCAGCCATGGTTTTACTTGCAATTTAGACATCCTAGGTGCTACAGCTGTTGGTATTTTCCTTCCTGACTCATGAAATCTCAGACCCACCAGCATCTTAGATGATCATATTGGAATATGATTTTTTCACATCCACATATTTCTTAAGTCTGGTGCCTGAATCCAAATGTGGTAAGCGGAACTGAAATGGCTATCCTGAAAAGTAGTGTTTGGAAAAGGGTTTAACTTGCTGGTAAAATTTTTGTAACAAGAGGTAGTGAGTATGTGTTCATTATGTATGTAACTATTTTTGCTGTGTATCTTGAAGAATTAAGCAGACTTACCTTCTGTCTGTGTAATTCACACAGCAATGTGACAGAAAAATTGCTTCCTAGTAAGCTGTAATTATAGGAATTAATTAAAAGATGATAGATGGTTTTTTGAGTTGGTTTTCAGTTATGCAGCATGAGCTGCTAGTTGACTTTAATAATAAGCAGTTGACAGAAGATGCTCTTGCTCAAATATCAGTCAATAATTTTTTATTTATTAATACGCTATCCAATAGCTTAGTAAAAAAGTGCATGCAACCAGTTCAGTGTAAAATTAGAACAAGTTTCTTGTGCTTTTTTTGTTGTTTCAAATGGAAAAAGTAGTATTTTGTTTGTTTGGTAGATGATGCCTGTTTCTTAATACAATTTCAAGTCTTTGCAGGTCAACTTTAGAAATACTTCTTAATTCTCTCAGTAGCTAAATTGAGATAAAGAATTCCTCTCCTTTTTTTTTTAGTTTATTATCAGAGTAGAGATGTTATCCTGTTTTTCTGGAGATGCAAAGTTTTACTTCCTTACTTTAGATTGGTTTTTTTTTTGCCCAAGCAGCTGACTGCAGTCTTTTGTGTACAGAATTTCTTGTGATATTTTCATATGTCCAATTTACAAGTACCTTTGAATCATACGAAATGAAAGAGATAGCCTAACAGTAAATATCACTTGTAATCAGATTTTTTTGGTCCTGAGGGAGCTTAGTAGTGCAACGAGTTTTATATTTTGATTTAGTTGAAACTTATTGAGGAAAATAGGCTCTAACAAAGTTACCAAAAAATAAAGTAAGTATTAATTGTTGTAGGTTGTACTGACAGAATCTGTATAAATGTTGAAATTGCTTTTCTTGGGTGCTCTTGTAGTATTGGGGTAGCATAACATAACCAGAAATGTGTTTTCAAGGAGATCTAATCCTGTGGGGTCTTTGAAGGACTGAAACAGCTGTAATTCTCCATTAGGAGGAGCAGCTCCAAATCACTGTTCAAAACGAAGGAATCTGCTTTTCTTGTAGCCTGGTCAATGCACAGGCATGGCACACATTGCAAATGGGGAGGAGGGTTTTAGAGGCAGCTTCAGAATTGATCAGTACTTTGCTCTTAGTGTTCTCACCCTAAGTAAAGAGTATTGTTCTCACCCTAAATAAGTGAGAAAGGAAGCTGTGTGACACGGGGGCTTGCAGCTGAATCCAGAGGAGGAAGCATTTTTCAGTGACTTGCTAGATACCTTTTTGCAGCGCCTTTGTATTGCTATACTTCATTCTTGCATAGCTTGCGAAATTCAGTGTCTGAGCAGCTGCTCTGCAACGTGTTGTTGCACGTTTTGGATTTTTTGTATTTCTACCACTTTTCTAAGCATGTGAGTTCTGGCAATCTTTCCTCATGTCTTGAGTTTTTCTTTGTTCCAGTGGCAAAGACACATTGGTGAAATGGTGGGATCTGGACACCCAGCACTGCTTCAAAACTCTGGTTGGACACCGTACTGAGGTAAAGAGGATGTGTGGGGAGCTGTTGGGGTGGAGGGACTTTGCATTACATGCTATGGCTCACTTTGTGCTTTCCCTGCTTTCAGGAGTTGTAAACTGTCACTGTGATACATTTTGCTTGTCATTAGGCTTTAGGGATGAGCAAATGAGAAACTTCCAAACTTTCCAGGAGCTGTCATCAATGTGCAGTGGATGACAATTCCAATACAGGTGTCCCTGGAGGAGGTCCCAGCTAGATCCAGTCTCTACTTTGTTGCCGTTTAAATAAATCAATTAAAGATGCTCTGCTGTTGTTATGATAGTTAAAGGAGCCATAAGCCAATTCCTCACATTGTGCCTCTGGACAGGTTTGGGGGATGGCTTTGATATCTGAAGAGAAGCGGCTGATCACTGGGAGCGCTGACAGTGAGCTGAGGGTGTGGGATATTGCGTACATCCAGGAGGTAAGATATTCCCTCTGTAACCCCCGACAGTCTTGCCCAGCTGCTTGTCTTTAGACTAAGGTGGGACTGGAACATGTTAAATCTGATGTTCTGGGAAACAGTCAAAACAATGTCTTTGCTGTCTGAGGGGTCCAGAAGCTGCTCTTGGGATAGACTTTGTTGTTTTCTGTGTTTTGAGCTTTCAAGTGAAGCTGTGAGCACTTCCAGAACAAAATTTCCAGAGCGTGTCAGATATTTCTGCCTTCTGGCTACGGCTAGAGAAGACAGTCTTGTGGATGGATGATAAGCAGGGGAGGACATGGAGTGTTTGGTGCCTACAGGCATGCTGTAGGCCACTCTTTTGTTGCAGTGTATGCTAACCGCTTGTTCCTCCAGGGAAATGAAGTGTGAGACAGAAACCAGAACACCGTAGCTCTTGTGGTTTAAGGTATTCCTTATGGTTTTTTTTGGTCTGTGAACAGGTAAAAGACCCTGGTGAACCAGATTCCAAGAAAAGCAAAGGGTCTTCACCTCGAGCAGAAGACGACGCTGAGGACGATGAGACCCTAGAGTTGGATGAGCATCCTGAGGAAGTAAGCTCAGTTTTCTGTGCTGTCTGTGGGATCATGTATCTAACCCCATTTGCATGGTGCTGCTTGCAGAGCCAGCAGGAGTTTTAGAGTCACTCACACATTGCTTCTCTGTATTGGGTTTATACCCTGAGTGTCATATTTAGCCTGTTAGGGAAAGTGGGGTAATTCTTGTCTTTCTTCGTAACATCTTCCTCATCAGCAGTTGCTGCCTAATCTACCTGCAAAACTTCAGCAGAAGTATGTGCGCCAAAACACGTACACATGTTATCCTCCACTGAAAGCTTTTTCTTTGCCTTCTGTTTGGGGAGGACTAGCAAATGTTTAAAGTTTGACAATGCTAACAGAGCTCTTTCATCAAACAACACGGGAATAAAATAGTTACTAGCTGGTTGGCAGCTGCTGAGTTCAGTGCTGATGCTCAGCTTTGCAGGTCAGTAGCAGAAGCTGAGAGGTCAGAGATGCACCATAACGAAATACGGTGTGAGATTTGATTGCAGAAAGCTATTCCCACTTGTGCTGCTGGTGGAGACTTTACTGAATCTGTTTTTCTGGTGGAACTTTCTGGGTTCCTGCTCAGATTTCAGACTGCTTGTACTTACGGTAGATACCTGACCTTGTTAAATACTTTTCCAACTTCCTCTCCAGAGGATTTATCTCCCTTCAACCACCTGTTTAAGAGTCTCTGTTCTCACCTTCTCTGCCTCTTCTGACAGAGGAACTGATCTCTGCTGCCTGTGTAGCATAAAAATTCAGCTCTGTCTCTTAAATGCCTATGGCTTGCCAAAAGAGTTAAGTTATTCTTCCACTAAGACTGTCAATGATTATTTTCAGCTAACATACAACAAAACATAAGGAGATAAGCCTGTAGCTTACACAAATGCTTGTTTTGTCCCTAGGTTATCCTTGCTAGCTCTTCTACCAGCACCCTGTAGGTTCATTTCCCCCTCTTCTCCTCTTGACTTCCCTTGCCAGTATGTTTCTGAGTTTGCCTGAGAAGATCACTTGACCTTTCAGACCAAAGTTGTTCTTCTTTCCCTATAGCGCCTTGTAAAGTGCAGCAAAGTTGGATCCATCATGCGGGAAGGGAGAGACCGAATAGTTACTCTTGCCACAGACCAAACGGGCAAGATTTTGGCCTGCCATGTAAGTAATGGGGGGGGCTCTGCTACTGAGCTGTAGAGGAGGCTGTTAGAGACCTTGGGTAATTTCTGTAAGGGCCAGCCAGGGCTTTGCATGCCTTTGACTTTGTTTGCTTTGTCTCTAGGGAACAGATGCTGTTCTGGAAGTGTTTTCTGTCCTTTCTGAAGAGGAAGTCCAAAAAAAAGTGGAAAAGAAAATGAAGAAAGCAAAGAAAAAAGCCAAGTAAGCAGTCTTTTGGATGTATTTGGATGCTGTCTGTGTCTAGAGAACGGTTAGAAAAGCCCTTCAGCAGCATGACACAGTGGTTGAACTCCAAGCTACTAGTCATTCTGTCTGTGCTAGCTGTTGTATTGGGGTCACTGTTCCTGTGCATTCTTGGTGCTTGTCTGAGCAGCGTCGCTCCCAGTGACTAGGGAAATGCCTTTCTTTCTGAGTCTTCCCCCTGCAAAAACAGCTGATGTGTGCGAAGGAATGGACATAAAATGGGTTTTTCAGAGCTGCTTATTTCCACCTGACATTCATATTTACACTGCTTGGTGCATCAAATAAAGTCCTTGATAGGATGTACAGGAACGAGAGTTTCATCTGAGAAGTCAGAGTGACTCTGGTACCTCATCTCCTGTTTTACAGCAGGTGAGAGCTATCTTAGTGTTTACTTTGTGTGAAGTGTCTCTCTGGGTATCCTGGCACTTAACAGGTGCCTCGTAACAGCTCTGAGGGAGAGGTCTGGCTCCAGGGTAGAAACTGAAGCACAGGGCATGTAAATCTGGAGATGCATTTTGGCAATGGTGGAGGACTTGTTGTGAGTGGTAGGAGATGAGCAGAAGGTGATCTCCCTCTCAAACACAGCTTTCTGTTGTCTGTTTTGTATCCCATCTTTCTAATGTGCCTTGTTCAAGTGCTTTGGCTCTAGAGGAGGTTGCCTTTTTTAAGACAATTTGTCTCTTTAGTAGTCTGCATACCAGCATGAACTTCACTGTCTTACCCTGTTCTTAAATGTAGTTAGCGCTGTTGGATAAGAGGGTGGTTGTTTTCAGCAGGCTAAGTGGTTTCCTTATGTTATTCTCTGTCTCTGTGTTAGTTTGTGTTGGCTGTGCTAGGTTATTTGACTCTCCTCCATTATCTGACATTTCTAGACAGAACTCTGAAGAGGAGCCTGAAAGGAGTGTGGAGCTGAGCCTGCAGGAGGAGATTCAGCGGGTCACTAACATCAGAGCTTCTTCTAAAATCAAGTGAGTGGAAAGCCTGTTGTAGAGACTGAGCTGTGGTTATGCAGCTACCTGGGAGCTCAGTATAGGGAGAGGTGGAAGAAGTTTCCCCCTCGACATATTTTCAGCTTGGAGCTGCGGAGAGGCTTACCATGATCTCCTACCATGAGTCCGTTCACACCTCTTCCACAAGTGGTCCCTTTCTTGCACACTTCTGTGGCTTAGGGTGCACTTTTTTGTGGCATGCACTCTGTCTGTATTCTTCTTTCCCAGTTGTTCTTGATGTTTGATCCCTCCTACATTTTGTCTTACTGCCCCTGTGTACAGCTCTGTTTTTGTCTAATCAAACAGGTCATTTGACTTGATTCTCTCTCCAAAAGGAGAGCTGAAGATCGTACTGCTGCTCCAGAACAACATCATTGAGTTGTACAACCTGAACCTGTCAGCACAAGTCCCGCAGGCTGTCCGTGTGTCCAAGATAACCATTGGAGGCCACCGCAGTGATGTCAGGACATTGGCTTTTAGCTCTGACAACATTGCCATTCTCTCAGCAGCTGCAGAGTCTGTAAAGATTTGGAACAGGTACTCAGTCCAGTTGTGTCAGTCTCCCAGAACTCAGGGATGCTATGTTCAGAGAGGCAGTGATAAGGAAGAGGGGATGATGGAGTAATATAAAATAGTGAATGAAGTAAAGGAAGTAAATAGAAAACTATTTGACTTCCTTCCTTATTAGGGAAACTGAGAAGCTATAGTGCTAAAACTGCATAATTAACTCGTTGAGTTTGATGCTGTAAAGCAGCACTGAGGCTAAGTTTAGTGGCAGGTATGGAAAGACAAATCTCTAAACACAAAGGTCATACATAGCAGTCCAGTGTAGGCTATTTTGTTGTTTTTTTTTTTTCCTTTTTAATAAGAGGTACTAACTGTTACCCTAAACTAGCTACTGCCTGTTCTTTAGGGAACATGTGGGTTTCTTGGCAGCTTATCTGAAGGATCTAGTATTGGACTGAGTAGGCTGCCGTTTTGATCTAGAGTGTTGTCCCAGTGTTTTCTGAGGGGTGATTTCAAGCTCTGTTTCCTTTGAGCATGCTGTCTTACATTCCTCCCTCTTCTCCTGAACGACGGGAATTGCTCTTTGAGAACAGGAGCTCTGTCCTTGCTCATAACAGCAGTAAGTCATGATGGTGGACTATGTAATGGCATGTTTTTATGGAAAATGTTCTTAACAGTAATGCTGGATAGCATTTGAGTCATAGGATGGTGGTGGTGTATTTTCTGGGCCCAGCTGAAAAGACAGCTGTGGGCAGAGGCCAATCTGGAGCATGTCTCACTTAGTGGGCCAGATTTTGTGTGCAGTAACAGGTTTTGGGCTCTGCCTTTGTCCACAGATCGACCTTGCAGTGCATCCGGACAATGGACTGTGAGTACGCACTCTGCTCACTCTTTGTCCCAGGAGACCGGCAGGTCATCATTGGCACCAAGGTAAATACTGTCCTTCTGCACTCCAGACTGCCCAGGTCTGGAATTATGTTATGAAAATGTCATTAAGGCAGCCTTACAGAAAATGCATTGCACCTCCTGATCTGGAGCACTCTTGTTTTAGGTGTAAAAACCGCTCTGACAGTCAGGTTCTGCTCTGTTCCCAGACTCATTATGTAGCTCTTGTGGCTTGAGCTGGACAGCTGGGGAGAGCTTTGGGAAGTCCCTGATGGGAGATCAAGAGTTTGGCTGTCTGTGCATCTAATGAAGCTGGCTGTTTGGGAGATGGGAGGCAGGGGTGCCCTCCTGCTAGGAGCTATTGTCTGTCTTGAAGGCGGAGGGGCTGATTTGTCCTCTGTGATGTATCTTCCTCCCCAGACAGGGAAGCTGCAGCTGTATGACCTGGCTTCTGGGAGTCTGGTGGAGACACTTAATGCTCACGATGGGGCGGTGTGGTCCATTGCTCTTTCACCAGACCAGGTAACTCACAGCCACTCTTCTAAGTATCGTCTGTTGCACGTCTTTTCATGTAGCTCCTTCCTGTAGTGCTGTGCTTGCACTACTGATGGGAGCATGGGAACCCCTCATGCTGGGAGGCGGAGGATGCAGCTGGTAGCGTCTAAGAACTTTAACTGTGGATACATGTGCATCTTGATGAAATATCTCTCTAGTTGTGTGGCACATGGCAACGAGTCTTTGGGCTGAGTAGCCCATCCTCATCACCTCATCTGGCTTCTGCATGATTGGGAACACTCGGACTTGCCTGGTGGAGTCCATGTGTGCAGCAGTACATACCTTGTGGGTGTGTTCCAGCTGTGGAGACCTTCAGCCCCTTGTAACCTGATGCAGTGGCTGATTATTCTCCTTGTTAAATTTGCTGCTTGGCTGCTGGATTAAAGATCTTGTTAACATAGTGATGTTTTTTCTTTGTGTTGCACTCTTCTCGACTGACCAAATCACCCTCCCCATCTGTCTGATTGTCATGAGGCTGAACTTCTGTCCCTGCAGGATGTGTTTTCTAGGCTCTTAATTGTTCTTTTGATACTTTTTAAGTTACTGTAGTCTTTTTTTGCTGGTGGCCCCAGAATCTGGGTGTACTGTGTGATAGGAATTGTACTAATGCCAAATGCACCAATGTCTTTTGAATCCATCCAAGGACTTAATTAGCTCTTTTGATGATAGCTCTGCAGCGAGAATGTGTATTCAGATAATAATCCACTGTGTCCCTCAAAGCTCATTTTGGGGCACTGCTTTGGAGGAGGCACATATGTGGGGCTTAGATCCTTGCTTCCTAACATATAAATTAATGTTTTGGTTCTGTTTGGGTGCTCTTTTTCAGATAGATTGAATAGCTCTGACATTATATAGATATAGTTAATTGGTTATTTTTTCTAGTAATCCATAAAAGCTGTAAGCAGTACACTGTCAAGTTATTAGGTATTTCTCATTTAAAATTCAACTTTGAAACCTCTTAGTAGCTGGTCTTTAATCCATGGAGTATGTGCTCTACTGAAGTATATTATCCTAGTTTTGTAATGAAAATGTAACACAAGACCAAGACGCATGCCTTGTATGAGCAACACTTACTATTATCAACTACAGCTTTAATCTTGGAAAAGGATAATCCCTATCAAATTAATGTTCCATAAGGTCTTTTCTCCATATTCAGTTTACTTTCTTTGATGGAAACTGCAGTTACTTGTTACTTCTGTTGACCATGCTCACAGTTGTCAGGCCTGCCTATTTACTCTGTCTGAATTACCGTGTTACATTAGTTTCTTCCTGGATCTCCCTCAGTATTTCTGAAGTTGCTGAGAATGGACATTAACAGTTTAGAGAGTACCTCGTTCTGCTCTGTAAAAGTCTTGGATTCCAGGGATCTGAACCATTGATTTATAAATGTCTGACATAGGTAGCTGCTTTTTGACAGCCTTGTGAGTTTTTGGAGCAGTTTTTCATCACTGTCTTGTGATGTGATTATGGTACGTAGCTTTTCCCTGAGCACGGCAGGTGAGAAATGTTTACTGAACCCATGTTTACTGAGCATTGCTGTTTGATAGTTCTCATACTTCCCTCTAGAAATGGGTCAGTACTACTGAAAAGATGGTTTTCTTTTTAATGTTCCCATTTTACATGCACACACTCACTCTATTTAGCCTAACCACCCTGGCTGTAGAAATCTGTTTGTGTCTTTTACTCCTTGTATCAGTTTTTCTCCATTACCACAGTTCAGGTTCGTACTGGTTTCTATCAATTTCCACTTTCTTCTGTTTGTTGTGTATGCCTTTCTTATTTTTCTTACATCGTCATGTTGCGCTAGAAACCAGAGTGGTTTTTAGTGGAATCAAAACCATAGCAAGTAATAACCTGCCTGAGATTCATTCACCCTACAGATTAAAACATATGGGACAGATTTTACCCTTGTTCTTAAAGTAAAAAAGATAATGTTGAACTGTTCTTCCTTTAGAAGGCTGTGCTTGTGGGTTGGTGGTAAGGTGTGTGTGATCCAGTAACAGTGAGTGTCAGCTTGCCCACAAAACCCAAGCACGTCATTATACAGCTGAGACAACTGCTTTCAGTCCCACAGTTTCACTCCATGTCTTGATTTACATTTGGAGTCTTTGTCTTACAACTCCCTGCCAGAGCTTTTGAAATTGTTGTTGTTGCTCAGTCAGTGGGTAATGTGTGCTCCAACCAGAGCAAGTGCTCCTGGTGGTGTCCACTTAATCATTAATACTGTAGGAATGTGGGATGTTTCAAAAACCTTCTTGTGTGTTGACAGCTCCTTGCTGTAGAATTTGTCTGGGTTGTAGCAAAGCTGGTTTCACAATAATTTTTTTGTTTTCCCTTGCAGCGTGGCTTTGTGACAGGAGGTGCTGATAAATGTGTCAAGTTCTGGGAGTTTGAGTTTGTGAAGGATGAGAGCAGTGTTCAGAAAAGGTGAGAAAATAAACCTTTCTAGACTACATTCAGCTGCAGTATCCATTGTCATTGATGGATGCTTTGGCTTTTGCTATGCACTGTAAGAAGTGCCCATGACAGGTATGTGGAGAAGAGTGTGAGCTCAGTGCTGTTTTGTGAAGGTCTGAGCTTAGCTGTGGAAGGGCACTTGCCACATTCTGATCCCTTGCTTCTGTGTGAGGTTGAGCTTCTAATCACAGGATGGACCTCCAGATCATTAAACGGTAAATTTAGCAGTGAAGTTTATCAGCCTGCAGTGCTGTGCTTATTTCCAGTCCTGTCTTGTTCAAGTCATAATGAGGAATGAGATGCTGCGTGTTAGAATTAACTTGCTTTCCCAGTGTGCAATGTGGGAGTTGTATTCATACCTCTTCCCAACTTGTTTGTTTAAGGTTAACAATTGTTTTTTTCCTCCTCTTGTTGCCAGGCTTTCCATGAAACATGTGCGCATTTTGCAGCTGGATGAAGATGTTCTCTGTGTGCGGTACAGCCCCAACCAGAAACTGCTGGCTGTCTCCTTACTGGATTGCACTGTGAAGATTTTCTACGTTGACACACTCAAGGTGCATAACCAAATGGGCTGTGAGGCTGTGCAGGGAGTGATGTAACTGTAGCCTGAAAGATCAGGAATATGTAGGAAAAGTGTCTATTTATTGCGGGACACTAGTAAGAATCAGAGAGACTATGCATCCCACTTGAGATGCCTGTTTGCTAGCAAACTGACAGAACTGTGGCTGGCCCACACTGGGGAGAAAATCCATTTTTAATCTGGAAAGTGTTGTGAACCTGCAGGTGGCAAGGTTCACTCTAAACCCTGCAGGCATGGTGGTACTCCAGAGCTGCAAGGCAGTGTAAGAGTGGGGATGGACGTGTCACACATGACATTAAATAGGGCATAGCAGAGGCAAAGCCTGGGGGAGGAGAATCTTCCTTGTGAGCCAGCGTGTGGTGGTTTTACCAGTTGTGTATTAGCATGTGACTGTTAGGGAATGACACAAGACAGACCAGCACTGACAGACAGGCAAAGCGAAACAGAGATGAACTCCATAGGCAGTGGTGATTAGCACCAGATTTAGCTCAGCTTGCTTGAGCACTTCCACTCTTCTCTCACTTCTGCCATCATGGCCCTGCGGCTAACAGTGTTCAGGGCAAGAATGAAAGTGGGCAGTGCTAGAAAGACAGAGCTCCTGAGGTAAAGCAGAACTAGCCTGGAGCTCGAGATTTTTGCACATCTCTACCCAGCATATTTAACTGAGACACCTTTCTTCTGCTTCAGTTTTTTCTCTCTCTGTATGGACACAAGCTGCCAGTGCTGTGTATGGACATCTCCTACGTAAGTATCATTAGGGCTGTGTGTTAGGTAGGACTGTGGTGATATGGATGACTGTGAGAACCTCTGCTGGCAGCAAAGCCTCTAGGATAATGCTTTCTTGTCACCTCCTTGCTCCCAACTTTGCAGTTTCTTGATGGGACACAGCAAGCCCCTCCTTATCCCGCAGTTCTGTGCTCACTGTGAGGGGTCATGGAGTAGCGGTCATGACAGAACTGACCAGGGCATTTTGTGAGTGGAATTCAAAATGCTGTGGTGGTTCCCTACCTTCATCTGAAGAGCTACAGCCTGCTCTCTGCTAAAGTTACTGTGTGAGAGGAGCCTGAATTCTTTGTTACTGGGAGCAGAGAGCAGGTGCTGAGGTGGAGCAGTTTCTTCATGCCTGGTCATTCTTGGGCTGCATCTTGCTCTGGGGTGTCCTTGGAACAAGGCTCATTGGAAGTCAAAAATGTCAGGATATAGCTAAGGTCTTAAATGCCTGCAAAGGTTCAGAAAAGAGCCAGAGTGCTCTCAGTGGGCTGTGCCAGTACCATGAGCATGGGCCACCGTGGTGAGAGGAGGTGGAGGGGTCAGGAGGGCATGTTTCGGGAGCCAGGTGTCCACCTACTCAGCACTGCTTAGTCACTAGTTCAGCAGCAATTCCTCATGGGGCTGCCAGCCAGCTACCCACACCCTCTTCTCTCTTTGTTGCTCTGTAGGATGGGACTCTAATTGCAACCGGCTCTGCTGACAGGAATGTGAAGATTTGGGGCTTAGATTTTGGGGACTGTCACCGCTCTCTCTTTGCCCATGATGACAGGTCAGTCAAATCCTACAGCGTCTCTGGGCTGTGGGCTATCTTCTCTCTAAGGGGTTGTGATCCAGCAATAACCCTTTTGTCCAGCATGGAGTGGGGAGAGGTCTGCAGTATTCCTCAAGTAGGTGAATTTGAACCTTTTTCCCTTCCAGCGTGATGTATCTGCAGTTTGTGGCGAAATCCCACCTGTTCTTCACGGCTGGGAAGGACAGCAAGATTAAGCAGTGGGATGCAGATAAATTTGAACACATCCAGACACTGGAGGTAGGAAGTTTTGGAGACTGTTGAAAGGAAGCGTTATCCCTTGCATGAGCAGCACTTCCCTCAGGGGCTGGGAGCTGAGTGGTGTTTGTGTCTTACCTCTTCTGCCTACCACACAGGGGCATCACCAGGAGGTGTGGTGTTTGGCACTCAGTCCCAATGGAGACTACGTGGTGTCGGCATCCCATGACAAGTCCCTGCGCCTCTGGGAAAGGACGAGGGAGCCGCTTGTTTTGGAAGAGGAGAGGGAGATGGTAAGAGTTGCATCCTTCCTGCCAAAGACAACTTCCAGACCTGTTTTCTCCCCAGCAGGCAGATTCTACTCCATTTGAGCATGTGTTCTACTCCATTTGAGCATGTATTGTGAGGATTCGTAAACTCATAGAAGGACTTCAGTAGGAAGGAAACTCAGGGGGTCTCTAGTCCAACCGCTTGCTCACTGCAGGATAACCTTAAAGCTGTATCAAACTGCTCAGAGACTTGACTTGATACATGAACATCTCCAAGGAAGGAGATTTTTCCAGGCTGTCTGGAAGCACCTGTTCAGTGCTGAACCACAGCTGGGAATGGCGGATGCATTTGTTTCACATACCCAATTGGAAATTCGCTTGGAACAATTTGTAACTCTTGTCTTTTCACTGTATCCCTCAGAGGAGTCTGGCTCTGTCTCCCCTTCTTAAAGCAGTTCTCAGACCACAGTGAGGGAAGGATGTAGAAACATATGCAGAAGTGGATGAGAAACCCACAATAAATGTTTTGGGGTGGTTTTTGTTTTGTTTTGGTTTTTTTTTTTGTCCCAGTGTGTTTGCAGAGAGCTGAGGTGACCCATAGGCAGCATTTTGATGCTAGGACAATCCTGGGACTTTTCTAGGCTTGTTTCTTCTGTGCTGTGTGCCAGGTGGAAGGTCTGGTACTGAATTGCTGTTGTCTCTGTCTCAGCTTGGTGGGCTGTCTAAGGGCTGTTGCTGCATCCAGAGCAGAGACCTTGATTTCTTTTCATCTGTGAGACTGCAGAGTTCTCTATGGGGTTGGGACCAGGGCCAAGTAGGCATTTTGCACTGGCATTGTTGATCTCTGCTGATGTGTCCTGGTTTTGCAATGGGCTGCATGAAGCTGCAGGTTCCCTTGCTCAAACAGTCGGGAAGGGACTTGCACCCTTGCTTGCTGCTTGCTCACCTGTGTTAATATGTTGTGTTCTTATCCACTGTAGCAAAGAGAAGCTGAGTATGAAGAGAGTGTGGCAAAGGAAGAGCAGCCTGTGGTGAGTTGCACCATCTGAGTGTGTGTCAGTCTGATGGTACAAAGTCTGGAATAATGATATCTGTAAGAGGCATAGAAGAGGTGTCAGGGAGGACTGATAATTTTCTTGCTTTGAGGAGGTGCAGAGGGGAAGGTGCTGCTGAAGCTGTGGTTGCCCCGTGATGCAGCTGACTCTGGTACTTCCTACAGACAACTTCAGGAGAGTGTGTTGAGCTGGCCAAACTGCTGCACAGTAGCTGTGGACATTGAAACCTTGCTGTGCTCTTGCCCTTCTTATCTCCCTGTTTCCAGCTCTATACCATGGTTGAGCTGCCTTCTGACAGCTGCTTCCAGGTCCACATAGTGCAGGCTGGGTGGGGAAGCCTGATCCCTCTTGCTCAGATGCTTGGGTTGTGTTGCTGATTGTTTTGACACTGATTGGCTCACTCGGCCTCTGTTGACAGAACAAGAGCTGAGTTTACCTGCCTCCAGGAGCTCAGTGTTAGCACAGTGCCTCTGTTCCTGAGGAAGAGCTGTGCACTTGGGAAATCTTGTATTTCTGCAGATAAATGACCAGTTTAGGGAATGGGGCTGATGTTTTTCTTAGTATGGACTGTGGTATGATGCAGGCGGTGCTTATGTCTATCAGCTGTGGGAGGAGGGACCTGCAAACTCTGTATTTTGTAGGTGGCTGGAGAGACGCAAGGAGAGACAGGGCTGGCAGGAAAGAAGACTATTGAAACCATCAAAGCGGTAAGATTGTGTAGGTCTGCCAGCATTGCTTTGTGCCTTATCAGTCTCTCGAGGGAGGCTGTCATAGGGTGGGAGCAGTAGTTTGAAGAGGAGTAACCTGTGCTGTCGCATAAGGGCAGGTTGCTTCTGCCTGCTCCATGGGCAACAGGGAGGGGTGTGACTCTGGAGAGTCGTGGGCCAGGAATTATCTTCTCCAGAGATCTCTCCAGGGAACGAGGTGTGAGGTTCCTGTAGCTGCAGCTTTCTCTGCCAGTCATGCATGGGACAGAAGGGGCTGCTCTTGCCCTTTTGGGGTTTGCAGCACAAAGGAGCACAAGGCAGCTGGGACATTGTCTAGGCATCAGGCCTCTCCTCGAAGGCCTGCCCGGTCCAGTGGGCATCTGTGGGAGGTGGAAATGTATTGCAGTGCCCGTGGTGGGAGGTGTACCCAGAAGGTGTTGGGATGGGTAATTTCATGGCTGCAGATTTGAACAGTCTGGTGCTCCTGTAAATACAGAGGAGGTCCTGAATCTAAATAGTCAAAATGGCCCGACACTGGCTTGTGCCTCAAAGGGGAACTGCTTGTGGGGGGTAGAGTTCAGTGTCAAGGCAACAATTGAAGCTGCAGCAGAGAGCACCCGGGGCAGTGGGGGCAATGTGGAAGGTGTTTGACATCTTCAGGACATGACTGATGTGCTCAGGGTAGTGGTGCAGTCTGGAGTGGAGGTTATCTTTCTGAGCGAAATGTCCTGTGATGTTCTGTGGAAGCAGCCTCTCTGCTTCTACCTCCATTTGTCCAGTTGGACTTGGGCTTTGCTTTGGCTTGTCTGGTGCCACTGATGTGCCATTCTTGTGCCGCGCAGGCTGAGCGGATCATGGAAGCTATTGAGCTGTATAGAGAAGAGACGGCAAAACTAAAGGAACACAAGGCCATATGCAAAGCTGCAGGAAAAGAGGTAAAAGACTGAGGAATGTACAGTCCCAGGGTGTGTTGGGTGTATTCTTCCAGCTCAGGTGGAAAGGCTCAGGATGCAGATAAAATCCGGACAGCTGGGAATAGCAGAGATTTGCTGAAATCTTGGGAGAACAAAATGGCACTGTGCCCTTGGGCATGGTTGGTGGTGTGTTCTTTCCAATGATCTTTATGTTTAAGTCACAGTAGCATGTAACTTTATCTCTGGGAGAGCATGCTGCTGCAAATTCATCCCAAAGCCTGTTTTTTGCCTTCATGTCAACACTCCCTGCTAAATAAGGGGCTGTGATGCAAGTGAGAAAAGTGACAATTAAGAAGTGGAAGAAAATTAATACATGTTTGAGTGAGTCATATATATCTGAGAATGAGATTGTCTAGTGGCTGCAAATGAGGCCTTCAGCGACATTCTGGGGAGCGTAGATGTGTGGGAATTGCAGGAAGGCACTTGATAAAAGCTCTCTTCTACCGTGGGCTGAAGTTTTCTCTGTGAATATACATTTGTACACAGAACATCTGCCTCATTGTAACCCATTCTCTGTCTCCAGATTCCCTTTCCTGTCAATCCCATTCTCCGTGCCTATGGAAATATTACAGTAAGTGGAATGCCCAGGCCACAGGCTGTGGGCTGTTCTCAACTGGAGTGGGGCTGGTTGATTTGCTGGCTGAGCCAAAACACTGGGTTGCTGTGGGGAAGGGAGGACTGCTTGGTTCAACTTGAAATGAAAACTCAAGCACTTTTGCTTGCGCAAAGTGAACAGTTTGGGGTTTTTGTGTTTGGTTTTTTTTTTGTTGTTGTTTTTTTATATCTTGCGTGTGTGTTACAAAAGTTTCACCCCAACAGGGTTAAACATAACCCTGATAGTAGCCATGACCTTATCATGTACCTTATCATAAGCCAATGGTTTACAGTGTTCTCCAAGATATGGGAAAGCTAGTTCAAAGCTTGCCTGTGCCTAAGGGCACACCCTCCTGCTGCCTGGAGGGTGCAGCTGCCGTGCTAGAGCATATTCCAGAGGAGCTGTGCCATCTTACACAAAATACCTGAGCATCCACTGGAATGTGTAATTGAGAATCCATGTCACCGTGTCCCCCACCGTGTGACATCGGTAAGCACTTAGCCAGAGCCATTCTCTCCCTTCCTCTGTGAATATAGGCATGTTTAATTGCAAGTTGAATAGATTGAACAGGGGTGAATGAAATCTTATGGCTTAGTAGCTCGCAATTTCTTTGGAGGCGAGTGATGTTTGATTGAATCCCACTGTACAGAGAAGGGAATTTGAACCCGTTTCCAAAATCTTGGAAGAATGTGCTAGTCCAAGTGCTAAGGCTACTGGGTAAAAACATAGCCACAAGTTATGACATGTCCTAATATGTGGTGAACTGACCATGAACAAAAATTCTTCATGCCCTGTCAGTTGCTTATCTGCTTTCTTGGGAGAGACTCTTGCTTGTGAAACACTTGTCCCAACATACCTACTGTGTTGCTTTGACTCAAGAAGCAAGAGCTGGAAGCTCATGAAGGCTTCCTGACCCTAAATCACTGTCTCTGCAGCTGTAACCACAGCAGGGCAGCCTGAGCGAGGCAGAGCTGTGGTGTAGCTGCCCAGGTTTATTTCTAAGGCATTGGTACAGCAGTTACTGATTCTGTTTCTATTGCTAAAGAATTTACATTGAGAAAATTCTGTATGGTAGTTAAATGTCCAGGTATCGCAGGCTAGAGCTGGTGCCTTTACCCGCTCATGTCATACTAGTACGCAACAGTTTTCACTAAACTCTGAGAATTTCTTAGTATACAAAATACACACAGGGATGCATAGATTTCATTGATAAATAAAAATCTACTACTCTGAGTAGATTAGTTTTGGTTTTCCTAGTTTATTCCAATGTATACTCCTAGATTGCATTTTTAATTACTCTTTGGAAGATCCTTGTTTTTCCTTTCTCCCCTTTTCTGAAGAGTATGTCAATGCCAGATGAAACAGCCTTTTGTCTTCCTTCTAACCACCTGTAATCACCTTACAAGAGCCCTTCTGTCCCTTCCTCCATTATAGGTATATTAAATTGTAACAGATGTAAATGAAATCCTATGACTTAGTAGTTAGACACTTTCTTTGGCAATTCCCAGCTCTGCTCTGTGTCTGCCAAACACTTTCAGCAGATAAACAGGAGTAGCAGGAATTAAGTCTTTGGTAGATGAGTTTGTATAAGGTTTTGTATGTATAATTTGTCTGTTTCACTGAGCTTTTTGTCCAGTTTGTACAAGATTCATTGAACAGAACATGAGACGATTTAGCTGGTTGAATATAAATTAGATTTTTCACAATATTGTTCACCGGTTTAGAGTAACCTGAGAAGGCTGGGTTTATGTTTTGGGAGGGAGGATTTCTCAGACTGGCAGCTGATTGAAGCTGAAGGGGTTTCCTCTTTGTTATAGTCAGCTTGATCTGTCCATCTCACAAGACGTGACTGCGTGTTTTCAGCTGGGTGAAATGGACCTTAAGGCACATGTTTGTTCTAGAATGTTTCTTGATATGCAGAGCTGGTGTCTTTCATCTGTTACAGCCTTCTGTGTACGTGCTAGAAGTTTTCAAGAAGGTCAAGTCGAGGTGAGTCCCAAGAGCCTTATTGCTGTGCAGGTTTGTGACTGCGTATTGATTTCTGGGCCCAGGACTGGCTGGGGTCCTGGAACGGTCTCTCATGCTGGGTATGGGCAGTGCTAGAGAGTCTGGAGTTACTGTTCCTGGCAGCCTCTTTTGGAGCATGCATGGAATTGGGGAATGGAAATTGTTCCTTCCATGGGGAGTGCTGGATGAAGCTTGTGTATGTGGGATGGCTGCTTGGAGATGTACATGTATGTGAAGAACAGCTTGGGGATGCTGAGGAGGGAAGACTGTGCCTGCTCCCTGTGCCAGAAGATGTCTGCTGGCCTGGACTGTAGTCTGTGCAGATGCACTGTGCTTTGTGGACAGCCACAGACAAGCAGTGATGAATGCTTAGCACAGCTTTTGTACCAGAACCCACCTATACGGAAGTGTTTCCTGCTCATCTGTAGCAGTGCAGTGGCTGAGGCTAATATTTCTGTCCCTTTGCTTTCTCCTCAGTGAGCTGGAAGAGTCTCTCCTGGTGCTGCCCTTCTCCTACGTCCCTGACCTGCTCAGACTCTTCAATGAATATATTCACTTGGGTTCAGAAGTTGAACTCTTGTGCCGAGCTCTCCTCTTCCTGCTCAAGTGAGTCTTTCCAGATCTGCTAGTCTTAGTTTGGTTGCTATTGCTGTCCAGAACCTGGACCCGAGGAAGCCCTAATGGGGGTCTGGTCAGTAGTGGGCCTGCCGGTTCCTCCGAGACCCTCGTGCTGGTGCGTGTCATGCACTCACTTTGTGCCAGTTACATTGACGGAGAGGTACCCCTTGCTCCTGTGTTGTGAGACAGCGCTTTGGGAATATACCTCGTTTCTTGGAGCTGCAAAGATGACATTGCTTGCCGTGAACACGTGTAGCATAAGAACATGGTGAAAATTTGAGCTTTTTCATATGTCTCTGGGTCTGAAGCTCTTGGGAAGCATCCTTGGGAATAAAGACGTGCTCTCTGCAGGAGATAAGGAATTACTGCAGCCCACGGTGAATGGTGTGTGGGAATGGTTTGATCGGATGCAGAGTGTTGACATGCCCAGATGGGGTTGCTGGTCCTGGTCCTTCAAGTGTCATTGGTGTGAAAGATCCTGCATCAAGGCTGAAGTGGCACTGTTAACTGGCACAGAGTCATTGTAGTGCCCGTGCTCTCAGAGAGCCCTTCCCCTTGAACCACTGTATGTTGAAGAGAAGCTTCAGAAAATAGCTTTTCCAGATAAATTTGCCCATGCCTGTTATAGAAGGCTAGTCTGGGGAGGCCTAATTTAAGAAAAATCCTATGTCTAGAACATACAGATGCTCAGGAGAGGGGCTTGCTGATGTTTCGAAGAACAATGCTGCAATATATTGCTATCTGCTTTGTTCCCAGGATACATTTTGGGCAGATCACAAGCAACCACATGCTGGTGACAGTGATAGAAAATCTGAAGAAAACCACCATCTCCAGAGTCAGTGAGGCCCGGGTGAGTGTTGCACCCTCCTCTTTTCCAGGATCTGGAATAACAGGATGGGCCAATGTCTGGGAATGTGTGTTGTCGGTGGTGTCCAGTAGGAAAGTTAGTTGGGGGTCTGAGCCCATTTCACCTTCCTCCTGTGCAAGCAGTCTGCCTTTTCCTAATGCTCTTCCTGATGTGAGACTACCGAGTGATGAGCCTGCGCTCGTGCTCCCTCCCTCATTTACTCTTGGTTATCTTTGATGTATGTGTTTGGGCTTTGGGTTGCTAGTTTCTAAATATGTAGGAGGTAAAAAACCTATTTCTCTTGGGCTTTTCTGTGGGCTACTAGTCTCTCAAATAATGCAGGCTGTGCATCTTCCTAGAGGCAACTTAAGGTGCCTGCCAGCAACTTGGCTTTCAGAAAATACAGTGGATTATAGCTGCTCTTAAGAAAGAACTGTGGGGAACAGAGTGCAGGACTGACTGTTCTCCTACTCGGATGAAGCTGACGTTTAAATAATGTTGCTTTATTTAAATCTGTGGATTGTCTTGCTTTCATAATTTCTTAGTAGAGGGTGGCCAGTGCAGGACCCTCTGCCCTGTAACAAGCTGAGATGTGTCCAACGGTGTGGTACTGGTCTGTCTCTACAGGATGTGCTGGGATTCAACATGGCAGGGCTCCAGTACCTGAAGAGGGAGATTGAGGCCAAGGATGAGGTGACATTTTTTGCTGATGCTACTGACCGTTTTGAGGAGAAGAAGAGGAAGAGGAAGAAGAAAGAGAAGATGGTTCTTGCAGTGCTCTAGCATTTGCTGCCCAAGACCCAGAGCACCTGGATGGGGTCATTTAACCTCAGTGCTGGCCGTGGAAGTGTTCTTGTGGCTGAACATCTGTGATGATGTCCAGTGACTGGGACAAGGTCTGTCCCCTCCCCATGTGGTAGAACCCAGCATATAATCCCAACTCAGAATGGTTGTCTCTGAGATGAACTCTCTGTGGTCTGCTGCAAATGTATGCATTTGAACTATTTCTGAGGTGACTGTCAAAGGTGCATCCTTTTCCTCCAGTGGAATGCCCATTAGAAATGGAGTTGATTTCTCCTGCGGAAGCGATCAGCTCATTCTGGCAGTGTTGATTCAATGGAGTGAATCCAGCACGTGGACTGCTGGTGAGACCATGCCCTATCTAGGGAAGACAGCTGGCAAGATTTTACGCTGTTTTGACACCTGCTGGTGGTTTGTGGCAGTGCTTAGAGCCTCTGGGCAAAGCTACGTGACTTCTGCCAAAGTGTGAGAACTTGGTCTACAGCCACTCGCTTTTTAGTGGGACAGGGAAGAACATGGCTGCACTCTATTAAAGGCATATTTATATATGCTTTAGGACACAGCTTTGTTCATGGAGTTTTGTCCTGATATTTGTCTAGTAAAGCCTCAGCTGCCTTGCCCTGTGTGTGAGTTCTCAAAGGATTTTTTTCCAGAGAATAAAATCTGTGGGAGCAAATGAAAGGGCTGCCTGCCATGCAGGATTCTGCTGTTCCATGGAGTTGGCAGACTGAGCATGAGAAGTGTGGGTTGTTTGCATTGTATTTGCTCCAGTTTTTAGAAATTGCACTGAATTATTGCAATGTTGTACTTGTCCTGTATCAGATAAAATGATTTATTTTCACAGCGGGCGCAGTGGGGCAGGATAAAGTGAGCAAGTCTCTGCTGCTGTTGGTAAGTTATTAGTTTGTAGTACATGCTGTCTTTTTTTACTAGTAATCACAGGTTTGGTGGATGTGGTGGGGGCTGCTTCTGGGTTCTTTTTTGACTGTTGGACTTACAGGTCTGACTCTGGTACTCCAAGCTGGACTTCTTTCTACCTTGAGCTTCATATGGATTTTTAATTGCATCCCAGTTGTTACCGACTACTGTCTTTGACTTAGGTTCTCTATTACTAGCAATTATGCACAAGGCAAACAGTTCAGTTGGTGAATCTTTTGGCAGCACCTTAAGTGTAATAACCACACCTCTTAGAATAACTGTTGTTAGTAAATAACTGTGTCAGGGGGCTGATGGTTCACTTGCTTCTTCAGAGTCTGGGTAATTTACAGCAGCACTTCACGCTCCAATTCCAGGAGATGGGTCTTAGACTCTTTATGGAAATAGCAATCTTCATACAGCTCTGCAAGTTGTTTCTGGGTGCCTCTATAATTTTGTATTCGTCCAGATATGGATGAAACTTGTGATCAAACAGCTCCACTCAAACATGTCTCCATCCCGGCCTATTCTGTTCTAATTCTGTTCTGTTCCATCTTGTTCTGTTGTATTCCCTTACTCCTCCCAAAGGAGACCCTCGTAAGAGGGATTACTGCAGGGGGAGGCAGAGGCGGCACTGTAGGATGATGAATTGTATTGGTAACCTCAGCTGACGTCTTGCATCCATGTCAGCTGCTGCTGAAATGGGCTAGCCCGCTGGGAAAAGAAAGTACGTAGTGTGTTACAAACGAAGGGGTGGCTTGTGATACCACAGTGCACCTTCAGCAGTGATGAGTAAGAGAGATACCAAAAGGGGAAGGCTAACTCTATGGCTCTGTGTGATGTGCTTTGTTTACCTTAATGCCGGGGAGGTAAGTGTTATGGAACCTACATAATGAGCTGCTGTTTGATGATCCTCTGGGAAGCCTGGGAGAAAAACCACAGCCACAGGTGCACATAAACTCAGGGACTGATGGCAAGGGTGTAGGTGGTGGTATAGAAGAGTGACTTGGGATGCAGGGTCATCTCACGATGATGACAGGTGTCTCTGATCTAAGTTGGAAGAGGTGGAATTCCTTCACCATTGTCTCTGTTTGCTGTCACTGGGGTTTGGGAAGAATCCTTGGAAGAAAAGGTCTCTGAGGTGGTGCAAAGTGGTTGTCCTCTCTTCATAGGTGTTGACACAGGCCTCCCCACTGAGCTTTCCCTCTGGTTCTCTGATTTGTGTCACTTGTGACCAGTCAGTACCGGCAGCTGTGGTTTGTGTCAGTGCCCAGAATGGACTCCCAAGGGGACTGATGTAGGACTGTTGGCTGTTTCTGCAGAAAACCGAAAAGCATCGGGGCAGAAATCAGCAAAACCATTGGTGTTGGAGAATCCTGGATCAAGTTTGACACCGCTTCTTGTGGTGTTTTCTCATCTGTGGGTAGGGCTTAAACAATGTCCACAGCTGGGTATCTGTTTTGGCACTTTCCTGAGCTGGCTTTCAGCTGATGGACAAATAGTCATGTCTGGTGGGGCAGTGGAAAACACCAAAGCAGTACTCGGACGGCTACTGAGGGAGCTCAGCATGCGCTTTAAATGGAGGAGGTCTGTCCTGTGCCAGCAATCTACTGATACACTAGAATTGTGATATCTGTGGGTACCTCAACTTGCCCTTTCTTAGGTGAAATTCCCTGGATTTACAAACCTGAGGAGGAAAGCACTTGAAAATACAGGGCCCACTTAAAATGTATACCGTTAGAATATGTGTCTCACTTAATGTGGATGGGAGAGTCCAAAACTGGCATTCATGTTTTACACTGGTAAAAACTGTGATTTAATCCCCAGTCATGGGATTCTCAGTCACTGTGAAGTGTTGAGAGAACAAGTCATCTGCATGTATCAAGGAAAATTCCCCATCTCTCAAGGTGTCACATGCTGGAAAAAGGATGAAGCATACAGGAAAGCACCTGGTTGGAAATGAATCCATAAAAAGAAAGCAGAACTGCACTTGGATATACAAATATGGTGTCTCACAAACAGGCTGAGGTGTATATTTTAGTCATTACTGCATAAGTAGGAACAAAGGGGGGAAAAAGGGTCATCTCTAAGTGACTCAGTCTTCCACTCTGAAGACAGATGTGCAGATCTGCATTTAAAGATGATCATGTCTGATGGGGAACAAGACGGTATAAACAAAATCCCTCTGTGAAGTGTAACTTTGTGTACTCATAATCCCCATCTGGTGTCTGCAGCTAATTAAAGGTAGGTGAACACACAGAAAGTTAAGCCTATGATTGTGAAAGCAAACAGAAACTTAGGAATTAGGAGACCAGAGCAGATCAGCAGCTGTTTCCTGAAGAATCGCAGTTGACTTCAGTGAAACCTGCTGCATGCTCAGTACTTAAAAAAAGATTTCAGGTGCCTCAGCACAGGTTATAGAAACCTAACCCCTTTTAAAAAACAAACCTATCAGGAACCATTCAGCACTCTTCTGAAGTGCAGAATATCAAACATTGGGTTTGAAATAATACAGTAATCTTTCCACTGCTTGCATTTCAGACAGACACATAAGAAGACAGTGCAACTTTTGGACCACCTTTTCCATTAATAAGGGACAGACAAAATATTTATTCACATTAATCTGATTAAATAAATGAAAAAGTACATCAGGATGTTTCCATAATGCTGGACTACAATTTGGGTATTTCAGTACTGCGGATCTTAATGTTGTTCTTCTAGGGCTCTGACCTGTAGTGAAAGAGGAGAGAAAATTAACATGAAAGGAAATTAAAAAACGAAACCCCAACTCTTATCTTTGTCCAGTTTTTGAAGCAAACCCAGTAATTGCATCCAGATTCTTTGCAAGTGTTGTGCGAGCACTGTGATTGCTGTGGACTGGCTTCAGTAGAACTGGCCTCTACACTTGCTGTTGGAAGGGAACAACATGAGAAAGGGTTCTCGCGTGGGCTTCAAATAGATTAAGAGTTTGCTTTTATTTCACAAACTGACATGACCATGAGTTCAGGATGGGCAGTCTACTTAGGAATACTGAAGGCTTTCATGAGCAGCTTCCTATGCAGCATTTAATTTTGAGTATATTAAGAGAGTCTTTTAAAAATTTCACAAATATAAATGAGAAATAACTAAGAAAATATAAACGAAATATGACTAGTTTGGTCAGGTGATGCTTCATCAGTGATTTCTGCTTTTTGGTCTCTATTAGGAGGTGTGGCAAGTTTGTGATCAAGTCTAATATTGCAGGGAAGTTTCTAGGTCTCAGTGGAGAGAATCATTGGCTCTGGTGATAAGCACCTGGGAAAGGTGATATGAACTTAAAAATTGTCACACTGCCTCTGCAGAGACTTAACTAGTTGTTTCTGTTCTGGATGGTTGAACAAGACTGTTTAACCAAATACAGGACTTAACCTAGGCGTTTCATGTTTTGTAAGACTAAACCAACCAGTCCAGAGTTCCTTGACATGTTTGAGCTGGATATGGTTTTGAGTCCAGGAGATTTTGTGGGAAGGATTGTTTGAAGACGCATTTGGTACAGTTGCTTGGCTAGGATGGGGTAGCTGTAGTCAGCTTCAGTAGGAATTCTCAATTAATTCACAAAAAGACTTTGTCAGAACAGAAGGGAGATTTGGCTATGGTGATGGCAACTGCGATTAGCTGGATTAGCCACGTGGGAGTACCATGTAGTTAATTTCTCTCCACTTGGAGCTTTTAATGGGAGATGACACTGATGGGAATTTCTGTTGGGACAGGGGGGTGTCTCACTGAAATGTGAACTGACTGGGTCCATTTCAACACAAAGTGAGAGAAGTTTGTCTAAATTGCCTTCACTGATGAGCTCCAGGTTGTAAGCCCCTAAGCTGGAAGGCATTAGATTTGCTGTTCTTCTAGACTATAATTGCATGTTACTCTGGGAGTAAAAAACTGGAAAAGGAAAAAGCTATGTTTGATGTACTGTGGGCAGTCCTAGAGCAGATGCAGCAGTCAGAGGTGCATGTTTCTCTGCAAAGTTTCCTTTGAGAACTGACTGATGTGGTCACTTTTCTTTTTCTCCAGAGGAGAGGAAATGAGATACAGCTGGGATTTCTTTACTGACTTGTTAGATAACATGGCAGACTTACAGATGTTAAAGTTGAAAGAAAAAGATGATGTCAGTGCTACACATATGAGGCAAATGGGGACTCCTGAGCTGAGGAGAGAAGAAACATCCATAGGGTTCCTGTTTATGAACTGTCACCATTGACTGTATTGTGGAGCACCTGAGCTGATATGGGTGAGATGAAACATCAGCCTAATGTTAAACATGTTGGCTGGTGGTTTGAGGAGAAATTCCCTGTAAGGCTTTCTTGTTTGCAGGGAGGACTTACCCATTCTCTGTATAGTCTGATTCTCTAAGGTTACAGAAATGTGCTGTATGAAACAATGTGTGCAGAGGGTTGTGTGAGCTGGAACTTATGTTAAAGTTGCTTGCCCTGTCTATCGCTAAGACTCCTGTCCCTTATTAGACTTGCTGTCAGTGTCAAAGGGTCAGCAGTAAGACTTGGGTTTTAGAAAGTGAAGAGTGTTAAAGAGAGGGTGATTTATTAGGGCTTAACTGCAATAAATCCAGCCTCCTGCTGCCAGGAGGCTCAATGACTTATTTAATGTGAGGACAGTTAAGTGAAGGATTTGGGACAGGACAGGGGAGGCTCTGCTGTGAGTGCCTCCACTGAGCTGAGCAGTTGTAGTAACCCGTAGATCTCTTGCAGCGAGTCCTTTGGTTAGTGTCATCCAGTGCTTCCCTTTTCTTGTCTCAGGTCATCATGTCTGTGTGATGTGTGCATGAGTTGACGTGGATCAGAAGCCAAGAGGAGGTAAAACAACTGTACTTTAATTTACGGCTGGTATCACTGCATCCAATACTTACATTAACTAGAAAGCTTTCGGGGTAGTGTAATCCGGAACTGTGGCTTGGGGCTTGCGGGAACTGCCCGGACTGTTGCTGCCATCCCACCCTGGGGGTATCCTTGTGGGCGGCATTCATAAATGTCATTGGTTAACACAGGTGGAATATCATGTTAAGGACCTAACCATTTCTGTACATTTATGCAATTAAAATAATACGTGTGGAGGCTGGAATGAATTCTGGAAATAAGGCTGCGATACAACTTGAATCTGGACTACTGCCCTCAGCTCAAAGACTAAAGACCAGGTAAAATTCTGGGGAAGGGCACAAGTTTTGGAGGCCGGTCTGCAACTGCGTGTCTGAGGACTGGGTGAGTTGGGAACAGAGCAGGAGCTGGTTTTGCTGCTATGCCACCAGTCCTGTCCAGCTCCGCTCTGCAATAATGGGCATGAAAGACTGCTTTGGGTCACTATGAAGTAAATTTGGGGAGTTTCAGTGTCACTTCCAGAGCATGTAAAGCTTCAATAGAGTTGCTGTTGGCTAGTACTCTGGTCAGTCTCAGAGGACCCTAAAGTTCTTTCTCTGGTAAGCATGGCCCTTACCAGGAGTGGAGTTTCTGGCATGTTTGGATGCACCTTGCCTTGCTATTTCTTTTATAGGTTTCCAGAAGACCTATTCTCCCAGGCTTTTAAGTGTAAATTTGATTAAAATTTAGTCAAACAGAACTTCACCCTTTCTTCTGAACTTGCCCTTAAAAATGAGTCTGTAATTTTACCTAAAAAATAATTAATAGTTTCTGGAGCACAAGGGAAAGAGAAATAATAGTTCTTGACTTGGCTGTTTTCTTTTACTCTACCTCTGTCCTCAATTAAACAACTGAAAAGCCCACTGAACCCACACTGGGCTGATTTCTGACAGCATTCATGCACTTCTGTGCTGGCATCTCTGCTGACAGAGGCATTGTCTCATTTGTCTGTTTGGTATCCAGGATGATACTTGATTTTGTTGCTCATGAGGCTGTACCATCAGATGCTTCCATAGGTTCAAAAATGTTATTAAGGATTTCCATTGGGGGTTGTGGGAAAGAGTTCCTATTATTTTCATTTATTTTTTAAAAGCCACATCTTTCTGAGCTTACCCTTCTTCCTTTCCCCACTTTTCAGAAACCTTATTACTCTGATGTCAATTGCTTTTGGTGTCAGAATCTTAAATTGTTTACTTGTTGTGCTTTTGAAAACACCCATTTGTGTGTTTCTGAAAAGGACAGTAAAGCTTGCTACCTCAGCAGCCTGCACTGGAAACAATGGTTAAGGCTCCTGGTCCCCAGAGTTGATGTTAGAAGGTGTGTGTGGGAAATGGGACAACAAAGGATATTTGCTCTCACAGGCAGGAGAAGAGTCTCTGTTTCTGTTAATATTTCAATATCATGGGAAACTTCTTCAAGGCCACCAGCATCTTCCCCTCCAGTTACCATGGCAAAAATCTCTATCTCCAGTTCAACCTGCAAGCCTGCTGCCACCTAGGAGAGACAGGGGATTACTCACAGGTAAGATGCATGTCTCATCCATAGTCCCCTCCAGCAGTCCTTGGAGCTGGTTCATGTTCTGTGTTGCCTGATGAAATTAAAGACCTAGTGCCCCAGCACTTATGATTGTGCTTGCCAGTTAGTTACCCAGTATCTGTTCCAATAGAAGGTCTGTACAAAACAGTGTCTATTCACATTGTAGTTTGAAGAAAACTGCCAGGTGTTTGCATTTTTTCCCCTTAAATTTCCTTTTAGGTTCCAGTGGGAAAAGGGGAATTGGGACAGCTGGGAGAGCCTGCCGGTGTTTAAGAGGCATTTGGACAATGGCCTTAATACCATGCTTTAACTTCTGGTCAGCCCTGAAATGGTCGGGCAGTTGGATGAGATGATCGTTGTAGGTCCCTTGCAACTGAAATATAATATTCTATTCTATTTTAAAAAGGACATAGAGGTAGGGAGAAAAGGGAGATACAAAAGGGATGGGTGTGGGGGAGAGGAAGAGAGAATGGAAATTATTCCAGCCATCTATCTGGACTTCTGTAAGGCTTTTGACATGGTCCCCCTTCTCGCTAAATTGGAAAGAGATGGATTTGATGGGTGAACTGTTCAGTGGATGAGGAATTGGTTGGATGGTTGCATCTACAGGGTAGTGGTCAACGGCTCAATGTCCAGATGGAGATCGGTGGCAAGTGGTGTCCCTCAGGGGTCCATGTTGTTTAATATCTTCATTAATGACATAGTGGGATCGAGTGCACACTCAGCAAGTTTGCAGATAACACCAACCTGAGTGGTGTGGTTGACATGGCTGAGGGACGGGATGCCATCCAAAGGGACCTGGACAAGCTCCAGGAGTGGTCCCATGTGAACCTCATGAGGTTCAACAAGGCCAAGTCCAAGGTCCTGCACCTCGGTCGGGGCAACCCCCTGTATCAATACAGGCTGGGGGTTGAAGGGATTGGGAGGAGCCCTGCCGAGAAGGACTTGGGGTACTGGTGGATGAAAAGCTGGACATGGAGCTGGCAATGTGGGCTTGCAGCCAACATAGCCAACCGTACCCTGGGCTGCATCAAAAGCAGGGTGGCCAGCAGGTCAAGGGAGGTGACTCTGCCCCTCTACTCCACTCTGGTGAGACCCCACCTGCAGTTCTGCGTCCAGCTCTGGGGTCCTCAGCACAGGAAAGACATGGACCTGTTGGAGCAGGTCCAGAGGAGGCCACAAAAACGGTCAGAGGGATGGAACAGCTCTCCTGTGAGGACAGGCTGAGAGAGTTGGGGTTCTTCAGCTTGGAGAAGAGAAGGCTCCAGGGAGACCTTATTGCGGCCTTTTAGTACTTAAAGGGGGCTTATAAGAAAGACGGGGACAAACATTTTAGTAGGGCTTGCTGCGATAGGACAAGGGGTAATGGTTTTAAACTAAAAGAGGGTAGATTTAAACTAGATGTAAGGAAGAAATGTTTTATAATGAGGGTGGCGAAACACTGGCACAGGTTGCCCAGAGAGGCTGTGGATGCCCCATCCCTGGAAACATTCAAGGTCAGGTTGGACGGGGCTCTGAGCAACCTGATCAAGTTGAAGATGTCCCTGCTCATTGCAGGGGGTTGGACTAGATGATCTTTGGAGGTCCCTTCCAACCCAAACCATTCTATGATTTTAAGTACTGAGTTGTGGCTAGGGCTCTGGACTAGGAGGCTTAATTTGCATTCTGGCACTGCTTTCTTGCACAAGTCGTTGCTGCTTGATTCCATGCCTGTAAAAGCATTGGCAAGGATACTGCCTCATATTACCTGGATGCTGTGGGGATACTGGGGGGCACAATATTTATCCAGATATGTAGGTGAACACGCAGCTGAAGAGAGAGACTGAACAAAAGCAGAAAGCATGAAAACTTCCTATTTAATGGGACAATATCACACACTATGGTGCTTTGCTAGATAAAAGACTTAAGGTGGAGAACAGTTGCAAGCAGGAGAATAAATGGTTGAGGCAAGGGTTTAGTAGGTTCAGGTCTTGAAGGTATCAGGACAGGAGATAAAGTCTAGGCGTAAGACAGAGCAGATAAATAGCCTAAACGATGGGAAAACTCAGAGGTAGTAGTAGAGTATCCTGTTTGCTTAAACCCCCCCCCTTCTTTAACCTCAGTGTTTGACTTGCTGCTTTCCACTGAACTTAACATGTTTATCCCTCTGCATTCTGGCGCAGGCTCTGAGACTTGGAGTGCACGGTTGGTTGAAGGCAGCAGAGGGACAGCTGAAGGCAGTGTCACTTCAAATAACTTTAAACTAATCATGTACCCTGCCAGCTCTATTCCCAGACAGCTGGTGCAAGATGACCCATAGATGGCCCGAGGGCCAGCTGAGTCTAGCAAAAACCAAAAGATCTTCTGTGTAACTTACAGGTCCTGGTGTGTACATCACTCTCAGTCCTGTGTGCAGAGGTGGTTGCTTTACCCGAAACCTGTTAGAAGAGAATCGATAGCTAGAAACTGTTTCAGGCAGATGTGCAGCATCCAGCAGCATTTCCCAAAGCCAAATGTAATACTGGTTACCATGAAAGACTTTGGTCCCTGAACCTGAGAACTTCAGTAAGAACCAGTAAAACAACTGCGATGGGCCAGGACTATGCATACAGGACCTGCTGTTCCTTACTGCTTTTCCTCATAACACTAATATGCAAATAATGTTGAAGTATTTCTAATATCTCTTCACCTCTATTTAGTCAGTCATTATCAAATGATTCCAAATATAAAAATACCATTTGTTATCTCCTGTTAATCAGATCAAAAGGTTGACAATTAACAAGCGATGCGTATTTGGACAGTTAAACCCCAAGGTACTGAAAATTCAAACTAACCTTGAGAAGTTCACACCAACATTCTTCAGGATCACAGTGGCTGCATAGGTGCAGCCTTCCTTTAGCACTCCAAGTATCACTCTGGGTGGAATGAGATGGAAGCCACTAAGATGCTGTCTTGTTGTTGCAAGAGAAGATGTGTTGACGTTTCCTGCAACAGGATCTTCCACCTTTGCAAACAGAGTTAAAATATTAGACAATAGAGAAAGTTGGTGGCCATCAAGTTAGGTTCAGGGTTACTTAACCTACATTTGACCTCTGTCCACTCATTCTGAAGAATTACAAAAAGACAGCCTAATCTGAGTAAAAACTGAAGAAGCACTTTGAATACTGTCTGCAAATCTATATTGGTTTGAGTTTTCAGACACATTAGCCATTGAGATGTCTCAGGGGGAAGGGGGAAAGCTCTGCTCCTTTGAAAATGAGAGCTTTCGTGTAGGTGCGTGGTACAGAACTATGCTTTTGGTACACAAGTTTGTCCTAGTGGTTGAGAAGAAAGGTACTTTTATAAGTGCCAGTAAACTTTTGCATAAATTGGAACTGCTGTGTTTCAGTGAACAGATTCAAAATACATTCCAGTGTTGCTCCAGAGTGAAGATTTTATGCAAAAGAGATGACTCAGAGGATATTAACAGAAAAGATGTTATTTTACCTTTTTATTTGGTATGGAGTTTGGTTTTCTCCCCTGAAGGGATGATGGTAATTTCACCTTCTCTTTTCTTGGCTGTCCTGCAGCATTCACCAGCAGACTCTGAACTTTACGTTGAAAGGGTGTCTCCTGTGATCTTGCAGCCTTGTTTAGGTCTGGAAGGGAAAGATCTCCAAAAGCACAAAAAACTAAGCATCATATTCAGCCTAATCCTGAAGTTCTTGTTCAGGTAAGATTTTTATTTTCTATGAAAGCATTTGCTTAGCACAAGGACAGAGAATTAGTCTCATTTTTATTTAAGAGGTGAAGAAAGGCATTAAGAAACCCCCTAATAGTAGCAAGTAATTAAAATTTGACTAATAAGTAAAGTTGTACTGTAATTATTAGAACTACTTAGTTGGAAACATCTCAGTGGACACATGCAATGAAGATATAAATATTGGTGAAAGTGATTAAAAACAAAAGGAGGTACAAAACCTCAAGCACTAAAATCAAAATTGAGGACATTACTATTCCAAAGGCATGACTACACATGCAGAAACACCCAGGCTGGTCAGGTAAAATCTGTATGTCTGTATAACAACACATTCCCGTCCAGGCCTCAAAGCAGTACGCCCAACTAGGAAGCCCTGTCTCTGAGCAGGATTTATTGTCTTGAATGCAAAAAAACCATTGTTTTTTCTCAGTTTGGACTGCAGGCACTGTCTAGCTGGATGCTAAGTCTGGTCAGTTAGTCATTGTAAGGAGGCAGAAATGTTATTTGAGAATAGCATCTTCTCTAGATGCCCCTCTTATTTCCAGACAACAGAACTGCAGGTGATGGAGAGGGGCTTTCCACCTGCACAGCAAATGGCCCAGAGCTTATAAAAAAAAGCTAAGCACGGACACGAGGGAAAACACACTAGCATTTCTTGTTTTGCCAAAAGGTAAGCAACATTTATGCTTTGACATTAGAAGTTAGCGTAGTTTTGGTGTCTCTCTCCCCACACACACTCTCCCCCTCCAAGCAGACTGGTGGCTCTCCAGTGGTGATCGTCCAAGGCTGTTGCCACAAGCAGATGCATAAACAGAGTGACTGTACACGTAGCAAGGAAAGCAAAACTGAATGGCGATGTTTAAATGGCAAAGATCATTTAACCACTGCAAATTCTGTTCTAGAGTCTTCTGTTACAGGCCTTAATGAGCAGAAAAAATTGGCTTGTGCAACTTTAAGTAGAGAAATCGCTTCTTGGCTTTGTCTGCACTTCTACCATCCCCATCGCCCCCATGTTGTTATAGCAGTCTCCTAGGGTTAAGGAGGGAATCTCTTCCATTAGTTTTATACCTCAATTTCTGCCAGTCTTGTGTTTCAGATGTATTCAGAATGCTGAACAGAGATAGGTGGATTTAAATTTGTATTGTAAATATTTTGTCAAAAGTTATAAGAAGATAGATATTAACTTACTCCAAACTACATTCTGGAAGGCAGCTTTACCTGTTGTGCTCCTGGAACCTTCATTTTGTTTGGAATGAGCCTGCAGCAGAAGACCAGGTAAAGGTGAGGAATCACTTATGGTATCGAGACATTCAGATGCTACAGGGAAAATAATGGAATACTGTGACAAGTGTTTTTCATCATCATTTTCATAAACACAAGAAAAAAAAATGACAAAGTCTTTGGTACTTTAATTTAGACAATCTTTGAAAGCTGTCTACAGAACCATGAGAGGCTGGGTAAATTCTGCATGGGACATTTTGCTCCACTGGGCAACAGGGATCAAAAAATGCATATTTTGGGATTAGTCATTTCTTGTTCTCTGGATAACTGAGCAATAAGCCATAAAGGGCTAATGGAGAATCCAAGACAAGTCTTCTGGTGATTGCTATATGGTGATTGCAAAATGAGGAAATGTGGGAATTAGTGGGGGTCTGATAAAGCCCCATGGAGGACTGCTGTCCTGATATGATTCTTTGTGTATGACTTTTAATCTCACTATGTTATTTCAGTAACTTGTCAGGGCTGCTTTTCAAACAGAACGGAAGTATTCCTCTCAATGCTGTAAAGCTCAGACCTAAGATGATGGTTCACTCTTTCACTGCTTCCTGTCATCCAGTCGCTGCTTTCCTCCAGTCACTGCTTTCCTCCCATATCCTCCAAACTACCCTTAGCCTGCACGTTTCCTATTCCATATCGCTTTTGCCCCAGTCCCCAAGTCGCCCCTCTTACCATTGAGTTTCAGAATTCCATCTCCCATTTTTTTTTTCCTACAGTCATACTTGCCTTTTTCTAAACTTAGCCTCCTCGGTTTTTGCTCATCCACCCCTAACTACTAGTTTATTCCATTTAAGTTTTTCTCAAGCATTTTGCATCCATCCACCCCTCATTCATAGCACAACTCTTCAGCTTTGCATCCAAAGCCTATGGTGCTTCCGCATACGGTGATGTCTGCAAAGGCTCCTTTAACACACTAAATATAGGAGTCTCATAGACCACATTTATATTAGTGGATTAAAAAGGAACATTCCCAGATACTGGAGCATGCTAATCTATGCTGTTAACTTGTTAAAACACTGATATGATATTGACTGTGCAACTTAGCAGTCTCCCCAAAACCATTCTCAGGTACACAAGTTTTGGCCAGGGAAAAGACCATCTTGTTTTGGGAGACTGAATTTACACAGTCTACTCCATACTGCTGGATCTCAATGTCAGGGAATGCTGCTGGGTATGTTTCATATATCAGAATAGATATAGCCATTGTGGTCCAGGTAGTTCATGTGCCAAAATGACTGGGAATACATGGGGTCAGATAATGTAATCTTAAATTTAACTGAAATAGGGAATGAGACAACTGGATAAAACAATGAAGAAGATACTAAAATATTGCCAGACAGTAGATTACCTCTACTGGGTTTTCTGATCATCTCAAGAGGGAAATTCCCACTTTCTTTTTTTCGAACTGGAGGAAGTTCCATAGACAGTGCTTCCACATCAGGAAACTAAGAGAAAAGTAAGAAAGAGAGTTTAGGTCTCCTGACTAAACACTTAGAAAAACAAGCCAGCAGACACCCTCCTTCCCCCTGAAAAAAAAAAAAAAAAAAAAAAAGGTGGGTGTGTGTGTGCAAAGGCAACAAATAAGCAGAACCAAAGTGGTAACTATAAAAAATACAGACATTAAGTATACCTCAGATTCCAAAGTACATTTCTGAGTACACTTTAAGCACTTAGAGCATTTATCAGGTGAGATTACAACAGGAAAGTTCCCAAGGCCACCTTTAACCCAGGAGGCTTAGTCTTACCAATTCCCCTTCTAGTTAGCAGAGAGAGGTTTTTGAGAGGTAAATTAAAAGACTTGAGGTTCAGCTTCTGCTCCGATTCAGACTCTCTCCAGAGTAAGGAACCTACAGAGTTTGTACTCAGTAAACATATACCATCTCCAAGATATGTTTCCTTTGACAAGAGCATATAATTCCCAGTATTAATTCTGCCACGACTGTCCTCGGTAATGGTTTCTTGAGATAAATTGAGGCTGAGAAGTAAATCCAGAACTGTCTTTGTGGGACTACAACAGAAACTACCTGGCCTAACACAAACTCATCCAGTTTTCAGCGACATACCTTTTTTGGGAAAAACTTGCCGAATTCTGATTCAAAATACGGAGGAATTATTTTGTTTCTTATTGCCGTTAAGGACTTCTTTTCTTCATCAAGTTCCTTCCTAAGTAAGTTTTAACATTGTTGGTAAGGAAAAGAAAGGAAAAAGCATTATAACCGAGTTCACCCTGTTTTTCAGCATTATGTTTAAAACATTGAGGAATGGAAATGATAAAGGGAAGTGGCGGGTTTTTTTTTTCCCCCTGGTTAGTCACATTCAGTGATATCCTTGTAATTGGAAATTTTCTCGGTGATAGATCAAGAACAGGCTGGTCTGTTTCACTGACTTGCAGGGTCTAATATCAGCTATGAAATTATCACTCTTAATCATATTAAGAGTTTTGACACTGGCTTTAGAGCCAGAATTGCACATGATGTTCTTGGGTGCTGGCTACTTAGATATATACGTTTAAAGTCATTCTTTAAATAGTATGCAAAACAGTGTAAAATGCTGTATTAAAATATAAATCTGAAATTATAAAAGTATTTTTAATCTTATGCAAGTCAGAAAGTAATTACGAAGTAGTATGGAAGAGCGCTTAGTTTGCAATCGCTATTTAACCTTTCACAAAAATACAAAAGAAAAAGCAATCTTAACTGAAAGCATCATTATTTGAAAATATTAATATAAACTATTTTCCACATTGGTGACAGAACCAGAAAACAGAACACAGGGCTTCTGATTTCAGCCTTGTTTTGAATACCGTAAGTTAACAGTAACACTCCTAGGTTTTGGAAAAAAATGAGACACTCAAACCATCCATTCAGCATTTCTTTTGCAGAGAACACCCCATTATTTGCTAGCAAACCATTGGACCATTACCCAAGACCTGGTGAAATCAATAACAGACTTAAGCAGACTTAATTTGGCTCAAAATATCTAACTTTCTGTCCTACCAATACTATTACCTGTGCTCTTCTAGTCTGCTCTGCCACTTGGACACTGGTGTTACTCCTTCTGGGCTGAATGATCAGGAAAGAAGAGAGAGTAGTGAAAATGAGAAAACTAGCATTATGTTCTATAAGCACAAAAATATTTACAACATAACCCTGGAAAGAAAATGCTTTTTATGAGAGTATGTTATGTTAACATCTCGGGTGACTCCTGACTTGGACTTGTATGGTTTGCACAAAATTGTTCACTCATATCTGCATTTTTATTATACTATTCAATCAAAGAAACCCTCAACATCCTTTTCCAACAAACTTTAAAGTGTCTTTCAGATAAGGAAAGAGAACCACAGAGGGACAAAATAATTGTAGGAAAAAAAAATAATAGGAAAAATCATAGGAAAAACGTGTTATGTATGTAGAGATCTAGGTCGCAGTCCTTAATGACAGTCAGTAAAGTACATTGCCTTGCCTGTGTGCTTGGTTCCATCCTTTGTGTTATTTACATTTGCATCAGTTCTCACTGGTCTGTCCTACCTGAACCTCTGCTGTTGGTCCTCTCTTTGCATAGTGATCGTCTTCTCTGTGTGACACTGGCGATGAGAAGCCACTGCCTGTTCATACAGATCAGTTATGTGAGCTGCAAGGTGAAAGAGTATTATTGAATGTGCATGTTCTGCTAAGCATTGCTAAGTGTTAAGAATAAAAAAACGTAAAAGAATATATTTTTAATGCATCTTTGTGTCACTTGATGAAAACCTAACAGATTCTTTATTACTGTGAGGGAAGAGACAGAAACAACTTCATTCCAAAATCAAGTTCAGAACATTAACAGATAGGAAATCAATTCAATGTAGAAAGCACCAGAAGCGGATTAAGTTCATACCCCACCTGTATTTCCTGAAACATCTTTATGTTCTTTCAAGATACAAATCAAATACCTGTGAATAGGAAAAGTTACTGACATTCAGCCACTTTCTGACTGGGGAGCAACATTCCAAGTCTCTATCTCCAGCTGAAGAAAATAGCATGGGCTTTCAGGGACCTTTTTTAGTTTCAGCTTACTTAAGTTGTGCTTAATTGTGGCTGTGAAGCAGCCATAATCAACATTCTCATGGAAGGAACTAGAAGTTCAATATATATAATGGAGAAAAGCCAGTCTTTCCATATTTAAGATTGTGACCAGCTCTGGGGCTTTAATACAGAGCTTCCCCGTCTTCTGACATCTTTTATAACATGTTTTGTTTAGTTCATGCCTTGAACCTAAACTGGGAGTCCAAAGAAATTTCCTTGGTTGAAAACAAATCTCTGTGGCAGAACTTAGGAGATTTGAGCATTTGAGAGATATGATCCTAATTGACTATGACAGTATTTTTTAGTGTTTCAGGAATTATGTAATTGCAACCTTCAGCACTTGGGTTTTTTTTGGTCAGCTTTTTCACCATAAAATATACTTCTATTTTTCTGCTTTTTCTATTTTTATCTCTTTTAAAGAGCTTTTCTTTCCCACTATCTTCTTCATTATTAATGTTAAAATTGCACTTCCATTTAAATCGGTAAACTGTGTAGCAAGCATTTGTTGCAGCAGTTTCCATTTACTTTGCACGGTATGCTTTTTCTTTTAACAAGCAGAAATACCCTTGACAAGGCAGAAAGGGCAGTAAAATAACACTTTAAAGGCTAGCATCACTATGGGATTGAAGACTATGGATTTTTCTATGGAAAAGGCTTACTGATTTTTAAAATAAACATCTTAATTTTTATTTGCACATATTGAAAACAAATAAATGTTGACAAGTATCTTATGAAAACTTTAACAGAAATTCACGAGGGAAAGCTAATACATTGTTCCATTGTTTCCCTTAAGCAAGGTTAATGTAACCAAAACACCTGATGGTTTGAGATCAGATTTTCCAGTGTAATAAATAACCAGGATTTATCTAGTTGCTTTGAAAAACTTGTTTGAAAAGTTGATACTTGTATAAAAGTAACCAAGTACTGTCATAGTTCTTATACCTAAAAAAACTCAATACATGTGGAAACACGAGTCAAAACGCCAAATACACATGCCTAAACACAGGAATTGTTTTTTAGAGGTACTGAATCATTGATGCCAACAAGTTCTAATCACTTGTGAAAATCACACAGAAGCATGTATTATGTTTCTTCTTTAAAAATAATACTACAATACTTTAAAACTTTATTATTTTACAATTTTAAAAGATAGATATTCAATTTTTATTACCTGTATCACTGAGATTTTCAGTTGACTTCTCCCAGTTAGGGAAGGACTGCAATGAAGAAGGAATAACTGTGACTCTGAGAAACAGACCTCACAACAGCAGCATCCTGTTCCAAGGATTCCCATCCTAAATAAGTGTCACCTTCTTACTTGAGAATGTGACTACAAGAATGGAGGTATTTCAGTGTGTTAGAAAACATGAGCTGGGAAAAAAGGAAAAGAAGTACAATTTCCCTGGTCTAAACAGGTATTTGTTTCCTTCTTGATGACCTACTTCACAGATGGCTTTGTATTTTATATGGTTGCTGTTTATTAAATCAACTAAGCCAATTCATAATCAAACTCATATCCTTCTGCAAAGGTTTTGAACCAGATCTAAAACTCGTGGTCACAACGAACTCAAATGGGAAACGTGTTCTGGAATTTGTAGGCTTCATTACTGAGGAGCTCTCTTGTGGATGGCTTACAGTGAAGTGTTTGAGGGGTAAAAGACTCTAGACTAAGCTGTTTCCTTTATTCTCATGCTGTCCCTGAAGTGGTTAACTGGAAACCAGAGTTCCTGTGACCAGGCAAGACTACATTTTAACAGACCTAGGGAACAGTGGAGACCTGGGAGGAGTGTGACAAAATTCTGGGTCACAGCAGGGCCACAGTGAGACTCTACTGCTCAGGAAAGAGTTGTCCAGTGTGAAATCTGTACCTGGAAATGTGCTTATGGTAGCTGGGACAATCAACAATAATTAGTCACTAAACAAGTTCATTGGAACAGAGCAGCATGTGAGATTCAGCACCTGCATCTCATCAAAGCAAGTAAATGTCTGCCTAGAGGATAGAGGCAGATGGAGTTACTGATACATCACTTTTCTGGAAAAGTTGTGAGCGCCTTTTTTTTTTTGCTAGATACTTCTTTTATCTACTCTTTTAAAGACTTGTATGTCACTTGAAAGTACTAAGCAAAAAATATATATGAAAGCTTGTAATATCAAAAAATAGGTTTTAGTTTCAGCAAACAAAAATGCTAACTTGGCTAAAAAGGTCAGAGACAAATTCTGGAACTACATGGTGGTTTTTTAAAATTTTGAGATGGTGTTTAAAAGGGAGACTCTAAGGCTAAGATGATGTTTGTTTGCTAGAACACATTCACTTTTGAAAGGTCAATAAATCATCTGGAAGTGAATATTTAAATTATCATGGCTAGATCTTGTTTTTCAAATGCCAGATTTTTTAATTCTGTATGTTTGAATTCACTATATGCGTGTTACTTGATTAAATGGAAATAAAAGTATTTCCTAAATGAGACTAAAGAAACCACCTGTTTAATAACTGCTAAAAATCTAGCATGTGAATTCACATCATGCAAGGTATCCAATGTAAAGGAAGCTGTAGGAAACAAATTATTTAAAGAACTGAAATAGAGCAAACTGATCGCTCTTTATATAAGATGTAAGAGTGTTTCTCTCATTCATCCTAATTCATTCCGCCCACTTCTGCTGCTTGAACTTTCCTAATTGTTTTTTATCACTCATCTCCCACTAACCTCACTGTTTCCTGACTGCTATCCCAAGTCCCTCTTCCCCTATTTACCCACCTTTCCCACTGCCTATTCCCCTCCCTTTTCTTTTCATGCTCTAATTATCTGTGCAAATTAGTAGAGTACATTTTCCAAAAAATACAAATGCTGCTCAGCAGTAATAACAATAGTCCTCCAGCTTGTTTTTGGATTATCCCAAAAGCAGGGTTTAAACTCTCACTATGGAGATGGCTGTGGCTGAAATACAAGTCTCCCAGTTGCAAACACAACAGACTGGAAACATTCTCATCCTGATGTTGGGAGATATACACATTTCAGTAATTTTGGCCTGTGTGTTTGGGAATCTATCGTTCTGTAGAGCCAAACTCTTGAACTGTTTTGAGCACTGCTTCCCCCAAATGGCAGTACTGCCATTCAGTAGCCCACCTGAATGCTGAGCGTGGCTCTGCTCTACCATTAAACTACAGCAGAGCTGGCACTGTGCTATCCTAGCATTTGCTATTTTATTAATGGATAATGATGTGTTTTAAGGCTGACACTTCCAATGCAATATAATAGTTTTGTGGGAAAAAGGAGTTAAAAATTCTATTTTTCTCACCATAACCAGTTCAAGGAGACTTGCAGCGTTCTCCTTTTCCTCTTCTGTTCTTGGTTCTTTTACATTCATTTCTTCCAGCTCATTTTCCTGCTTTAAAATGTTGTCTATATATTCCTGGTGGAACAATGAAAAGGAACAAGAAGGATGCAGACGTTTTCTTTGCAGAGGTAGACTTCAGGGGCACATATATAGACACTATAGAAGTAATGGACATACCTGCTTCTCAATGTCATAAAGGCCCCTTCTGTGAATTTGTGTGAATGGGTTATATGGGTATCTAAAGGTCTGCATGGAGAAATAGTTTTTAAAAAAAACAAGTCAAAGAGAGGAGTGCATGCTGAGAAGGTAGCCTGTGAAAGCTTACCAAGGGCTCTGAAGACTAGCAAGGCTATTGAATCTGCAAGAACTAATACAGTAAGGACACCAACAGTCTGCTGAAGCTCTACCAGGCCACTAGCACACATCAGCATCCGCAAAGAACCACATCCAACAGCTATCCAGATGCTCCTGGTGTGTCAGTCTGACCCCCTGCTTCCCAGTAGGCAGGTGGGTTTGGCCTCCCAACTGTTGCAGCAGCCAGGCAAGTACAAGTCAGCGTGCAAGTGTTTGAGTAAACTATGTGAATGAATAAAGGAATGTGTTGAGTAAATAGCTGCTATTAATAATAATCAATTATATTATTAAGATCAGCTTAATGAATAAAAGGTGTTCTAACAAACATTGTGATCTGTATCTCCCTCCTGTTTGATCTCCTAGGAGGGAAAAGGAAATTTACAACATCGTAATTGAAAAATTAGGTTCAGAAAAAAACCCGAAGCTCTGTTTTTAGACAGATGTTTACTTTGCCAGAATCACACCAAGTGCTACAGAAAACTTTTCTTTTCCCACACTTCTTTATGCTTTAGAAGACCAGCTGGATGGCAAAAAGGGTCCTTACAGAAGGCTGTCCTAACACAGCACTCTGCCAGAAAGCTACATGCAGTACCGAGCTTTATGAACAGACAAGGTCTGCAGAAGCAATCTGCTTCCAGTTCTTTTTCATTCCTTTATACCTCTTAAATCTTAAACAGGATGGAGAAAGGAAGAATATCTTTTTCTTTAGATCTTGATTTAGTTCTGACAAAGAGAATATTTGGCTACAGATTTAAGATACCTCTTTTTGGAAATATCCATTAATTAAACATTGATATATGAGCAATGAGTATATTTCCATTGCACATTAACGCAATTATTAACAGATGATTTCTCAGTGCCAATAACTGCAACTCTTCCTTCCCAATATAACAAACAGCATTCTTCTTTTTCTAAAAGACAACAACAGATCTGGTCAATGGAGAGACTTACCTTGGGATTTTGGGGGGGAACTTTTTTTTATAGCATTGCCTTTGAAAGATCAGTATGTGAATTAAAGAATCATTTTTATATGTTTATAGACTGTAAAAGGGTAAAATTTAATTCTGATAGACTGGCATGTCCCACAGGTGCCAGGGCTGAATAGCTGTCAATGTTTTTCTATTGCAAGCATGTCTTCTTTGAAATGTGATGTTAATTAAAAAAAAAAAAAAAAAAAAAAAAAAAAAAATCAAAGTGGCTACAACATGCTACTACCTTCACAAATTTCACATACTGTTCACTTTCAAATTCAGTCTGCAATGCCACCATCAGAATATGTTAAATGAATAAATTATAGAACACATGTATTTTGTTATTCTCTAATTGGTGAGTAATAATGAGTTTTTAACTCTAAAATCTCTTCTAAGAGCATCTTCACAATGTGAATTAAATAAATCTATGTTTTATACCCAAACGGAGAACTATGAAGCTGCTGACAGGGATCAACTGCAGAACTTTCAGATTCCATCTCAGAACACTTGCACATGAGATAGAGCTTGCACCTTGTTATGAACCTGTCACTCATGAGGGATGGACACACACTTTGTCAGAAGGCTCCATAGCTATTCGCTAGATGAGGATAGAGCGACAGAACTCAGACTTGAACCTGGAAATGTTCTGTACTGATTTATGAAAACAAATACATAACCAAACCAGTGAGTGAGTCTCAGTGACCCCATCACCAAGGTAACTGTAGAATTATGGTGGGTTAGAAATTCTTGTACAACTTAAATTTTTAAGTTTTTAAGGCTTTGTGGAGGAAAACCCTAAGCAAAGCAAAAGCAAAGTAACAGATATCAATATTGACAGAAAAGAAACTATTTGTTAATGTACTATGTGTGATGTGTACTGGACTGGATCCCACATATTTGCACAGAAAAGTAGGTTCCACAAGAGATGAGTGAAAACAGTTGAGCTGCTTCAGAAATACACTTGTCTTAGAGCACCTGCCTACGTATGAAATATTGATTGTTCTTCAAAAGTAGCAGAATTTTTGTCTCAGGCATATACTGCAAATTCCTGTCACCCAATTTGTCTGTTCTCTATTGCTCACTGGAAGAATGAATAAATGTGATTGTACTACCTTAAGGGAAAGCTGCAGCTTTTCTCTTAGTTCATCACTGAGTGGCTCATATTGGAATAGCTGACGGATTTGCAGTTTATTAGGACATTTTCGCACAGGTACTGGCAAGCACGTCTGCTCTTTGGATCCAATGCAGAGACCTCTCCAACTACATGTTCTGACTGAGGGACCCGTGATCTTCCTCTGAACGTAGACAAGAACAAGAAAAAGAGCAAGAGGCTGCTTGTATTACTGACGAAATGCAGGTATTGGCAATGTGTGTCTCAGCTGAAAAGCACATGCTCTCCTTATAGCATCATAGATCTAGACAATAAAGTCAGTAGATTCTTGGGCATAATTTATCTATTCTAAAACTTCTTCATCTGGAAAGATGAACTCCCCTTAAAATTACATTACTGAGAGTAAAAGAAGCCCAAGGTGACTACATTTTCCCTGACACAGCCCATCCCTTGCTTTGCCCGCTTAATAAACGGGACTTAACAATGTCACATTGTTTAGAGCTCCATTTCCCCCCCATGACAAACATCTATTGCTTAAGCAGCAAAGGACAATTTTGAAACAATTATACCTCAAGAGGAGAAAATGTGTCCCAGGTCCTTGACTGAAGATTTGGAGGAACAATACTCTCTGGTTCTTTCTTCATTACCCAGGGGGATTCTTCAGGCAAAGGGCGGAGGATAGTAATACTTAAAACACCTGGTTCAAAGACACATTTTGCTAAGAATCAGTTCAAATCCAAAAATGATGGACAAGTGTCTCAAACCTCCAGAAAAATATACTTACCTAAGTATAAAAACCCTTATTATTAAGTGGTAAAACTCCATGGGAAAATGCAATACTCATGGCTAGAAGTAATACTGGATCAGTGAGGTGATTATAGAATAGTTAGATGAGTTCGGATCACGGAGATGATTATAGAATAGTTGGACAAGTTCAGATTACTCAGACCATGTTTTAACAACAGGCTGCCTATGCTACTTGCTTGGAGTCTTGGGTAACAGCTCGGTTGTATAGTGTGTGGAGTATCCCAAACAAGGACGAGCAGACCATTGACCCATGTATACTGAATACTAATCTCAGAAGTACATCATATTCAGAACATAGAATCATAGAATCATTTAGGTTGGAAAAGACCTTCAAGACCATGCATAATTCTTCACTGTATTTTATAATTTACAATCTGATCACTGGATGGATTCCATTAGAGATGATTTATTATCTCTTTTTATTGTTCTGATTAATTTTAATGTTCTTCAAAATTTTTTTTCCAACCCAAAAGTCTACTTAATCTACTATTATCTACCCCATAGGTGGCCTTCAAAATGGATATGACCACTGAGGTACTTTGTCACAATGCTACAAAATTGTAGAACCTTGGTGTCAAGACAAATGGAGCCACTATTGAGAAAGGTAGAGTATGAAGCCTGGAAAAGCAGACGTGCTACTATTATAAATGACTGCTGGTTGCGAGCAGGTTTTCTTGACTGGGATTTTTACTGGGTATCTATCTTCTCCATCTTCCTGATCTTTCCACCTTCCCTATCTTTCTGTCTCCCCCAGTGCCCTTTCTCTTTTCCTCTTCCCGTGGCAAAATGATTTCATTCATTTTATACAATGGGGAACTGGTCATTATTGCAAACAGAAGCAGCATTTAAAAAATGTGCAAAACCTGGCAAGAGTAGTAGGTAGGAAAACTGCTCTCCATGCTTATGATATAAAACTTTGAGAAGAATGTCTTAGTACTTTATGACTTGAAGCAAACTATCCTTATCTTCCTGCCATATTCAGGGGAAATATATGTTCCTGTCTTTTTAAAGATATATTTATTTTCTTAGGATCTACCTATTAAGTCACGGTGTATTTTATAGAAACACAGTGTCTCCAACTAACTTTGCAATGATAACCAATCATTTCAGGATGTAACTTCCTGTATTGCTACTACGAGGTGGTTGGTGCCATGTACTACTGGCATCCCCTATTTCAGTCATATTTTTCCAGCTTCTTAATTACATATATTTATCCTTTCCAACAGACAAAGGGTCAACATCAGAGTATCATTGTCTTCATTGGTAAACAGAGCTCTATGGTTAATGAAGACTGTGATACAGTCAATGTTTTTCGATGGTAAATACACAGAGAATCTATGCATTTGCAAATCACTTTTGTTTGCGTGTCTGAGAGAGGATAAAGATATGCTAGTTGTTTGTTCACTTATCGCTTCACAGTGTCATTCTGTTAATTCTCTGCTTCCCAGAGTTTTCCAAAGGCTCCTTCTTGCCCATGCTTCACTACCAGAAGTGTGGGTGCCTCTCTAAATGGGAAAAACATTTTCAAATTTCCTGTCCAAATAAGAACTTCAAAACTTCTGACTCCACCTATTTCTGTTAGTTCATCGGAAAAGAAATAAAGATTTTCCTACCTGGACGTTCTTGTACAGGATCCTGCAAGACAGCAGCAGTGGGATCACTACAGGCTTCGGCAAGATACCGGTGTACATCCCTGCTCCGCAGGAGCTCAGTTCCAGAACCATCCGCGTAGACAATGAAGAACCTACAGAGCCAGCCACACACATGGGATTGTATCAGCCGTAGGAGGCAATGTGTTGGCAGCGAGGGTCTGCAGGGCGGCTGCTGTGAGGAGCGACCAGGGGCTGCCCTGTGCTGGACACAGATGGTCCCAGCCGGCTCCAACAGACCCTCCACAGGGCACAGCTGAGCCCCACAGCCAAGATAGTGGTGCCTCAGGGAAAGTGTGTGTAAGAAAGGGCAAAATGCCACACAGGCAGTGACGAGTGAGGGATAAAGTATGAGAAACAGCCCTGCAGCCACCAAGGTCAGAGAAGGAGGAGGGAGAGGAGGTGGTCCTGGTGCCAGAGCAGTGATTCCCCTGCAGCCCGTGGAGAGGACCACGCCAGTGCAGGTGGATATTTCCTGAAGGAACCGCAGGCTGTGGAGAACCCACGCTGGAGCAGGTTTAACCAAAAGGACTGCAGCCCGTGGGAAGGACCCACGATAGAGCGTGGGAAAAGTGTGAGGAGGAAGGAGCAGCAGAGAGGAGCTGTTATGGACTGATGGCAACCTCCCATTCCCTGCGCGGCTGGGGTGGGGAGGAGGTAGAGGGGTCAGGAATGAGGCAGTGATGTTGAGCCTGAGAGGAAGAGGGGGTAGGGGAAGGTGTTTTAGTTTTTTGTCTTTGTTTCTCACCATCCAACTCTGTTTTAATTGGCAATAAATTAAATTAATTTTCCCCAAATTGAGTCTGTTTTGCCTGTGACGGTAATTGGAAAGTGATCTCCCTGTCTTTATCTTGACCCACGACCTTTTGCATCTTATTTTCCCCCCTTGTCCTGTTAAGGAGGGGGAGTGAGAGAGCAGCTGGGTGGGTGTTTGGCGGGAGGCCGAGGTCAACCCACCACACTGATCAAATCCAATGGCTTTCAAACTGCATTCTTTTCCAGATGACAAAAATGAAAAAGTACTGTGATGACGTGGCAAGAAAAAGGAACTCCAAAATAACGACATCAAATGTGCAAATACAGAGTACTGAACAAAGGAAGCGCAAATCTACAAACCCTGTACAAATACAGTGTAGTGAAGAAAGAAAGTGTAAACCTATGAATCCAGTGCAGTTTACCTGGGGACATGCTCATCATAAGTGATAGGTTTGTTAACTTCTGGGAGTGCTGATGCTGAACTTCTGTCTTCCTTGTCATGAGAGCCAATGCTAGGAACACACACAGATGTGCTGCCATCAGCCATGACCTGTAATAGAAATTATATAAAATTACTTGAGTTACTTGATACATTTAAAATAGTAACTTCCTGCTGAACTGTAATATGACAGTTAGCCCAATGAAAGAGACAGAAAAAACATATTTCAGGTTGAGCAACCTGGAATTCACAGGAAAAAGAAAAGACGACCAAAACTGAAAAGGCAGTGAAAAAATCAAACCAAACACTTCTAGAAAGACATGCTATATCATAAATGCTAATATCACATGCTCGTATTTAATAAATGCTCAAGGATTGTTAGCTGTCAAATGGGGCCATCCATGCTTACATTCCATCTTCAACATATATATCTGCAGGCATCAATAGGCAACTTCACACAAAAATACTCACTTGCTGGTCAAGCCAGGTAACTGTATACTCAGACAGGTACTGATGTACCTCTGTGAGGTATATATGTATCTATGTATATACACCTACACACAAATATATACATAATTGTCTATACACTATAATGTTAGTTAATAATTACATAGGACATACATATATACTCATATAAATGTGTGTATATATATAAATGTGTATATACATACATGTGTGTATATATTCACCTATATAGAGGTATATAGGTGAATGTATGTATAAATATATACCCCTATATATACACACATTTATATACATGTTGACATACGATAAGATATAAATTATATATATGTTTATCTATCCACCTACATATACCTGGTGTATATATGTATGTATAAATATATACACATCTATATACATGTTGATATATGAAGAGACATAGATATAGATACAGATTATATATCTACCTATATATACGTATAGATATATATAGGTATATATGGATAGAGGGGTCCCTTTTCAGGCATTTATTCACTTTAAAAATATGGTCTCAGATAATCTTATGATAATACTGAGTGAATTTCTACAGTATTTCCATCTCGTGATGATTAACTTACATGCCATTAACATATGCACACAAGGTATAATAATGCCTCTAATTCTTAGTATAGTCAGTTGAAGGACAGTTGCCTTTGGAAGATACAGTTTAAACCAAAGTGATTCAAAGGGTGGTCCATGAACTGAATCTGCCACACCCAGTCCATGCCCATTTCACTCTAGTCTCAGGTGTGACTAGGACAGAGGAAAAACCAATGCTATTACACGTGTACCTGGTTGCCATCCCTACTAACCATTAATCTCACCTTTCTTACTACACTGCCCCATATCCCCTGTGATCACTACTCCCACAATACGTTCAACTGCCCCACGGCTGCCTCAACCTTCTTCCCTTGTTCCCTACGTATAAGCTGAGAAAAAGCAGGATGTGCTGATTCCGATGCCAAGCAACTTCTGGCCTGCTTTGAATTGCACTGATTTTGTAGGAACTGGCTATCTTTGAAATTTCTACCCCTCTGTTGATCAGTTCAAAATTTGTTAGGGAGAGAGTGACAGATAGCATAGATTTATATAAGCACTGTTTCTTCAGCCTAGGAAACGAAGTTAAAACTTTATTATAATGCATACGTCCAGCGGAACCGCAGTGCTGTTTCACAGGAATCTGGGAAAATGGTAATGATTACAACTGCAACAATAGAAAGTATACTCTAAGGATGTCACACTTAGAATGTTTAATTATAACCTTTAATTAGAAAATAGTATGTAGGTCACAGACACTTACATGATGTTTCCTGAACTCAAAACTAAGTACTAACCTAGCTCAAAAATGTCTCTTAGGTGTAAAAGGAGCACAGCACAATCAGTATGACTTTAGAAGACTGAATCATTCCTTTTACAACAATATTCGCCTTACCAGGCAGATTAGAGTGTTTCTACGGACCTTCTGAAAAGCCAATATGCTCTCTCATTTTTAATCCTCATTTGCAGAGATGACTTTTTGCTATAAGACAAGTCATGCTAATTAAGTTAACTTCACAGGTGAGGTAAACTGTAGACCATGTGTTTTATTTCAACCTCTCTAAAAAGGGGGAAATACCAAAAACAGGGAAACCCATCACATCCTCAAGAACATTTCAGAGACCTGATTCAGGAACTGTTTCTTCTGGCTAGCTAAGCTACTTTAAGAATAAGTACTACAAGGCTACAAGTTGACTTTGAGAGGTGTTTATAAGATAAAAATTACTTAAAATGCAGAAACTTGTTCCTTTCCATGTATTTTACCTTAAAAAGATTTCCTTCGGGATCCATCATCTCACAAATAGTGCTAGAAGTGTGTTTCATAATGTATCTCCCTGCTTGTTTCTCTTCTTTCTTGCTGATGAAATTGTAAACTTCATGGGTATAAACTGCTGAGCAATCTTCATCAATGAAAAGAGAGCTTGTCTTCTTGGGTAAAACCTATCACAGTAAGAAGGGAAGAGATTCAGTCTTGAAAGGTGAAATCTTCAGTTTAGAGGTACCATGAAAACGAACAATAGATGCAAATCAAGAGGAGAGCTCTCAGACCTTTACTACTGAATCATCCAGTTTTGAAGGACTAGAGGGAGAGAAAGAAGGAAGATGAGGTCCAGGAGTTAGGCTGATGTTAGTCTCTGTAATATTTTCTTTAACTTCAGGAAATTTTAGCTTGTGATTTAAATATACTATACAGTTTTGAGGAAGTATCATAGAATCGTAGAATATCTCAAGTTGGAAGGGACACATAAGGATCACTGAGTCCAACTCCCTGCTCCTCTCAGGACTACCTAAAACTCAATGATATGACTAAAAGCATCATCCAGACACTCCTTGAACTCTGACAGGCTTGGTGCCATGACTACTTTCCTGGGGAGCCTGTTCCAGTGACCGATCACCCTCTCAGTGAAGAGCCTTTTCCTAACATTCAGTCTGAACTTCCCCTGATGCAGCTTCATTCCATTTCCTCGTGTCCTATTGCTGGTCACCAGAAAGAGGACATCAGCACCTCCCCCTCCACTGTCCCCCTTCAGGAAGGTGTAAACTGTGATGAGGTCACCCCCCAACGATGAGGTCACCCCCCAATGATGAGGTCACCCCTCAGCCTTCTCTTCTCCAAGCTGAACAAACCAAATCGCCTCAGCTGCTCCTTGTAAGTCTTGCGCTCAAGACCTTGAACCATCTTGGTTGCCCTTCTCTGGACACACTCTAATAGTCTGATGTCCTTCTTATACTCAGGGCGCCCAAAACTGCACACAGAACTTGAGGTGGGGCTGCACCAGTGCAGTGTAGAGTGGGACAATCACCTCCCTTGACCGGCTAGTGATGCTCTGCTTGATGCACCCCAGAACATGGTCCTTTTGGCTGCCAGGGCACACTGTTGACTCATATTCAACTTGCCATCTACCCAAAGCCCTATATCTCTCTCCACGGCACTGCTCCCCAGCCTCTCGTCCCCCAATTTGTATGCATAACCAGGATTATCCCATCTCAGGTGGAGAATCCGGCACTTGCTCTTGTTAAATGTCATACAGTTGGTGATTGCCCAGCTCTCTAGTCTATCCAGATCTGTCTGTGAGGCCTCTCCACCCTCAAGGGAGTCCACAGCTCCTCCTAGTTTAGTATCATCATCAAACTTAATGTACATTTGATTCCTGTGTCCAGATGATTTAATAAAAACATTAAAGACCATTGGCCCCAAAACTGAGCCCTGGGGAACCCCACTGGTGACTGGCTGCCAGCCTGATGCAACCCTATTTACTATAACTCTTTGAGCCCGACTTGTCAGCCAGTTGCTCACTCAACGTATTATGGACTTGTCTAGCTGTGTGCTTGACATTTGGTCCAGAAGGATACTGTGAGAGACAGTATCAAAAGCTTTGCTTAAAATAAAAAAACCACATCTACTGGCTTCCCTTGGTCAACTAGATGGGTGACATTGTCATAAAAGGAAATTAAGTTAGTTAAGCAGGACTTTCCCCTTGCGAACCCATGCTGGCTATGACCAATGACTGTATTGTTTCTCAAGTGTTTTTCAGTAACTCCCAGAATAATCTTCTCTATAATTTTACCAGGCACTGAAGTGAGACTGACAGGCCTGTAATTACCAGGGTCTTCCTTCTTGAATATTGGGACAACACTTGCCAGCTTCCAGTTGACTGGGACCTCTAATATCTAAATATTGGCAGAGTACAAAAGAGATGGAATCATAGGAATTGTGAAGGCTATAAAGAAGGGAGTTAAAATAGTCAAGGTGAGAGACGCTGATGGCAGGGAACTTGGAACATAATGATACATTTCACTGTCACAAACTAAAAATAATTCCCACCTGATATGTTCCCTGTGGCTTTGCTATAATAGAAGTCCCATCTCCAAAGATGGTACAACAGGTACCGTCCTCACAATTTATTATAACAGTAGCAAACTCAGGATTCTCTACTTGCATACATTTCACCTTCCTTGTGACGGCTTCCGAGGGTTCATCTAAGAATTAATACAGAACAACTAGGCAGGAGCACATGAACCATAGAAAAGTCTTAGGATTCAATTTGCCTTTTCTCTCATAAGGCTGGACCTTTATCTCCTCAGTAAAAGACCCTCAGATTTCATAACATCCTTTATCACATGATTTTATGTTAGGTGAACAATATGCAACATTCAAGTTTTTGGACTGTGCACTGAATATAGGAAAATCCAACAGCAAAAAAAAAGTCTGTACCCATCTGTAGCTGGTGTGGTCAGGAGAGTACTCTCTAATTTATCAAGTACAGTACTAACCATAATGATCTGGATATTTGTAACATACAAGTTGGACCACTGAAATTTTTTAGGCCTGTGATACAAGCTCTAAGATGTGAAGAAATTCCTTTTCAGCAGCAGAAGTCAGGGAAAACAAATCAAACCGGTATGTTAATCTGGTTATGTTAATCTGTATGTTAATTGCCTTCCCACTGAACAGGCAGACCAGTTCAAGGTCATTGTTTTGATTTTTAAAACCCTAGAGAGAGGTGTTCCACAACCAGAACTTTCTACTGTGTTTGAACACAACAGTCCTTGACACCCACACAGTAAATATATACTTCATGTTAATTACAGAACTTAGCCAGCAACTGAACTAAGCATACAGAATATACTGCCAGCCAGAAGAAACACAGATGACCATTAGCCCCACTTGTTTCAGGTGAATATAGTTTCACTTCTACTAGGTGTGGCATTTTCCATGGCCACATTCAATCAAATTTTGAATACGTCTAAGGTTGGTGAGTCCATGGCCTCTCTGGGAAATATGAGGATGCCCTGGTCCTTATACCCTATTCGGTTAAGACTCAAGTCAGCTTGCTTGTTGTATCAGAGTAGGTGGAGAGCAGGCAACGAACATACTAGAACTCAGGCACTTGTGGTCTCATTGGGAAGGTGGGTCACGTAAGTATATACATGGAAAGAAGGAAATTTGCCTGTTTGCTACAATGTAATTTTTGCCCTGAATACTGAATAAAAAAAGACAGAGCAGACAAACTAAGCCTAGACTACACTAGTGGATTTATTATCTAGGCTATTGGTATGAGCCTTCTTTAGCATATTTTGACAATTATCGGCTTCACAAGATATAGCAGAGATAAGTGCTCCCCTTTTGATTTTACCTGTTTCCTCACTATCCTCTGGTACAAAAAGTTCTTCACAGTTTTGATAAAAAGTTGTGATCCTAGTACCATCAGCATGATCTACTACTCTGCTGCCATCCAGCTTCTCAACAATTATCACTTCATCATCTCGTACAGTCATTACCTGAAAGAATGAAGGAATACTCATTTATATTAGCTCTGTGATATTGTAACAGCAACAACAGTAAAACAAGGCATTATGTACTGAAACTCTGAAGACTACTGCAACTTGATCTACCAGAGACCGAGGATGGGCATTTTCTTCAAAATCTAAACCTTTTATATTAGTAACAGTGTAATAAGACAACCTGTAGGATATATGTTCAAAGAACAAATCCTACAACTTATACAATGCCAGCCCTGTCTCTTAGCTTAGTAAACAGTGCTATAGTAACACAAAAATAGTAATACCGTTCCATCAGCTGGGTCAGTTGCCTGATAGATTAAGACTGGTTTCAGATCCATTCTCTTTCCTCCCTCCGTGCCCACTCGAATGCCTGATGGCGTAGTTGTTATCCAGGTTCCTGCCGGGTTCTCCTTAGGTTGCTCAGAATTAACCAGACCCTGCACAGTATTTTCAAAGAACTCATCCTTGTTTGGGTGTGATACGCTGTTTCTGTCACTGCCTTTCCCTGCAGAAACAAAAACTTCTGTATCAGACTTGGCATTCTCTAAAGCAAAAGGCAAAATCAAGAAAGTGAAGAGTTTCTGTGAGTATTGGTTTTGACAGAATTGAAAGAAGAACTATTTATCAGGCTGGAGGACAATTACAAGTGCTGTTACTCAAGGCATGCCCTTGAAATAATCTTATTTAATGTGTTCATTAATGACACAGAAAAAGTAAACAGCATGCTAATGACACCTGATTATGACAAGACTTTGGAAGGGACTATCAACGCAGAAGAAAATCTGAATGGATTACAGAAAGAAGGCATCCAAAACTGCCCCACGAGCCTGAAGATTGAAGTAATATGATGATACACCCCATTAGAATGAAATTTAATGCAAAAAGGAATAAAAATAATTTATGCTTCAGACAAGTTTCCAACAGTAGAAGAAAAGACAGACCTGAACACAAGTTACCAGTGTGAAAATACGGTGACAAAAAGGCAAACACAATCCTATGGTATATCAGAAGAAAAGGATGGCGATTCAGTTGTGAAAGGGAATTGGAGAGATCTTATTAAGAATGTGATAGAGAACTCTGGTCTCCCATATTCAAGAAAAGGAACTTAGACTAAAAGTATACAAAAGACAACAGCATAGTTCAGAGAGAAGCCTAAAAGGCTTACAGCATATACATCCTGGGGGGCGGGGGGGGAAGCCAAAGAGAGATGAAACTTTTCACTATAAATTTGTCAAGACTATGGCAGTGGAGAGAAAAAGTCAGGGGGGGCGGGGGGAAGTGATCATAAATAAAGGATAAGGAATGAAGCATATACACTGGCCACAGATACTGAGACTGAAAATTAGAAGCTGGTTTGTCAGGGAAGTTCTCAAATATCCTTCCAATTATCCTAAGGAATATCCTCAGAACAAAGATTGGGCTTGAAAGTCTCTTTTTTAAAAGACTTTTCTCTTTGGCAGCAATTTTTATTCACATACATCCATTAAATTATATGTTAATATTATGAGAAGTCATAATTATTCTTTGGACTAAGGAGCACTGACAGTGGTCTCGGACTACACTGAGGTATGAAGTAAACTGTTATTTGGTTCTTTCTCGGCCAAACACAATAACGTGAGAATGGTTATATTGGGACAGACCACAAGTCCATACAACCAATTAATAATGACCAATAGTAGGTGCCTTGGAATACATACAACGAGAAAGAAAAATACAGTAAGTCCTTTGTGAGAGAAGCATTTCTCAATGCCAAAACTAAAAACTGTGTAACACATAAGTAAGGATTTGACACTAGTGTAGCTACAAGGATTTCTTTTAAAATACTTTGTGTTGAATCGCTCTGCTACTGATGTAGATCTTACCCACCCTTATCCTTATTACAGTCCTAGCATGTTAGAGGAAAAATAAAACTGGAGTAGGAGAGAAATTATTTGATATGAAGGTAACAAATTAGTAGTGTGCAGCAGCTGAGTACAGATAAAATTGCATTTTCACACTAGCAGAATTTTCAGACTAAAGAAATATGCCCTTTGTTAAGTATCATCATCCCTGCTAACTTTAAATGTGTCCAAAACACTGGAAATGTTACCTTTCTTAGTGCTGGTCTCAGGTGAAGGCTCTGATTCTGGTAACAGTTGCATGTTATCTGGAATTGTAGGTGGTGGTAGGACAGGACCAGAATCAGGACTCCTACTCACTGTGCCATCAGCAAACAGAATCTACAGCAATCAAGGACATACTAGAGGTTAAAAATCACTTCAACTACCAATAGAAAGTCTCAAAAGAATGTGTTGCAAATGCAATAGTCACTAGAATATTGTGGGTGATGGGGGTGGAGGAAAGTAAAAGACTCTCAGAATGAATATAAGAAATAAAGAAGCTATCTCAAAAAGAAAGGACTGCTAATTGCTGTAGTTGACGTATATAATTAACGGGGACTCTATTTAGTAACAAATAGGCATTATAAAAGTAAACAGTAAAGATTATTCTTTGACTATTTAAGTGGTCAAAGGTTGATGATTTTTTTTTCGTTGCAGTGGTAATGCATTTGTATCACCATATTGATCTGTATTCAGGTATTCCACATGTCTAGGATTGCTGTTAATTTTTTAGCTATCAAGACAGCTAACAAAAAGAAGTCATGGTTATTTATCTTATTATAGCTGGTTTCTGAGATCTATTGTCCATTACACTCAACTCTTAATATGCATGTTCCCTGTGTGGCAGGGAACAATCATCCCTGAATTCATTTACAGTACAGATATTCTAGGGAAAAGATGGTACAATGTGGAAAACAAATGGACAACATATAGAAACATCTCAAGAGTTACAGTTACTGTAAGGTAATTAACAATTTATTCTTTTTTGAATGCTTATCTATATGCAATATATTCTTGATGAGTCACAAACATTGAGTTAATATAAAGAAGGATGCACTCATAAAGTGCTTATACAAAGACTATGGTACAATCATGGTAGGCACATTAAGATCTATATTCTTCTGTCAGGAAAAAGTATGTTGAGAATATATAGACATAGAGCAGCTAGCTCCTTTGCATATTTCTGAAATGGGTAAGTTTCTCAGAAATCCTGGCTAAATAGTTTAAGATCTAATGTAATGAATGAATGTAAATAACTTGTACTAGGAGTTGTGGTCCACTTAGAAGAAAAACTTGAGGAAATAAGGAATTATTTTGACAGTTTCCAAGTCAAAACAGATGACTCCTCTTTTCACCTGTTTGTGAACTACACATACAGTCTTACACTTTAAAAAGAGAGTTGCTTGTAGATTGATTACAGTATCTGCAAAGTTGGTATCTAGCCTATAGCACCTAAAAGGAACCAGAACTCCAGACAACCTAAATATGTGTAAACAAAGAAGGTACTTAGGAATATAAAGTCTTTTCGATGAAAATTTAGGATACCTAAAGGTGTCTGCAGGATTGAAGAACAATTCAAGTCCTTTCTGGATCCCATATGTCTGTTCAGATGACTGAAAAAATATATGGATGCTTTTCTGTTGCCAAAAATACCCAAAGCCCAGCTAATCCACACTTTAGGTGTTTATATCCAGGAATGCAGTTCTCAAAACCACATTCAGCTATTTCCTAAACCCAAAGTTGCCTAAAATCTTCACATGCCTGAAGTTTTCATCATTTAATCTCCCTATGTGCCTTAAGTTCTGATTCTGAACAAAGCCAAGTGCATTTTAGTCTTGACATGGCCACATAACTCAGTGGTTAGTTAACTCCATCTACAAACTGGACACTTCTCTATCTCAGTTGACAAGCACAAGTTCAAGCGTAATCACACATGCAGGCTGCTTTCAATGAATTCTACTAAACATACCTGGGTAGATCCATCCATCATGTACTTTATGACAGTTCCTTGACTGGTGATGACTCTTGACACCTCTTGTTCTGTTTGCCTTGCCACAGACATATAGAGATGAGAGTTCTTTACCTTTTGGGGATAACTCTGTCTAACCAAAATATCCGGAGTAGGCTGCTTGGCCTGTTCTCTTTTGGTGTCTTCATGCTTTATTTCACCTTCTGTAACCTCATGTTCCTTCTCTCCACTTTCCATAACCTCTTCCTCTTTTGCTTTATTTGCTTTGGCCTCACCTTTTCCAAACTCCTCTTCCTTGGCTTCATCTGTTTCAGCCTCCCTCTTTTTTACCACCTCTTTCTTAGCTTCAGCTGTAGTGGCTTCACCTTTCAAATCTGAAAACAAATTCTGAATTAATTAATACTGCGTAGCACACATTCAAACAGTGTTAAACCCCCAGCATCATGGTGTCTATAGGAGGTATACAAATTTAGGTGAGTAAGGCTAACCCTCCCTGGCTTCCTCTGTAATCTGCAGAGTAAGGGACAGACTCTGTTTTTCAGAGTAGAGACCCCATTGCTGGAGGTTTTCGAGATGCAATTGGACAGGGTGCTGGATAATCTCATCTAGGCTCCCTTTCCCACAAAAGATTGGACCAGATGATCTTTCTAGGTCCCTTCCAACCTGGGCTGTTCAATGATTCTATGATTTTGAAATGAAAAGGAGAGAGATGTCCAAGAAGAAAAATGAGGGAAGCTTTTACTAGCAATTCAGGTCTATGTGGCCAAAAAAAATAAATCAAGACATTCCTCTCTCACATGATTATAAATTTGTGCTGGATCCTTGTGTACCAAACTATATTTATTAATGCTATTTGATACAAATTTCTGATTTTTTTAATTAATTTATATATACTGGGCTTACCACTTGGCTGGTTTCTAAGAGATATGTTGTTTCATCAGTTGCCAGGATGACAAATAATTCTGCTGGTTTTTATGCAACAGCTCACACATAGGATGTGTTGGAATTACTGCTAGCATGTACTTGGTGTGTGTAATAAATCTGGTTTATTCCTGGATGTGGGCACCTCTGCAGCTAGCTGTGCTGACCTATTGTCACATACTCAGTATCTCCAGTACAGCCTGGGCTGGACAGATTTGTTGTACATAGGTATTAATTGAAATCTGTGGGTGGCTCTTTTTAAAATTGACCCAATGACAACAACAAAATTCACATTTGTCTGCTTCAAAACCTAATGGCATGACTACAAAACCCTGAGATTTACAGTATGCAAAGATGAACCTCATGCTGGTTTTCAAAAACACTGGGAAACGGAATCATTGCAGAAGGATACATCAGGCACAGACACTTTTAAATATCTATATAACCCATAACAATAAGGGCAGAAAGGTTTATTAGGACCATTTTCTCTATATGTACTGGATGGCATAAACCAAAGGACTTACGTGAAATAATTCCTGTCTGAAACTGATCATATCTTTTAGAAAGGCAACAAAACCCGATTGTAAAATATCCAGTAGCAGAGAGTCCATCACAGTGTGGGTTAGTTTTGCTAATCATTCTTACCATTAAAAAATGAGTATAACTTAAATCTTTTCATTTCCAAGCCCTGAAATCTGTAATACTTTTGTATACTGTGTTTACAAGCTATCACCAAAATTCTGTTTTCTTGTACTTCCAGACTGGCACCAGTCACACCTTTGACCTGTATTTTGGTAACTAAATTGAGTTCTCTGCTGACATGAGCTCACTATAAGATACATCTTTCAATGCTTTAATAATTCCTGTCACTCTTCCCTGAATCATTCAAAATATGAACATCTTGTCTTGTGGATTTAAGAACAATACATACGATTCCAAAGGAGGTGCACGTACAGGTAACATAATCTTCCTGTTGTCACTCAAGATTCCTCGATACATATGCATTTATGAATTGAATTTACTAATTTTTCTTTAGTATTCCAATATACATGCATATTCAACTGATTATCCAACATGACTCCCAAGTGCTTTTTAGGGTTGCTGCTTCCCTGCCCCCAATCTGTTACGTCCAACAACTTGCAATTCTAGATTTTACATTTTTTTGAATTAAAAGACATTATTTATGTTGCAAATACTATTAAATAGACATTATGATAGACTTAGCAATCTGAGACCTTAAAAAAATTCATATTGTTACATCTAAACCCACCAAGGCAGAAATAATTTTCTTCTGTAATTTTAACTTCTTTTAAATTCCTTACTTTGCAGTGGCTCAGAAAACTAACCTCCAAAACTTTCACCAAGGAAAGTTAATACTAGTCCATTGGGACAGGAGACGTTCAAACTTGGGAAAGCACGAGCATTTGACATCACTTGTGTTTGGGAAGCTGATTCTTCCATTTCCATCTACAAAACAAAATGTGAATTAGTTTTATTCCACATTTTAAAAGAATACAGAAAAAAAAATAGATTACAGATGTCAGTTGTAACAAGACATTTGAAAAAAAAAGTGCTTTCTCATTTTTAACATTTTGAGAATTTATGGATTCTGAAGTGGAAACATTAGCTTATTTTCTTTGACTACACTATCTTCTTTCATTCCTCTTTGTTAACCCTTGAAGAACAACCCTTCCTAACCATTCATTTTGCTGAGTCATTATGCTATCTTGTGCACAGTGTCAAGATGAGATGACAATAAACGGATAATGTGAAGCAGAGGAGCATGAAATAATTCTTGAAGTTGCACATCAGTTATTTTACTTATAACCATTAAAAGAATACAAAAGAGAAGTAGAGCAGTCTGCTGCAAATGCAGCACTGACTTGAGAAGGAGACAGGGAGGAATGTTTGGGAGTCATGACCCGTAATCCTCTTTGCACTGCTCTGTAGTGGAAACTGTTTTGATGACTAGAAAAGATGAGGCTGACCTAAGGAATGTCAAAAGACCCTGGAACATTTGGAAAAAATACAGCAATGGACCCTTTGATGTCGTCATCCCCCCCCCCCAAATTATGTGACAATGAACTACACTATGCCTGTAGTCACAAGGTGAATACAGTTTTGGGCTGCAGACAGAGGTAACAGAGAGAACTTGTCCTGGTATTACCCCATATTCTTGATTTTTAGGAATAGAAATATAGGGAAAAATTGGCAGATGTTTTGCCACCTGTTTTTCAGCATAAAGTAAGCTGTACATTTTATGGTTACATTACATCATATTACTGGGTAATTAAGGCTACTCTCAATACCCTAAGATCGCAGTCACAGGATCACAGGGTAGAAGTCACAGAATAGGGCAGAAGCAACCCTCAGTTGTCATCTACTTATCCCTAATGGTAAAAAATATAATCAAGTATACCTATATCATTAGAGAAAACTGTTAATGTAACCAATTCTAAAAATTTCCAGGGCTGGAGGTTTCCTGGCAAACTATTCCAGTGCTTTACCTTGATTAACCTTACTGACATTTTCCTATTGGTTAGCCTGAATCTCTCTTGCAGAAAATTAGTTTACTTCTAATTATTTCTTCTGATTATATGGGCTAGCATAAGAGATGATGGTGTCCCTTTAGCTCCTTACAGAAGGGTATTCTGTCTCTCAACTCTGGATCACACCAACCCAAACCAAGCCTTTTAATCTTTCCCCACACGTCAAGTTTTCTAGACCTCTGATCCTTCTCGGTGCTTTCCTTAAAACTCACCAGTGCGGCCCACATTTTTCTTGCAGTGCAGTACCCATAACTGGACACAGTACTTCAAACGAGGCCCTACCAGCCCTGAACGGAAAATAACTTCACAGATTTAGCAGGCTATACTCCTCTTTATTCACTTCAATGTCGTCTTTGCCCTTCTCACAGCAAGATGGCATCGTTGACTTATGTATAGCTTGTGATCCATTGCAACTCAGACCTTTCTCTGTAGAACTGCTATTGACAGAACTGTTACCCATTCTGTAGATATATACTGATTATTCATATGTAACTGTAGAACCTAGCACTTATTCTTACTGAATTGCATCCCATTTTACAGACCATGTCCATGTGAATTTGTCAAGTTCACTTCGGATTGTAATCCTGTCCTCCAAAATACTTGCAGACTCACACAGCTGGGTGCTGCATGCACTAATATGGATATTCTCTGTCTGAAGACATTCTAAACCAAATAGTAAAACGCTTTCTGGAAGAAGAGGAGGAACTTAGATGTCCTCCTGACAGAATTTTAATGGTAGGAATATTTGTTTGTATAGGCTTCATTTGTGCCACACAATTGCTGTATGTTATGCTGAGTGCTGTTTGACAACTCCCTACACCACTTTCTGTGCTCATGCTCTTTAAATACCTAACTAAACTTGTTGAAATTAGGTCAGCAGGACTTTCTGTGGGTATGGACAGAACCCCTGTTGAAACAAAAGCCACAGCACTACTTCATCCACTAGGTACCACAGAAGCAGCATAGGTACATCGTGTTTAGAGAGTCTTCCAAGGCTATTTTTACAACTCTCAAGTATGTGTTCATTCTTGTCTTTCTTATTACTCTCTCCTCTCAGTAGCTTCCATTACAAGCAATCTCCTGTTTCTAATAAACCTGCACTGCATTTAACCCCCCATTTCCATATTGCCCAATCTACCTCTTTGAACAGTTCAGCTCAGCTCTGTCAAAAGAATTATGATCTCCATTCAACCTCCCTTGCCAAGGTAGCTGAGAAGATAACTCACAAGCCTCTGATGAGGGCATAGCAAGAGTGATTTTGAGAGAAGTGGCCAAAAGTAACCAGAGTAGAGAAAAAAAACAGTTTTCCAAGACATAGTTCTGAAAAGGAAACATTCAGATCTTTAGACCAGAAGGTGGTGAACCTTTTCAGGGCAGTGCCCTAGAAAATGGTAGCAAGAACTGAAGTAGAGTTTCATGAAATGCCTCTGGAATTGGAAGCCACCACAGTTGGATGAACTACTATTAATTTTCCATGGAGAAATTCTGAGGAACAGGACAAAAGAGAAAACAGTGCAGGAAAAGATGGCAGACCTGGTGCCACTCATGTTCTTTACATATCACCCACCAGCCTACGGAAGAAGCAGAACATAAGAGAGAGAAGAACCAGCAGTTCTTTCTTCATCATTTCAGCCATACTTGATTAAAGATGGAACCAAGTAGGAGGAAAATTAAAACACACTACTATATGCTTCAAATAATTTTGCAGTTAGTCTGGAAAGATATTAAGAACCACATTTAACAAGCACATTATCTAGAAATGCTACTTTTTTGTAACTCGATCAGGTTAAAAAGGATAGCTTTTTTATCATAACTGCCATTAAAGAATTATCCCAGACAGTATATTTTAGAGCATTAGTGTTACATGGAACTGTTTATGGACCTCACTGCTTTGTGTTCTGATTATGCCTACATTCAGAAGACTGTCCTTTCCTAAACTGAAGGTTGTAACTAAATTGGTTCTCAGCACTATTCATGTTCATTTCTGTCCTTCTCTCAGAGTTTGTTTTGTATTTTAATTGTGTCCGTTTCTGGGACACTGCTGGTTGGAGAAAACAGTGTCAAAAAAGAAAAGAGGTTAAATCATCTCAAATAGAAAACTCTTGCATCCTCTTCCACCACCCTGCTAATATTGCCTCCCATACTTCTTTGACAACTTTTCATGTAACTCATACTCTGGCTGATCTGCGAGATCACTGGACCAAACAAACCTCCTGTGGTTGCCTACAGTATTCTGCCAATAGTTAGCTAATGACCTGAAATAATCTAGGCTAGTCATTTTGCAGAGGGGAGCTGTGACCCATTCCTGAACTGATATGGCCTCCCCTGCTCATGTTTTAATGCCAAAAAGCTTCTCATAGAGCTCTGTGGAAGGTGTTCAAAATTAAATGCTGTGCATTTCTGAGGCACATGATCCTGTAATTCCTGTATTACTCTGCGCTAAGTATTCCATAATAGAAATTCAGAGTCTGCTTTTGAAATGTCATCCATCCTTTCCAAAGACCTGTCCTGTGATAGAAGTACTTAAGTTACAGGCAAAAGTCACTTCCTCAAGTTGCTGGTCCCTGGCCCATGATCAGCTGGAAAGACCAAACTGCAGAGCAAGCTTTTGCAAAACTGTCTCCACTAATTTACCGGTTGGTTAGACCTCCCAATACAGGTTTTGGAAAGCACAGAAAAGTTCTCCTACTTGGGTTAAACTAAAAATTAATTTCTAGAGCAGTTCTAGTCACTGAGATATTAATAACATAACTGGTGTAACCGTAAAGCCAAAATTGACAAAAGTATGTGGACCATGGAAGACACACTGCTCTACATCATGGAGTTATAAAGGCTAGCTTCATTAGCAGCTGCCAGTATATGCATCTGAGAACAACTAGAAGAGTAAAACATATCCTTAGAAGCACCATCAATTGTCAGGAATTTGTTAAGGCACAGCTCAAAGCCCTCTGAGAAGAATATATGCTTCTGTTACATAAGTTTATGTATTTCAGTTTTTTGTTTGTTTCTTTTCTGTCTTCATTGGATAATGTCTATTCTCTCACCTTTCCTTCTTCTTGCTTTACTGGGTCATCAGATGGTGCAGGGCCTATTTTGCCATGGCTTGCTTTTGTAGATGACAGAGATTTTCCTGATTTCTGTTTGACGGACTTCTCTTTTTTTCCTGAAGCTGATGTAACAGGAGAAATTATGGTCGGAATATGAACAGAAGGGACATCCAGAATTCTTGCTAAGACAGGATCTGGTTTATCATCTAAGGAAGGGAAAAGCAATATTTTAAATGCAATTAAGTTTCATAAATGTAGATGGCCACATTTTATTTTTTAACAAGATTTTGTACACTAATTTTTACCTTTGAAATAATAACCTCAGTGCGGAAGTTTATTATTTCACATAGAGGGACTGAATATACGAAATTATTTAGAAAATCTTTCCATAGACTGACTACTCATCAGCCTAAAAGGCGTCTTGAAACTATTGTTTCCCACAAGTCATCACGTGCCTCTTCAAAATAGAAAATACATTTTTTTTAAAATTCTCTTTTACCTCCAGAATACTTAGATAGGTAGACACATTTTGAGTCTAGTATCTAGGAAATGATCACTGTTGTTATGCTTTATCATGGGCTGATCCAGCATGGACCAACTCCAGCAGTTTTGCACTACATAACTCTATTTTGCTGTAATGATTCAGCAAGTCTAGATCATCAGAATCTTTCTAAGACTCTCCCAATTCTCAAAGGCCAAGCATTAGGGCAGCCTGTTAAGCATGTTGATAAGAAGTAGTCAAGTTGCCTTCCAAAACAGTTTCTTCAAAATAAAATTAATACAAACTAAGATTTCCTGTAAAACATTTTTGTTTCAATGAACTGACACTTCTCTTTAGTCAGAAAAACCCAGCCAGCTCTAACCTTAACACTTTTTTGAAAGATTTTTTTTAATCATCTTTTCTTGCTTGACAGCAGCCTAAGTCCTAAATCTACAACTCATGAAATCACACCTTGTTTCCCATCCAGACAATTTAAGAAATTGAATTCTTGTTTGTTTTGGAGAACTCATTACCTCAGATAAAGCAACTTATTATCCACATCTTAACCATACCCATATAGATGAGAACTGAAAACGCCAGTGAGAAAAACATGATGATTTCAGAAACCACCTTTTGAAAACTTTTTAAAAATAAAGCAAGCTTGATATGCTTAGTAGTTTCTATGAAGTATGAAGTTTAATGACAAGTCAGTCATTTGAAGAACGTCTTTAGGAAGACTTCCAAAAATCCTTGTTTTTGTTTTGGTAAAATTAGGTTTTAATTCTGCTTCTTCCAATAAACAATATTATTTAATGGGAAAATTGATACATCAGGCAAAGAGAAGTTAAATAACTCATTGACGAATTGCAACCCAGATCACACTCAGAAGAAGAAGGAAAGAAATGCATCTGGAAGCATGCTAATAGAACCATTCTGGTGTGAGATCATAGCATTTTCTGTAATGTAGGTGAAGAGTTAGTATATTTTTGGCTGAAAAAGATAAAAGGTAGGCCTAAGTGCTACTATGTCCACTGTTTCCAGAAAGGTTTTGGCATAGATGGTTTTAGCTCTGCAGATAAGGAAATGCAGAGGCTACCTTCAAGTTCTAAACTACTAGAAAGGCTGCCTGCATGTTCATTTGCCTTACAGATGATTCTGGATGGCAACTGCGAAGATGACCCAAAATTTAAGACTCTGTGGCTAGAAGAAACTTATTAGATCATCTAGTGATAAAGTCCTATTTAGGAGTCCATGGATAACAAGCCTTCGATCTCAGTTTTTGTCTTGGTGCCAGCATGAGGGAAACACACAGATATCTGAATATATCCATGACCTTTAGCCTGAAAGGGAAATTTAGGTTCCCACAAAGATTTTTGAAATCCTCATTTTCATTAGCTGATGCATGCCTGATGCATGAGAACGTGATGCTTTGATAGCTGGCTCTGCTTTCATGTACTGAAATTTGTGCTGCATGGCTTTTACAGATTATTGGAAGTCTGTTTTATTTGTAATATGCTAGAGAGAAATTCTCAGCTAATTATATAAAATAGGAAAGGTTAAAATTCTCCATGGGGTCCATTCTGATACACATTTATTAGACAGCATGGCCATGGAATAAACAAGTAGAAGTATCCATCTCCAGGTGGATGGTGAGAAGAAACAGCTGGCTAATAAACTTTGACAGAGCTAGGGCTCTACAGGGAAGTAGGACAGCCAAAAAGAAGGCAACTGTCCAATAAAACCATTAGTGAATGTAATCTGTCTTGTCAGGTGAGTATAAATACCCACGTGAACACTACAAACTGGGTATAAGCAAGATCTTATATATAGTGAGGGGAGCTATTCTTCACAGCTACTCATGCTCTGAAGTGCAGCATGCTCAGTTTCAGATGACACTACTTTCTAGAGCGCTAACAAAATTTCACCTACCCCTTTACGCTGGTTACCCTGAAAAATGAGAACATAGTGTCTGAGGGTAACAATGAAAAAGAGTAGATTGTTGAGACTGAGGGAAAGCGTCTTCAGAAATCTTGAGAGAGATGGGAAATTCTAGAGGACTGTCAGATTAAGGAAGGTTTCCTTCCTCCTGCACACACAGGCAGATTTCTAGCACTTGGGAGTTACACTCTCATAATTTTGTCAAGGCACAAAGAGCAAGTGCAAAGGTTCTGTAATACCCAGAGGTGAAAGCCCCATGGGTGCTCAAGTAGTGCCAGATTCACAAAGAGATGAGGAGCTTACTTCTAAGCCTGGCTGTAAGGTGTAGGCATAAGCAAGTCTGAAATTAGATTTTGGTCATGCTAGAGAAACAAATAATATTTCAAAACTTAAACAAATATTAACATTTAACCAAGAAATATAAAAGATGCATAAAGCTGGCAAACACCCTGATGCCTTTTTTCATCTTAGCTTCCCTAAAAGGAAGATGGAAGAGAGAAAATGAGAAAAACAATAAGAAAAATGAGAATTAGAGAGGTTCCAGAAAGTTATTTCAGTAACGCAGGGAAAACGAGTAATGTGCACCCAATTTAACCAATCAGTGGAGAGAAACTGCGGATTACATGGCATACCATTCTACGTTAGGGATACATGGCATATGAGAATAGTCTAAGCCAGAATATTTCTCATCAGAATTTTTCTGAGCACTTAGGATCAAACACCCACAAGGGGAATTAGACATAAGCAAGTGATTGTAGAAAAACTGCAAACAACCAAAGAATGCCAGTCAGCAGCACTGCACTAAAGCTCAACATGGCAAGGATTATTCTAATGTAGAATAGGGTGCTTATGGTAGATGTGAAAAAGCCTGAACACCACAGCTGACATGTAGGTGTTTAATTAGACATGTCTCTCTTATGCCAAAACACAAGTTTTCACAGTCCACTACATTGTGAGTGCTCTCTTAGCCCAAGTTTAAGGCGGCCTTTTTTAGTAATTAATTTGTAAAATGTATTTGAATAATTAAAACTGAGCGTATAGTTGAATGGTTTACCACAGTCCACACAAAGATGCATTCAATTAAATGTTTTCATATTTTAAGAGCTGAAAAATGCTGGGTTTATTTTCTGATCAGAGGAGGGTTTCACTTTTATCCGTATGATGGTTTCAGTGGCCTTTCAAATGTAATGGAAACAAAAAGCTCTTGGTAAAAGCAGACGCTATTTTCACTGTGGTTTTGTGAAGCAATTGCTTCCAGTTGGTGAATGTGTTTATTGAAAGGCTGAGAGAAATCCCTCATTATGGCTGCACAACTGTAACCTAAAGTCCAATTCCTAACATAAAATGAAAGTTCCATAATCACCTATATAAGTTTACAAAAATATTATTTCTTGGAAAACCAAGAAGACTCCTCAGCAAATCACATTTTCCTTGACTCAAATTAATTGGCTGATTTTGCTGGGCTACTTAATAACAATACTTGCAAGTTTCTCCCTGCACTGCTCTGTTTTCACAGCAAGTAAAAAAGCATGGAGACCTCCCTCCATTTTGAAATTTGAATCATAGAATATTCTTGACAATGTAATCTCATCTCGAGCCTTGCTGAAAATACCCCACCATGTAGTAACAGCTGCTGAGAAAGGCAGAATTGCATGCAAGAAATTATTGGGTTAAGTAGTGTATGAAGTAAAAAAAAAAAAAAAAAAAGAATTCCCCCTATGGTTCTCAAATATCCTCTTTTATTTGCTTACTTTACCTGCTGTCTTCCCTGTAGGTCCATAATAGCTCAGGGACAGCTGGATTCCATTTTCCAAGGTGGCTGAAAAAGATCCAAACTTGCTCACAGCTTTCTTTTGATTTTTCAATTTTCCTTTAAAAAAAAAATTGAATGAATTTTAAAGATAGGAACATATACCAGAACCACCTGAACAGCAAACCAATGACTGGTGAGAATAGTGGCACCTCAGTGTGGATGACTAACCTGTAAAATAGATTAATATAGGACTGGGAAAACTTTATCATTCCATTCATAGGGTAGTTATAATAGTCACTTTTGTGTAACGTAGCTGTGATTTTTCATCTAGAAATTGCATTCTAATTAGATAGGTGTGTAAAAACAGGTTTAATAGCAACAACTAGTGAAAAGTCTTTGTGAATTTAAACAGCAAAAGAACCTAGTTCTCAAGTCAAGGACCCTTGTTTCTGTTCCCTACTTGGCTGACAAGAATGCTGAACTACTCACTCCTATCACGTGTGGCCTATGCACTAATCAAGTCGCTGTCTCTCAGCTACTGTCACAGGGACCATACCTCAAGGAGAAAGTAAAAGGAAGGAGAAAAAATTGAGAAATTAGATCCAAAGATATGTCTGGCGCTTGTGAAAGTGGATCAGGAGACAAGCTCACTTCGAGGTGCAGGACAAGATGTCATGTGATGAGTATGTCATCCTTGAAAACCACAGGAACTATGCAAGGCAACACCTCCAAGACAGTGACACCGGATACTGCCTTGCATCTAATTCAACTCCTACTGCCTTAAAGAAATATTCTGCTGGTTAGAGGAAATCCTTGGGATTTCCAGTATGGGGAACAGCTTCTTAAAACTGTGAGGAGCAGCACAGAAGACAAGAAAAGAAGGTTAAGGCAGGCACCCAACACCCAGCCATCTCCCAGTTCTTTCATCAGCAAGGCACACATTTGAGACCTCGTCTCCTGTTATTTACTGTCTGTCATTGCAATGTTCCTTGGTGACTACCATGTGCAGGATGCTGTTTTGCCATTTTGACTGCATTAAAAGCTTACTGTCCTATCATTCAGCCACTGCCAAGTGGATTGATTCTTCTCTTCCCTACTGCCTTTCTATAAGGTACTCCTGCTTACACAGGAGGAAAGCCTCCCACTCGTGCCAAGCAAATACAACATGCCTCAGCTGCTAGCACACTGGTGATTAACATTATCATTTGGCAGACCCCAGAATGATACAGGTCTACTTTCAGAAGGGCAGACAAGAAACATCTCATCTGTGGAAGGGATGCAAATTTTCTATTCAGACAACCTACAGTTACATCACTGGTGGCAGCTGAAGCCAAGGAGAGGAGCAAGAGCAGGATGCTTTTCAATAGTGATGAAGATTAAAAGAGCTAACACACCTACCAAAAGTTATACTTATCCAATACTCTTCGGTTCAGTGAGAGCAATTCCATAGTGCTTTTGCCGAACATGCATGCAAATTGTTACAGACTGGCTTTCTTCCTGGAAACGCTCTTGCCTGGGTTCAGAAAGGATTTGGATTCCATGCCTTCTGAGTGTTAGTAACATGTCAACCAGCAGTAGAAGTTGCTGAACTGCAGAAAGATCTGTTTCCACAGCAAAGGTCTTGAGGAGGCACTAATGCTATGGTTATCTGACCCACAAAAGGAGGTCCAGTTCAAAGGAGGAAATCTTCCCTTTCAAGGGCAGACATTTATTCTGGTCAGAGTGGACACGATTCAGTTTGCATCTTCTTAGGCTTTCCCAGGCCACATTAAGATCTGAGGGGGCCCTCCAATAAAGACTCTTTTCTTAAGGAATGGTGATTCTTTTCATTAATTTCCTTGCTTTGGAAAAGAGACTGGTTTACACCTGTTGACCTGTACTGTACTTCTACATCTTGGTAAGCTACATAGTGCTTAAGTCAGACAACTGGATTTTTACTTCTATTTACAGAACACTGATCTTATTTACCCTCTGCCGTTAGTAGGAACTTATTTTCTGTTAGTTGATAAGGTTTGCATCCAATTACTAAATATGTCACACTAGTAATTCTTTATATTAGTGATGTCAGCCCACTAACCTGATCTAGTTTTCTGTTCTTCATTAATTTCTTGCACTTCGATTTCTTTTAAGTTCTTCTTGGGGTCTGTGATATGAATGAAGAAATTGTGGTTGTCTTTTATCACTTTCACCTTTACCAAAGTTAGACCTGCAAAGCAACGGAATACTATTATTACTCCCACTAGGCTTCAGAACTGCCCTGCACCCAAAGAAACCCCTGCACCTACAGCTATAAAGCACACAAAAAAGAAAATTGCTCAGAAGTGGACTGAATTGCTTAGTAGTAGATCAAGAAGACAAAATTGTTAGCTGAGTTTAGACTAAATATTCAAAAACTTCCTGACAATTGGATCTGAGAGGCTGCAGAATAACCCTGTTGCTTAGATATTTTGCATTTGACTGGACAAATTATTGGAACATGCATTCTTGAAATATCATGCATTGGTTGCCATTTAACAGATAAATATAAACTGATTTTTCTCCATTTCTAATTTTCTGGTACTTTATTTATCTATCAGTTGTTAACACACTACATGAAAATGTAAACATTAGAAGTGATAGAGGCTAATATGGAATTACATAGTACACTTACAATGTCTTTAACTGAATTTCTACCACTGAGACATGAAAAGGCATTTATGGATTAAGAAACTATGCCATCAGTTAGTAACTGGGTCAAAACAAAGTCTAAAGAATTAAAGAATCACCTTTTACAAACTCTATCTTCTCTACTTGAATCTGTCCTCCATCACATGGGAAAAGATATTGACTAGTTCCTGATACTTGAATGACATCCTCCCCTGTATTGTAGCCAAGAAACTGGAAAAATAAGTTTTAGGTTATGCATAAATGAGAAAGGCAGAAGCCATGAAAGAGGTAAATGAAGGACAGATCACCAGGATCCCACTGTTCTGGTCAACATTTTTTGCTTAGATATTTAACTAATGTAGTAACAACTTTAGCAAATGTATAGCATGCTATTGTCATATCCAAATAATTTCTCAGTTACTAACTGAAGTAACTTGTTACACATGAGAGCAGAATCTGGTCCTTCAGTGGTATGAAGCCATTACTGAAACTGAAGAGTAGCAAGTAGACTGGTGGCTTAACATATAATGGCAGGGAAAGAAAAATTCTGGCCAAGTACAAAGAGACAAAGTACAACGTCATGGGATCAGATAAAGGACAGATAAAGATTCAGCTTTCCGCCCTCTAGATTTTGGAATTCAGACACTGTAAATCTGATTCTTAGATTGCTGTGCCTTCCGAAGAGCCACAAATTCGCAAAAATTAGGTGATTATACTCAAGTAAGTTCAGACTGAAATGCTATATATCTCTAAGTTTGAAGTCTGTACCCAAGCAAGTTTAGACAAAAATATATTGACCTACGCAAGTTTTGGATGCAAGGTTTAGACTGCAAATGCAAAGCAGTGCAAACTGCCTAAAAACTGTTTAGACAAAACTAGTGAAGAGTTCCCTCTGTAAGAAATACCCCTCTGTTAGTGTAACAGGCAGAATAACTTCTATTAGGGCACTCCAAGAATATGTATTTTGAAACGGGAAATGGAAGAAACAGTGAACTCCTTTTACTTGATTTCCAATGTGAGCAGCCAAAACTTCAACTAGGTCTAGTAGTCCCTGAATACGGGAGTTGGAACAGGTCTTTGTGTTCCCCTTTCCTACCCTCTCCCTTGAAAATCACATTTTTAGGCAAAATTCAGCCCATAAACATATTTTCCATGGGCACAAAAACATGATCAACTTATCTTTGTGTTCATGTCATATATACTAAACCCATCCAAGTTAATTAAATAGTCTTGCGTAGGATAATCTTAAACATCAGAAACTGCTTTCCAAAACTTTTAGTAACAGATCTGCTGCTAAAATGATAGAGTTAAACAAGATATAGTTAGGCTTAATTTGCCTTGAACTCCCAATTTCACAATGGATAATAGCTTTGCTGTAATCTTGACTCTATAGATAAATAGTTAGCACTTTCCTAATGTGGTGCAATAATACGACTCCTTACCTTATAAACTTTTTCAGAATGTGGTTCTGGAATGCTGGGATCCTCCTCAAGTTCAGGGGCTTTTGCTGGCTCATCTTCAAACTTCTCTTCGGAAGATTTCTTGTTGGAACCTTTACTTTCTTCGTGTATTATCTCCTGTCCTTTCTTTTTACCTCCTGAATTTTCTTTTTTTCCTTTTTTGTCTTCCTTAAGTTGTTCTTCCTCTAGTAATCGGACCTGCTCCTCCTTCCAAGCCTACATTAAACATTAGGAATTCAAAAGACTGTAGTTCTCTGTATTACAAGATATTTCATATATGTATGCTGAAAAGAGTACGAGTAAACAAACTCAAAGGAACCAATGTTCTAAGTCACTCTAAGATATGCTTTCCAAACTTGTCTACAGTTTTACAATATTGCACACTATATTTTGCATAAAATTACTGACTCATTCAATCCACAGGATCAGTCACTCTTGACCGCAGTAGACATATCACATGATTATTTGTATCTTACACATTCAGTCATAACAGGATTATTTTGTTGCGCACTCTTCCACAATGTTTATCACCAAATCAGAATGCATCACTGGTATTAATTTATTCCCCAAATGCAACTGTGAGATAAAATGATTGTATTCTTTTACAGAAAAAGGAATGAGGTATCAATGCCAGAATTATCAACTTGTATCAGGAAGACATCCGAGATTTTCCGGAGTATTCAGGGCTTTGTAGCACTTTATGTTCTAAGCATACCAAAGCACAAGCACTTCTCTGGAAGAAATGGTAAGCATGCACAGTTACAAGTTAGACATTAGCCTAACTTGAGCCGTGCCAGCTCAAGCTGAGTACCCAGGAATTGGTTAACACCATTTCATATCTACATTTCAGTATCAGTGCTTTAAGTGCAGAGCTTTACACAGTACAAGAAAGATGAGACATACTATGTCTGTGAGAAGTCAAAAAAAGCAGGGGAGTACAACATCAATTAAGTTAGATTTGTGCAGATTAATTGGTAGTGCCAATGGTAAGACTTAAAAACCATGTGCTTAACTCCTACCTCAGCCAGAAACTTACTGTGTGAACCTAGGCAGGTCAATTCATCTGTAGTGCATGACCATGGTCCGCATCTATGAAATGGGACTCTCTGTCATAAGGAACTCTGAGGTACCATACTTAGATTCCTTAATTTCAAAGAGCTGTAGATAGTGAAAGTAGGAGTTGGGTACATAAGCACTTCCATGAATCTGGATCTTATGTTTTCATAGCTTTATAATGAGAAAACTTCAACGAGAAGTAGGATATTATCCATAACTCTCATTTCCTAGTACTGCAATTATAAATTGCTTTTGGAATGTCTAGTCTAACTCCAAACAGTCTTCCCTTAAGAAAATAACGTAACTGAATCAATAAAGAATAAATTAAAGAAAACAAGAAATAAAGTATACAAAAAATAGCCAAGAGCAGAAAAACTAAGAGGACTGAGTCAAGCCTATGTAGAATGAAGGCTTACCTTCCTGGGAAAGTGGTGTTAATTAGTCCATTTCAGAAACATACATATTTTGCCTTACCTTTAGAGAACCTTCTCTGACAAAAGGACTTTTTTCATTGTTGGACTGAGATTCTGGAATGGTCTCCGTTACGCTCTCAGGTCCTGATGTGCTGCCTTTGAGAAATGAAAGAGGAATAAATGAGGTTATAAATATATGAGAATTGAATAATTTTAAAAAATGGAAAAATAAAAATAATAGAAACGCAAGTAAATAGAAAAATATATATTTGAAAGTAGTAGAAGTAAAAAAGTAGAATAAAGAAAATGTTAAAGTTTTTTAGAGATAAAATACAAAGTCTGTTCAGGTTAGACTGACAACTAGGATTACCTGATAGTCATAACTGGGGAACAAATATGCTAAACAATATATCAACATATTTAAAGACTGACACTCTGCTTCTTGCTGTTGAAGGCTTTGCTCCTGCCACAAGTTTTTTTTTATGCAGATGAGCAATGCTGAATAAACAATAAACAGTATTTATTATTTTTGCTACTATCACTGTTCCAGAATTCAGATCCAGCGCTTTAACCAGTTCAATACCGGAGTCATAGATATTAGAAACTTTCAAGACAAAAAATGTGAATAAATGCTGTCTGATCCTTCGAAACTTCACTAAAGAAACACTTACCATATCCCCTGTTTAATATTAGGGCTTTATAGCATCTATGACTCATGAAAAGGGTCTCTCTCTAGGTGTGTGGTTTTATATCATACTTGGATACCCAATATTTACCTGCCAGAAAAGATGAATTCAAGTACACTACCAGAAAGTTCTAGTTAAATTACTTTGTATTAAAAAGTAGAAATTGCAGTGTGGGTTACAGCAGTGCCAGTGAAATTGAAATCACCTCAAGACACTGTTTCCCACCTGCACATCCCACCTAGAGGTTAACTTCTATCAGCAAGTGAACTTCTCCATGAATCCTATTTGTCATGAGGCACCACATGGGCAAGATTCTATCTAGCTCCTGTGACAGCTACATAGGTACAAATTATGATTTAGAAGTCATAACTGTCCTTTTGGTTTCCAAACTATAATCAGATGTGTTAATTGGGTTGAGGACTAACATTCCTATTTTTGTAAGTGCTAACTGCTAGTACTAGAAGGCTTCAAAGTGCATTCTCAAAGAAGGTGAACAAAGCAAAGGCTAAATACCAATAAATCATTGTTAATACCATTTAAATACAAAAATTGACAATTTGGACAAAAGTTCTCTTTTGTCAAAAGGGGTTTTCAGATTTTGCTGCCTGCTCAACAGTTACTGTATGAACTGCTTACAATTCTCACTACCCAAAATGTTGCTTATAATTAAAGTTTGCTCTACAGTCTACTCAATTCCAGTTTCCAGTTTTAGCTTCTAGCCCACAGCTTCTGTCTTCCAGCCTTTATCCTGACTTTTTAAAAAGGAATTTTCCTGAACCGTGTTGCCAACTTTAACTACTGCTCATCTCTTCATATGTTCAGTCATCTAAACAGAGATTCGTATTTGTATGCAATCCTTAAAACACAGGTATTGTAAATGTAAACTGACATTAAATGTCTCAGTTTTCAGAGCAGAAGATGATGCAGAATATTTAAATATGTGCGTTTAATTAATTTCAAAACATATTTATGTCTATACAGATAACAAAACAAGGTTACCCTATAAAAAACATATGCGCAATTCTGCTCTGAACAGGCTTGGGTCTCAACACTCAACATGAAAAATGAATTTTCTAGGATAAAACAAAAAGATACCCACTTTCAGCTTTCTTAGGGAAGCCAGTTTTTTTCACAGCACATGCAGACAATTCAGAAGGTCCTTCTGCCATGGCTTTTTTCAGTTTAAGAAACTCTATTTCCTTAGCCATCTTCTCTTCTTGGTATTTGACTTCTTCCTCTTTCACCCAGTCTTCAATTGAGTTGGCCACCAGCTCGAGATAGTTCCTGAAAAGCACAACATTCCTTTATTTACCATAATACAGTTTTCACTAATATGATTTCAGGTCAAACAAGATCACTTGGCTTCTCAGTTTCTTATACAAATATTATTCTATAACCTCTGAGAGAAGGCTTGCGTTTGAGAGGGTTTCTCTCAGTTTTTACAGGAGCTGGTGCTTTTGCCTGGCTGGTATTTGTTTAATGTATCTTACATTTCGGATTTTGGTTATCCTTTCTGCAAAGAGATATTAGAAACTTGTCTTCCAGAGAACATCTGCTCCTAGAGAAAATCCAGAAAGTCAGAAAACAGAGACATTCAGTTTAAGAAAGTTTCAGGTTCATTCTCCTCCTTACTGTGTTACCACCAGGATAACTTATTTTCTGAGTTGCCATTGATTGATATTGTCTTTTAGAATACACTTCATTTGTTCGTTCAGCAACTGAGGTGTTATTTTATTTAATTTCTAGCTCTTCTTTATCGGTGTGACAAGAAAGGTGTTTGGAAATTGTCATCCAAATCCAGATTAGAGAATCAGTGCAATGTAGCCTGGCATACATTAAGAATATTTACAATTAACAATTAAGTTGAAGTGAGCACTGAATGACAAACTGATCCAGAGTTTGCAGCTGGTATCTGTAGTTGCATTGTCTCATCTTCCAAAAGTGTCTGAAGTGACTGCTAAAATAGTTCATTGTGAACAACTGCTTCCAAGGTAGGACAAAGCCTGGATGTCTTATATGCAGTTGCCATTCAACCCCTTGTTTGGAGTGTTACAATAATTCTTTAAACTAAACTTCTTCATGTGTACAAAACTACAAGGGGCTTTTAAAGAATGCATGAGATTCAGTTGTTGTGTCTTCATAATGTTTTGCAATTATAAGTTCAAGATGATTCAATTGTATTCAAAAGCTCTGTATGCATTACAGTTTTTGGTTGTGAACATGTAGACAGCACAACCGATTGTTGACCTCATGACAGTTTTAAAGTTCTTATTGCAGCATTACATTATACATCCCAGAGAATTAATATGTAGGCTATTTACACAGATTGGAGATATATACAGTTCAGGTACAGCTTCCAGATACAAAAGTCCCTCCCAGCTTCTGCAGTGTAGGTGGAGCCTGCTTTGGGAAACTTGCATGGAGAAACTGTTGATCATATACCCAGTGGGGACAAGGTGACTCTGCTTGTATCTGAAGAAAAGTGTACAAGCTATAAAAACAAAGGTGTTGAAAACAAAAGGCAAAACTAGGCTAGAACCTAGTTGCCAGCACTGGAATAACTTGAAGACAAATATACATTATAAATAAAAAAGAGATTATTCGCATGGAAAATATTTTAGGGCAATGAAACAGTCATTCAAAGTCAAAAATACCCATTCTATTAATATGTATTCTGATGTCACTACTGCCAATGTCTGACTCAGAATCATTTCTCAGAAAGGATTATTCTTTTCCAGTAACTTGTGTAATGTGTTTACTACGAAACACTAAACAAATGTCATTAAGATTAACTTTGAGCAAAAGAATAGTTTTGAAAATGTCTGAATTCATTTGGCTTCCTGATAAGAGTGGCCACTTATCCTAACCAGAGTTGAAATATTTTATATACATGTATCACCGCAGGTACATGTGCCCATGCCTCTGGATCCACTTAGTGTCATCCACTGGATTTCACATGCAACCTCCTCCTGCCCACCCTTTGAACAGTACAATTCCTGAATTTTTGGGTGTTCTACATGAACTATGGGACCTGATCTCCATAGAGAAGATGGAGGGGTAACTGGGATCTCCAGGAGCAAAAGCTGCTGCAACGTAAGAAACTGCATTTCCCCCTTGCATGAGAATTTGCTGTAACAGGACCCACTGTAACCAACTGATTAGCATGTAACAGAAGTATATTGCAGACAGCAACTATGGAACAACCCTACAAAGCAGGTCTGTGGTCTAGAAGATGTCACAATAAAGAAGTAACAAGTTAACACAGGTAGAGAACTCCTAACAGAGAGATAGTCACGCACAGCGTCTGTTGTGTATTTGTAATTCTCTTGTGGTGAAAGTGTGACTCTTAAATATATCCCCCAAATTAGAATGATAGTAGTTTTAATAAAAGGAAAAATTGTTACTAAACTCATCAGGAGCCAGTTATTTCATACAAAGGTAAAAACTAGTAATAGTACTGCTTAATTAATAAGTAGGGTTTGTGCCTGTTTCTGGTAACTCAGCAGGATCTGGAAGCTAAATTGCAGACAACAGCTTGAAGCACTCCAGGTATTTAAAGACTGTCTTCCACAGAGGTGTTATGTTGCTTGGACACATACACTAGTAAGTATTTATGATACTTTGTCTGGAAATCTGAAATGATCTTTAGCAAAAAGGTTGAATAAGGTCAGAAAACATGCTGATTATTTTGCAGAGAAAAGACAGGTATTGATAGCACATAACAGATACCAAATGAGAGCCCATAGCTCTTCAAAGATGCTAAGCAGCATATATAGCAGTGACACTGAATATTTCTATGAAACAAGAGCAAAGCCAAACTTTCTTGTTAGCCTTTGTACCAGTTTCTTTTAGGAACTCCTTGCTGCTTTGAAACAGAACCTGATGAATTGTCACTGAACAAACATGGTGTGCCCCAAGCAGAAGCTATCTTTAATGTCTAAGCCTTGTTTCCAGCATATGTGGAAGAGTAAGAAGGAGGAAGCATATAGCTATTGCATCTTCAACTCAATTATAACGCATCTACCAGAGAACATGCTTCATTCCTTGTTTGGATGCAAAATTAGCAACATTTGTTTGCATTGAGAGGTCTTCCCATTTCTCAACTGGCATTGCATTGACTATTTCAATGCCCTTTCAAGGTGACCAGCCAATTTGTTCTACACCAGGCAGCTAAACTGGCACCAGGTGTTTATGTTTAAGCAACTTCAATCAGGCCCTTAATGTCCAGTGTCCTGCAGAAGAGTAAGAACAGCCTGCAAAGTAAACAGTTCTGGGCTGCAACAGACTTTGTGTAACAGACTTTGAGACCACTGACCCTCTGCCTGGTTGTATCTGAATGCAAGACCCAGATTTACTTGAACACACCATCTTTCACTATCTTTTGGGGAAGATTTCAGCTGTTATATACATATAAAAAAATTGACTGACCAGGCATTTAGTGGGTTTGCCCAACAACCACAAACCAGCCAGCATTTTCTCCAAGGAACTTTGTGTTTCTGCTGGTAAATCTCTTCTGGCTCTGGTCCCAGTCACTGCTAATCACAACAGCCTCTTTTCATGGCAAATAATTTAAGTCTAAGTGCCTGGAAAGCTGAGATGGACTCACACAGAGTTCCCTGACTGAGAGCAAAGATATGAAATACAGTACAAATATGTCTTCAGGAAGGCACACTTTGCCTATTTAGTATTCAAAGTTGTTCAAATATATAGGTATCAACAAAAGTTTCCATTAAAAGATTCCTATATTCTGATAAATGAGGTACTGCACTTAGGAAGGGATGCCTGCAGACAAATTGGGGGTGGGTGGGGGGTGTCCACTAGATAATTTGCTTGAAATTCTATTTGATAAATCAAATCTAATTAATCCATAGAGCACCAGAGTAACATGGCTAAAGATAGCTCAGCTATCTCTCTGTGGCATTGTAACTTCTTTACATATCATCACATGGACACATATTCTATTTTCAGTCAATTATTTGGAATAGCAGTTGGATCCACATCATCATTTATATTGCTGTTTCAGTGCAAAAATGTATTCCAAAATGAATAGGTCCACTGACAAAAGCTCTAATAGTGGACACATCAACCACCTGCATACCTCTAACTGGTGAGCAGATAGTGTCAAGGAGTTAAGAAGAATGTGGTATTCTGTGAAAAAATTATTCTAGTATTTTCCCAGTGACACTCACCCAATTTATGTATACATAGTTGAAAAACCTGATAAGTACATTCTTAGACAGAATTTACCTTTTAAACTCCCTCACCTGAATTGTTCTCAGCGTAATTTTCTTGCTGTGGATATCCCTAATATGACTTTTCGTGTATGTGTGCATTCTATATATTTTTATAGTTTGTGATAAGGAGTCACATACAGTTACTGCATAGTTCTCCTCACTCAGGAAAGCTTTGTCTCGGTAGAATTCTTCTCACATAGCACTGTTTTCCACCTGCATGACTTGCGTTCTCATCAATGTGTTACACCGTGATAGCTTTTAATTTCAAAGCTTTGCCCCAAGCATAGCCATGCAGGCTTTAATTGAAAATGACTGTGAATGAGACATGAAAGATAAAATCAATTACCTGAATCCAACATTAGAGTGCAATGCAATATCCCAAGTCTTTTGGCACAAACGATACTGATTCATAGGATTGTGAAGAATGATTAGCAAAGACTTATCTTGGGCATGATAAAAGGAATCAATACATCTATATTCTTGGGATGCAGTATGAAGAACCTGAAAAGGAAAGAAATAAAGGTACGTCCTCCCTGCAGACAGTAGCATATGTACAGATGTTACACGGCACAGCTTTTAGCAAAAGGTGCTTCAGAACTTCTCTTTCCTACAAGATGTATGCAAAGCATTTGGATTCCAGCAATCTGAAGTGTTTGGGCAGGTGGAAATTGAAACTCCACCGCTATTCATATTAAGAGGCGGCAGTTACTATGCTCCACTTTCTGAGATTGACCATGAATGGAAAAGTTTGGCTAGATAATACACAAATAAATTTAAATATTAAATAAACAAATTTAAATAATACAGTTTTTAAATTAATAAATAGTAAATAAAAGCAGAACTATCGTATACCAGGTAAAAAGAAAACAAATTTACTTTTTTTTGGGCTCAGTTAAGTTTACTTGGTATTTGATTTGCTATACTACAACCTGTACATCTCTGAGATTTACTGTGTTCTACATTATTCCACTCTGTTCTGTACTGCCCCATCTTTTTTAATGTTTACATTGTCTGCAGGCTGAAACTTATTTTAGTTATAGCTAGAAGAAAGGCTTCTTTTAAACTATTATTTTTACAAAACTATGCAACTGAAGTAAAACAGAAATAATTCCATATCAACAAATATTCTCTTTAAAAATGAAAACCTTAATAGCAGCTGGTGTAGAAATTATGTTCAGATGTGATAAATAGTATAAGAAATATTCTTACAAAATGTAATTTTCCATTGCAATAAAAAGTTATTTTCTGTTAGAGTTATTTTCCATCAGTATCTTTTGACTAGATTCACTAATCACTGACAGTTCAGTTAGTATTAGCTATTTATGTTGCATAAGAAGGAATTCCCCATGTACTGAAATGTATGACCAGACTTTAAAGTTGTGATACTAACATGGTGTTGAAAAACTCCAAGCAGCCTTTCCTTCACTCATGCATAGCATGTGTCAGGATCAAATAAGAATTGCAGCATATAAAGCTCAAGGCAGCACAGGAACTAATAATCCACTCCTCCCAAGAGAATGCCTACCAATTTAAACCATCTACACTTGAACTTATCTTTCACATTTGTCATTCTGTCTTTCTGCAAGGTAAGTTTTAGTCTTTAGCTTGCAAGATTTCTATAAATGAAGCTTGTAGCCCTGAAAAGGTGAATTACCATTACAACAAAATTTTCTATTTGCCCATAAAATATATACTGTATAGGTATTTGCAAAGTATACTTTCACATACCTGCACTAATGAGTCCCATAACTGCCACAGAGGATCAACCCTAAGGGCAAGATCATTTTGTCTCCATCACACTTTTAGCCAAAAGACTCACTACCAAAAAGGACAGCTGCAGTTTGGCCAAACTAGGAAGTAAAAACCCATTACAAACTAAATTTCACACAAGAAACTGAAAAGTAGCTAAAGAACAATGGGTTTTGGTAAAAACGTAAAAGGGATAAAGCTGAATCAATTATCTAGCAAGGAAACACCCTGTACTCTGCTACTAATACTTTGTACAGCATTCTGAGGGGTGACTGTACGTGTAAGACTGTCAGTTCACAGATACCTGAAGAAGAACATGGGGTTGAAAATGCTCAGCGAAACTCCAGTCTGTCAAACAACGTCTCTGTGTCTTTTTTATTTCTTCTAAGCTTGGTCCTAGGCCACAATTTTCTGGACTCACCTCAAGATACACCAAAACAAAATAATGAGTATCAACATTTCAGTATCAGTTGTATTAAATTAACTGTAATCTTGTTGACTTAATAGACAGCATCCCATCTTGCATCACAGTTAACTGCATAATGCTGCACATGTGTAGACCCGTATGGCACTATTTAATAAAAAACACAATTATTCCCAAAGGTTTTTGGTCTTGGCTTTTTTATGGCAAACATAATCTAAATATTTTTATTATTAGGTTATATGTTTTTGAGTTCTGTAAGCAATTATGAATATTTAAACATGTCCTATGAAGTAATTTTAAAATTGCTATATTTATCCAGGGCTGTATGGCAGACAGGTGTTTCTGAAGATGCCAAACTACACAGTTTATTAGCATAACATAGTTTGGCAATTTCTCTCAAATTCTCATGCTAGTATTTGGTCCCCTGGTATTCAGTGAAACCAGCATAGAATTGTCATTAGTAGCTTCACCAAGTCCCATCACCCTGGAATTCAAAGAAAGTGATTTCATAGTGCTTAAAAGTTACGGTGCTATTTGCCAAACATCACAAAATTAACATTTGCATGGAGCATTGCAAAGGAATCCCCAGTAACACGTCCTGGCATTGAACGGTATCTTCTGTTGTCTCATGCTATAGAGCACAGTTTATTCCATTCCTTACACTTGCCATATCAGAAATAAGAAGATCTAATTCTTTGTTCAAAACAGGATCAGTCAGATCATCTCTTCCACCTTTGCCATTTGTTTCTGTATGTCCTGGAAATTGAAAGCAGAATTTTAAGAAGTGTTCCAGACGTTTCATCCCTAAACACTAAGGTCAGAGTGATGCAATTTCCTTAGCCCCCCCCCACCCCCGATGAGATTACCATCAAGTTGGAAGCTTCCTTTTATGATACCAGTCCTATAAATACATGATCAGCTCTGCTACATTTCTTTCCCCAAAGAGCACTTTAAAATCCAGGGACAAGAAGTGCCAGACTGCCAGACAGTTAAATAAAACAAACAAACAAACAAAAAACCCCCCACTTTATAAGACCTACTCAAATCATCCTCTTTATCTGTCCTATGCTGTTCTTGCATGGTCAAAACCATAAGAAATACTCTTAAGAAGTGTCCTCCAGATTCACACACGAAGAACCATTTTTCTGCATACTGAGAAGCAATAACAAGCATTCCCTTGCACAGATGACATAAAAAAAAAGGCGGCAAAATCAATTGGTTTGATATTTTCACACATTTTTGAAAAATGCAAATTTTAAACTTTAAATTCATTGGATTTATAGAGTTCTATAAGCTACTGACAGAGTATTACTTCTCCTGAGGATCTGACCAGTCATTCCATTGTTACAATGGGCACCTGATACGAACAGGATCACATGGAAACTTTAACTTCTATATTTTCATGATTTTCTGAAATAAATTCTTTATGCCCTGAGTTAGGGCAGAGATCACTGATATCTGATCAAAATTCATGCGTACAAGAAAAATACTCTTCCTGGGAGAAAATACTCCAGAAAGTATTTGTTCATAAGTGGCTTGTAACCAGCTCAGCTTCCAGACAGATATCTTTAGGCTCTGCTTCTCTAGGAAATTAGACCTGTTTACTGACTGCCTTTAGAAGATTTAAGAAATCTGAAAGCAAATGTTTTCTCTTCCTGGTATTTGCTTTTGTGCTATGAAAGTGTTAAAATGTTGGCAGCTATGTTTGTAACTGCAATATTTAGTATTGTGACAACTATACAAGTAGAATAAACTAACACCCAAAACAGGTTCCCAAAATTCAGGAGAGAGGCACATAAGCAGGATACAATTTTGTCTGCTCCAACCTCCTAAGGAAAGGATCCCATCTAAGCTGGTTGCCTGGACTTCTATATTAGGAAAGCACGGGCAACATCACGAACCTAAAGGTATAGCTGCTTAAACTGACCTAATTTCTACTTTTCTTGCATCCCGGAAAAATAATCACTTGTTTTTAATGTTGATTCTTGGCCAACACTGCTCCTTTAATCAGAACAATTTTTCATTATGTTAGAATCTGTAGGAGAAAATGTAAAACTTCCAGAAAATTCACTCTGCATTGTCTACAAGAGGTCTTCTCCATCTCTTTTCCTGCTCTCTAAAATGTTCCCATTTCAATGTGAATGAGATAGTTATAATGGCTCAAATGCCACATAGTAACCTGCTAAAGATACACGAATTGCACAGACTGGAAGAGAAGTAAGAGAAGCTGATGAAGCTGAGACATAGCTCAGACATTTTTTGATTTTAACCTGAGGGTTCTCACATATTTCTGGCCAAATACAGAGAGAATCTAATGTGACTATGAAAACTGGATGTTTAAACTTCTACCTTACAACATCAGTTCTACCACATTAGCCTTATTCTGATTTATTTTCATTGGTCTCACTTTCTTCAACACCTAATAGATATGTTCCTCTTTCCCTGTTACTTCTGAATTTGGCCTAAAATTTTGAATGTCAAAACTCTACACTGGATTAACCTGTATGTGAAAAAGGAGGAAAGCCTGGAAGAAAAAAAATGTAAAAGGAAAAGGTATGTATGCATGTGTAATTACAACATATAGCACACCTTTTTTTAATTTTCAACTTTTTAATATCGCTTTCCAGAGTCCTCATGTGTAAGTTATATATTCTTCGCATTTTCTAATACTCATTCACTAGTAATCATCTAATTAACCTCATACATCACTTTTGATTTCACTCTGTGGTTGCCACTGCCTTTGTCAAGGCTGCCATCATAACTCACAAGAGCCTGTATTCAAAAAAGTATTTTATGTCTATAAAATATATTTGATGTCATAAACAATAAAACAGTTTTCTAGTATGTACTTTTCTACAGATATAAAGAGTTCCTTAAATAAACTATTAATGTTGTCACACAAAATCGCTACCTTTTGTCCTTATCTAGGATTCCTACACACATACTCAATGTACAGACTATACAATACTTGAAAATTCAGTGATTTGTACAAGGAAGAAAAATCACAGCCCTGCAATAGCAAATGGTATGGTAAAATAAATAGTGGATTCAAATTCTTCAGGAGTAATGTAAACAGAAAGGTTTTTACCAGAACCTCTTGGAGATTTCCCATTAAGCTTCTTTTCCATAAGGAAGAGTTGTCTCAGCTGTCTTGCAAACCTGGCTGGATTATCCCAAGGGATATAAGACACTTCAGAATCACCTCCAACCATAGATCCAGAGCTCTCCAGGAGACCAGAGTCACTCAGCCCAGTCAGCCTCAGGCTTTCAAAAGTAAACACTCTGAAGGCTCTTTCTACTTCAGCCCAACTCAGAAGTTCTATAAAAGAATTACAATCATTAACTGAAAATGTCCTTATGGCTCAGTAGAAGATAAATAGAAGACTATTTAAGTATATTGTTCTTGGCAACTCTGCAGAAGCCAACAACAATTTCCTTAACGGTATTGGATCAAATTATGTGAGCTACATTTTACACTGCATTCAAAGTTGAATGCTTCCAAATTGCAAAATGATATGCCTAACCATTAATCCATCTTAAATGAAGTGCTTCCTACATCTGAATACCTCCTGGCTCATTAACTTTATATAAATGATGTTGATTTTAAAATACTGAGTAGACCTTACCAAACCAGTTAACAACTAGTTATTTTCAGTTCATGAAAAGGCTTCCATTATCATGAACTTTTTTATCTGTAGCTCCTCAAACCAAGCATCAAATATTTTTTTCTCTTCAGACAAAGTTTTATACATAATTTACACAGAATCATGCAAGGTGCAAAGGCAATAATAAATCCTATTTATGGTTGTATGCATTGGTGCCCATGTAACAATGATAATCAAGAGAAGGACTGAATTTTAAGACAGGTAGTTCAGTGCCCAAATCACACAAAGAGTGTCTTCAGTTTGAAATGTTTTCTCTTCATGGCAGTTACACACCCAAGCATGTCAAACATCTTGAAAATGTTGGATATATCATCTCCTTCTCAAATGAATCACCTTTTTGATAAAAGTGAAGACATTGCTAGCTAAGTTAACAGTTGGGAGAGTTTGGCAGCATAGTATGGTCCAGTGAAGACCATCAAATTTGATACCCATCAACTGGAATGCTACAGCACTACAGAATACCTTAATAGCTCAGTGTCCAAAATGAACATACCAACAACTAGAAACAATGCAGCGAGTGTAAATTAATCCAACACAAGGGATTTCAGGACTGAATAGCTGGGAAAGTACCTTCAAATCCTGTGCCTTATACAATGGCATAAATGTAACCAAAGGGATTTGGATGTTTGTATTTCTTAGTAGACTAGAGTAAACTTTTGAAACTACCTAAGGGTATTTATGTAGTCTTTGGGATTGTTACACAGTGTACGTCATGGTGGCATGCACACTCCAAGAAAAGGTAGCTGCAGAAGTGATTATGGTTGAAGAAGTGAATGTATTCTTGGTTTGATAAAGGGACTATTACAGAAGCCATTTCATTATTAACACCAAAAGTTTATACAGAATACATTCTGAAAGCCATTTATTGTCCAATAAAATTCTTCTACCTAAGATACATGTGCTCCTCCACCAAAAGGGTGTTGGTAATTAACCATACAGTTTACATCAGCATCTCCTGAAATGCATTCTATGTCCTAGGATCAAAACAGCAATTTGTACTAGTATTTTTTTTCCTCAGATTTAGTAAGTGTTTGTATGTTTGTGAATATAAATAAATAAATGAGTTCTAACATACTTCCAGCTCTTAGTCATGCAATATTTAATACTCATATAGCCTTTCTCATTAACCGTGAAACCGAGGTCTAAAGTTAAGAACTTGTATAGTAGGCTAAGGTATAAGCAAGTATGTGAAAATGGGAAATTCAGCAAAGGTTTTAGGCAGCTGAAAAAACTTGTCCTGAAATTCCTGCTATTTAAGAGGATCATCAACCAGAAGAAAAAAAATTGGAGTTATATCAATGAAAAAGAAAATCACTTTACCACTGGTACAATAATGCATGAGCTCGTGAACTCTGGCCAAGCGTTTAGTGTTGTTTTCAGTTGAAGGAAGGGTGAAATGTATAAGTTCTGTAAGAGGCAGTTTATGCATCATTTCACGTTCAATCTTTTCTGGATTTAAGTTCTCCTGGACCTGGAACAAAAACCAAAGTACCACAGTTAAAGTAAACTTTTGCACCAGTGGATTTCTAAAAATTAGGTTTGAATAAAGAAGTCTTTTTATAGCAAAAGACATAAGCATGTGCTTAAGTCAGTTGGACATAAACTTAAATTTGAGCATGTGCTCACAGTGTGTTTTTGAATCATGGTGTCAGATGTTTCAGGCAGAAAAAATGAGATACGTAAGAGAGTAAGTGACAGCATAACAACAGACACTTGTTAGAAGATATTTGCCTGTGCTAGCTAAACTAAAAAATTCTGGAATACAGAAATATGTACTGATCTATTCAGACAGGCAGCAGGTACCTTCCACGTATCTTTCAGCTGGTCTGTGCTACTTCTCATAGCAATGAAGCCTGTAAACTCATTGATCAGTCTGTGACAGCAGCATCCCTATATATTTAAGGATTTGTCTTTTGAGACTTACTGGTATCTTTCAGCTTCGCTCTTTTCAGTATTACGCACTTGCGGTACCTTTTTCTTGGACCGTTATCTTCCAAATCTTTTTCCTCTATCCACTCCTCAAACATTGTGCTACATCCTGAATTTCCTCTTCAGCAAGTACCTCATATACATCAAGCGTATGCCTGCTAAGAGCATCTCTCTCGATGATTACTCAAGTCCTGCCTTCTGCTTGAATACCTCCAATGTGTCAAGCTCAATTTGTTACTGAATACTGTCTTAATCAATGGTTGTCAAAGTATTCCACAGACAATTTGTAATTCATGAAGCCACGCCAGGCAGACATACCTCAGCTGTGAAATCTAGAACTGTATTATCAGTTGTATTACCTTCAGAGTATTTTCAAAGTTTAACAGTAAAATTACACCTTGGCTTTGGAAAAAAATGAGAAATTCACAGTGTTCTTTTGGTTCAGAAAGTCTGGGAACTGTTACTTCGCAATAATCCAAACCCTGCAGTCTCTGAACCTTTCTGCCTCTGTTAGAATTTGGCAATGCCTTGGTTATACACTATGCTCCAACTATTTAGCCATCCCAAATACACTTCTTGTGTTCACTAACAATCTCTGTATCTTTTCTTACACTTCTCTACATCTTAGTATTTAATCTAAGTCTACATGCTAAATCACCATTATCAAGTTAGTAACTCATTTTCCAGTTTCATCAGTGTTTGACTACAGTAAATCAACTGAGTTCTGTAATATCTCTTATCTATGCCAAAGGCTAAACATTCTTATTAATAATGCAAACAGATCACTGAAATCAGTATCATGCTCTATGTTTGTGATGTGTGCTCTGTCAGTAGCAGTAACTCATTGCTGCTTCTTAAACACATTAGCATGTCTCAGTAGGCAAAATCTAAGCTATACTGTTCTGCTTTGTAAAAACACCACTCCATCCTTTCTAGTGCATTGAGTATTCACTGCCTGAGGACTTTTGAACTGTTTATATATGATAGGTAGCACTATACCTTCAGCAGGTGCAACCGTTGAGCCAGGGTATCATGGTAGTTAAATAAGAGAGGGTACTTGGGGGTGACAGTCTTTTTTTCACTGTATTTAGGAGAAAAGTAGTCATATAGATTCTGTTAAAAAAGAAAGATGTATTAAACTCCAATCATCAGATTTATTTTGTCATTTTAGGAAATGAACAAAAGACAACACAAACCTTTTTTTCACTCTCAGGAAGTGAAAGAGAAGGAAGGAGAGAGGCTATATGATCTGCAATGGTATGATGTAGCCCATCTGCCCGAGGCTCTGGTACCACCAGACTAGGTGGTGTAAGGCCTTCTTCACTTGCAATAACCTGGCAAACATGATATATGTTAGCTTTCATTACAGTGTGAATGCTGCTTAACTTCATGAAAACTACCAAGCAGATCTTGCTATAAGCTAAACATCCATAAATTTTGTTGGGAAACAAAACAGTGGGGTTTTTTCCACAAGTAGTAATAATGCAATTCTCCGTGTTAGTTCCTGCCCCAAACAAAGATTATGGAAAACAGAATTCAATGTTTTCTCCTATTATTTACTTTTGGAAGGATGAGAAGAAAAATACTTTCAACTTGAAATGTTAAGAATTGTTAATGAACACAGATAATTAAAAACTGATTGTGTATCAGGTGTTGGACCTTATTTTGGGTATTTTTGCCTGAGTCTATTTTCAGACTAAATTGTAAAAAGTAAAAAAAAAATAAGACTGTGCTGAAATTTTATTTCTAAAAGGAGGATTTCCAAATCATACTGTAGGTCTCTGCTAACTCATAGATTGTGTCTGAACTCAACAGAAGTCAGATCTGTCTAGCACTAGCATCGATACATGCCACTTTAATGTTAGGCTTGCCCTAAGACCTTTGTACTGAGTAAAACAGTAGAAGTTCAGTGTCAAAAAAATTGTTGCAGGACATGAAAACTTGTTATTGACTTAGCTAAGAAATTACAGCTTTTTCCTCATTTGATTATATTGGATCTGTAGTCTTGAAAAAATAATTTTGGAATAACACTGTATGTACAGGGTAAGTGCACAATATAGAAGAAAACCAAAGATGTCACTTCTGATTTGTGATTCCTTTGTAATGAACCTCCTTGGTCGGTGCCTCCATGCACAGTCTCTTATTTTAGGCTGAAACAGATGGATTTATTGATCTTTGATCAATTCATTATACCACGTCTAAGCTGAATTAGCCACACAAATTATAAAGAGCATATTCCCACCTGTTCCAACATGCAGTTCAGCATTAAGGGTACAGAAAAGTATTCCTCAGGAATCTGACTAAGCAAGTCATTGTAATACCTCATGTCCACAGAAGTAGCCAAAAAAGAAGCTTCTTCCTCTGTTGTAATAAGAGATAAAACATTAAGACCGATGTCTTCAGAAACGCCTATTTATATTACCAACCAGTTCAACCTTCAGACAGTTTTTCTTAAAAAAGACTAACAAAATACATTATCATAGAGCTCTTAAATCTGACTGTGACTAGGAACAGATAGAAAAAGTGTTTTTCTTAAGAACTTAGTTATCACCACTGCAGCTTCCAGAGACTTTCACAATGTATTCACCAAGAAACGACTCTCAACATCAAATCATATCTTCAGCTTACTGTGCAAATACTTCAAGGATTTGTGCTATCAGATGAATGAATTGTATGACAGAGTTAACAGCTACAGATGAGTGCTTTAATCCCTTAGACATACCCTGTGACAAAATTACTGTTGGCAGAATTTCTTCTGCTTGCCCTTTTTTCTTTGAAGCTGTAAGCTGTGACGCTGGTTGCACCTAAAGGAACAAAAAGAAAGATAAAAAACCCTCAGAAACAGTAGAACAAATGAGGATTGCACAAATACATGGGAAAAATTATTTTCATTTAGCTTTAGTTACTTACCCTAGACTAGATGCTAAACTTTTAAATGGCTGGTATTAGGGGAGGGAAATCCCACCTAACTCTGAATGGAACAAGACAGTAAGAATGTAGTTTTATGAATGTTTTAAATGAGCATTCTGTAGTACTGCTACAGATGGAGTAAGCCCATTTTTTCCCCTGCTACTAGTACATGTCCTAAAACGCCACTTTCTTCTGCCCACTTAAGCTTTTGCCTACCATGAACAAAATAAAGAAACTGATCTTGCATAGAACTAATAACTTTTTTTTTTATAGTTCACATATGTGCAAGAAGACATACTAGCTCTGTGCAGGTATATTGATTTTGCAGACACAAGATGTCATCAGAAGCTATTTAAGGGATTTTTACACCTGTGATACTTTATGCCTGTATGATCCTTCAAATTTTCCTTTTTCTGTTTCCCCAATGCTTGGCAACTTTTTTCCATTTTTGAGGTTTTAAATGCTGAAGGCAAAAATCCCAATTTCATTCACAGAAAATTACACATGGAGTGATGGCCCAACGTGAATTTTTGTGTGCAGAATTAAAGACAGGCAATTCTAGCCTATACTAGTTATTCTCTACAAGACGAGAAGGATCCTTGCCTCAGTTGCAAATGGTTGTGCCGATTTGCTCCCTGATAATGCAGACACATTAATAAACTTGGTGTTTTCCAAGTAGTTACAATGCTGTCTTCTCCAGTCCAGGCAGTCATACATTAAACAAGCAATGTTCTCAAACAGTGCAGTGCCAAATGCAAGCTGTGACAGAAAATCAGATACAAAGGATGAAGTTTGCATACAAAAGTGTCATGTAACTTAGCCACTTGAGTTATTAGCTCTCTAACCAGCAGATCTACAACTGTTTAAAAATCTTCTTTAGAGCTCTGCTGAAGAGATAGAGAAGAATGTGAAATTACAATTACAACCTGATGAAACGCTTCAGTGACAGATCATTTTTCTTTTATTTCAGCTATAATATATCTGCTCACAGGATATTCACAAGTAGCAACAGTCCCCTATCAAATGTGATTATGGGGAAGATATACAAGATAAACTTATTTCCCAAAATAGGCATCATATTTTAAGATAAGATCAAGAGTGTAATGACAAGTAAAGTTATAAAGTAGCAAGCCTACATGTTTCACCAATTGAGGCATTTTTAGTGAATGCCTTGGAAACCACTGTGGATTTAGCCAAACTCGGTTCTGATCCCTTCAAGATCAAGGGTACTTCCTAGCTCACCAGATTGTCTATATATAGGATTTAGTGTACTATAAATAAGTGTTAGGAAGATGTAGTCTGTCCTTTAACCCTAATAACATAGACCACAAATACAGTAGGTTAAATTATGGCATGTTGCTTTATTTTGCTTTAGCAGTTTATACTTTTTACTGTTGCCATTGTGGATTGAAAAATACTGGACCCTTTTACCTCACTATACTTGAGAACCTAGGCTGGAAAAATTTCTAATGGTTCACATTCTCTTGCAGTGCCCAGTAATAGTCCTGACTCAGCAGGCTATAATGAGTAGTAAGCCAGAGCCATGTTTTGGGTTGGACAAAAAGAAGAGGTACTGGGTATGCTAAAACAACATCTTGTCTCAAAAAGCATTCTTGCATTCATTTTAATTTGTTCTCGTGTGACTGTTCTGAGATACAGTAAGTAGACCTGCTGTTATGAGGACATAAATACAATTTTTGTGTTATTTGACATGGACATCTGACTCTCTAATGAGATCCAAATTGGGTCTATGTAAAGATGCTGAATAAATTTAATACCTCAAACTGTTTTAAAACTCTGCTGCTGTGGCCTGCAATATTAAGAAACTGCAAGTCACGTATTTTTATTCAAAGGACTCCTTGTGAATACATGCTGAATAAACTTGTTGGATATGTAGGAAATGATTTTTGTTCAAGATTACAAATATACTAACTACTCTGGTTCTGCTTCATAGAAGACTAAGCTAAAATTCCTGTCATTTCTAAATCGGTCTTAAATCTTACAAATGCCAAAGCATGCCATGCATTGTGAAAGCAGAATCTACTGACCAGCATTTCTCTGTCAGACCAATCAGGGGGAAAGGCACTCTCCTTAACTAGGTGATGAAGTCTGGCAACATCAAAGAGACGTGATTCATGCTTTCCACTGTTCAGAACTGGCTCCAGGTATTTCCAAAATGTTTCCAGGTCTTTGATAGCTTCATCTTTCTTTCTTTTCTCTGCTTCTACAACTAAAATTTATAAGCATTAGATCAATCATCGTACAACGTCTCCCTTCTACACAAAGCACAAATCATATATTAGCCTTCTGTAAGAACTGTTAAAACATTCCCATCCTCAGAGTCTCAGCAAAAATCTGACAGCCAACTTCAGAATCAAAAAACTCCAGGAAGACAAAGCCTCAGTAAAACGTGGTAGTTCTTTCAGAAAAAAAAAAAAAATAAAAACAAAACCACACCCCTACCTTCCCCCACCGAACTAAATTGCAGCAGTGAATGTTTGAAACCTAGGAAATATAAAAATCCCAGGTCGCACTTTTCCAAAGCTGCCAGCACATACCTTGGCAAATCTGTTCTTTAAGTATAGGGTAAGCAAGTCTTATTATCACAATTTTATTGGTGTGAAAATTGGGGCAAAAGGAGATTAAGGTACAGTATGACTGTGAAAAGTAAGCGTAGAAGTTGTATGGTTTCCATTTTTACTGCATAGTAATGATTGATTTTCAAAGATGCTCTAGCTACAGTGGAAAAAAAAAAAGTTCTCTCTTAATGCCAACCTCACAATCACACTCTGGAATCTAAGATCAAACATACTTTTTATAGCCTAATTTAAGAGATGTAAGGACACTAAACCTGAAGTGACTTGCTTTCATTTGGACTTATGGGTGCTCATCACTTCTAAAACCTAAGTATGAAGGCCAAATACCTCACTCGTGTAATTCCAGTGGCCTGACGGGTTTGAAACAACACAACTCAGCGAGGCTGTGGACTCTTAAAAAATGCTGATTTCCTTAAGGTTTTCCAAGTTATATATGCCTCCTGTAGCAGCCGTCAGAAATGTTTACCAATTAACTTATAAAATGGTTTTATCATGATTCAGAAGATATGTCTCATCAAGTGACTCTAGAAACTGGGTAGAAGACCTGAGAATTCTCTGCCAAAAGATTCTGTAGGTATAAGACGTTCTTGTTAGTTCAAGGAGAGACTGAACAATAACTTAGAAAACAAACAATGGCAATACCATTTTTGCACTGGCAAACACAGCTGCTCACAGGTAGTATGCACAAACATAAGGCAGGGAGAGGGAGAAAAACACAGCAGGAACAGTTTTACTTGGATATAAAATAGTCTGCTTTCTACACAGATTTTGTTCTTATGACCAGATTACCTTCAGGTGAAAGTAAAGATTCTCCCTGAAGTTTAGTTTCTTCCAAGTATGTCTGCAACGGCTTATAATTCTCAGAAGAAATTCTAATTACACTTGAAATGTTAATCCCAAGCTCGGACATCACAGGCAACAGCTGAGGGTTGTGGAAATCCAAAATTATGAAGTAATGATCGGCACCATCATCTGGTTCATCATCTGTTCAAAACACAACAAAACCAGATTAGAGCAAGGACATTCAACAGCTTAACAAAATCCATTTTTTTCTTGACTATATAGGGATAATGCAAATTAAGGTCAGAGAAAAAAATTCTTTTATAACCTCATTGGGATAATTACATATAAGTTTCAAACTATTATGTGCATTAGACTGAAGTCTTCTGTAGCAAACCACCTAGAACTCAGCAGGAAGAATAGAAGTCAGAAGTAATAATTGTTTGGAGAAGCACCAGGAGAAAAACTGGAGAAGCTGATTATAACCAGAATGCTAGCTGCAGCAGCATTTCTGTAATTGCTTCTCGAGGAATTTAGTGTCAGGACATACTCACATGCTCTAATGGTAGTTTAATCTATCCTATTTCATCCTGCATAAAGCTGGCCAGGGAGCAGACACAGAGTAAGTTACTGCATCTTAGATAACAGATTACATGAGCTGTAATAATTCTGAAGGATTAGCTGCAGGTATGAGCTGACTCACTGCTGACTGCCCCCTGCCCAACAGTTTCATGTTTGCTAGATGGACTCCCTGTCAAAATCCTCATCACTTGGTAATACCAGCTCACACTAGTCCTTTCAGTTGGCAAAGGGCACATCCAAATTCATCCTAAAGTGCAGATGAGGAGTTTCATTGAGTGCCTGCTCTGTTTGGGCTTACTAATTCTGTAGAAATGTGCATAGTAACCTTTCAGTACCAAAGCAAAAGGTTAAGCATTATGTAAGTAAAAATGAGCCCTTTAGAAGCTTGACTCTAGTCTAAGTTAATTGCGCAGATTCCCTTTATGGCCCATGGAGAAATACAGGTATTCAGACAGGTATCAGGTGATTTAGTTCATCCAGCATGTTTATTTATCCTAAGACAACAGAAACTGCCTGCTGAAGCTCCTGTATTTCTCCATTGACTATGGACACATACAATTAATGCAGACTATCGTGCACTAACAAAACCCCCACGGTTTTATGTTCTATTTATCATTAAGATTCTTTCTTATGCCTACTAACACAACACACTTAAAAGTCCTTTAGCCGCTCCTCCGGTCACGGGACTCGTTCATCCAAGGGAGAAAAAAAGGGCAGAAAAAAAGGTAGCTTGGCACTGACATCTGCCTGGAGCAGCAGGTTGCAACATGGTTGTCTCTCCTCTTCTTGTAACATTAGGTAAACATGAAAGAACTTAGGAATTTGGAGAAAGACTGACTGAGGAAGCAGCCACCACAGTCCAGTACATACGTTACATAAAGCAAAATCAAAACCAGAAGAAAACTAGTCCATTATATCACTGCTAGTACTGAAACCGAACTACATATTTTGATGCCTCAGTTACTGCAGGAAGAAAAAGCATGAGCACGTACAATTACTGAGCATTAATGATTTCTAACAAAAAAGACAGATGTCTCTGCATAGTGACTTACAGGGATCCAAAAACTCCAATGCATATATGCTGAAGACTGCCTGCCATTCAACAGTTACAATTACAGTCATGCTAATTATGATGACAAGTTGATAATAATCAGTCAGTTCTAATAATCAGTGACTAGTTCATACTCAAATGATGAAAGACATCAATGCAAGTAATCTCAAGATTACTCAAAAGCAGAAATATTCAATTGCAGAAAGGTGATAATGTAATAGGGATGAATGATAAAATGACTGTTAGCTACCAGAAACAGATACAGATTGTCTTTGAGTTCAAGACATGGTCTTATATAAGCAATAGCTCAGACTACTGTTGAGTAGAAATTGTGGCATTTTTCTTTTTTGAGTTTTTTTTGCTTGATACAGCTATATTAAAACAAATATAAACAGAGGACGTTTAGATTGGATATCAGGAAAAATTTCTTCAGCAAAAGGGTTGCCAAGCACTGGAACAGGCTGCCCAGGGAAGTGGTTGAGTCACCATCCCTGGGGGTATTTAAAAGACGTGTAGATGTGGCACTTAGGGACATGGTTTAGTGGTGGACTTGGCAGTGTTAGGATAATGGTTGGACTTGATGATCTCAAAGGTCTTTTCCAACCTAAATGATTCTATGATTCTATTAAGAGTGGCCAAGAGTGCTGGAAAACATTTTCACTGTATCGACTTTAAGGATCATCCAAGGTTCTTCATGTCTTCTGCTCAGACTCTTGTAAAATACAGAATACACGTCAAGATTTTTGAAGTAAAGTACAACATTCTTGGTAGAAAAGTTGTGTAGATCTACATGTTCTTGACACTGAGAAACAGAGCTGGCACCACTTTGTCCCAAGACACAAACCAAAGCTTTAGCATCAGGTTCTTGAGAACCTTAATTGCCATGTTCTCGAGGAAAACCAGAAAATCCTGGCACAGTTGTTTCACCCCACTTAATGTTCATTTAGAATGGTCTCCAGAAGTTTTGGCAATACTTGACTCAATTTTCCCTTGGTATGCACTTCTAGGTGGAACTGTCAGGAAGAATGAAGAAACAATTACCTCTCTATAAAACAACAGTTATGTTTTTCCTGTAGCTGAGAGTGAAGGGTTTGAGGGGTGCTGTCCTTCTCAGGGCTATAGGTTCCTCCTCACTGTCTTCCTCAGCACGACTAAAGGAAGTAGCAAGGTCAGAACACCTTTTCCATTTTTAGGTAGTTCCTTATTGTCTTCAGACTGGAAATCAAGCCACTGAATACATTTTTTTTTGTATGAGTCACAATCAATTTGTATATTATTAAGCCCAACTGTGTGGGTGGACAACGAATGAGGTGAATTGTTCAGAATGGCTTCAGCTCAGTACAGTCATGACTGTAAAATTAAGTACAGCAGAAGTGACCAAGCACAAAATACCTCAACAACGTCTCCTTTGAGGCAATCTGCAGCTATGGTTATTTTGTAAATATCTTTGGGACTAATGAGACAAATCCCAGTGAATAATGTCATAGTTTAACAGCAGTGCTAGTAGTTCATAATATAAAGGTACTAAGCATACTAAACAAGGATAGTTTTCATGGCTGTTACTTTCTGGAGACAATTTGTATTTTCCTTACTTTGTCTTCTCATTAACTGTGACTAACAAGGCAGCAAAGCATAGATATCTTACACAGGTACCTGATGTTTTCCACCCATCCCTCAGGGCAGTAGGGAGCAAAAATTTTGGAGCTGATAAAGTTGTTTCTATGGGGCCTAGTGGAAGCATATTAATACCCACTCAAAGCCACTCTGTACTGTACATTCTGTACCAATTCTAGTAAGATGGCATGAGTTCGCTACATGACTTCAGCTTGGGTTCTTACAGGCATGAATGTTTCTTTGAACACTTCTCCTTTCATGCCCTGAAAAACCTTAAAATCATCAAAAGAATGTTATAGCCAAGCCTTATCTGAAAAAATGAGGAGCTATGTACACATAGCTACCGTTCTGTTCTTGCGTACTTTCGTCAGATTTGTTAAGATGCAGACTTGCTCTAAACACCTGGACCGATGCTTTTTAGATGTTTAAAGAGTGCCATCGATCTCGAATGAGATGCAGACGAAGGTCTGATGAAAGAGAGAGGAAAGCCTGCAGCAGTTCAACTAGGGAATAGCAGGTACACATAATGCAACCAAAAATCAGCAAGTGCTTCTGCAGCAGCAGAGATCCTGTTTATGCTGATGCAGCTCAGACATACTATGGTCCAAATGAAATATAACTGTGATCTAATGAGGAGAGCTATGCATTTTCTCTGATATTTTTTTGTTCTAGTGAAATTTGTAACCATGGGTGCTATGTATTACGAATAAAGATTTTCTTGGCACTAGTTCGTGTATTATTCTTTACCTCGTATAGCTCATTTCTGCAGTAGGTTTCTTCAGGTCTCAGTTCTATCCAGATGTTTTTACAGCAAATGAAATCACATCTCCCTTTGTACAGAACCTGGCTTCATCCCCAGACAATGGTAGACAGCTCTGTTATACTTTATAAATACAAGGAGAAAGCCACCTTTGGATACTGACACAAATGCATTTAGTTATTCCAAAATCTTTCTGTAAGAAAGGTTTTCTGTAGGATTTGTTTAGCCACTTTCTTTTAGTCTTACACATGCTAAAACATTTTGATGTCAACATGCTACATATACCTCATCTGTATTTTATTTCTTAGACTGCACAATCTATCCTAATACTGAGCAGAACACAGTGCCCTCTTCAAATGCAAAGTGACAATGCTTTAATATTGCCAAATAGATCTTGACTTTTCAACATAGAACAAAACAAAGTACTCAGAAGCTAGGTTGCAAGATTTCTAGCAAGTTTATCAGGAGTATATCTACATTTTTTACATACCAATGTATTTGTCTTCCTCTTCTACTACTCCCCGTCGCTTCAATTGCGTGTCCTTTTTAACAGTGACTGGTGCTAGAGGACCTATGTCTGTCTTTTTTCCTTTTCTTTCTTTCTCAGCTGTCTTGGCACTAAGGAGGTTCTCCTTCTTGCCAGGAGGTTTAGTTTTCTCTTTCCCTCCATCTTTTTCCTTCTGTTGCTCTTCTTCTGCCTGACAAGATGAAAAAAACTAAGTTCTCATCATAGCCTTTCTGCAGAACAAAGGGCAGACTGCTGTAAAATATTAATGATTCAAATTTTTTATTTGCATACTTTTCCCTCTCAGCCAGTATAATGTTGATGTCTTGAACACTCTGCTTTATCCTTCTCAAGCACACCATTCAGTTTATTATAGTCTTACTAAATCATAGTGTTAAGACTTCACATTAAAAAGGAACTGTGAGAGGTAGGTAGACATTATACCTACAAAACTAATGAAATGCATTCTGGTAGAAAGACGAGTAAAGAATCACTGTGCTTTGGTTACTGCCACTACAGCACTTGCATCAGCCAGAAACCTTCCCTGGACTGAAGGGAAATAAGACAAAAATTCAATTTCTGTTAATTCTTTAGCACCTCTGTTAACACTCTTGAGTATGGTGTAAAATGGTACCAGCACTATTTTTCTTTGATGTAAATATCTGCCTACTATAAACCAGAACCAAGAGTCTTGTGCTCATTTCACACAGGATATTACTCAGCCATTCTCATTATTTTCAAACAAAACCACCTACATTAAGTTCTGCTCAGCAATTTAAGAGTAAAGAATGAAAAAAGATTTTGTAAGTATCCCAAAACCTCACGCTATAAATCCAGAAAGCTCAGAGCCAGTCTAAAATTAAAATAATCCAAAATATATTAAGGTAAAGCAAGGTGCTATAAGAGCAAGAAAGCCTCCACTTTATTTCTACCCAGCAGCAGTACTACGCATTAACTATGCAAGAATGACATTTAAGGATTGTAATGCTAAATTAAATATAATAAAATGACATTAACTTAACTTACTGTTACCATCCTGGTGGTGTCACTTTAAAGGCTATTAAAGCAATGAGAAAAGCTCTCCATGCAAATGAGATGGGGCAGTTGACTCTACACAGTTGCTTTCCCTAGATCCAGCTGGAAAAGCAGACTTTCCAGCTGCAGAAGTTGTGATTAGTTCAAATTCAAAACCAAAGCAGAAAATCTTTTCCTGCTTTTCCCTTCTTTACACATTCCCTTTCTGTAAAATTTAGGAATGCTTTCAAGAGATTCTTGAAACTATTTGTGCTGTGAAATGGGGGATTTGGATGCTTTCATTATTTTTTTTCAAATTTATCCCACTTTGGACATTTCAAACCAAAGTTTTTGATAGTACTACTTTGAATTCTAAGCCGATGAACACATCAAAACAGATGATACAATCATCAGACTACAAAGTTCACAATCAGCTTTATCTATTGCATCTGCATCATTTTATGTAATTAATCTCAAATAAGCAGAGACATTCCTGAACTTGCCAAGATTCCAACAAAGAACACTAGTTGACCTTAATACCTCAGGAAGTTAAAGCCTCTCCTTTCTAGGACTCTTTCCTTTTCCTCTCAATGTCATATTTCTCCTTCCATATAAGGTGCGGCTTTTTGCGGAGTTTCTAATCTTCCATTAGCTTTACATTCTGTAATTTTGTTATTTTAAGCTTCATATTACGGAATCTTACTACCTCAGACAGTTTTCTAATTGAGACACTTCGTCTCTTCTGCATACTAATTTGAACGCATACTCCTGTCAATTTATGACAAGCTTCTGCTCCTAATGAAGTACAGAAATTTCATTATGGTTTATTTTTGTTTATTCACTTGCTGTTTTTCTTCTGCCATTCCATTCTATTAACTGTCCATTGTTTTCTAGAATAGACACCAGTTATGTTGGCTTTCTGAGAACTGTAAAATCTGATTTCAACCCGCGAGTTGTTGGCAATGGAACGTGTACTGTACAACCTAGTTGGAAAGGATTAAAAATTTTATGGCAGACAATGTAGAGTTAGAATTCTAAATTAAAAGCCAGTTTCTGCCCACTCTGTACTGCAGAGCATCCTCATAGCCAGGAGCCCTCCAAATTCTTGACTCTGTTTTTGTCCTTCAACTGCTGCTCTCATGTTCGCCTGCCACGCTTTGATATAGATATAATCCAGAGGAGGTGACAACTTTGTCCAGATTGCTTGGCTAAAACAGAGAAGAAATTCTAAGTTCCAGAGATTCTTCAGCCTTCAATACCAACTATCCTCAGATCCTCCAGGGAAATAAAATTATATTTACAGGAGTAATCCTGCCAAATCAAAGCTAAAGGCTCCCTTTTAATACTGAAGTGCCTAATTTTTAAACTTCAAATTCTTGTTTTACAGTTTACTTATCAGCATTGACTGATACCTAAGAGTAAAGCCATTTTTTCTCCATTCACTATATAAAAAACTGTTCTATAGCTTCACCCTCTCAATTTCTCTTCAGATTGAAAACATGTTGGGTTTTTTCCTCAGATTCTTCATCTATTTTTATCTTACATTATCATTTGCTAACCAATTTTGCAATTGACTTCTATCGGAACAGGACACAACTTTAATTTATCACCTAGCATTTCATGTTCTTGTACTTGTGTGCTATACTTCATCCACCAATTATTCCCACAAATAGAATTATTGCTAAAGAGACTTACAGACTTTTCAACTACACAAAATCCATGAAACCATTTTCTTCTTGCATCTTTTACATGCATAGACTGCTTAAGTCTCCATGTCATCACATTTTACATTATAGTTTTTGATCAATTAACAGGGTAAACTATTGCAGCAATTACATGACTTTCTGATAATGGTCTTCAGCTGCGTGAACGCTTGCTGGAAAAGGACTATAGCAAAGATCAATTGTTCAGTAAGCTGTTGAAATGTACATCTGACAACTTTTTTTTTTAAATTACAGAGGTTAAAAAGCAATTAAGAGGTCTGATCTGATTGCGATTCTGTGCAAGAATTGTGAAATTCCTCCTGGAACACCTAAGCAATCTGTCTGAGGCAATCTTGGAGCTAGTAGTGACCATCTTGAGAATATGTGGAAGCGAGTTTTGGGAACACTGGGAAATGTGGTACCCAATTCTGAGAAGCAGACTTCAAGATATGAACTATCTGGAAAGAGTTCAGAGGAAAGGAACAAGCATAATCAAAAACTAGAAACCATGACACATATTTGGGGTTGTTTAGTTAAATATGTAATAGATTTCTGCAGAATGGAGGTTAAGAACTGTTGTCCCCATACACAGTGAGAAGTGAAGCAGTAACGGGTTTAAATTAGAGCGGGGTTGGTAAGGTTAGAAACCTTTTCCAAATGGGTACATTGCAGAGATAGTTGAGCAGTAATACTGATTGCTGTAGAAAAGCGAAAGCACAGCAGTGGAAGGTTTTAAGAAGAGGTTCAACAAACATCTGCCAGGAATAGTTCATGTAAATTTTATCCTGCCATAGTGCTGGAGGATGGAAGAGGTAACTTCTCCAAATTTCCTCCAGAGAGGTGATTCATGATAGTAACTTCTTCATAGTGCTGCTCTGCATCTAACTTTGATACCTTTCAAGTAATAATCTCTCCTACCTTTACTTCAGCAGAGATACGCTCAGATGAAGCCAGTTCCTAGCTCTATTTTCTATTGGTCCTAAGACTCAGCTAAGACATTACTACTTCTCATTCTAGCAAAGAGTTCTGCCACAATATTTTTTTCTTTTTTCTCCCTTGTCTCGCCTGCATTTGAGTAATTGCAGGCTTCTTCCCCAAAACCTAATTAACTTAAAAGGATAAATGTCTATTTACATTTCTCTTCAGTAACAGATCTAGGAAGTTAAGCATGAGGAGAAAGCTGAATTTATGGAAACAGCACTAGAATAGACGTGTCTTCATAAAGTTAATTAAGCATCCTCCTCCATAAGGCATACTACAGTACCTTCTTTTCAGCTGCTCTTCTCTGAAGGTCCTTCTGTTTGCGACAAAGCAGTTGAAATTTCAACAGCTTTCCAGTTAGTGTTACAGGAATTTCTTCACCACGATCCAGAATGGCTTTGGCTACTTCTATCACCTGCAAAGACACCCCGCCCCCCCCCCCAAATAACTGTTACTTGTATAGTTTTAATATTGCATTTGACACATATTTTGCATGCTGAAATGAGGAAGTGCTATCGCACATTGTACAATGTGTGGGTCAAAATGGCCACCCTTTCAGAAAAACAACACATCAGTAAGACGCATAGCTATTCTTTGGTTCCTAAGACCTCAAATGAAGTTATATCTGCTATAGTGTGAGATAAAACTAGAATGGAGAAAACTTCTATGATTTATGTAAAGGTCAACAGACACACAGTTCTCACAGTAAAATGTAATTTTTTTAGGTTTCAAACAAAGAAGCAACATTAAGCAACTACTTATTATAAAGTAATAAATTAAAAAGCATTTAACAGATAGCAAATCAAGGGGAGTAGTTTGGAGTAGTGTTTACAAAGTGACTAGTGTCTGAGGCACTAGCCCTGAATGAAAGATAAAAACTCCTTGAAGGGAATTTGAGAGGGTCTGTCTTGGTGAAAATATACCCCCTCCCTGTGTAATTCCGATTCTGTTGGTATGCAGCCTAATTGGGGTGAAATAAGGCTATTGAGTTTTCTTAGGGTGATGACAGCAGCGGGAACATACAGCTGCATTGTCCAGATGTGTGGCATTGACAGGCTGTTTTATGACTATGTTTTTTACAGCTTGTTTCCACTAAATTTCATACAACTCACTAACATCTGGGCCGTTTTCCTTGGAGCCTCATAACCACTTTATTTACTGCGAAAAAAATAAAATAACGTAAAAATACCATAAAAAGTTGTTATATGTTTCTTTTCACTTGTGTTGTCTCTGTAATAAAGTTCACCTATGTAGGAAGCGCTGTTGAGGAATAATATAACCATAATATTTTCCTACTTTTGTTTTTAAGCAACCATCAGCTTTATTTATAACCATGGGCTGAATTAGGTGTTACTCAAATGTTCTGACATGTTTCTCTTTTCCCCTCTTGGAGCAATTACAGTTGGGCACATATGGTGTCAATTTTGCTTGCTAACGTTCAGACAATGAAGGTGCACACTGCATGTCACTGAACTGTGTCTTGTCTAATGCAACCACCACCATTAGCTTTGAGCTTTCATAGCTTCTTGCCCAGCTTAGAAAGTTTCACCTCTCAAGTAAAACCTAGGTAAGCAAACATAGCCACTAAAAATGCTTCTCTGAATAAAACAAAGCCAAAATGGAATCCAGACTATTATATGCCGAATTATTGTTTTATACAAATGAAAGCAAGGTACAGAAAAAGAAATCTCTTAAAATTCAGATTTTTCTGAATCATGTAACAGGGAGAAAAAACAACCAAAATATTTGCATTTATAAACCCTCCCAAAACAATCCTACCCCTCCAACACTAATAAACCTAGTGATCTCCTTGACATACACATAGGAAAGCATGTCATGGTTAACATCAGTTCTGCTTTACATCTTTTGTATTCAGACTACTTACTGGTCACTATCTCAACAAGCCAACCATAGAAGGCTTCTGGAAAGACTCACACTGACTTCAGAGTCACAGCAGAAAAATCAAGGATATGTTAAGAACAGACTTAAAAATTCCCATAGACAGTAGGCACACTAGAAACTACTAGCTATTCCAACAAAAAATAGTCACCCAGAGCTAGCTAAGCAAATCTGTGCTCTGAAAGAAAGACGCTTTGGTAGAAATATCACAGTAATTTCCCTTGGAGAGAAAAATTCTCATATAGGTTTCTTTTGCAGAAGTGGTGTTAACAGCCTATGGAAAGGGATGCTTCCCAATTGCCTAATCTAGATGAGTTGCACATTTCTTGAAACACAATAGTGGGGAAACAGAGGGATTCTGGAAGGATTCCTGAAAACTGTATATATAGTAACCCGGCTGGATGGCAGTCACTGATTTATTGCTCATGGAAGAAGGAAGGAATGCTTCGACTCTTTTACAACCCATTCTTCCCGAGAATTTCAAAGCATTTTACCAGTCAAAAGCAATGCATCATGATTATTCCTATTCTGTAGATAGAGAATGCAGAAATTAAGAGACTTGTCCAAGGTCTATAGTGAGCTGGACAACTCTGAGTGGGTGGGAAGAACAAATTTTCTTATGTGAGGCATTACAGAAGTATAAACCAAACTATTTAACAGAAGTACATTCCATGACTGTGGAGAGAGGTCAGACGAATAAGACCAAGATAAAATGAGCACACTACATTTGGCAATACAAAGCAAGCAAATAGTTTTTCATACAGCAATGTAAAATCTGCTTTATACATAAGGAAATAAAAAACAATCCTTCATCACTGCTAGTTTAAAGACAGAACATAGACCAATCCATGTACAGTAGATAAAAGAAATTAGATTTATTACACTTATGCATGTTTATGTCATCTGTGGTCCTGTGAGTTATGCAGGCACCTGGCATAAACAGTTAAGAATCCACAGAGCCTCAATAAGAAAAAAAAGCTGAAGACAAAGACTTGGTAGGAGTATAGAAGGAATTTTTTTGGATACTATGAAGTGGATTCATTTCAGATCAGTTATACCTCATCCCACCAGTGATGACCTTTTTCTTATGTGAGAAACCACGGAAACTTGGATGGACCAACTCAGTTAGGTAGGGCCTCTTTTCCTTTAAAGGAAGAGGAAACTTAGCATTCCTCACACAGCAGGGGTCACATTTGCAAAGTGCAGAAAGGCTTCAGCAATGCAGTATTTGATCTCATATGGTGGCAGTCTGAACCATGCAGAGATCGAGCTGCCTGGTGCAAAGGGCATGTATTTCAAGCCAGTCAAATGCTGCATGAGTGCTTGTAAGTGACACTATACTACTGGAAGATGCCAGTGCCATTGAGGTAGGAGATGGGTCTTAAAAGTTAGGGAAATATTTAAAGCCAGAGTCTTTATGGTATCTTTCTTTGAAATGCCTCCTTTTCAATATACAGAATCATTGCGGCTGCTAAATCATAATCAGAAAAGCTTTCAAAGTGATAAATTGCTTTATCAACTTTCATAGCTTTCTCACTACTTGGAAGCAGTAGCATCACTTGCTGTGAACAGTGGTCAGCCCATTTCGTAGTGTAGTTCTCCCATATCCAGGGTGAGCTTTCTAAAGCCCTGTCTTCCCTCTTGTTCCTGAAACTGTGAGAAAACCAGGCCATCACATATACCTCAGACTTCCTAAAAGAAACATAAGGGTTCTGAGAGGAAGTCCTCAGTCATTCAAATCCCTTAGCAGCTGACACAGTTGAAGTCCATTTGAAGCAGGAGAGCCTCCAGTCAAGAGGCTAGATAGATTATACATACCAACCAAGTTATTATTTACTGTTCAAATTTTCCTGAGCAAGCTAAGAAAAGAAGGGGAAAAAAAAAAAAGCTAACTTCACTTATTACAATCTGCCATCAGTATCATGAATTCCTCACAAGCAGCTTTCAAGAAAGACTAGGGAACAAAAGCTGCATGTGTCATACTGACAAATTTCTTTTGTCCAAAGAAGACTTCTTTACACATACTGTTAAATATTTCTGAATCTGCTGATGTCATTTCATTGACTATAGCATACTACAATCAATCATTTTGAAAGAATACCAGGAAGGCACTGAGCTAACTGAAACAACTTCTTTCAGATCACACCTGCAGTGTGTTGAAATGCAATTTAGTCTCTACTATCAGACCATTCACCTAATTTCATTTTTCCTCTCAGAACCTCTTCCCAACTATGATGTCAAAAGATCACCTGCTTAATCATTATCCTTCACTGTTGAATTAATGACTCACAATTCAAACTGAGCTTAAGGACTCTCATAAATCAGTAAATCAACTGCATATCTGAACAGAGCATCATTTACAGCTTATGTATCCACAAGTTAGACTGTAAAACTTAAGCTAAGCTAATGAATTAGCTTCATTAATCAGTGAAGACTCTACCAACATGTATTCTAGAGAATTAAAAAAAACTGAAGTGGATTCGATGACTCCTTTTGCCCCCCTCAGGGTCCTTTTCAAACAAACCTACTAAAATAAGAACAGGACACTTTCACTATTGAGCAATACTGAGCAAATACATATGCTGTTCATGTACTAAATATCTACTTTTCTATTGTGAGAACATTTCTCAAAGCAGCAGCAATGGCTGCTTGTGCCCTAGAAAAACATGTTGTCACTCATACGAGCCAGTCTGGTTTTTGCCAAATCACAATACAGCTTGATCTGGTTAGCAGAAACCTAGTTAGAAATACCCCTTGTAAGAAGGTCTGTTCTTTAAACCTCTCTCTACAGAAAATGTGCAACCTGAGGGCATACCTTAACTGGTTTAATCTCAGCAATGCAGAATGAGAACTAAGACATGTGTACAGCATATGTGTCGTAGCGTTACAAGTACTTAAATAATGTTTTAAGGGAAATACAAACAGGTGAATAACCTAATTTAAGTAAAAATGAGAAAATACATTACATAAAAATTAGGATGACTTTTCACCTTGGCTTTATTAAAGAGCTCATACAAGAGCTAGGACTGATTGGGTTATAGCAACAACAGTTCAGTCTCATGGAATACATAAATCCCAAATGGAAGGCATATAATGTGATAACTCAAAGGACTACACAGGCCACTATTGATCACACAGTGGCATCAGATGCTCTGATGATGGCAAAGGCTGATGCAAAGACACGATGGTATGTCTTTACGCTGGGTAATATTTTATTCTTTTTTAGGTGGCATGGGTTTCCTATATTTGAAATAAAAATCCCTTTGCTGTTATCTGAGGCTTAGAACTATTTACCTCATCACACACACGCACCTCTAATGCCACTAGGATGACCTAAGTCATTAAGACATCTGTAGTGGACAGGCATACAGAACGTAGAACTAGGGAAGATCTTTGCTGTTCTGGAAAGGCAGCTGAACCCAGCTGAATGCCTTTTCTTTTGTCAGGATATTTTCTTTTGTTTCCATTTGGCCAAGTTATGAGAAGGCATTTGACAATGATATTCTACTCTCTTGGATACTGGTGCTAGCAAGGCAATTGTCTATCCAAGCAATCTAGCAAGCACTACAAAGTTCACCACTGAAAGGCATTATGAAGTAAGAATTAAGGTGAACAGGACGAGTAGAAGCTCATGTAGCTTCTTCTCAGTGAGTTCTAGTAAAATCTTCAAGACATAGAAAATCTTGGACTACCTTAACATTATCTAGGAGGAATGTGGATAACCCAAGTTTGCAGTTCATCCGAAGATGCCAAAGATTTTTGGCCTGGGGTGTGACAGTGTCTGTTTGGAATAGTTTGGCACAGACATAAATTGTCCCTATTCAGTTGGCAGCAATCTGAATTGCTTGTAACGGTCTCCTGTGAGATAAAGATGGGGGTAAATCTGCCCTCAGCTAATACACAGACACTGGTAGTCTTCCATAAGGCTCATTCATATTGATATTCACAAATTGCTGAAGACCAATGGGAGTTGTGAAACTTCCTAAACCTAAGCTAAGCTAACAATTTTTTTCCTTAGCATCCTTTTAAGTAAACTGGCCTAAATACTTGGACCCAGGAAGCAGAGCAGTTAAACTCTCCTCAGAAGACAAAACAATAAATATCTCAGGTAAATGTACCACCTCATGCACTGGGATCATTTACAAAACATACTATATTCTGTACTACAATGTACCTGGTAGGAGCTTAGTAACAGATACAACAGAGTTGACAACAGAGGAGTAGATAGTGCCCACAGCAGGATTTAAAGTCTCTTACCCTTTCCTGGAGCCAGTACCTCCCTGAAAAGCATCTTCATTTAACAACAGTTCCCAACTGTTTCTTGAGCATTAATCTTCTGCATATCTATACAGTGTAAGGGCCAAGTCCTTCTGCAATAAAATTGTCTTAACTTGCATGCACACAATAGCACTTGACAAAGGGTGACTGGAGAACTGTTCCATTTTATTATGACATTTAAGACTGCAGTATTTGTTTTGCTCTGTACTGGAATGAAAAATAAAATTAAATCTTTCTATCCTTCTGACCATTCAGCACGGCTGCCAAAGTTGTTTCTACTGTCAAACCCTCTCATCATAACAATGACATCAGAAAAGTTTTGGCTCCTGAGCTGTTCCATTTTACAACAACTTTTAAAATTAATTTTGCTCTACAGTGGAATGAAAACAACATCTTCTAACTTTTATTGCAAAATAGAATTCTATTGACATACATTTTTAGACTGAGAAGGTTGGGTTTTAATACGACTGTCTCTACTTTTGAGAAGGCCTATTCTTGACCACAATCTTTCTGATAGCATTTTGTCAAAATCTATACACTTCCACAAAAATATGTCACCTTTAATTATATGTTTCCACAAGAAACCAAAAGGCTTCCTTAAAAATACTCCTGACTAGCATTATTTCCGAAACTTTTTTCTTCAGTGACACATATCCTGGCTACAAGTCTTTGCTCTCCTCCAGATGCCACACAACTTGTACTTCTTGCGTGAAAATATTCCTTGCCATAAGCATTATGTCTGTGACATTAAGAGTTCTGTTTTCTCATCAAGCTAAAACCAAAACTTTTGATTTTTCTGCCCTAGGAATTTACTATAACGTCCTTAACACAAAATGAACGCATACTCCTTGTCCCTAGTGCTGCCCTCTTCCCCCCCTCCCCCTTTTTTTTTCTGAAGATATTGTTAGAGACAATGATGAGAGAATTTAGAAAAAGGGATGAAGATATTGTTAGAGATGATAAGAGAGTCTAAAAAAGGGACATAAGACAATAGAAAGGTATAAGATAATAGAAAGGTATGAGGTATTCAAGACCTACCAAAGAGAGGATATAAAATTTATTTAGAAATAGAATAGCTATTCTTAACTGGTTTCTTGAACAAAATTCATGCCATTGGGGTAAGTAATAGAAGATAGTTTTGAATAATTATGCACATGCACACAGACTTTTAAATATATATTTAAAATATATCTATTATATAACTATATACGGTATAATTATGTATCATACAATGATATATAATACAATATATACCTATATATAAAGAAATTCATAATAGAGTAAGAGCACCTATCCCAGGAACTACATGCTCAGTTCCAATCTAAAGTGGACCTTCTCTTTACATCATGCCATGACCAGCACTTCAAATAGTCTTACCAGCAACAACCCTAATCTTAAGTCTACATTGTACACCCTTCTAGCAAAGCATTAATTCACAGAAATGCTTAAAGACTGCTTTAAATCCACTGCTTCCTGGCTAAATTAATTCCATTTTTTTCCCCTTCAGCTTGTTGATTGTTATGTTTTGCTGTCCTACAAAAGTTCTTAATATCTTGGGTTATGTATTTTGTATTGGAATGACAGGAGAGGAATCTGTCTCACTTATACCTAGAAAACGCAAGGATCCTTCTGTCTCTGCTACAGCCTATTGCCTATTAAGGCAAGAAGTACTGTGAACGTTACACAATTTCCCAAGGATTCTGACAGCACAATCTTAGAGAAAAAAACAAACTAAAGAGCCCATGTACCATGTAAATAATTTTAAAACAATGCAAGATTCCATTTCTAACCAATAACCTTTTAGTCCTCAAAATGAGCTGTACAAAGCATGAACTAATTAAGATTTATATGCAAGCACTCAACTGAACTGGATTTTAATAGCAAAACTGTGCATATTATGCTTGGCAGTAGAAGGATTTAATTTGGGGGTCTCTGGCTTGTTTGTGGAAATGGCACAACTAGGTTGATATCTCAATATGTCTGGTGATATGGGTTGGCTGTTACCTATTTTGACTCAGACAGTAAAACTGGCACTTCTGCTTTTATCAGTCCAGAAGTTTGAAATATCTGCATTGATACTACTTCCCTGTTAGCAAGGAGGTAAATAAAGTGAGGTTTTGTATGAAAACCGTTTGCCATGCAGATCTGGAAGCAAGTCAACAGGAGAATCAAACAGGTCCTGTGTTCAGCCAGCTATGGCAAGAAGCAGAACAATTTGTCATCAAAATTCTATATTCTCTTCTGTTTAAATATTAACAGTTCCAGCATGTTGATGTGCAAGCTAATGTTTGCTTGCTTGTCACATGCAAGAATCAAACAGAGATAATTCAGTGCAATCAGATGGGTAACAAGATCCCGGATAGCCCGATTTAAAAGTCCTCACTATTTCAGATTTAAGGAAGAAAAGCAAGAAAAATAAGAGAAAGACAACAGATGCCTGCAGAGATAAGGACAACAAAAGATTATTTTTTTTTAACTGTATCAGGAAAAAAAATATCATTAACATGGCACTGGTCTGGTATTAAATGGAAACATAAAGATGCAGGAAAAGTAGGGTTAATCAGTGATTATTCTGCTCTATATTCGGAAAACCAGCAGATAACATGGTTGTATCACTTCATTAATAAGCAGTTATTTCCAACTGTATCAACAGAAAGTTGCAAAAAGGCAGCTTTTAAAGCTAAGCATACCAAAACCCAGACATAGACAATATAATCAAAGAAGTGTTAAAAACAGGTAGCTGAGGAGCTCTTTAGATGGTGAATATTGACTTTAACCGACTCTTGGAGAACAAGGGCAGTTTTAAAGTAAAGAAAGCAAGCTGATGTCACACCAACGCTTAAAAAAGGGAAACTAGAATAACATAAGTATTTTAAGTACTGGCAGTGTAATGCTGATCATTGCAGAATAACAGAGGGGCTGGTATTATTTCCTTAATGTCCTAAGGGAGGATTCAATGAACAACAAATAAAGGGAGGGTAAAATAATTATTACAAATTCAATTTTGTTCTTTTTGGGGAAAAAAAAAAAAGGTGGCCTTTTCAAAAAAAGAATAGCTTTCTCTGGTAAGACTGCAATTCTAGCTGAAACAGGTAAGGTGATACAGTGAAAAGCAGAATTTCCTAAGTATTCTTTGACTACTGATTTAGAAAGCAGTGACAAAGATTAAAACTCATTAACTGACAGATCTGAAAATGCAACCATAAACAAAGAGTCATCATCAAACAGGTGAGTTTCTTGTGGGGTCTGAAGCATACAACATATTGAGACTGCTCTGTTTAAAAGTTTGTGTCTTTCCCAGATCACTGACAAAGTCTTCAATTATAAGATCTCCAGAAGACACAATAATAATGATAAAAGTATCAGGAAAGGTCCTCCCCAGAAACAAATTAAGTTGTAGCAGATTCTCAATTGTTTTCAATCATTTAAAAAAAAAAAATCCAATCTTGATTTTAAAAATTCCAGCACACAAATTATTTTTGGAAAAAATACTGTGACCTATAGCACAGGTCATAATAGTCTCTTCTGCCAATCAAATCTATCTACTAATTTCACAGAACGTAAAACAAACTGGTGATAGTAACGTGGATAAGAAATTCAACTCTCGGGCTACAGTGTTCAGAAATTTTCTTGTCAGTAGCCCTTCTCACCAAAAAAGAAGAATCAAAACAATTTAGTGATCTTATTTTGTGCATATGTGTATATCTATTTATTTCTGCAGCATTCACTACGGTCTCGTGGGAAACCAGATCGTATTTACACTTGACAAACAAGTCTGAAGCTTTCACACCTGACCAGAAAAGTTAGCTCTCGGAGAAGCGACATAACTCCTAGTTAAATCCTCTGGTAAGCCAGCACAGTGTAAACCGTAACAACATAAGCCTAAAATACTAGGCATTTACCAAGCCCTTCCCAGCCTAGACTGAGAAGAACACAGAGGGCATTGGGTCAGTTTTACTAGAGAGCAAGGGAGAAGGAAAACTCTTCTTTTCAAAGCTCTGTGTCTCACAGGGGAAGGAAAGGCGAAGAGAAGAAAAAAAAAGGCATCATTAAAGACAGGGTGCAGGATAAAAAAACCCAGAATAATAAAATCACTTGCAGGAAGCTTTCCTTTCAACTACACCAAATGTTTCCTCTACATTTGAGGTCCAAAGCCCAGATAGTCGATTTACCTTTTCCTTTCCAATAGGAATGCCTTCTCCAAACCACCTCCTCCTTCCACCCCCTTCAACTTATGGGATTTGCTGCTATCACAGGCTTCACTCCACTTGTGTATTGGCCTCTTCCCCTGGGTTGTGCCCATCTTTTCTACTGAAAGCACGCTTCCACTCCTCCACAGCATACTATACAGAGCCTAGCAGAAGATGAATTTACTCCTTAGGTTTGTTTTTATGTATATATGTAATTCTGCCATGCCTAGGAGCTTTTCAACTTGCATTCACCTATACCCATCCTCAAGGAATCAGAAGTCTAGCGAGGATTTCTGGAGTGCAGTGCACACTGCTCATGCTGCCTCCCATCCTCAAAACGCCGGAGATGACAGCAGAGTTAGCTATCTATCCAGTGATTAACAGCTGGGAAATACTTATTTACAACTGATTTATTCTGCTCCAGCCTCACAGAATTTCAGGATGAGAATGGGCCACGATTTGGATTTGGCACCTGATTTGATTATATTTTTCAGCTTGACAACTGTAGGTAGGAGCCTTGCTGTGAGAAACCAGAATTAATATATTAATTCTTGACAGATAGTGGAATAAAGATTAATATTTTTAATTGCAATTAAGCCTGTTTGATTACACAGGATGGCTTGTCCTGGAGACGAGTCAGAGCAGTATGGAAGGATGCTGCTCTTACAAGACTTCAGTTTTGCTGGCTTCACAAGCACAAGGACACATTTTGAAAGCAGTGTTCTGGGATCCACATCCAAACAAAACTGCTCTCGTCTCTGTCACTTGTGCCTTTTTCATCTTTCCACGGCCCAAGCACCTCAGCTTATCCGAGAGAATCACAAAATTGTTCCACATTTCTCTCCCTTTCATCTGTCTCTCTCTCATGGCCGTGTCCCTTACTCAATTGTCCATTTTCAGCAATGCCATCTATCTACTTCCAGTCTTCTCACATGAAGGGGCCACATGAGGCTCCATCTTCTTTCACAGTCTTTTCTCACCGTGGTACTACTCCCCAGCTCCAGCTTGCTCCTTTATGAGTATGGGACAAGATTCCTTCTCAAAATTTCCTGGGTAACATAAAGGCAAATTTCCTGACCCTGTCCCAGTGAGTCCAACAAAACTGGAAAACAACTCTTAGAAGAAAAAGAAAAATAAAAAAAATACTTCCATCCACAGAGCCCCTGAACCCATTCTCACCAGAATTTTCAAGAAAGAAGAAAAAAAAAAAAATCACCCACATGAACAAATCTAGTATGGAAAATTTAGGCTTGAATAGATTTCCAAAATTCAAAGTTTGGGAACTAAAACACTATCATATTTTTTAGTGGTAAAGCACCTTAATTACACATGATTTTACCAACCTTAATAGAAAGCTGACAAAACAGGTACATAAACGATGAGACACATACCTTGCTTATAAAATGCATATATTTTATTCAAACATACTGTAGTTTTAGGTCTTGTCTGTTGGAAAAACTGTACATGATAAATTAATCTGATTTATTAAAAAGTCTGTTGATATTTTACAGGAAGTGTAACATTTTCCCTTCCATATAGAAACAACAACAAAAAAATCATTTCCACGGCATCTTTATGAGAGACTCAGCCTAACGTTATTTAATGAAGTGCTGGAATTAGCACCAAATTACCAGTCAGGACTCCTACTCCCATCAAGTCACTTAAGAGACAGAAAAGGTGTTGGACACCTAATTCTCCTGGATTTGAAATCTTTTAGCTACATATTCATAAACCCTGCCCTGATCCTCTTCACTTTGTACAATAAGAGTGATATGAAATGCAACACAGTAAGATGAGAGAAACCCCGAAGGGAAATAATTTAGAATAGACAACAGGGATTATTTTAATATGATACATGATTAGCTTGCAGTATACCAAGAGCAGTTTGTTAAAGTTTCTTGACTTGTAGGCACTGCAGACTGCTGCACTGAAATTTATTAAAAACCCCTGCATTTCAGTAGAAGCAGCACGCAAGACCAATGACGTGGGTAAAAATGTTAATAACATTAATAACCACATTACTATGCATGTCATCAGTCTCAAACTGATACACATGTACATGTCATATGTTCAAAGAGCATTAAACATCAGGAATCTCATTTACAGTCTCCCTAGAAATGAATATGCACTTGTGGAAATGCCAGTATGTTGAATCCTACCACAGAGAAAAGAACCATATGCAATGAAGACAGAAATGCTCCTCTCATAACATTTCACAACCCTGTGTTCTGTGCTAACCTCGTACTTGTTTATCCTTACTGCAGTGAAAGCTTTGAATGCACAAACTGCACATGGACTTTAAGTGAACGCTCAGGAGTAAATTCTGCCCAGAGAGGCAGGATCTTAATGCTTGTGGCAACATGATCAATCTTTTAATTTGCTACAGCCAGAACGGAAACTGAGTCCAAGCAAAAGGTCAGAACAGGCATTTTATATTCTCTGTTAAAGGAGGGGAGGAAAAAAATGTCTTTGAGGAGTAAAGTAAGTAGCTAATGAGACACAGCACTGACAGCTGGAATTTAATAAGTATCCACTTCACAAGGAAAATTGCTCTTAGTAATTAAATACAGGTATCATACAAAGCTTCTGCTTAGAGCTAGACTTCAGAATCCTTCTGTCAGTAGAACTGAAGAGGTTTTGCATACCAGGTAATACAAGGGTGAGTTTGCCTGGGAGGCTAGTCCTAAACGAAGAGGGTTAATTGCATAAAATTCACAGTCATGTCAGTGGTCAATAATTCCAAAGGGACTTGTTCAGATAGTAGTCTGGCATTACTGAAAAACAGACTGCAACTAAAAAGACCTGTTATAAAGTCCACCAAAACCTGAGACACATAAAAAGTTTATTAGTCATTGCAGAACTAAAACACAAACAAGATCTTTTTAGAGGGATCCAAAATTCTTTATGCTCCAGGTCTGTAGGGCCATAAAACTCTACCTGAGAAAATTTTAAACAATATTCTAATTAATCACAGGATTTTATAACCTCTCACAAGCTGTAAGTAAAACATTAACAAGGTAGGAGGAAGTACTCTTTGTACTAAGCATGATTCCTAACCCTGCTGACGTACCCAACTAGACGAACCAGGTTAGAATTTAACATCAAACTGAGACTATAATGGATACTAGCATACAGAGATGGCCTTTTGTTTATGGGACTGCATTCCCATAAATGAAGGTATAAGTCTCTAAATTACTGGGAGCATCTGAGAGAGCAGACTCTAATAATTTTTCTGTAATTTGTGACACCCTCCATCAAAATATCACCACACAACATATTCTTAACATAATAAAACTCATATCCCTAAAAAGACATGTTGATCCTCACTTAATTAGCAGTCCAACAGAACACTTGGTATCACAAAAAGAAAGCAGTTTAAGTACTGAGAGTTTTAACCAGCTACATCCAATAGATTTGCATTTACCCAGGTATGCATAACACAATCATGCAGCTGTACTTACTTCAGTGTAAAAGAGCACCTACTCTGCAATACATGTTTTAACCTACCTCATAGAACATAGGCACGTCCTTAACCTTTTTTCCCTTTTGATTTCCAGATTCTCTGATCTGCAAGGAAATAAAGGCATTCTACTGTGAGAAGATTTTAAGTTTACACAAATTATTTTACTCATTATTCCCTTCTGCAAACATTACACTCACACTCCGAAACAGTGAGAAATCATCTTACGGTACTCCTGTACCTTAGGGAAGGAGCTTTTGTGATCAGCACCTCGAAGAAAAGTCTGTAACAAAAGCTCACTATTTACAGGGAGCAGACCAGCTTATACATAAAAACAGAAAAGCTTTTCTTTTTCCATTTAGTGGAATTTTTAAGACTTCCACAGAGCAATTCAGTTGAATGCGAAATTTAGAGCTACCAAAGAAGTTAGTATCTAGAAGGGAGATCTAGGGTTTGGTTTGTTATTAAATGTTCCTTTCCTGCAATACCTGTCTGAAAATGTCTTCACGTGTTACCACACTGAAGAGCTTCCGCTGTGGCACCTGCACAGCAAGAGACAGGGCCTTGGTGTGGATTTCATCCTCAACGTTGGTCCCAACAACGAAAGCGATGCTAGGCTTCCAGTCATCCTACTTTCCAAAAGAAAACATTTAAGGTATTAAAACTGAAGCAAACAAAAGTGCTTCTCTGCAGTTTCAAGGAGTAATCCTGCAGAGGTGGTTACTCCCTTTAAGACATATTAAACATCACTGTATTAATCACACTGAAATAAACCGTATACAACCCGAAAAAGCACATACTATTTTGTCCCAATTCCTTCTGCCATCAGGTGGCAGCATTATGCTACGGAAAACACAAATGCCTACTAACAACCTCACAAACGTCCTGGCAGGCAAACGCTGCATTAGCATCACACACAGATAAAGTAACTTTTAAATGTCATTTGCAGTTCTGACATATCACTAAGCAAACAAGAAGTGAATTTGGAATACATGTATTATTGTGATCATTTGCTGTAGAAAAAAATAAACAAATTTCAGCTCCCTCGTCCTGCAAATTAGATAATGCCCAGATACTATTTTCTGAAAACTGTAGCATTATTTGTATGATGTTTTATGAGGGTATATTTATGCATACCATGGTTTCACTAAGTATTCTGAACCAAGAAAAATTATTTACTGATGGCAAGTTATATTTCATTAAATATTGACAAATGAAAAACACTAGCAGTTTTCAAACATTTGCAGTAAAATACACATTTTTATGAAAAAAAAATCTGATTTCAGCATTAAAGAAACGCAGAACACAAGAAGACTGGAAGACGTTATTTAGTGACACACATCCACGAAAGCTTCAAAATAATGTCATTCAAGCAACTTTTACTGGTTACTCTTCTTTCCCATTTCTTCTGCTTTAACCTACTGGAATCCCTTTTAGAAAGCCAGCGGCTATCTCCAGCACATCTACATCGCACTCCAGAGTATTCTCTATCAGCACCAGTGGTGCCTGGGACATAAGCATTTCCAGGGGTTGTGCTGTACACTCTTGAGGAATCACCAATTATTTTTTTTTCATTGCACATCTGCATGTGTAAACTGCAAGGATATCAATAATGCATAAAGGTAAGATTGGAAGACCTTCAGTGACATCAAGGCTGTCCCAAGACATGGTCACGCTAATGAGGACCAGGCTAAACTGAGCCACATACCAGTCCAGTGTGCATCACAGCTGGGAAAGATTTTAAAGACAAATTTAGGAGAGGTTTGTAACTTCAGGATTTTGATGGAAATATTTTCATAAGTGTATATTATGTACAAAGTCCTTGTGGAAAAGAGGAACAAAACCTGAGTTGATGGCAAAGTAAGGGAAAGGACCGTTCCAAAAAAAGTTAGATATAAATCGTAAAAGGAAAAGTTTCTTCTTCCAGTTTTACTGTACCCTTCTTCATTTGTTCCCTCTCTTAGCTGAAAAAAAGCCTACCTAAATGTTTGCAGTTTGAGTAACTGATGACTTGGGATGGGAGAAAGCAACAGTTGACCTAAGTTTCAAACTAGTAAATGCTTGCATGGAGGGAAACAGTTTGTCATACTCTTAAGGTAACAAAGCATAACATCACATGAATATAGCACGATGTGATTATACATACATGCCCCATCTTTTTAACCACAGACTATTCAGAGAAACAAAAAAGATGGAAAGATTACCTAGGTCACTAAGTGTAGTCTTCTGAAACTGCAAGTAGCTACAGAGCAGACACCTAATCCAAAAGGGTCCCTACAGTTCCACACATCATAAACTTCCTTGATGCTTTATAGCAGCACAAAATAAACCTTAAGTTTTTAAAATTATAAAATGCAGGAGAGTGCAAGCTTATCACTGATGCTCTAGGAGAATGCAAACATGATGGAATTTATGAGAGTGTCCAGGTGACCTGGGGCAGCAGGCACTACTCAACGGAGAAGCAGCAGCAGCAATGGCCTGTGTGGGGACCGCACCAAGTACTCTGAATTTCTTTTTCCCTTCTAACTGGGGGGAAAGACAGGGGACAATACCTCCTCCTGCCTAAAGCTGCCAAGATAGCCACCGGTGCACAGCACTATGAAAGAGCTAGCTATTCCGATATTATCATCGAAACACGCACACAGAACTTGCAGTTAATCTGAATTCAAGTTAAAGTTGTCATTGTATAGCTGCCAAGAGTTGGACACAAAAACTTTACCATTCTTTGAACAGAGAGCATTTAGATGTCCATACTTGCGCAATTACGCAAATGCATCATTTCCTAGGCTTTCAGAATTGAGACTGAAATGCCCTCACGAGACAATATCCTGATGTTCCCAGGGCTCACCAGCAGAGACGGAGCCTTTGGAACAACCATCTGCCTGCGATGTGAGCTCATGGAGCAACTGGTATCACTACGCTGTCCACTTCGGTGAGGACCACCAAAAGAGGGGAAGGAGGTCCAGTAATTCTCACAGACAGATGCTGACAGCACAAGAGCAGCAAGACTCAGGAATGTCAGGATCTAACCTAGATGCGAGCAGCAATATAGAGCCTGCTCGCACAGCTTCCTACAGTTCTTCAGGTATGCGAAGAAATCCCCATCAGAGTCCCAAAACCTCTGCCTTATGCCTTCTTAAGTTCCTTCGTAAAACATGCTGGTGTCTTGGTGCCCACAAATTAAACCTGCTTAGCACTGATTAGCATCATTCTGCAACAAAGATGTCTATGAAACCTCTCTTCCTTGTAGTCCTGTCTCTTCTTGATCTTTCCACCCCTTGGTCACAACTGTCCCTAGCTCACTTCTCCTTCCATTTCCACTCTTGGTTCCTCATCTGAGTTCCACCACTTCTCCTAATGCTTCCCACATCTGTAACTTCCTCCCCTAGCTCTCGTCCTCAGTCTCCTTGTCTAGCTGGTCCCTAGTTGCATTATCTGATCCTACTTCCAGCTTTCTCCATCCTCAGATTCCTTCTCCAAATCCTTATTCTCTAGCCCCTCTAATACTTCCCAGGCACTTTCAGACTTAAAGCAAAACATCGGGTAAGTCCTGCTTGTGAAAAATGAATTTTTCAAAAAACTTAGGATTTATCCAAACACAAACATTCTCAGAAAAACATATGTCCTCAGCAAAAGGTATGCTCATGACATCAGTGTGCCACATCTCCCTCCTCTAAATTCTCTGCTTCAAAGAAACAAGCTGCCAAAGCTTCTCCACAGAACAGCTATGAGAATATTTATAGGATAGGCAAAATACTGGCTAATATATTAAAAATAAAATACAAGGAATGAGCCTCTACAAGATAACTGGTAGTGAAAATTATAAACCCACCTAACTTAATTATACAGAAGTATATGCAACTCAATACAAGGTCTTTTGTGTAAAAATTTAAACAATGTTAGAGATAGCCCATACCTCCCTAGCTGCAAAATGAAGGAAAAAATATTCCTTTTGTAAAAAAGGTGCAATACCTGTGAATTGGAGCTAGTTAAATACCAGAAAGAGCTACACACACTTTAAGAACGAATAATGATCCACAATTCCCAGAGCCATTAATAGCATGTCATCTCTTTCTAGAGTGACCAATTTTGAAGCCCTTGAAGATTTTTCAGAAAAGCTGAACCTCAAGAACAGCAACTTAATAAGGACAGTGAATGTGCAGCATTAGTATATGCTCTTTTCTGACCTTCAAAATCCATTATTTTTGCAATATTGCCCTTATATCATCAATACTGTAACAGTATCCTTAATGTTCAAGGCACTGAAAGGATAGAGAAGAAACAGACCCTGCTTCTACAGCTCACCACCTAAAATCACAACATAAAAATGAGAAGGAAAAGTAGTAAAATGTATATGGTTACTTTAAAAATATTTGCTCCCTCAATATACAACTGCTCCTCTACTTACTTTAATTCTTTCAAATGTTATTGTAGAAGTGAGACCTGAGAAAGGATCTGAAAGAGGACAGATTAGTGACCCTAAGGCTACCTCAAATGAGGTTCCCAGCTTAAAGAACAGGATAGAGAAAACCATAAAAATAACCACTGGAAAAGCACGGAAACAGTCTAGGGAGGCTGCCATTGTGAGTATAATGCAAGCGCTACATACTGTGAACAAAGACGACCAAAATGCAGGGAGTAGATAGCCCACAGAAACAACAATGCTGATTCAAACATGAATGAAAAGAAAAAAAAAATCGAAGCTGGAAATGTAGCACTGGTAACTGAATACTCCCTAAATAATCTGAAACAAGCTCAAATTAAGGGGAGGCCAGACCACTCTCACTGGAAAATATCCAGTGACAATTATTGTCACAAATGACACTGCCCCCAACCCCCAATTTTAAAACTCTTGGCCGTGTCAAGAGTTGAGACGCACAAAGTCTCTCTTGGTGTTAGAAATAACCATCTCTGTGGGAAGCTTGTATTTCCCTCAGGTGCAGCCGCTCCAATCCTAGCAAGATCCACCTAACTCTGAAAGCTCCATGTAAGCAGCTAGCAGCTTTCCAAAAACCTTGTTTTCACACAACACAGAAGGGTGTTTTCATCTTCCCCCGATTTTGTTCTCAAGCCTGCACTGTGTCCCTCTGCAATGTGATTTTTTTCCAACTGTTAAAAACCAGTACACATAGCCTACATATCTCATTTGCCACAGTACTACTGGAATAGCATAGGCATGTTAAAAAATCTCTAACTTCAATTCACATTGAAGAAAAAAGCAGATGTAGCTCACAAAATTTGTTTCCTTTTTAAACATACTTTGTTTCCTCTGCTTCATTTCCTAGACACAAAAGGGCAGCTGTTCTAGAGAAGACATTTGAACAAGTCAGGTATATTGTTTATTTTTGCAGTACCAGTTTCTAGATCTCTTTGGCCAGGAAAAGCATCAAGCAGCCATCTCACCCCGCTCCCACCTCCCCACCAATTCCAGGCAATCTAAGTGTCTGTCGTTTTGCATCATCACTTATTCTTGTGGTATTTCATGGTTTTTTTGGTTGGTTGGGGTCTTTTATTGGTTATTTTTGGTTTGGTTTTGTTGTGGGGGTTTTTTTGTTTGTTTGGTTTTGTTGTGGTTTGGGTTTTTTTTCCTCTCCTTAGGACCACAACCAGTATGTTCATTACAGCACAATCTCAAATTTGACTGTAATGGCTGAAGAGAAACATTTGAAAACTTAAACTCCAAACATTTGAGCATCAAACAGCAAAAGTTCTTTAATCTCCTGATTTTTAAGTAATGCCTCAGAAATAATGAGATTTATTAGTTATTTATGAAGACTTTGAGTGATATTACCTCTAGCACTCTACTTTCAACAACAGAGGGAGCTTCTAAATCACCAAATACAGCTGGCGTTACTGAGAAAGGTTGCTCATCAGCAATTTTGTAGCCCTAATGTAGTGACTGTGTAGGGCATCACTGCTAAGAAATCTGCAAGTCCACTTTCATTATCTGCTGATTGACACACCACCCATATTACTAATGGATTCTGATTTTAAGAGCCTGAGCTTTTGCTGTATAATCTGGGCAGGTTAGAGAGTATCAAAGCTCAATTCAATGTTAATTCCTCTCCAAAGAGGAAGCATTATGAATAGTAATCCAAAGTGGAGCCATCCTATTCAGAACATTTTTAGTGGTTTTACAAGCTTTAATTTCAGTTCAATTTTCAGGCCCTAAAACACCAATAAAATGAGAGAAACCATACAGATGGTAAGTCAGAGCAGAATGCGGCTTCCAGTTGCTATACTGTTATACTAGCTAATAAGAAGATGTAATAGATAACAATTATCTCAATTGTTAAGGGCTGTATTTGCCCAGAATTCACCTTTCACTTGGCAAATATTGCTCTTTAAGTACTTAAAGCATGCAAAGTTTAAAACTAAGAATCTTAATTTATGTTTTGTAACTTAATTCTTCAGTGAACCCAGCCAAAATATCTTGATAAATATCTGAAGGCAAATACAACTGGCAGCTCCATGTTCTTCTGTGTAGCACATTAGAAACAAAAAAGATGCATATAAACTATAATGTGAGGCTCTGCAAAATCCGTATTTCCTCTGTACATGCTTTTAAGTTGTCTGTTTGCCAGTTTTCACAGTGTGTTTAGTAAAAGCAATTATTTGGTTAGTAAATACCATTAAATCATATTTTAGTTAGCATACTGTCCATAAAATCTTAACACCACTGGTAAAATGATTCCTTTTCATAGATCAGACTAATAAAATATTGTAAGTCATAAACACACATTAAAACATGAAATTTCATTGCTCAAGTCTATCTGGTGCAATTTAAAACCAGTTCTAGTAAATTCCCTTTGACTCCACTAAAGGGAAAGAATATTCTCTAAATTGATACAAGTAAAAGATTTAAAAATTCTTTATACATTAATTACAAGGAGAGAAATTTATTTAATTGATAGGAGTTCCTGTCATCTCCCAAATAATTTCAGATTCATATGGTGTATCACATACAACACTGAGGAATAAGAAATAATTTTGTGGACCGTGTCTGCTCTGATGACACTTAAAGTTGCTCAATACTCTCTTTTACAGGATGCTTTCAGTTCCTGACCTTTATATATTCAAGTTTAAATCTTGTATGCTCTAAGATTACTGGGGGGGGTGGGGAAGGATATTGTGGTTAGGCTATTTGCAGAACGAGATCCAGTTTTTAAAAATCATGTTTATCCTTTAATAAAAAAACCCTATGTGATTAAGTAATTAAGCTATTCCATTCCCTCCATGTTCAAGAGGAAGGAATTAAGTTTGGCAGCACAGCCATACTTGTCTCAAAGATGTGCTTTTACAGAGCACGTTTATTTACATGAAGTATAGCCACATTTGGCCATACTTGATGAATCTTGATTCACGCATGCTCAGAAGAGATTTGTTGGCATTTGACATTTTTGCACCAAGTATGTGCCTGCCCATGACTGTAAGAGCTGAATAAGAATTTTCCTGCAATAAGACATCTCAGCGGCTGCCCAGCATCACAGAAGCCTGAGTTCAAGCTGACCACAGCAGGGAGACAGTTTTTCCCAAGTTCCCAAGGCCCTGTCTGCTAACAACAAGACGGAGAAAGTGGAATTGGCTTAACTGGAACAAAAAACAGTTGGACAATACCAGAATTAAGGAACCCAGGAATCTTAATTCAGCACCCATGGGTATAGGGCATTAAGATAATCTTTCATTAGGTGATCACATATTTCTTCCTACAGAATTCTTGCCCCATTCAGTGAACATATTCAATATTTCTTTCCATCTGCCTCAGTGTGTGGTCCTGAATAATCCTAATTCTGGCATTTCCTAAATTTTGAGCATTTTACTTCCTACCTTTTAAAATAATTCAATACAACGGTTTGCATTTAACAAATGTAATAAATAACACGTAGAAGCAGCAGAACAAAGCACTTTGTTCAGTGAATTCACTGGACAATATCCACAACCACAATAAACACCACCATAAAAAAAAAAATCGCTAGTTGGCACCTTGCTAGTAAGTGCAGGAGAATGGTCAGGAGCTGAGTAGGTGATGGAGACTGAACCTCCACCCCCTTCTCATGCTTCAGGGAGGTTCTCCTGGAGTAGTGGCGAGATTCGGGAGCAGGAAAAGGCTCAAGCACCTTTGAACTCTACTGAAAAATCTACATTCTAGGGAAAAATGGGAAACAGCAGCCTTAGCTGAGCACCTTACTTCAAAAAGTGATTTGGTTTGGCTAAACTTGTACTATATGGTTACTACCAAGTAATAAAAGTAAAAGCAAGTAAGCATTTAAGAGACTTTTGGACATCTGTGGCATTTTCGGGAAAACTAATTAGCCAGTTTAAAAGCCTCCACCTGAATTGAAAAGTCCTCATACTTAACCAGAACTGCTGGCATACTGGGGGGGGGGGAAGCAACCCAAACCCCAGCAACAACCACCAAAAAACACCCTTGTTTTTTTAATAGGGCACAACAGAAACCCATCAAACAAGGAAGCCATGGCAGTCGTTTGTCTCACTTGCAGAAGCAGCGCTAGATAAACACATGCTAGACAAATATTATTGTTTGCTAAACTACTACCCTATTTTGAAACCAAATTCCCTCTTACAAGTCAAGATTTATTAGAATTACATTGCTTACATAGAACCTGGAAAGCTAAATATACCTTTAGATCCTCACACGCTGTAAAAGAAAAAAGAAGAAGAAAAAAGTGCCTTTTAGCTGCACACACTCAACCAGGAAAATTACAGCCTCACATTTTCAACG